>NW_020948983.1:33150141-33205091 GCF_900497805.2 Vombatus ursinus | reverse complement strand
CCTTCCTTCCTTCCTTCCTTCCTTCCTTCCTCTTTTTCTTTCTTTCTGGATTAGGGAAAATGTCTCATCAGCTGGTACTTTAGCATTTCTTAACTTCATTTAAATATCTCTAAGATTATTAAGTTTTAAACCTCCATCTGTGGTTTTTGGACCTCTTGAATATTTTCAGCCTGTTGTTCATGTCTTCTCTGGTCATAACATGTATCAAAAAAAAATATAAAAACTTGTTTTGCTTCACTTATGTTTCCTAATTAGTCAGTCTTTCCACATCCCTCATCAATTTGTTTGCTCTTCTCTGGGGGCCCTTCACTCCCTTCATTTTAATTTTTGCCTGTATACACCCAAGATTATGAAGGAGCTAAAGAGAGTATTATCTTCCAAACATAGACTCTTATGGGAATTCTCCCTTAAAAAAATCCACCCTTACAGTAATATAATACTATGAAACCATAAATAATTCTCTGCCTGCTATTGCTTCTTTGTTTTATCAATCGCTACTGCTACCATAATTTCCCTCTGTCACGTGATTGCTGTATTTTCCATTATGTTTCACTCGATGAAGTAGTCCTCTGGATTTTCGCAGGCCACCTTGCATTTTGTTAGTATGTGGTGTCCCAAGGTTCTAACTACTCCAGTCCCCCTTGGAATATTTCCATCATTGTTGATGACTAACAGCTCGTGGGTTTCTTCGGACTGCACACTTCAGCTGCACGCTGTTTATTCTGTTGGATCATCTATGTTCACTGTCAGAAAACAATCAAAGGTGAAAGAAAGGAAACAGATACAGAATCTAAAATTGTGCACATGTGATTCTGAGAAAATTGGGGGAAGATAAAGATGGAATCAAGATGAGGACAAAGGATGGAGGGAAGGTCAAAAGAAAACAGGAAAAGATTCATCCTTTAGGACAGTCTCTTAGGAAGATGATCTCTGACCATTCAATTAAGCTAATTTACCCACAAATCCCTCCCCCCCTTTTTAGTTACGATATGGAACAGAGGCAGAATTTGAACAAGGGCTGCATTACATTAGCACTCTCTAGTAGCAAGAACCTGGCTTTGACAAATTTCTCCAGTCCTGTGTCATAGCCATGGTTGGTATGGCTTCAAACTCAAGCCTAGTGCGCACCTTCCACAAAGCGCAAATATTGGGTTCATCTTTGGTGAAAGAAACAGGATATGGCACACTATACAACTTCTATCTAGAAGCACATGTGAGAAGTGAAAACACTAATCTCTTCAAAGCTCAGAGACAGAATAAAAATGATATCTTTATTTTTTGGTGAAATAAAAATAATAGCTTTAAAGGTGTGTGTGTGTGTGTGTGTGTGTGTGTGTGTGTTTGTGTGTGTGTAAGTAATAATATACCACAGGAGAACTATCAAAAGGGACACTGTGAAGCTTGATAGGTCTGACATCTGACCTCCTCTCACCCCTTGATGATGACACTTTTCTATTTGAAGAGGTGCTCCTCCTGGATAGAAATTAGATTTTCTCTCCTCCAGTGGTAGAGATGTAGCAAGCACTGAAGGGCCCCATGCCACTGTGGTCTGACAATTATACACATAAGAGGTTACGGATATGCTCACATACATGATGCTATTCTACCAGACTGCTGACACCATCTGGTTAATTGAATTATATTTATATGAAGACTATTGGCATTGTTGATGGTATAATAACTATAGGCCTTAGTGTGACTGAAAAATTCAAAGGGTCACTTACGTTTACTTGAAGTCTCTCATCTCTGGTTTCCAAGCTGTGACTATTACTATCAGACTCCATCACTCTGGATGACCTTGCTTCATTATTTTGAGGTGGCACATTCTCACTTAGATAAAACAGGCCAGTGATGTCAAATTCAATAGAAACTAGGGCCACTAAATCATACATAAAGATCCCTAAAGGCCATATATTGACTTAGAAAACCACATATTAACATTTTCTGTGTTCTAGTATATTTTTAATTATTTTGTAAAATATCTCCCAATTACATTTTCATCTGGTTTGGGCTACTTGGGAGTGTTGCTGCAGGCTGCATATTTGGCACCATGGAAATAGACTGTAGTATAAAGAAAAGTGCCAAATGTATTTTTGCAGCCTAGGAATTCAGTTAGACTTTTGGAGCTCATGGGCATGAAAAGAAGATGGAGAATGGTTTGATTTAAAAAAAATTGCTTTGTGTTAAATTATATTAGGGCACCTAAAAGAAAAGCAGGAGAGAAATGCTACTAGGATGTGGTTGAGCCATTGTTCTGGGGAAAGGGGTCAAAGTTAAAATTAGAAAATAGTTTAAAATAGTCAGAAAGAAGATTCCTCATTCTGAACAAGTATCTCTAACAAGGCCCAAAGAAAGAACTATAAATTGTAGAAAATTCTTGTAAATCACTGCTACCATTGTTTCTTTAGAGGACAGATATTATAATGGAGAGGATGGTAGCCTATTCATTGTTTCATTGAGCAACATGTATACAGAGCAGTAGTCTTTTCAATAGGATCAAGTTCTAGTGGGAGGATTATATATCTGCTACAGCCATTGTGATGGACAGTAACTGGGTGGCACAGCTCCTCTTAGTCTGTTTCCTCATCCATTACCATGAGGAAGTTGGACTACATGACCTCTAAGGCTGCTTTCAAACCTAAAACTAAGATCCCATAATCCAGCTATGATAGAAGATCTCTAAGGTAGGTCTGAAATCCTCTAATTATGAAATAGTTGCTTTCCTATTTCCTGAACAGGTATTTCCTAAGTACCTGTTGAGTATTTAGAATATTTGATTAGCAATTGGTATAACCCCTTTAATAATTTATGTAAACATAAGCAGTCCTTTCTTGGCTTCAGTCCAAAGGCATTAAAAGTAAATATAATTATTCTATATAATTAATACAATTATTAAATATAATTATCAGCAAAACTTGATCTAATTACCTACTTGTTTCCTCCTCTTCTGGGTACCAGTTACTATCTTACACTTTCCTGGCAGTAATGTTCTCTCTAAGTAATTTCTAGCCTCATTGTCATGAATTCATTCCATGAATGCTTTTTGAGTGTCTACTAATGTGCAAGTCACTAGGCTAGGCTGTGGGGAGGGGGAGCTAAAAAGATCAGTAAAACATGGTCTATACCCTCAAGCAGACTACAGTCTAGGAACAACAAAACAAAATAAAACAAATGACCACAAACCAAGTCAAGTATATATGTGTTGAAAGTAAAGTATGTCCTTAATAAAATTTTGTTGAGTTGAAAGAAGACATTCATATCAGAGGAAATATAACCACCATCCTCATTATTAAAGATTTTTTAAAAAAAATAGCTATATAGATATATACACATACACATACCTACATATATATATATACACACACACACATATATGCTCTGTTTATTGTACAAAGATTTGTACTTCCTTATTCTGTCCTTGAATTGGATAGGCCCTCAGCAGTCGTTGGGTTGATTGAAAAACTTCATTATAGGGGGCAGCTGGGTGGTGCAGTGGATAGAGCTCCAGCCTTGGAGTCAGGAGGACCTGAGTTCAAATCTGGTCTCAGACACTTGACACTTACTAGCTGTGTGACCCTAGGCAAGTCACTTACCCCCAATTGCCTCACCAAAAAAAAAAAAGAAAGAAAGAAAAACTTCATTATGCTTTGTTGATGTTGTTCAGGTAGTTCCTTTGCAGTTTATTATATACTAATTTAAGAAAACTCTCATAAATATCCCTTACATAGAAAGGAATACCTTGAAGCTTTCATGAGGACTCCTGTTATAGAATCTTATAGCATCAGCCTAATGGGTTTCTGTGAGCTGCTAGAGAATCCAGACTCATACCATTGAATCTTGAGAACCCCTCTCTTTATAGGGGTGAACTCTGAGTCAGACCAGGTCCTAAGATCCTGAAAGCATTTTACAGTGTGGCTTTTTATTAAGCAACTGAGGATGTTTGACCCATCTTGGAGATGGAAACAACAGTGTACTGTTCATCTCATCCATTTACCACTAAGAGAGCTTCCTGCTATTTGCCCCAAGGCTGTTGAAATAGGACATCTGGTTTGTTCCATTTTGTTTCACTGGTATTCTTCATTGGAATAAAATGTTATGGTTTTGTAAGTGGTTTGACTCTTCCCTCCCCTTCTAACCACTCAGCCCTCAACTTCTTTCATATTCCAGAATCCTTTTGGCAGCAGGGGTAGTATCTAGAACTCAATCCATTTTCTTCTTTGTGCTGATTGGGTTTTGTGGAAATATACCACAGTTATATTATGTGACACTACAATACATAGACTTTCAGATGTCATTGCAGGAATTATGGAGAAGACATCACCCTGCTTTGATCCTTTTGACAGCAGACTAGGTATGAACTAATTCAAACAATGTTTACAGAGTACCTATTGTGTGTAAGGCACTATGCTTGGGCACATCAGTGGATGGTATGAAGTGATTAAGTTGAATAAAACATAGTCCCCACCTTCAAGGAGTTAACAGTTTGCCAGAGGAAATAAGAAAGATATATAAATAACTATAAAATAAGGAAAAAAAATAAATGTCACAAGAAAGGTATAAACAAAAGCCACAAATGTTCAGAAAACTGAGACATCAGGATCAGGGAAGACTTCATGGAAGAGTGACATATGAGCATGACCTTGAATGATGATAGGATTTTGATAGAGGTTGGAAAGGAGACATTTAGAATAGAAGAAATAGTGTGAGCAAAGGTGTGGAAGCAGGAAATCTCAGACTTTATATGAAAAGTAATGAGTGCAATGGAATTGTGTTACTTGACTGGAGCACAAAAGTGTTACATGTAGGGAAATACTTTTCCTTTGTTCAATCTTCCAAACAAATTTTCTTTGCCCTGCAATGAGATTCATTAGAATCAACACACTGGGCTTTGACAAGAGGTATTTTATTTATTTGGGTTTTTTTTTTGCTTTTGCTTTTTTTAACTTCCTGATTTACATTTTATCTTTATATGTCATTTTCTTGTTCTTCTTTGATCAAGTGACAGGTGGAAAAAAAGTAATAATTTTATCAAATCATCTACTTATTCCCAAAGGGGACAAGGAACATAGGTCTTCTCATCCCCCACTCTCTGGATAACTAAAATCTTTTTTAGAATAAATTCTTATTAATAATACAGAAAAAAACAGAAAAATAGAGATGCAGCTATACAACAGAGTTTATTTTCCATATTTATATTGTGTTTCAAATGTGCAAGACTCTTAGCAGAATGCTTTCATAACCATTGGAACCCTACTGATAAGAAGCTCTCTAATCAATATGAAATTGCTTTTACCTAGAAATACCTGGGTAATCAAAGCATGGATGCCATCATCTCAATAGTAATTCAGATCCTGAGGAAATGCTACCCCAAATGTTCATTGCCCTTGTCTACAGCGAGTAGCTACTATTCCTTTTCTGTTCCTGGGAGCATGAGCTCTGGACCACCAGGTACTATAAACGAAGGTAAGTTAAATGGACAATGATGATATTCAAGTTTTCCTGTGTGTTAATATCTTTCTTCTGTAAAAGTACGTATGCTCTCTGGTCCAGGGAGATAGAGCTGAAGGATGGAACAAGTAATTCTTTTCATTGGTCAAGATAATTTAGTCTATAGGCAAAGTAAAGACAGTTCTGGGACTATTAATTTTTTTTCCTTTTTTCTTTTTTTTTATTAATTTCTTTTGGTTTATCAACAATCACTTCCATATGCTTTTGAGGTTAAAATTTTTCTCCCCCTTCCTTCCCACCACCCTCCCCAAGACAGTGCACAATCTGATATAGGCAGTACATTTACATTCATATTAAACATATTTTCACATTAGTGATGTTGTAAGTAAAAATTAAAACTAATAGGAGGAACCATCAGAGAGAGGAAACAAAACTCAACAGAAGAGAAGAAAAAATAGCAATTCAACTTCCATAGTTCTTTCTTTGGATGTGGATAGCATTTTCCATCACAAGGCCTCTGGAGATGTCTTAGATCCTTGTATTGTTGGGAAGGGTTAAGTTTATCAATATTAATCATCACACAACATGGCTGTTATTGTGTACAACGTTCTCTTGGTTCTGCTCACTTCACTCAGCATCAGACCATACAAGTCTTTCCAGGTTTTTCCGAAGTCAGTCTGTTCATCATTTCTTATAGCACAATAGTATTCCATCACATTCATATATCACAACTTGCTGAGCCATTCCCCAATTGATGGGCATCCTCTCAATTTCCAATTCTTTGTCACCACAAAAAGAGCTGCTATGAATATTTTTGTACATGTGGGACCTTTTGGGACTATTTATTTTTAAAAGCATTTTTAATGGATACGTTATCTCATTGTTATGGGCTCTTTCCCTTTCACTCACTGGTGCAGACCACAACCCATCTGAAACTCTTCTACATTTTGGGTTAAAATTCAAAGCTCTTTTGAGTTTTCTTTATTAGTTACTATTTTCTGCTTACTTAGAAAAGTCATAAAAATTTCAAGTATACCCAAGAATATGGATTTGTACACAACCATTTGAGCTGGTTTGAAATCTCTTCTGACTTCTCTGATAGAATACCTTACAATGCTGTTTTGTAGTGACATTAAATCACCCAAGAGGTTAAATTGAAGTGGACTTTCTAGGTGAATATGATTTGTCTTTTAAGAGATTAGCCTTTTTTTTTTTACCATATATGACTCTATTAGAAAATTTCTGATTTAATTGTTAGAAGATTCCAGTGACTCTTCCCTATTCCAACTTTCATGGAACTCTTTTACCTTAGATTATTTTAGACATAGTTTACCTGTATCCTGTCTGCTAACTTATTCAGTCCTTTCATCTGTAAAATAAGGAAGATGAAGTAGGTGACTTTTAAGGGACTTTCCTGCTTTAACATTTTATAGTTTGATTTCCTAAGTATTTCTAAAGTTTTGAGAACATTTCATAGTTTTGCTCTCTAGGACAGAGAGTTGGAGGAGATCTTAGATGTCATCTAGTCCAATTCTCTCATTTTATGAGGTCCAGGATGGCTAAATGATTTACCCAAGGTCATGCAGGTGATAAAAGGCAGAGCCAGGGATTAAACTTGGTCATGTGATTCAAATGCAACAATTGTACATTGCAAAGGGGCATAACTGTTAGTGTACAGAGGCCTTGATGTGAGAGTGCCAAAAAGAACAGCGGTAAAGGGCTAGTCCTCGCTCATACCTTCTTCCCAGACAATGACATGGAGATTTGCTCATTTCTTATCTGTTGGATTTGCACTGGTTAAAGGCCCTGTTTTCAGGTTGCTGAGTGTGTCTACTTGTGCATAAACAAATAAGGGTCAGTGCAGTTGCTGGGATATAAATGGGGAAATGCAGATTTATAGAAAGATTGCTTAACTATGTGAAGAAAGAATGCTAACTGACATTCTATGAAAGTCAAAATCCAGAGGGAGTTGAAAAAATCATTTACCCATTTTACTTCTTCCCTCTGCAGATGATTTTGAAGAGGACGGTAAGGAAGAGGAGGATGAAGACTCAGATTCTGAAGAAACAAAGGAAGAAGTAAGTACATTGATCTCTGGTTTGAACAATTCTCTTTTCGTTTCTTGCACGTCTTTGCAAGAAAAATCGGATTTCTGCTCATCTAAGTCACAGGCTGTATCACAGAAGGTAGCTTAGTGCTGTTGGCTAAAGCTAAGCAATATTGGTATTTTTCAAATACCTTGAAATGCCTGGTGAAATGTCACAATGGAAAAACAAAAGCCATCCAACACAATGGTACCAATCTTCTATCAGACTAGAGAACAAGGGCTTGAGTCTCCAGTACGTCCTTTAGTACAGCATAGTTTTTAAGCTAATTTTGCTAACATTTAGTTTTGCACTAACATTTAACATGTTACATGTTAAATGAATATATCCAACATAAGCAAAGAAGACTGATGTGAAATCAACTTGGCACTCAGTGTCACCCTTTTCTAACAGCACCCATTGTTCTTAAATACGCCATTCTGCTTTATTATCTACCCTCTATTGTCCCACAGTGGGCTACCTGTAGATTTGGCAACTCAGAAGGTACAAGGTACAATTGTTTTTCGTTTTTCAACTCAGGGAATGGACTCAGGCAAACTCCATACATTTAATCTGCCTTAATAGTATCACCTACAAAATGAAGAAATGAAGCAAGTACTGCCTCATGAAATTCTCGAGGAGGAAAACCTGATGAAATCCTTGCAAGGAACTTTTCCATAAATTCTCTATAAATGTATCTTAACCATCACTCACCTGGCTAACACTTGTGGCAGATGTCTAGAGGAACGCCTCCATACAGCGACACTGGGTTTAAACTGCTATTGACACCCAAGTACTCTCAGGGTTTTGTTGATAAATAGAATCATTTCTGAAGTCATCAGGAGCAAATTGGTTCTTTACTGTGGTTTGGCGGTGCATGCCAATGGAGTATGTGCTGAATTATTTGAATAACACTGGGCTGCAACAGCCATTCATCAATGCCACTCCCTGCCTTGCCTCCTGCTTGCTCTTTGGGAACTGAATGCTTGACACTGGGTGTCATTCTCCTCTTGTATCTGATGTGGAGGGACAAGCAGTGCATCAATGCATGGTTGCATTCTGCAGAGTGGATGTTTCAGATGGAATCCTGAGTTCCTGCTTTGCAGATAACTGCAGGGGAAACAAAAAAAAAAATAAACAAAAACCAGATGGGAAATAAACGCAAGACAAATTGGTGCAGGGACTAAAAGCTATTCATCAACATGTGCCAAGCAAAATAGCAGATGAGATTTCTATGCATGAGCATGACCACCAGAGAAATGAGAGTTTTTGTAGTTGTTTGCCTCTGTCATAACCCCCTACTAAATTGTAAACTTCAAGAGGCCAGAAACTGTATCTTATCTTTAACTTTGTTTCTCCCTCAGTTACTTGCACAGTTCTCTCCACAGAGCAGATGATTAATTTGTTTAATCAATGAATGAAAGAATGCCAGAAATCAGAGCTAAATTTATTCTGGGGTGGGGTACATCCAGGTAAGGCAGTGGGTCAGAAGACTAGAAGTTTTTCTCAGTGGAATCGAGCTTCACCACCTTGGAGGTGACTGTGAGAAATATGGACTGCATGACAAGGAGCCAAGACAATTTTAATTCTGATCACAGTAATAAACCTGGCTCTTCGTGTGGCTGCTCTGTGCCTTGACTTCCTTATATCTTGGAAAGCAGTGATAATCATTTTGATCTGTTTTCCTTGGGAAAGATAAATAGCCTGTATCTATGTAGTGCTTTGAAAGTGGAAAGTCAGGTAGTACACTCAGAAAGTACATGTGGTCTAGGAATGTGATTTAGTACCTTATGGTGTGTGTAGGTTGGCTGCAGTACCATGTTGGGAACCAAGGTCCTAAAGAGACAGAAGTACAGACAGAAATTGTATATGTTTGGCAGGTAGTTAAAACTATCCATTTTTCTTTTTCTCCTATCTGCCCTCTCTGAATGTGTACATGTGACAGAAAGTGCTGTTTAGTGTCAAGATTAGTCATTAATGCCAATTAATGCCAATTGGTCGCTGAGGTAGGCATGGTCTGAGACAATTCTTTATTGCTGATCCTCATTTTAAAAATTGTTTTAAATTCTTTATTTTAGGGGAAAGGTAGTGATATGTTTTTTCATTTCGTGTAAAATTGGCTCTCGTGGATTTATTTGGAAATTCAGGTCTGATCCTAAACTTCCTCTCCTAAAGAAATATTAGAAGCTGCTTTCACCTTCAATTTTTAACTCTTTGTTCCTCCACAAGGTATTTCCTAGAGTTGAAACTTTCTTTTTATTGACTTAACCTTCTGAGATAATATGTACAAAATGCTTTGCAAATATAAAGCACTATAGAAAGTAATTTTTTTTCATTTATATACATCAGCTTGTTGGGGTCGACTAGATATCTACTTCAGGGTTGTCCAACCTAGGTTTAGGATTTCAAGGAATATTTCAAGGAATATAGACAAATTATCCCACTACTTCAGGGCATTAACTACAGTGTTTATAAAAAAATATACAAATCATGCAGATACATTCACTCATACATGAGGAGTATAAGAATTTAAATATACCACTGATCAACCACAATTTCAGAGGACTCATGGTGAAACAAGCTATCTACCTTGAGATAGAGAACTAATAGACTGAGCATAGATTGAAGCATATGTTCTTTCTTTCTTTCTTCTCCCAACATGGATATTTTGGAAATTTGTTTTACATGATTATATATATATATACATATATATATACATATATATATACACACACACATATATGTGTATATATATACACATATATATACTAGTAAATTTTTTTGCCTCCTCAATGGGTGAATGGAGGGAGGAGGGAGTAAGATGATTTGGAACTGAAAATAAAATAAAATTGAATGAAGAAAAGAGTATAAGTATACAACTTTGGTTCACTTTGTTGCCACCTGCAGGATGCATATCTTTTACCCAGGAAAATGAGGCTATCTGCATAACTGCACCTGTATTTACCACTGTATAGTTGCCAGATTCTAGAGGTGGTAAGGTTTTGTATCAAGTCAAACAAAGAAAGTGAGAGCAGCTTACTAATGCATTAATGTAGCGCAGGTCAATTTAAGTTAAACACAGGAGGTGGAGCTCAAGGATCCTCATCGGTCACTCTGGCTTTCTATTGTCATGTCTTCCTCTCGTGGGCAAAAAGAACTTGGTCTATCCAATCTGCCACTTGGGTCTTCATTCAGAGGTTCTAGGCATCATATTCTACACACTTCTGAATTTTATTTCCTTTTTTTCTTTATTTGAACAACTAACCCTCCTGGAATTGATCAATATATTTCAGTTTCCTTTCTGGAGCCAACCCTCTATTGTTCTGGGTCAGTCTGACAGGAGCTCAATGTAACTTTGAGTCAGTCTGACTATTCCTCTTCAGATTCTTACCAACACCTTCTGTTTCTTTACCCATTATGGAGAGAGAGAGAGAGAGAGAGAGAGAGAGAGAGAGAGAGAGAGAGAATCTTTCATCACTGAGCTATCATCAACATGACAAAATAGTTTATATTCTAGAAGCAGCTAGGTGGCACAGCAGATAGAGTGCTGGGCTTAGAGTCAGGGAGAAATGAGTCCAAGTGCTCAACTAGTTTTGTAATACTAGGCAAGTTGCTTATTCTCTGTATCAGTTTCATTATCTGTAAAATGGGGAGAATAATAGCACCTACCTTCCAGAGTTGTAAGAATCAAATGATATAATATTTGTAAAGAGTATCTGGCACACAGTAAATGCTTAATAAATCTTTCCTTCCTTCCCCCTTCTTTCCTCCCTCCCTTCCTCCCCCTTTCATCCTTCCCTTCTTTTCTCCCTTCCTCCCTGTGTTTCTTGCTCTCTCCCTCCTTCCCACTCACCTTCTGAGAATGTGTCCATAGGCTTCACTATTCTGCCAAAGGTGTCCTTGACACACCCAAAAAGGTTAAGAACCACTACCTAGCCACTTGTCCATAAAGTCATCTTTAAGAAGGGTAGAGGACAATAGGGTAGACTAATGAGCTTTGCAGTGGATACAGATAATTTTCACAGATGAAAAAACTGAAGTCCAGACAGGTTGTCATTTAGCCAAAGCCAAAAAGATATTAGGGTGGCAAAGCCAATCTACAAAACATCATCTGACTATAAGTGTGACATTTTTGCCACTATATCATGCTTCTGTTAAGTCTTTACTATGTCCATCTCCTTGTCCATAAAATTATCTTTGGGAAAACCTCATAGTGGTCTACATAAAATTTACTAGGGAAAAGAAAAAGAAAAAGAAAAAATAGTCAAGTAGGTTAGGAAGGGAGAAAAGATAGCAGGGGAAAGGCAATGGGTACTGATTTTCTCACCCTATTCCAAAATATTAGTTTTGCCCATTTCTTAGATTTAGAGGTATATATTAGACCCCAAAGATTCCCTTTTTCTTTTTCCTTTACCCCATTTACTTATTTATTTTAACATTCATATTTCAAAATTTTGAGTTTCAAATTATCTCTCTCCCTCTAGCCACTACCCAACCATTGAGAAGGATTTCCTTTTTTCTTGTTAATTAATCAAAAATACAAGCTCTTCACTTTATATTATTATTTTCCTGCTCACCTTTGATTAAAAATATAATGGAAAATTTGAACTAGGAATATTGGAAACATAAAAAGGATCCTGGGGCTAGCCTCCATTATAATTAAAGGATTAGAGATGAAACATTTATGAGGGAAAATGCAAGGTTTAGTATCACTGAAGAGTACAAGCCCTAGAGTCAACCAGCAGGACCTGAATTCAAATGTGACCTCAGACACTTACTAGCTGTGTAACCCTGGGCAAGTCACTTAACTCCATTTGCCTCAGTTTCCTCATCTGTAAAATGAGTTGGGTAAGGAAATGGCAAACCACTCCATTATCTTTGCCAAGAAAACCCCAAAATGGGGTCGTGGAGAGTTGGACAGAACTGAAACAACTCAACAACCTAACGGTCCTACTAGGGCTGGGGATAGGGACTAGATACAATCTTACACTTTCCAGCATTAGAATTATGCAATTGTCAAGAATACTTAACTAGTTTGTACCAGTACCTATACTGGTGGTTTCCTAGATTGTACCTTCTGCATTTACTTTTAAAGGATGATGACTTGGAAACAGATTTGAAAAAGCTTACCTCAAAACCAGTGCTCAGCTGGAGAGAAGAGGAGCTGAAACAGTATGAGGCAATGTGTCTTGAACTCTCCCATAATTTCCAGGTGTGTTTATGTCAGTGTTGGGGGTGGGGTGTGGTGGGAGGAGCATTACTTACTGTGTCATTGCATGCCCGTGATATATCATAATATAGAGAGCACTGGAGGTCAAACAGAGGTTCCAGATGGGGATTATTGATTATCATTAGCAATCTGTTTCTGGGATTCCTGGCATTTTATTGAGCTAAAGCCAGGTGGCAAGTAGAAATTCTGGAAAGATCAATTTTAAAGGATGGAAAAATTACAAATATGAAATCCCTTCTGAGTATGGAGAATAGAGACAAGCTCCCACAATTCCTTTAGCCACTGGCAATACAACTGATCATTTATAAGGGGTGTGTGGGGTGATCTTAATCCCATAATTAAAATAACAAAGGTTATGGGTAAATCAGTCATTCAATTTGGATGTTTTCTTGAGGTACCTTTTATCTCTTTGTTCTGGAAAACTCTTGCCAGACCATTGTCTATAATAAATGGTAGTAGTTGCAGCATTTTACAAGTTCATCTACGAAATTCCATCAGGATTATCGACTTCTATTCTTGCCTTCCAATTCTTATCAATACAGAATGGGTCACTTAATGCCAGGAACTGGTCCAGTATGGAATCTTTCCATCTCATCCTGAACATAATTTGGCCAGTACATGGAGACTCAGTTGTTGCCAACTCATTCCTGACTAGATGGAGAAGTGCTCCCAGCCCAAGAATTTAAGCCATTCCCTGAAGTTATTAGAGACTTTATGGAACTTTATTTTAGACCTATTAACTACTACAGTCAGCTATAACATCCCTAAGAACCATATACCTTTACTCAGAGTGGCCACTGAAGCAGCAATATACTAGGAGATGTGGTTGGAATTACAGAAAATTAGAAATGAAGTAGGGGTAGCAGTGTGATATATGAAAGCAGTTATCTCCACCTACCCTACTTAAGGCAACCTTCTCCTTAACTAAGTATTAGAACATGTGATTTTTCCCTGTTCTTAGTCATAGAGTGATCCTTTAGCTATCTGGGCTTAATTCATGAATTTAGTCCAGAGCCTAAGAGTTGATTAAGTTCCTTACTAATGCCCAGGTTTCAACATATTTCATTTTTTTAGATCATTTAGCAGAGCTTTTATAGTTACTTGTTGATTGGCCAGAAGAAGATCTGAAACAATATGAAATACTATGTTTTGAACCTTCTCATCATTTGCCTAAAACTTTTCAAAGATCTCTGCTATGTCCAATACCCTGAAGATGGTGATGCAGTTAATGAATTACATTATTTTCTTTTCCTTTGACATGTTTCCTTATCTGAAGAGATGCAAAAGATCTGTGATTTGGCAACTTAAAGAGCTCCTAGAGCAGTGGTGGTGGTGGTAGTGGTGGTGATGGTGGTGATGGTGGTAGGTGGAGTTGGAAAAGAGAGCCTCTGAGGTCTCTTCTATCTCTTGAGCTATGTTTGGGGAACTTCCCTCACTACTAAAGATTACAGTTCAAGAGTGACTTGCTAGAGATGTCTTAAGGGGTTAATTGAGGCACTTAGATTAAATGAGTTGTTCAGAGTCATGCAGATAGTATATGGAGCAGGTGGGATTTCATCCCAGGCCATCTCTCCCTTCTAAGGATGCCTTGTAGTTATGATATATGTATCAGGTATATTATTTTTCTATATGTTATTAATTATCACATATATTCATATGTATGTATGTATCTATTCATGTGTTCTTTTCTCAATCAGAATATAAGTTGCTTAAGAGCAGGGGCTTTTTTCCCTTTTCTTTATATTACTGGTGCTTATTAAAATAACTGGCACATACATGTACTTAATAAATATATGTTGATTGATTCTGATTCCAAGCCTAGTCTTTTATCTACTAAGGAATAATGACATAGACTCTTCTTTATTTAAATCTGAAGGAACTTAATTCCAAGTCTGGAGATGAGCTGAGCTCTGAAGAAGACCTAGGAATCCATCAGTGCAACTACTTTTGCAATATTCCTACTCAGACATCCTCAAAGAAGCATTGCCAAGAGAGGGACCAAAGCTCCCAGGGGTTAGAAACAGGGGATACACATTTTCAGGACCCTCCTCTGAAACAGATGAAGATAATGAAGTCCACTGGGGATACAACTTATGAAGAGGGGGCTCCTGGAAAAATAGGTCCATATTTATCATCAAATGATCAAGAAGAAGATTCCTCCCAGAGGGAAGCACCCAACACCCAGGCATCCTTTAAAGAGCCTCCCTGGGGTGCAGAAGTGTGTTCCTGTCAAAATAAGAATACTTTTCTTTCCAGCTCCATCAGGATTGATGAAACCTCAGAAACTGTGTCTAAGTTTCTGGAGAGGCATCCCATGGATATTCCCTTCCACAATCCCTATACTTATATAGCCAAAGCTGAAGGAACCAAATCTGTGCCAGGCTTCAAGGTATTAGCATTTCCAGATGTCTGGGGTCACCACTCACCACCGTTTTCCCAGCCCATGTTGGAACGTAAATGTGGAATTCAAAGGTGATGTTACTTTTGTTGTTGTTGTTGTTTTTACCTAGTTATTTTGGGGGCCTTCTGAATAAAATTCACATGCCATGCATTTATGGGACAGTACTACTTCTTGTAGTGCTAATGTTTCTGCTCAAGGGATAGAGTTAAGAAATCAGAAATATCGCCAAAATCTTGGGGTCTAGTTTCTCATTCATTTCAACCTGCTGTGCTAACATTCAGATAATCCTAATCAATGGAGAATCCCTTCTTTTCTCCACACCCACCAATGCCATCTGAATAATGTTAATACTTGGAAGTGACTTCTCTGACTTTGGGGAGAAATCTGCAAATTCTTTAAGTGGCTAAGGGAGTGACACCATGGAGTTGCAGTAATGATAATGGTAATAGACCATTGAATCATTGAGCTTTTTTGACCACCTGATGACACAGCTAATTCTTTCTTACTAACTCTGCTGGCTGGCTATATTGTCTGTCGTAGAAGTGGAGACAGTGACTCATGTGTACATAGAAGCTGCTATGAAGTTCTCTGATGGGGTAGTATGGATTGTGTGGGCAAAATAGTGGTGAAAAGCAGAAAAAGCAATTGATCTAGATATCAGTTGCCATAGAATCATAGGCATAAAGCTGGAACGAATCTTAGAGGATCTCAAGTTACATAATCTTGGACACTGAGACTTAGAAGGGACCATTACAGTCATCTAGTCCAATTTCCACACAAAAGAAATCTATGATTTAACATATTTGACAAATGGTCATCTGATTTGTTATCTAATCTACTCTCCTGATTTTTATAGATGAAGAAACTGAGGCTCATAGAGATAAAGTGACTGACTCAAGGTCATATAGGCACTGAGTGGCAAAGCCAGGATTTACAGCTCTCCTTTGACGACCTTGTCTCATATTTCACTGAAAAAAAAAAAAACCAGAGACATTCACCAAGACCTTCCTACTCTTACTTTCTCCTCATCTCATATTACTCAGATGTCTTCTGCCACTATTTCCTCTTTCACCCTTGTCTCACATGTAAAGGTGGCCCTTCTCCTTGTCAAGGCAAATCCCTCTATACACACAAGTTAGCCCATTGTATGTCATTTCTAGCAGATTGCCTCTCTATCATTTCCAGTCCTTCACTTATCATCAGTCTCTGCCTAATGGCAGCTTCCTCACTTCCTACAAATATACTTATGTCTCTCCCATCCTCAAAAACTTTCACTTGATCCCTCCATCCTCACTAGTTCTTGCCCTACATCTCTCCTCCCCTTTGTTGCTAAACTCCAAGAGAAGGCTGCCTATAAGTAATGCCTTAATTTCTTTTCCTCTCACATTTTTTCTTAACTTGTCAGTTTAGCCATCTGACCTTATCATTCAACTGCAACTGCTCTCTTCAAAGTTACCAATGATCTATTAATTGCCAAATCTCTGGCCTCCCCTCTGCAACAAGTCTCATCCTTTTTGACTTCTCTGTATTCTTTGACAGTATTGATCACCTTCTTCTTGATACTCCCTTCTCTCTAGGTTTCCATGATAATATTTTCTCCTGATTCTCTTCCTACCTCTATGACCACTCATTCTCAGTCTTCTTTGCTAGATCTTCTGCCAGGCCATGCCAGACCACAGTAGGTGTTCCACGGGGCTCTGTCCTGGGTCCTCTATCTTTTCTTCACCTATATTATATCACTTGGTGATCTTATCAGTTTCCATATATTAAATTATAATCTCTATGCTGATGATTCTTAGCTCAACTTAATCCAACGTTAATCCTACTCCTAATCTCTAGTCTTGCATCTTCAGTTGCCTATTGGACATCTGCAACTGGATGTCTCTGCAGCCTTGAAATTTAAAAAAAAATGCTTGCTCCTTGGGTGGAAAGCTATGGCAATTATGGACAGCATACTAAAAAAGCAGACCTTGCGAACAAAGGTCTGTATAGTCAAAGCTATGGTTTTTCCAGTAGCAATGCACGATTTTGAGAATTGGACTATAAAGAAAGGTGAGCACCACAGAATCTACACTTTTGAATTGTGGTGCTAGAGAAGACTTTTGAGAGTCCCTTGGACAGTAAGGAGATCGAATCAGTCAATACTTAGAGAGTAATTCAGACAATCCACTGGAAGGTCAGATACTGAAATTGAAGTTTAAATACTTTGGCTACATAATGAGAAGATGGGACTCAATGGAAAAGATCCTGAAGTTGGAAAAGACTGAAGGCAAAAGGAAAAGGGGATGACAGAAGATGACATGGATAGATAATGTCATGGAAACAATGCAGACTTGGACAGACTTCAAGAGATAGTGGAGAATAGAAGGACCTGGTGTGCTATGGTCCATGGAGTCACAAAGAGTCACACAACTGAACAACAACAACACACTGAATTTCTCACAGACATCTTAGATTCAACATGGCCAAAACTGAACTAATAATATTTCCTCTCAAACTCTCTGCTCTTCTAAGCATTCTTATTAGCATAGAAGGCATCCTCCCAGTTACCCAAGCTCACAAGCTAGGTATCCTCTTTTATTCCTCATTTTTTCCCACCCCACTACCCCCACCCCACCCAATGTGTTGTCAGAACCTGTTGACCTTTACCTCTAAAATACCTCTCATCTCTATTCCCTTTTCTACCTTGACACTGCTACCATGTTGGTGCAGACTGTCATTTTCTCACATCTGGACTATTGCACTAGCCTGCTGATTGCTCTCCCTGTCCCAAGTCTCTCCCCACTCCAGTCTGACCTTGACTGAGTTGTCAAAGTGATCGTCCAAAAGCATAGATCTGACCATGTCAGCTCCCCTCCTCACCTCATTCAGTAAACTCCAGTGGTTTCTTATTACCTCCATCCCCATCAAAGTATGCTTTAGGAGGAAACATTATGAATTCTGCTCTTTGTGATTCTCTGGTTAGCATTCTGGTGTCCCATTGCTGCGAAGTTTCACTTCTCCCCTGGATTTAAAACATCTCAGCAAAAGACAACCCCACATGAGCACGAGGCAGGGAGCTAGGGCCCTCCCAAACTGTTCAGTGTGTACCCATTGCAGCTGCCACTGCCAGCTTTTGTTTCACTCCTTTCTGAGCCAAAGTGTTGAATGAGCTTTTTATGCCCAGTGTCATCACTTTCTGGTTTTACACTTCTAAATTAAAGCTTTTCACAGTGCATATTTCAGGACATTAAGTAATTGTTCCACAGACCTTTCAATGTAACACTGTTCAAAAGGTCAGGTTTATGAGGGGAGTCACCTCTGGTTTACACTATTTCTGCTCTTTCCCTTACTTCACCCAGCGCCAATTACCATGGTATCCACAGCCTGTCTGGTCAGAGAAAGAATTTTTGTTTACCTTCTTGCTGCATGCTGGATCTTGATCACAACTAACTTCCCCTGTCCCCTTCAGGCTTCTGTCTTTGTCCAATGGCAGCTGTTGTAGGAAAGGGTTGATGAATTTTTTTGTGGTGATCAGTCACTGCCTCCAAACCAAGATTTATTGTGCACCTACTATGCTAGGGGCAGTGAGACATGCAAAGAAGGCTAAGTTGTGCACCTTGTTCTCTTGAACTTGCAGGGTAAAACAGAAGAAAAACACACACACACACACAAAGGCCCAGATAATGATTAATAAAAAGTGAACTATAACAGTGCAATGAGAAAGGCATAAACATAGTAGACTTGCTGCTCAGAGGAGGCCAAGGTTACATTCATATTGGAAGATTAGGGAAAGCTTTGTGAAAGAGATGACATTTAAGATGGGTCGTTAAGAACAAGTAGAAATTAGACAAGCTGAGTGGAGAGGTAAAACTCCAAAGTAGAGGCAAAGGTATAAGCTAACGATGGTTATGATGATGATGGCTGACATTTATAAAGTTCTTAAAGGTTTGCAAAGCCCTTAATGTACACTGTATCACTGGATCCTTAAAACACTGTCTGAGGCAGTTGCTATTGCTATTTCCATTTTACAGATGAGGACACCGAGACTTGAAGAGTGTAAATGACTTGGCTATAGTTATGCTGTTAAAAAATGCCCGAGTTGAAATCTGAACCTAGATCTCCCTGACTCCAGGCCAAATGCTCTGGCCACCATATCTCATAAGCAGTTTGATTTGACTGGAACACAGAACGGATGAGGATTTTTGTGGGAGGTGTGACTGAAGAAGGATTAAATCATGCAGGACTTTTAATGCCAGATAAAGTAACTTGGACCGATTCTGTAAGCAGTGGGAAATCATGGAAGGTTTTTGAGCAAGAAAATGGGATATGAGGCATGATCAGAACTATGGTTTAGGAAATTTAATCTAGTAGCAGCATGTTAGCAATATGTGTGATGACCTAGAGGGAGGAGAGATTGCTGAACTAGGCTATTATAATAATCTAGGCAAGAAGAAAAAGAGCTAGATTAGGAACTTTGTAGTAAGAATGAAGAGAATGGAAAAGAGATATTGTACATGCAGAATTTCTTGGTCTTAGTAACTAATTAGCTTGGCAGAGGGGAAGGTGAGAAAAGGGATGAATCAGAGACACCATTGAAGTTTCCAGCCTTGGTGGCACTGAGGATAGTGGTACCATGGACAGAAATAGAGAATTCCTGCAGGAACAGAATTTATGGGGGAGGTAATGAGTTCAATTTGGACATGTTGGTTTTGCTGGGAGAAATAAAAATGTATACTTCCAGGATGTACTTGAAGGCTGTCCTGTCAGCAAAACACAGCTCAAGAATAAAAAAATGAGCTAATTTCAAGTCTTTGAAGAAGATGAGAAGAGAAAGAAAGGAATTTCCTTTTAAGATCTTAACCACTGACTAATGCAGGATATTGAGTGAGCTGGGTCATGTTTTTGATCCAGTCTTGCATATCCTGGGTTGAGTACTATGCCCATTTCATCATTGAGGAAGAAATGGAAGAGACAGCCTAGGAAAAACAACATTAAAGTTACCCCGGGCTGATGGATCTGAGCCAGAAATCAGAAGGAGAAAGATTTGCCTTTAGCTAAACTGACTGAGATTAAAATGAAGGAAACCTTCACACCAGAGCAGTGTGAAAAAAAAATAATTTTCTAAATGAAGGTGAATATACATATCTGAAGTCAACGAAGTGGAGGATACAGACCAGAATGTTTCATTAACAGCTTTTTGGTTTCATCAGCAAAAAATGTTCTCAAGGCAGAAGATCCCTAGGGGACATCCCAGTTTTACTCTTGGCTGTAGACTCTGAATTTATTATTTTTTTCTCTATTCAGGGCAAAAATATTTGAAGATGTCCAGCGGTTTATCCATCCAGACAAGGTGATGGGCAGAGTTGTCTTCAGTTTAGATGAGCCTTGGTAGGTAGCCTTATGCATTGGTGGCATGATGTTTTGGTTTCTATTAATGGGGATACAAGTAAGGAAAGGGGTGCTGCTTTTAGTTAATCAGTTTCTATAAAATTCAGCTAAATTATATATATATATAAAACGTACGTACACATATATACATATACCTACATATATGTACATATGATACATTTATATATCCATATCTGTGTATGTGTGTGCATGTGTGTGTGTGTGTGTGTGTGTGTGTGTGTGTGTGTGTGTAATGTATGAGAGAAATATTACTTTAGGAGCAATGAGCAATCTAAGCAATGGGAAAATGCTGACTACTGATCATGGAAATGGGTTCTTACTATTAAAAATAAGAGCAATAATAATATGTATTTCTATGAGCTATTTATTTTGCTTTCAGGCTCTTGCAAAGCACTGATGCAACTGAATATCTGAAGTTCTCCTCTGGGTTTGAATCAGGAAACCTGCGGAAGGCCATCCAAGTGAGAGAGTGAGTAAAGAGAGATCTGTGGGGGGAGGGGTCCCAGTAGGCAATAGCTTTGCTATTGGGAGGGGCCGGTTGTTGTGGGTTTAGGATCATAGATTTAGATCAACAAGATCTTTTACATACTTGGAAAATGAGGCCTGGAGATATGAAGTAACTGGCCCAAAGTCTTATCAGAACCATAAACATCCTAAGGCTCAAGAAAGAGGGATTTAATATGAAAGAAGAGTCTAAAATGGAATGAAGTGAAAGGAGAGCCAAGTTATGTTATCAAAAGAGTACATAGCTTTAGGAGTAGGAGACCTGGGTTCGAGTCCCAGTTTTGCAGCAAACTTATTGTGAGGCCTTAGTCAAGTCACTTTACCTCTATGGGTCTTACTTTCCCTACCTACAAAATGAAAGTATTAGATTAAATGACCTATAAGGGTCCCAAGATCTTTAGAAGTCTATAATTCTAAAAAAATGTGTTTCACCCTCTAAAAGTAAAGAGATATTGTCATTACAGCCAATATTGCTCACTAACTAGAGGTGTACTATAATGCACTCCAATGTAATTCAAAACTCAATACAGCTTGAGTATTTGATGGGTCTCTTGAATTTTTAACCTTCCATGATGCAATAGAACCTTTATAGATCCTTTTGCACTGCCCTGGCTTAATAGGGAAAGGATCTGAGACGTCATACATTTGTATGCCTGCTGGGAAATGTGAGGGGAATTCTCATTATTCAACCGGGAAGGGTGGGGACCTCATCTCAGAACCTCTCGAGGGGCTGGAGATAACTTAAGGCCCTGAGGTCACATATAGTGGCACTATCTACTCTGTGTCACTGAATCTATCTGACAAAACAGTCCCTCATTACAACTGATTGCCCTTGTAGGTGGTGTCAGTTCATTAGTTCGTTATCTTTGGTCAGGGCATCTGCCATGCCTGAAATATTCTCCCTTCAAGTTTTAGCTCAGGCACTACCTCCTAAATAAGACCTTTCTTTATACCCACAAGCTGTTAGCATCCTTTCTCCCAAATTACTTTGTAGTTACTTGGTAATATATTTTGTATTGACTTATCTGTGTAAATGTTGTTTTCCTCCAATGGTATATAAGTCCCTTTAATTCATGAGATGGAAGTGCAATTCACAAAAACAAAGTCAGAGATACATTTTTCTCTTAATAATAATACTTAATGACTCATATTTAGATAATACTTAAATTTTTTTAAAGCACTTTAAATCCTGTAAAGTAAATAATGTTAATATTACTCTTTTGTCATTACAGTTGAAGAAAGTGAAGCCCATTGAGGTTAAGTGACTTATTATGGTCAAAGTCCTTTTAAGTGTTAGATACAGGATTCAAACTTAGATCCATCTTGGCTCTAAGCTCAGGACATGATCCATCATCTAGAAAAAATGAATAGTCAGAGAATCTTGAAATGGACTGATATATTATACCACATGACCTATGGCTTATGATTTTTTTCTTTTCTCTTGGTTACTCTACTTTTTATTCCCCTTCCCCTACCCATCTCCAACTCTACGTAGGAAATATTTGGTCATTAAAAATGGTGTCATCTTAAAAATTCAGTCTCATGTATCATGCAGATAATTTGTGATTGATTAATTTTGTGATAAGAGCTAGGTGTTGATAAAAATGAGGTTTTAGATTTGATCCTATCAGCTGTCTTTGCTCTCTTCCATGGCTATAGACTTCCATTCTCATTTGAGATATTTGGACATGTCATAAAACAATAGTATTGCCATGGGGAGAGACTAGGTAAGGACATAGATGAATCAGTACAAATCTATCACCACTCTTGGAAGAGAAAGTCAAAGTACATGCCTAGATATTAGGTCAATAGCATTTTTTACACTAGGTGGCAAAATGTATAGAAGTTTGGACTTGAAATGAGGAAGACTTAAATTTGAATCCTGCTCATACACTTACTATCCCTGTGATCCTTGGCAAATCATTTAATTTCTCTTAGCCTTAGTTTCCTCATCTATAAAAAGAGGAGGTTGGATTTTCTGTCTTCTAAGGTCCCTTCTATCTCTAGATTGGTGATTCTATGAGTAGCAAATACTGGAGAGTAATTATTTTGCAGTTCAAATGAAAGAGATGCTAATATTATTAAACCAACTTTGAAGTAGAAAACAGTGAAACTACCTAGTCAATGTTAGCAATCCTATATCATGTAATAAGGGTGAGATTACCCCCCCCATCAAGGCTGTGAGATCATGTTTCTTACTTCACCATCTTGCTTTCCAGGTTTGAGTATGATTTATTGATTAATGCTGATGTCAATTGTGTCCAGCACCAGCAGTGGTTCTACTTCAAGGTGAGCGGCATGAAGGCTGCGATGGCCTACCGCTTCAATGTCATCAATTGTGAGAAGGTCAACAGCCAGTTCAATTACGGTATGAGTTTTTGGGGAAAAGGATACTCCTGTTGAGCAAAATGATCAGTGTAGCATTTTTTTGTGTGTGTTTGGACTGTGACTAAAAACATATCCTTGGTTTCGAAAGGATTTAGAGAAGTACCATCCATTTGGGTCACCACTTGGGTGTCAAATTAGTGGCCAAGCTATGATGAACTGACACTCTGGAGGGGAAACCAGGAAGCTCTGGTATTACCACAGACAGTCAGAGTGCCCATGTAGGGGATAATGTCAGGACATCCCCTATCCTTTACCCTCCTTATCATTGTCAGGTAAGTAGACAGCCTCTATTCTCCCATATTCCCAGGTCCAATAAACATAATGGCAAAGGCTTGCTACAACATCAGTGAGCTACACAATCTTATTGGCATCATCCACTTAAGGACTTGGAAAAACCACAGAGGAAAGCTAGATTCCCCTGAATAACAGTAGGAAACTGTATATGAAACATTCAGGAGACAAAACTTATACTTCTAGAACTATATATTTTGACCCCTGTGATGATGATTCTGCTATAACCTGAATATGTACATTGTCATCAGAGATAACTAGGGCCTTTGTCTTCAACAATGTATCTGTCACTATAACATACTGGAATATGGATTTTAATGTAGTATGGAATTCACATTTTCCCAAAAGTCTATTGACTTTCCTAAATCTAGACTAAATCAAATAGATATATTCCAGATGAATTATAGTTCCGGAAACTCTAATTTATAGAAGTAACTTGTTAATTAAGTGTTCCAGTAACAAAAACAATAATAACAATAATACTATGATAATATAAACTTTTATAGATAGTTTCATTGATCCTGACAGATTATATCATTCACTGGGTAGCAAAAGAGATATAGGGATCCAGAAAAGTTAAGGAAATCATTCAAGGTCACCAAATGAATCATTATTAGAGCCAAAAATATAACTTAGGACCCCATCCTTAGAAAAGTTTTTTTTTAAACATTTTAATATGGTTCTATTGGGAGGGAGAGAAATAAATTACCTTGCTGAAACAGATAATGAAAACTGTGTGAAAAGAGAGAAAGTCTGGATATCAACTTTCTCTTTCCTTCTTTTTTCCCTTCTGGAAAAAAAAGTCCTATCACCTGAACCTGCCTTTGTTTTGTGTAGGGATGCAGCCGACCATGTATTCAGTGAAGGAAGCTCTCCAGGGCAGGCCTCACTGGGTTCGGGTGGGCTATGATATCTGTTATTACAAGTAAGTGCATCGTTAGTATACGTTTGGTTACCCTTCCATTCCCTTCCCCCATTCCCTGCTTAACCATATTGATGCCCATAACCTTCAGTTGCCAGTGCTCATCTGCTAAACTTGCTACAGATCCCTCAAGACTGCAAATCTCCTGTCCTTGAGTGGAATAAATAGACAAGATGTGTATACATGGATTTGAAGTAACATTCAGTACCTGGCATGTAGTAGGTGCTGAATAAACATTTGTTTATTGTTGATTGAGGAATGCTTTATTTTGATTTTAGTGCTGCTTACTATTTTTACGCTTAAATGGTATTATAGCCCCATTGTTATTTTTTTGTTCCCTACCTGTTTGTCTAGAAGGAGTCAAGGGTTCATAAACAACTGATTCCATCCAAATATCATGAACTTTTGCAAAGTTTTTATTGAACTGGTTCACATGAATTGGAGTTTTATTTCTTCCTAATCAATCAGTAGATTTTCACTATTACTTGTGTCACTAGACACAAGAACTTAACACA
The DNA here is from genome assembly GCF_900497805.2 of Vombatus ursinus. Classification (NCBI taxonomy): domain Eukaryota; kingdom Metazoa; phylum Chordata; class Mammalia; order Diprotodontia; family Vombatidae; genus Vombatus; species Vombatus ursinus. The sequence continues at coordinate 33,179,917 of NW_020948983.1, read as the reverse complement.
CACTTAAATTTCCCTACAATCGAAAAGTCCTATGAAAACTAAGCTAAATGGGAAATGACAGGACACACAGAAATGTATTCAATCATTTTTGAGGCTTATTGCCTCTTTCTAATGGAGCTACTGACTGATTCCTTTTAGACTCTTGAGGTCATGGACTAATGCTTATATTTCATGGTTGGATTAATGTATATCAACCTTTCTTTTCCATTGTGGGCATAGTGACTAAAACAAAACAGCAAATACAACCAGTAAGACCCTCTGGATTTCAGACTAAAATTGGTGCCAAAGATTGAGTTTTTATAACTTGAACAATTTTTGGCTGGATAATGTAAGTAATGATATACATATGCATTCCTATAGTTGATGGACACTAGACAGTATCCAGCAAGCTTCTTAAGTATATGGATCCAATAGAAGGAGATGAACTTTGATAGAAGCAGAAGGCTGAGGACATTGGTCGGTCAGTCACATTTATCAACTAAAGTGATTGCAGAATTGATTATTAAATACTGAAGGACAACCCTGAATTAACTAAAATTTTCAATTTGATGAATTGGTGAGGTATTAGTCACAATACCTGGGATGCTATGGTACTGTGGAATGCTTCTATTGAATTATGTGCAAAATTAGCTGTGTCATACCTTCTTTCGTTTTTCTCGAAACCATATCCCATTATCTCTTTAAAGACAGTTCTCTCATGGGCCAAGTATCATGGTAGCTCTAAAGAATATGTTCTCACTTACTGTGGGGTATTCAGGCCAATGTTAAAATAATTGTTTTCCATCAGCTAATGCAAAATCAATACAAGGTGTAGGTATGTGATACTCCTACAGGAAGACTTTGAAATCTCATACTTGAGCTTTAGAAAGTGAAGAATGACTTCTATTCTCCTGTAAAAGCCACAGCCAGGAAAAATCATCAGTGATACTAATCTTTTGAAGAATTCCTTCTTTTTCATGTTTAGGCTTAGGACCAACAACGAGCTTGGATTAACACTTTGCACCTTCATTCAATAACCTGTACCCTTGCCAGGAGGCTGTTCCTATTGGAGTAGTTGCAATAGGTGGAAGCTCATGGGAATGTGGTCCTTGCAGTGGGGAGGAGGGAAAGGAAGCTCAATCTGGAACACAGGCCGCCTAAGGGATGCCAACATTAATAGCTTTTAATGTCATTAACAAGACAATTGTTCTGTGATTAAAGAGCCAACTCAGGGGTAAGATGAAAACCATGAATGTGTAATGTAATTCATATTCATGATCCAGACCTGAATACAACTGAGATGAGTGTGTAAGATTGTTATATTGTAATATCATTTGTTTTACAATTATTCATCAAATTATGTTAACATATTTGCAATACTTGGCAATACTCTGATCTAATAAAAAGATTGATATGCTGATCTCTGTTCACCTCCAGATCAGTCCTATCTACTTGGGAATAAATGGGTATGTCTCTTTTTTTTCTCTTATATTCACCAATGGTAACCCCATGACATTTTTTTTTTTTTTGAGTTTGTCCAAGAGGTTACCTTGGTCTTCTCCAAGTCATATTCCTCCTATGGCATTTCTTCTGGAGAGCATTTTATCCTTTCAGTGACTATTACATTGTGCCTTCTGATGCTTGGATAGTTTACTTGAATGATACTGTTATCATCTCTGATCTAGAACTCCACAGTACAATGGTGATTGCTTCATAAGAAAAGTATTTTTTCAGTGTGTCATCTGCGCTTTCCTGTGCAGACACAAAAGAGGGGAGGAGGGAGGAAGTTCTGAGGGAAAACAACTCCCATCCTGGTGTAGCACCTTCTGAGTTGTGAATGGGGATTTGGAAGGTGTCCCATCCCTTTTTGCTCGAAGGGATGATCACTGTGAACTCTAAAAGACATTTGAAGGAAAAAACAATAAAAGGGATTTTTTGAGAGGGAGAACAGGAAAGGTCAAACCCATTCACCCTTGCCCCTCAGAGAAGTAAGCATCGAACATTTTAGCCTTCGCTTTCTACAAGTCTGCTTCTCCCACTGACATACATCTAGTCTCATCCCTTTTCATGTTCTCCCAGCTCTGATGTAAAGTCATTTCAGTGCTGAAGGACAGTGGGAGGGAAATGGTGGGCTGAGTGGCTATGTAATACACAATGGCTGATCTCTTCTGGCATTTATCTTCACTTGTGAGGGGAGAAGGAATAGCTCACTCATGAAGATGAATATCATACAAGTGCTCTGCCATCGTGTATCCTTCTGATATATCTCAAGAGAGAGATTTTAAGTTATATGTAATATTAGAAACACTGCTGCCACAGGGAAGCTTGGTGGCTGCTGTTCTGGTTTATTAGATCCTGTTAAGTGACATGATACACCCTTGTTAAATAGAGTCATTCTCATTCTAAGATTATCTAATTCACCCTTATCTTAGCAGTTGTTTATTTCATGCACATACTTGCATGTACAAACACATGCAGATACATCCCAGCATTTTTTAAAAAGGAAAGATGGAAATGCATTGAAGTCATAATTGCATACTTGTGTACTCCATTCTTTGACTCATCTTTCAACAGATGACTGACTGAGAAGATGGAAAAGCAAAAGGAAACCGATAGCTACTCAAATATTAGTTTGATTGATCTTAGGTCATCATTGATCAAAGCTGGCCCACATAAGCTGATGCAAATCCATCATTCCATATGATTTTCATAAATCTTTCCCACCTAAGGTGGGAAGAAAAATTAATTTGATGGCATCAGTGACATGATACATCATATCTGAGAGGTCATTTTTTTTCCACTCCATAAATGCTTACAAATATTCCCTTGATTCTTTTTTATATACCACCTGATTTCTTACATATTCTCAACCCCAAATGCCTCTGCAAATTTGTCTGACTTTTTAATAAGGACAATATTGCTGCTTGAGATATGCACAGAAGCTGCACAGAGCATCTTAGTCATAATCCTACTGGCTTCAACAGGCAAAAGACCTCTTTTAAGTTCACTTTCTGAAGTCTGCAGATAATAGAATCATGGACTCTTACAGTCATGAGGAACCACAGAGGTTCTTTAAAGTAATGCATACCTAAGAATATTTTCCTCTATAAGAGTCCTTATAGTTATTTGTTACCCAGCTTCCACTGGAAGGCCTCCAGAGATATGGAAGTCATTCCCTTCTGTAGCAATCCATTTGATTTTTTCCCAATTTTTAAATAGTTTCTTCCAAATATTTAGATGAATTTTCCTCTTTACATCTTTTACCCATCATTCCTAATTCAGCTTCCTGGTGATGAGTGAAGATATTCGAATCTTTCTTTCGTAAGTCAACCTTTCAAATAGTTAAGGAGTTATTATGTCTCCCCTAAGTCTTATTTTCTCCAGGCTAGACACCCCCAGTTCCTTCAGCCAATTCCAAAGCTTGATATTGAGTTATCTCACCCTCCTTGTCACATGCTCAGATTTGTGAATGTTCTTCAGATAATGTGTTGCCACCACGTGCTCAAAATACTTCAGAAATGCCCTGACCAAAGCAGAGTACAGGAGGATTCTCATCACCCATGTTTTGTTCACCACTCATTTGTTTATACAGTCAAAGTTGGCATTGCCTATATAGGTTGTCTTGTACTGACCAGTATTCAGCTTTGAATTCAGGGCTACTGAATGCTCTGTTACTGATGTGTAAAAGGCCCATAACTTGGATATTAAACATTAGAGAAAACAACTTGTTTGTGTGATCTCAACGTAGACTGGGCAAGTATAATGACAGTGGGACAAATATATGAAGAGGAGGCTCTGGAGAGAGTTTTAGAGCATATGAAAATGAAAAAAAAAATTGTTGGAGGTTGATTTAGTTCCAGGATAGTTCCTGCTCACACTGCAGTCAGGATAAGCCCTCCCATGGTGAGGCCAGGAGTTTGTTTGGGGTTCAGCCAGAGTTTAAACCTGAGACTGACTGTAATTGAAACTGCTTCAAGCAGCAACCCCAGGCTAAAATAAGCACTTAGTGGGGATTCTGACTTTCTACAGTGACCCTGGAAAGTTGGCTTTTCATTGTTATATGGGCTGCTGTGGGGAGCTGGTTCCGTATTAGTCCTAGACCAAGGAATCTGACACCCAGGTCCTGATTTGTGTGGTGGAAAATGTGTTAAGAATGGAAGATATCTGGGAGACAGCTGAGTTTAGTATGACTATTTGTCAGCTCCAGCTGCTAGCCATGAATCAAAATATACAGATCTTGTCTCTGATGTTGATAGGTGAGGAGGGATAAGACAAAAGGTGTATAGAGGGAGAGTGGCTATTCCATAATCTGATTGGCTGCCACTGGCTCATTCCCTTCCAATGAGCTATAATCAGTGCCAGAAGATGTAATTGACTGGCACTAGCTGCTCTGCTGGATGTAAAGTGCATGTATGTTCAAAATGGAATGATAATATATTTACAAGTCAATTCATAAAGGGAATCAAAGGGACAGCTTATGTAGCATGCATGCGTTCAGAGCAACCATCTGGTCCCTTACGTGCTTTCTAATAACTCAAGTATTAGCTTTTGGAAAGACTGTAGAACTTTGGGGATATTTGGGAGAAGTAAAACCAATTAGGTATGAGGATCCAGATGGCACAGTGGGTGAACATACTCATTTTTAAAGTTTTCACTTGCGGGTCTCTGCCTGTAATCACAAGGGAAACAGAGACTGTTAGTTTGATGTGAAGAAACAACACATGCTATTTACCCTGGGACTTACTCTGATACAGCCCCAGTCCTTCTTTTTGCCGGAATAACTAGGGACAGAGGTTAATACTGGGATGCACTGGAGCAAGTGAACTTTGAAAAATCTACATTGGTCTTTAAAAGTACTATCTGTGCAGTCTGTCTCTAGTTCCAGATACTACAATCACTCTATTCAAAATAGTTAAAGTAATGGGCATGTAGTTGTGTGTGTGTGTGTGTGTGTGTGTGTGTGTGTGTGTGTGTGTGTGTGTTTGTGTTTGTTAAGGGCAATGATAAGGGAGAACAGGGGTTAGAAAACCAACTTTTTTATTTAAGAACTGGCAAGAATAATTATACTCTTTCTCTTTTCTCCCTCTGCTTCCTCAGGTAAAATCAAAAGTTTCAATGTAATATAAATAAATAAACCAGTATTAAACCTTAAAAGGCAGAATTACATCTTCGGTTGTCCTTGCATTTTAATGTAGCTGAGCTGATGGCATCTGTCAGGAAACCTTGCCCAATAGACACACTTAGCCTTTGAAGACTAGGTATGGGACTGATGGGTACAATGTCAGGGGAATATTGTTGAAAAAGCACTTCTGGCTGTAATTGACTTTGATGCTGCTCTCTGCACTATCAGAATTGGTCCCTCATCTTTGACAAGGGGAAATGTTCACTCCAGATCTTTCGGTTGTTATTTCTGGAAGCTGAATCACTCACAAATGAGGAGACAAATCTTCTAAGCCCTCTTGAAGGATTGGTAGAAAAGCCTCCCTATGTGGCTAGAAGGAAACAATTTTCTTGGCCCTGCCTGTGAAACTTAGACTTTACCCCATAAATCTTCCCAGTAGAATGGGATTACTAGCTATCCCTTGCATTTCCTGTGGGCCAGTTTTCATATTAGTCAGTTAGATGATTGTACAGTCTTCATTTTCAAATGCTTCTTGAGAGGCCCATGATATTTAAAAAACATCACTTCAGGGGTAGATGAACTAGCCTGGAAATTTGATTTGCTTTTTAGCCTCAATTCTGATCTTAGGCATTTCCCATCTCTGGGCTTAATTTTCTGCTCCCGAATCCAGCAGTGGCTGATCCCACCTTCCTTATGTTATTTGATGGCAAAACACTTTGCCAGAGTGGTACAAAGGACCCAGGTGATACTCACTCATCTTAGTGAGACTCAAGGACCCTATTGAGAGTCTTTCCTTTCTCTCTACCATTCATTTCTCTTCTTGTCTTTCCCTCCAGAAATCATTATCGCCAGAATCCAGCTGCTGCAGGAGCTCCTGGAAAATGCCATTATACACTCACCTTTTCTGTCACATTTCCTCATAATGAAGATGTCTGCTACCTGGCTTACCATTACCCATACACCTATACAGCTCTGATGGTAATACTCCCCCTTCCTCTTTTATTATGCTAATAGAATTTATGTAGTACTGAAATGATTGAGAGGGAGATCTGTTTCTGTTACCATATTTAGACATAGCAATGATATACCATGTGGGAACTGGTGATTTCCTATGACAAATAGATGTTATGGCCTCTGAGGTTCAGATGCCTTATATGGGAAACAGAAAAATTTAAGAGAATGACATAAATTTATTATAAATCTGGTGAAAATAGTAACTCATGCATCTATGGCAGTACAAGATTTAAAAAGACCATTCCTCAGACTACCTCTGTGAGGTAGTAGTATATTATTATTATTGTTACTAAATAACAATAATAATAACAATTTTATGGTTGGATTGTGAGGGATTGGTATGGGGAACTCCTGGTAAGAACCCTCCTGACCTCCCAATATATATAAGCAACGGCTTGTTACATATAGTCTGAGAGAGTGGAGAGTGGCCTGGGACACTTAGAGACTTCAGTGATTTGCCTATGGTCTCACAGACAATATGTGTCAGAGGCGAGGACTTGAGCTCCAGGTTCTCTTAACATTGAAGCTGGCTTTCTATCTGCTACAGCAAGCTGTACGGTTTATTAAATTCCACTTTTATAGATGAGAATACTCAGTCGAACTGGTTAAGAGGCTTTCCCAAGGTCACACATTTATTTGGTGCTGAGAACTGCATCTAAGCTTTATAGATTCTAAGCCTGGTTCTCTTTTCATCACGACATGTGGAGCAGAATAACTGTAAATGAAACACAGAGTCCAACAGAGGGAGGCCTAGACAAAGAATCATTGCATCTGAGCTGTTTTCCTGAATCTACTACTGATGAGAAAGAAGCTTGAGTATGCTTCTTGACCATTTAAAGTATATTGCCGTTTCTTCGTCTGAAAAATAGGACTAATCATCCCTGCCCCCAGCTACATCCTAAATCTTTTGAAGATTAACGAGTATCATCTGGAAAGTACTTTAATCTTCTCTGTTAAAGCAAAATGTTATTAGAATATTAATGATTAAACATATGTCATATATGTATGTATCTTAACCAAAAGGACTGAGTTTCTCATTTCGAACCTGTGCTAAAAAGAGGAAAAGGAAAATAAAAAGAGCCTTCTGTAATTAAAAAGTCATGCCTGCAATACCTAACATACTTTTTGCATCTAATAGTTGTTTATCAAATGTTTCTGGAACAAAGTTATGCCCATATGTGAGGAAGCAACCTTATCGCTCACCTTCAAGTCCACCATGCTACACAAAACAGTGTATGGTTCTGTGGAAAGAACACTGGTTCTGAAGTTAAAGAACTTGTATGTGAATCCTGCTTTTTGTTATTTATTGCTTTTATGACATTCTGAAAGTCATCTTACCTCTATGGGCTTTGGCTTCCTCATCTGTAAGAAGAGGAGGCTGGGCTACATGTCTTCTGACCTTCCTTCTAAATCTATCATTTGTTCTTCCATCAACATTTATATTTACATGCAGCACTGCCCATTAAATTGCAACAGGCATTAAGATTGTATTAACTGCTTATCACATTTATCAGTAACAGTTTTAGTCCAACAAAACTGTAATATAAATCACAGTGATAATTTTTTTTTTTTTTTACTTAGAATCCCTTCTATGATTGTTGTTACTTTTAGAGATGCCTGGCGTACAAAATTTGTAGTCTCCTTCAGCAACTGTTTTGACCTCTACTTCCATGAAATGTTCACTCTAACCAGTCTGAAGGGGAGAGAAAGTGCTTGACATAGTCAAAGATCCTGGTCGGGGAATCAATGAAATTGGGTCTTAATCTCAGTTTGGTTACCTCCTACTTGTGTGATCTGTGAAAGTCACTTTATCACTTAGGGACTTAGTTTCCTCATCTGTAAAATGAAGAGATTGGATTAGATGATTTCCAAGATCACTTAAAGTTGCACTGAATTATCTGTAAAGTGTCTGATAGCTTTAACTTCTATGATCATCTGATCATGTGTATAATCTAACTCTTTTCTTGGATAAATGGGCAATGAGTTCATTACTTTGGTCATTTCACATAGTATAGAATTTTGTATATTGTTGAGGTTCCAACTGGCACCAAATGATACAATCTTAGAAATGGAGGACATAGGGCGTGGGAGAAACCTTAGAAATTAGCTAGTACACTCCCATCTTTTTAGAGTTGTCCTAAGGACAGAAATTGTAAGGTGAAAATAGGGAGAGATGTTGTAGACAAAATCCATGCTTTGAGTAGGGATTGAACTATGTGGCATCTGGGAATCTTTCTAACTTTAAGCATCCATGAAACTGAGCCCCAAACAGGTTAAGTGCCTTATCTAAGAACACATAGCTAATCAGCAGGAGAGGCTGGGCAAAAAATCAACTTTTTTCACTCCCAATACAGTGGTCTTTGCATGATTGGTTTATAAAGTTTTAGATCTCAGGACCAAACTTTAAAATATTAATGAGGACCCCCAAAAGCTTTTTCATATGAAATATATCTATTGATATATACTATATTAGTAATTTAAAAATCTTAGTGTCATTATGAAAAAAAAATTGACCTAAAAAGGGTTTCAGGAATCCCCAAGTATTTCTGAACCAACCTTTGAGAATTGCTGCCTTACACTATTATATCATGCTACCTCAAAGATCCAACAAGGTGATAAAATGCTGCCTTTCTAGTATGGAAGAATTTCTGGCAGTATTGTATAATTTCGGCTAAGCGTATTAGTTTGTCCAGTTCAGTGGTCTATGGAACTATAGCTTAGACCCCTCAAAATCCCTTTTAATGAGTACCTGTAGTTATCTGGCCCTGCCTGATTAGAGGGACATTTCTAATGTTTGAATTAGAGTGATCAGCCAGTCTCTTTTATCTGTAACTCTAGAAGAAAAGATCTGTAGATCCCATTCAGTGGAGGACTCCATTTTCTCACCAAAGCCATTCCAATTCCATTCCCAAGACTGCATTCTTCTTTTTTAGACCATTATAGAAGTCAAAGAGGCTGACTTTAGGGCAAAAATCCGTCTGGTCACACCTCAACAATTTATACTACCCTCACTAACTACTTACCCTGGTCCCCTGGGACCCAATTACCTACTCCAACCTCTGGGGAAAATAGAGTGAATGCAGTTTTAAAACTGACAAGTAGTCCAGGATCTACTCTTGTTATAGGGAAAGCAACCCAATCTGCTGGGGAGGCCATGAGCATAGGAGGCAGGAGACCTCCCACACAGTGGGTTATGTGGAGGGACCTTGTTATTCTGAATCTCCGCAGCTCATCATTTTGGCACTTCAATTCGAGAAGAATGGCTCTACTTTCACCTGATCATAGAACTCTTGCTGGCCAGATAATTGGCAAGGTTGAAGGAGTGAGAAAAGGAGTCAGGAAATGGGTACATGTCATTGTTTTTCCTGGATAGATGAAATAGGGCAGGAAATAAGATGTGTTTCTTGAAGGTGGACAGATTCTAGATCTTATCTTATATACCTCAGCACAAGGTTTGCATCCCATATGGCTCTCAGTCTTTGGATTCTCTAGTTTTAAATGAGCCAAAAAATTGGGGCCTCTGTGACTTCTGAGAAACATTTTCTCCAATCATGGTCAAAATGAGAATATATCTGGAATGCACATTAGTCATTTTTATTTTTGGATATGTTCTTGGGAGAAATCTTTTTTCTTCCAACAGATCAGTGATAAATTAAATGTGATTGATACCCCAAGGGCAGAATTGACTCTCTGATACTTGGGAATTTGGGTGAGGGGTGGAAAATATACTTCCACATGGAATTCACAATTTTTAAATCTCTCAAGTAATGTAGTATATGTTTAATAATTGCAGACATTTTTATAGCAATGGATATATATCTGGGAATATTTTCTCAATGTGGCTGTAACATTACAATTCTTTTTTATTAATTTTATTTTATAGGAGAAATAATTAGGATTCAAGTCTTTCAAATTATATCTCTCTGATGTGTACAGATGATGATATTGGGCAGTTGTCAAAATTAGAGTATCAATGACATTAATGTTGAAGTCAAAGGGGTGATAAACTTAATTGATTATAATCAATCTTATAACTATTTAAATATGTGTAATGATTGAACACTAAAATACTCAGTAACATATTGATTAGTTTATGAAATTGCTCTGGGTAACCAGCTGTATTAGTTGAAATTCTAGACCCAAGATATAATTTCTGTGTATGTTTTAGGGGCAGGGAAATGGAGTTTGTAACTAAACCTAATATTGTCTATAAGGGTAGGAGCCAAAAACAGTGACCACATGAAGAATCCGTATGTTAGCTGCCCAGAAACCCTCCCCCAAAGGCAAAAGCAGAGTTTTTCAATAGTCTTTTTATACCCACTATGATATATGGCACTGAGACTTGGAACATCACTAAGTCCAATGAAGAGAAATTATGAGGGTAGGCGAGAAACAAAATACCACATGTGTAATATTTCTATGCAGGACCACAGCACACACAAGGGACTGAAATGGAATCAAATGGGAAATGTTTGGACATATATTGACTCAGAGATGCAATAGGCAGATCATATAATAAGGTTGTTAAATAACCACAAAACCATAGAATACAATGTTGGAAGTCATCCCACAGGTCATCTAGACCAACCAGTTGATGGGCAGAAAATCTAAAACCCATATGTGGCCCATTGCAAAAAAGAGAAAAGGACAGGCCAACAAAGAGGGAGTAAGGTATTATTCAACTAGGTGGAAGAATATGGAAAAAGAGAGAGATAAAAGGCTGTAGTGGAATAATTGGTCTGTATTAGTTTTAAAAAGTCTTTGAAGAGAGCAGGCTTCTTAAAGAATTAGGGATTTCTAGTGACCATATCACATGTGATATGATGTGATGATAATCTCTGCTTAAGAAGGTGGGGTTGATACAAAGACTATAGAAGATACTACTCTATCCAAGTTACTTAACTTCTTTCCAGGTGCTTTTCCACTATTTGGTGTAAGTTTCTCAAAAGGCCAAACCCTTAGGATGATGGTCCTCCCTTTTTTTCTTCTTTCTGATATTCCTCCTCCTTTGGAGTAGGAGGAGTACAAAGATAATCTGTTCAACTTGCATAACCTGCTCATCCACTCCATCTATATACAAAGATGGCATAGAATTGATCATGGCATTCATTACCCACAAGTGGTTTACTTACATGTTCACAAACTTGAAAATTATATTATCCAATGGTAATTTCTTATAATTTCATCTGTCCCTATCACTCACTCCTCCCAAACCCATTCTTTAGCCTCACTATGACCTATGGTCTCCATGCCTTTCAATATTCTGCCAGCCCACTATCCCTGTTCTATATACACTCTCCTTTCTTCCTAATCTTGACCCTTTAGTAAATCAGATAAATTTTTCACTCTGATCTTGAATTCTTTACACCTTTATCCTATCAACATTCAGACATTTCTTCACTTCTCATCTGGCTGTACTCATTTTGGACTTCCTTAACTTTACTATGGCCACCCCTTTCAGGTGTGTGTGTGTGTGTGTGTGTGTGTGTCTGTGTGTGTGTGTGTGTTAGAGAGAGAGAGAGAGATTGAAAGAGAGAGAATCTCCCATTGACAGAGCACCTTTTTTTTTTTTTTTGCGTTTTCATCCACAATTTAGCACAGTGTCTGGTACATAGTAGGCACTTAATAAATGCCGAATCCTAACTCTGTATTATGCCTACCCTATACATCCTATTAAGGAGATAATGGATAGAGCTAGCTAAAGTACTGAGATCATATCTTGCTATCTAATCTTAATTGGGCTAGCACTCAGGAAAGGTAATCCTTTTACATCTTTGATGTAAAACATGTTTGATGTTTTGGAACTATGTCTCAAGCATGACCAAACAGTGTATACTCTTTTATCCAGCAATACCACTATTAGGTTTATATCCCAAAGAGATCACAAAAAAGGTAAAAGGACCTACATGTGCAAATATATTTATAGCAGTCCTTTTTGTGGTGGCAAAATATTGGAAACTGAAGAGATGTCCATTAGTTGGGGAATGATTGAACAGGCTGTGGTATATGAATGTAATGGTTATGCTTGAGACATAGTTCCAAATTGCTCTTCAGAACGGTTGGATCAGTTCACAACTCTAACAGTGCCTAGTGTCCCAATTATTTCTTATCTTAACTGTTATCATTTTCATTTTCTATCCTATTAGTCAATCTTATAGGTGTGAGGTGGTTTCTCAGAGTTGTTTTAATTTGCATGTCTATAATCAAAAATGATTTAAAACACTTCTTCATATGCATATAGATAGCTTTGATTTCTGCATCTGAAAACTGCCTATTCATATCCTTTGAACATTAATCAATTGGGGAACATCTGCCAAAACTTTTTAAAAAGCCATCTACAATTAGTTCCTCAACTTCCTCTCCTCTTAACTCTCTTCAATCTGGCTTCTGACTTCATCATTCCACTGAAACTGCTTTCTCCAAGGTTGCCAATAATATCCTATCTGCCAAATCTAATAATCTCTTCTCATTCTTTCTCCTTGCTTTGCTACATTTGAAATTTTATCACTGTTTACTCCTGGGTTCTCTCTCCTCTCTTCATTTTCAGGACAATGTTTTCCTCATGGTTCTTTCTCCTAAAGAACCTAAAGAGTCTAATGACTCTTTCTCAATCTTCTTTGCTAAATCATTATTCGTATTACTCCTCTGTCCCCCAACACCAAGGCTCTCTCTTGATCTCCCTTTTCTTTTCTCTCTATACTCTGTCCTGTGATGTTCTCATGAGATCCCATGGCTTCAATTACTTTCTCTATAGAGATGATGTCAGATCTACATATCTAGTCCTAGTTTCTCTCCTGAACTCTAATCATACTTTACCAATTGCCTATTAGGCATTTCAAAATGGGAGTACTGAAGGCATCTCAAATTCAGCATGTCTGAAAAATGAATTATCTCTTCCCTTCCCTCAAAGCAAGGGTTTTTAATCTTCTTTCCCTTTTTTTTAATATCATGGATACATTTGGTAATCTTGTCTCAGAATGTTTACTGCCTATATTCATAATTGAAGGAAATGCTAAATTTCAGTTGGAAGTTGATGAAAATAAAGATATATTTTTTCCTATCCAAGTTCAAGGATTTCCTTAAATTTATCCACAAACCTGTGATATTCTATGGACTTCATTTAAAAACCCCTTCCTGAAACATACCATTCATTGTTGAGAGCACCTTGGTACCATCTTCAACTCCTCACTCACATCCATTCAGTTGCTAAATCTTGTTATTTACATTTCTACATCTCTCACCAATGTACCTTTTTCTCCATTTACATAGCTACCACCCTAGTTCAAGTCCTCATTATTGTCTCCTAGACTATTACAATAGTGCACTGAATCTGTCCTCCATTCGCTGCAAAAGTTATTTTTCCTAAAATGAAGATGTGATCATGTTAGTGCCCTATTGAACAGATTTCAGTGGTTCCATATTATCTTTTGTTGTTCAGTTGTATACAACTCTTTGTGACTCCATTTGGAGTTTTCTTGACAAAGATAATGGCATAGCTTTCCATTTCCTTCTCCAGCTCATTTTATAGATGAGGAAACTGAAGTAAACAGGGTTAAATGACTTTCTCGGGTCACACAGTTAGTAGGATCTGAGGCTGGATTTGAATTCAGGTCTTCTTGATTTCAGGTCTGGCACTCTTATCTATTGTACCACCTAGCTGCCCCATAGGGAGCTTCTTCCTTCCTTCCTTCCTTCCTTCCTTCCTTCTTTCTCTTTCTTTTTGTTAGTTTTTTTCCCCTCTCCATTTCCTTGATATTTGGGTGAAAGGAAGTGATGCTTTCACGAACCTCAAATATAGAATCATATTGAGGAATTGTCGAATTGCTTTCTTGATATCTCCAGGATCAAATATAAACCTTTCTTTTTGGCATTTAAAATTTGGCATTAAAAAGTCTTCACTACTTGCTTTCTTCCTATCTTTCCAGGCTTTTAACACTTGACTCTACGAGTGCTCTGTGTTCAATTCTTTCCATACTAGCCTACTTGCTCTTCTAGGGACCCATATGCTTTCCCTCTTTCACCTCTGCCTCTTTGAATTCCTAATTTTCTTTAAGACTTATTTCAAGTGCCATCTTCTTCATAAAGCTTCTCTTCATTTCATCAGAGGAGGGAAGGGAATAAGCATTTATATAGCATCTACTATGTGCCAGCCACTGTGCTAAGTGTTTTACAACTGTGATCTCATTTAATCCTAACAAAAACCCTGTGAGGTTGGTACTGTTATTACCCTTACGTTACAGTTGAGGAAACTGAAGTAAATAGAGGTTAAGTGACTTGCCCATGGTCCCACAACTAGTACATGTCTGAGGCCAAATTTGAACTCACTCCAGGCCCAGTGCCCACTGTGTTACCTAGGTTCTAGGGTACTACCTCATATTAATTTTATGTCTGTTCCATAGATTATAGATACTACTTCCCTTCACAACAGTTCTCTGCCTGCTACTTCACCTTTCTTGGTTTTATTTTCCATTCAGCACAAACTCCTAATCTTCTTTTATCTAGGGTTACCACTCACCATTATGTAATTCCCTTATAAGCTAGGGATGTGCTGAAGCCAGCTCCCTAGAGCCAATTATTAAATTTTCAGTGTAAACATTTACATCTGGGAAGTCTAAGATCCTTATAGACAGCAACTCAATTTATTCTTTGATTGACTGTTTAGATTTAAGAAAGTATTCAAGAAAATGTTGATAATGCATATTAAAACTTAAAATGCGTAATATGTCCTCTTTTTTCTCTTTGAGAGAGCTGGTTGTTAAACATTTATCAGTTATAAAGACTAGTCACCCCTCAGTCGTGGGTACAATCTCTCAGTACAGGCATGAATCAAAATGGAAGTCTTGTAGGAAGAAAAGCTAGCTAGAAGTGCCCATTCTATACCAGAAATATTCAATTATCCTCTTTTGTGTAGTGAGAAATCTTCAATTCAATGTAGGTTGTATTTTAAAGACCAGTAGGGACTTTGCAATGTCAAAACAGTAAGACATGTCCCCTACCAGGTGATGAGCTTTGGTCTAAACCAGAAAGACATGGAAACAGATAATAAGGAGAGAGGCAATATAAGTAACCTATGATTCATCAAAAACAAACAAACAAACAAACAACTTTTCAGAATATACAATAGTTTTCCCTGATTCCTGGTAAGCCAACGATGGGGGATGGGAATAGTCTGTGAAGTCAAGGAAGAGTCTTCTATAAAAGTTATGAGAGGATTTTAAAAAGGAGAGGAAAATAGTGAGATCACCCATAGAGTTACACAGGATGAGATCTGTGCTGTTATCAACCGATATTACACAAAAAGTCAGGCCCTATTTTTCTTTAAAAACCTCACTCACCCCCTATAGGGGAGCGCCATAATTGCCTCTAACAAGTCTTCCAGTTTTATAGCCAAGTCTATCACAGTGGGTTCCTTGGAGGTAGTAATTACAGTTCAGATGGCACCAGTATTCAAACTCCTTGCTTTTCTGTACGTTTCTAACCCTCACCAGGAACAATAGAAGTATCCAATTATTTAACAACTCTCTGAAACCCAAGACATGATATTTCACCTCAAGATCATTTGCAGCAAAACAAAGTATAGCCTCTTTGTTAGGAACAATTCATCAGTAGGCTGATAATGACTTTTCAACAAAAAGCCTTTCTCTTTTGCAGTGGCCCCAGTGCTATCTTGTGCAATTTCATTAACTTCTATTATGCAAGTTTTGTACCATCTTTTCAATTTAATGGAATTCAATAAAAATTTATTAAGCACCTACTATGTGCAGGGTATTATGCAGGAGAGAAAAAACAAACAAAAACAACCCAAACAAACAATCCTTCTTGCTTCCAAGAAACTTAACATTTTATCCATTCTACTTGGCGAATAAATAAAACACATGCCCAAGTAATTAAATGCAAAATTATTTCAAGAGTGAGCTGGGGAAGAGTGCTAATATTTAAAGGGTGGTGTAGGAATTAGGGTGTGAGGAAGGGCCTTATTTAGGAGCTGTGCTTAGAAGGAAGCTAGGGGATTCTGGAGGAAACAGGTGAGAGGAGTCGCATTATAGACATGAAGGACCACAAAGGCACAGAAGCAGGGGATTCTAGGAAAGGTAGGATGTCAGTTTGACTGCAATGGAGAACGTGTGAAAAGGAATAATATGAAAAAAGCCTGGAAATGTAGGCAGGAATCAGATTGTATAAATGTTAGGCTGAGTATTTTTTTTCTTTAGAGGACATAATGGGGTGTTTTGATCAGTTGTGTGCTTTAGAAATATTTGTTTGGCACTTGCAGTAGAGGAGAAAGAGACTAAAGGCAAGAAAACCACTGGCTGAGTATCCATTACAGCTCTGAGGCAAAGGGGAATTTGTTTGAGAATTGAGGGAAGGGATAGGAGATGGGTGAATAATGATGAAGAAATCAATGAGAATGTGATGGATAGGCATCACTTACTTGATTTCTGCCCTAGGCCCACCTTGACTTCCTGGAAAAAAGTGTCAACCGTAAGAAAGTCTACTTCCAGCATCAGGTACTCTGTCAGACTTTGGGAGGAAACCCATGTCCACTGGTGACCATCACAGCAATGCCTGAATCTAACAGCAGTGACCACCTGCAGCAGCTCCGTGAGTAGAGCAAGACTCTCACCCCACCCCCTCTCTCCACCCCACCTCTGCTTTTTTCTCTTCTTCTTCTTCTTTGTCTATTACTGCTTTGGTTTTGATAATGTTTCTATCACTCAAGGGTTCCATGTCTAGTCTTTTTAGGTTGGAGGCTCTTTATAAGAGAGGACTTTGTTTAACCAATGGAACATATAAAATCCCCCTATATACTATGAGTTTGTAATAAAAAGATAAAGAATGCGATTAGTCATTGAATATATGAATTTAAAGTTCTCACTAAGTTATTGTCCTCGATTTAACTCCTAGATCCTATTCCATCTATCAATCTATCTCAAATGTGCTTATTGATGACTTTATCTTTATATCAGTCATTTTTCACCACAATCTCTCCTGACTGAACTTTTCCTTGTACAAAATATGCATACACATACACACAAACATATGCTCACAAGTAGAAACTCCAATACAGAGACTATGTCTGACAATATACACAATACTCCATTCTTGTATGCCCTCCCCTCCTCTGCTATTCTCTCTTCTATGAGACCTTAACTTTTTTCCCCATTACCAGAGTTCACCATCTTTTTTAATGTTTTCATTGATGTTGACGTTGTTATTATGAGTATTGTGCTCCTGATTCTTTGAATTTTATTTTGCATCAGTTTATGCAAATTTTCCTACCTTTCTCCAAATTCCTCATATTCCTCATCAAGAAAAAGCAGAACTGAGTATCAAGCACTGATAAAAGTAAGCACAATAACACGTTTCACAAAGGATGGTTCTGATGGGAATAAAACTAAGGAAAGAAAACTACATAGAGAGTTTATTTCCTTTTACAATGGCCAAAGTTGAATTGGAGATGAGACAGGATACATCTTTCTCTTTTTATACAGCAATTCATACACCTTGGAAGGAGGCATGTTTCCTATTTGATTGCTTCTAATCAAAGCCTTACCAGAACTTCACATTCTTTCCTTAGAGATCTGTGTGGCAACATGGATGTTTTTTAAATTTTGATATACAGGAAGAAAAGAGAGCCAGGGACAGATACATTCAGGACTGCAGAAAGCTATCCTAAAATTGTCTTTGAGCACATATGTATTTGACCTATAATTGGTTAAGGTTTGAAAATTACTGCTGGTATAATTCCAGGCTCTGTGATACATAGGGCCACAGAAACAGGATGAGAAATACCAAGAGGTTTCTGTGTGGGGAGGGGGAAGTCTGAGAAAAAACAGTTAATTTATCCCCTAAAGACACAGCCTTACCTGATGAGGTGCTAACTGCATTCAGGTGACTCATTGGTGATATGAAATGTAATTTCTCACACCTCATCAGCATTTGACAATGGATGCTTAACAACCTGGCTAATCAACAACGGATTATTCCATCTGAATTAATGAGGCACTAAAACGCTCTAATGAATAATGAGGGAATTTTCAAAAATTCTCTTATGTGTTTTATCCATTTAAGAACAATTTGTGCCCTAGTCACAGTTCCCTCTGCTTGGCAGATGAGTGGGGCTGGGGAGCTAAAGAATAGAATCATTGCAGAGCTGCCTTCAGCGAACAATTATTTACCTAAGCAGGTTGTCCTGCACAATAGCTGCTCTGTAGTAATAAATTCAAAGAAAAGGGGTAGGAGGGCCCTCAATCAGTCAACATCCAAGCATTTATAAAATGCTTACTAGATGCCGAGGTTTGGGAATATAAGGAAAGTAAAAAATTCCCTAACTTCAAATAACTTACCTTCTAATGGAGAAGACAACATGTTAACATCTAGGCACATAGAAGAACGAAGGACAACAACCAACCAAACAACCCTGAGCAAGTCACTTAACCCGGTCTGCCTCAGTTTCCTCATCTGTAAAATGATCTGGAGAAAGAAAAATGACTTTACTGGCACTCAGGTTCACTTGTCAGTGGTCCAGGCTGATCCAGCCTAGTGTAGAACAATTGACTGTGAGGCCTGAGGACTCTGCTACTGTGTAAACCTGGGCAACCAACTTAACCCCTGAGTCTCACTTTCTTCTCTTCTGTATGATGGGTCACTAAGGTGTTCTAACACTTGATTATACTTGTGAGTTTTTTAATATGTAATTATTATATTTTATATTATCATTATAGTTATTGAAAAATAATTTTTATTTAAAGGGGATAGATCTAAGAGATCATGTTTTTGATGCTCTGGTAGTTAGATGACTTCATTAGCAGGGCCACTCTTTGCATTAATACAATTGCAACTCCATTGTTCCTTTGCTTCCTGTGCCAGCTCCTCTGTGTCTTTCCATTAAGACTTTCAGAAAAGATCCACTTTCGGTGTTTTTACTATCCTGATGGTAACAATGTAGCATTCAATCTGTCCATATCTCACCTCTTATTTTCATGAAATGGTGAGTGTTTTCTGAGCATAGAAATGAAGATAGAGCCTTCATTGATATAGAGGACTCCCAGGGGACAAAACTCCCTGTACCGATGTAGGCCAGCATTTTCTAAGCTATTTAGAGTCTTAGAGAATTACCTAGAACATTGAGTGCTTCAGTGATTTGCCCAGAATCACATAGACAGTATATATCAGAAGTGAGAGAAATGATTATTTCTCTCTTGTAGTAATTAATTATTGTATCAGGATCAAAGTTTTCACCCTTTTCTACTTCTTCATCCAGAAATCAATCTGTGTGGGAAATCTTTCTCAAAGACTTACCCAGTCAGGATAGCTAAGATCCAATCAAAGACAGTTAAAGACATTCTAAGTTTAGGCCAGTGGGTGGATTCCCGCTCATTGTGTTTACTTACACAGGTCTGAGAAAACGTGGATTCTCCATTTTGTCAGATAGGTGATAAGGAAATTGATAAGTCTCTTTGATCAAGACTTGGGTGATCCAAGTCAAGTACCTCAAGACCTTCATTGGAATATAACCCATCTCCCATTATGGGGGCCATCTCCAGTCATCCTGATTTATATCTTGCCACTGGACTCAGATGGCTCCAGAGGAGAAAGTGAGGCTGGTGACTTCGTCCACCCCTCTGTCACTTAAATCCAATTCACATGCAAGTCATGGCATCACCTTCTTGATGTCATAGTCCTTTTTGAGAACAAAGGACAAGCAACAATAACAATAATGACCTCTTATTATAATATTCATTCTCTCATTAATTGTTAACCAATCAGAGTTGATTGCCACCCTCATGAACACTTGCTTTTCCAAGGGCATATAAACTGTGAGCCTGTTACCATGAAGGGTCTTTGGCATTCTAGAGTCCCACTGAACTCTTTTTATTAATAAACATGCTAGTCTTATTAATAAATTGATTAAATTACCCAGAAACTATGTCTCTCAAACATATTAAATGTCACAGAAATGAATTGAACTCAGGTTTTCTAAGACCAAAGGACAGTTATAGTGCTGCCTCTTTGAGCATCCTCATGTTTTTAATTTTCCTCTTAGGGCATTTCTCTTGACCAATCTATCCTTGTGGATATGCTACAACTTTCTTGGACCCAACATACATCTCTCCATTATTCTTTGGGTTACTTATAATTTTAAATCTTCTGAGATGGTGTTCTACGGATCACAGTCAAAATAATATTATGGGAGGATAATGATGTTCAAAAGACAAGACAGCTACACTTTTTTTGGGGGGTACTGATTAATAAATATTGAAGTGGTCAATTGGTTTGCAAAACAAGGTTTTTAAAAAAGGTTTACAAAACCTTTCATAAGCCCTTATATTAATCAATCGAGAATTTTATTTGTTGCCTCTATAATTCTACTTTCATTATGAAGAGACTTAGAATGTATCATCTTGTTCATCCTGAGTATATAAAGCTCTCCTCTCCTTGCTCTACTGTAAGTTGGCCTATAGAGATTACCCATGGGATTTTGTTTCCTTATTTACATAGTATATCAGTATTGAAAATGTGTTCTTGTGTGCACAGGGGCCAGACTAAAAAATGCAAGGAGAGTTCCATCAAGTTGTATTAGTTGAATCAAAAATCTCTGGTCTGCATTGCATATGCAGCTAGTAATCATTCATCATGAGAGGGGTTAGACCCCAGAGGAGCTAAAGGGAGAGTAGTGTTAAAAGCTCAGGATAGAGGGTAATGTAGAAAAGACTGGGGAAGGGGAGATAACCTGGAGGTTTTTCTTGACAGTAGACTCTCTCCTGGTCCTTCCTCTGTATTTGAAATATTTAGGCCTTTCCTATGCTCAGAGGTGGACCTTGGGAAAAATTCAGGGTCTCAGGACAAAAGTCATACTTTTCTCTAGCCAGTGTCCTCTTTTTTCCAGACCTAAGTGGCTCTCAGTTACAAGGAGGTGGGATAAACTGGTACCCTCTTAGTATTCAAAAAACACTTGTAGAATATTAGTCTATATTTAACACTGCTTTGCAAAAGTATTTTCTTCTGTTTTTCTTTTTTTCACGCATGTATTTGTGCTCTGCTTCCCAAACAGCTAGATAAGAAGCATCTTGAGGTTGGGGACAGTGTTCTTTGTGTCTTTTCTATCTCCTCATGATGCTCCCTACTGCTTTCTGAACTGTACCTATATGTGTTGTTGTTCGGTCATGTCTGACTCTTCATGGCCCCATTTGGGGTTTTCTTGGCAAGGATACTGGAGTGGTTTACCATTTCCTTCTCCAGATCATTTTAAAAATGAGGAAATTGAGGCAAACAAGGTTAAGTGAGTTTCCCAAGGGTCACACTCTAATAACTTTCTGAGGCCAAATTTGAACTCAGAAAAGATGAGTCTTCCTGATTCCCATTCCAGAGTTCTACCTATTGTGCTACCTAGGTGCCCCATGTACCTATATGTAAGATCTTAATACTCTGAGCAAGTCACTTAACATCTCAGTGTCCCTGTCAACTCTTTAAGACTGTAAGTTACAAGAGAAGGTATCAACCTGCATTGTTAGAGGGAGTTTTCTCACCCTATACAAATGAAATCATAGGTCCAGTCTATATTCATTATCCCGGCTAAAAATTATTTAGTGACCTTAACACCAGAAAACAGAAACCCTCCTAAGCTAGAAACATCCTAGATGGATAGAAGAGTGTCTACAACAATCACCCATGTTTATTAAGTACCTATGTAGGATGTTAATAGAGCCTGCATTTACTATATATACGATCTATGTTTTATGATCTTAATGGTGCCTATATGTACCATATATAGGATATTAATAGTGCCTGTATTTACAATATGTGGTATCTTAATAGTGCCTGTATATACTACATGTAGTACCTATATTTAGGATCTTAATAGTGCCCATAGGTACTATATGTAGTTCTTATATATAGAAGCTTAATAAACATGGATGATTGTTGTAGACACTCTTTTCTATCCATCTAGGGTGTTTCTAGCTTTTGGAGGATCTCTGGTTTCTGGTGCTAAGGTCACTAAATAACTTTTAGTTGGGATTATGTAATAGAGGCTGGACCTATGATTTCATTTGTATAGGGTGAGAAAACTTCCTCTAACAATGCAGGTTGGCACCTTCTCCAGTAACTTTCAGTCTTAAAGAGTTGACAGGTACACTGAGATGTTAAGTGACTTTCCCAGAGTCATACCTCTTCTGTGTATCAGAGACAGGACTTGAAGACTGTTTTCTATCCTATGCTGTTCTGTCTCTCAAGTAGAATAAGACAGATGAAACCCAGTCTCTAGGAGGTGGACTTTGGGGTCCAGGAGGGGCAATGCTTCAAGTAGACACTAGAGAGAAAAACTATTTAAGGTACCTAGACTATAAACTCCTTGAGGGCAAGGACTATCTTTTGCCTCTTTTTGCATCCCCTGGGCTTAGTATAGGCCTGGCATGTAGTAGGTGTTTAATCCGTATTCATTGATTGATTAGTAGATTTTAGCTTGAGGGCCTTATTTAGATGGGGGGGGTAGGTGGGGGGGAAGGAAAGATCTGTTTCTAGTTCATTATAAAAAAGTGCAGAGCAGATACGGAGGCCAGATTTAGCATACCATGGAAAACGCTGAAGAAGGTGGTGCCCTCAAGGGAAAAATTAAATTAAAAAAAAAAGAAGAAGAGTTAGGTGGAAAGCATTTTAGATCAGTTGGGGAGCATCCATTCAGATGTCTTCTAATGATAAGGCCACATTCGGGGGTAGGACGCTGTCCTCTCCTCATCCCTTTAAGTCACACCATATCACCGTGACCACCCTTTCAGTTGCTATATAGTAATAGGACTCAGTAAACTCCAACTTTACTTATGATGCACTTGGGCTATGTTTGTAAAGCAAAGGGAAAGCAGAACAATTGCAACAGAAATACCACCTACTACCAAAAACCAATCAACCAACCCTTTAAAGCAGAAATAAAACCACTTAACTCCCTCTGAATCACAGAATGGTATGTATTGATTGAGGAAGGGGAAGAGCAGAGGAGCAGAGAGCTCAAAACTTTCCTGCCTCTAGGCTTTCCTCTGGGTCAGCTTAAATGGTCTCTTAAGTGCTTACCTCTTTCCAAAGACTACTTTAGCTCCAATTTGGGGTTATACTTGGCTGAATTGGGTTGGATTTCTGTTGTGTTCTTCAGTGCCTGACACTCATCCTTTAGATGGAATTATTTGGCTGCTCTATGGTTTTCCACCTATTTTGGATTATTGTTTCAGTCTTATTATAGAAAACCAATAAGAAAGACTGCGGCTAAAGAGCTAGAAACTTCAGGAGAATTGGACTCCCATGGTCTGGTCCCTGCTTCTTCAGTCAACTTCTACATGGTTTCCTCTGGAATGAAGTTGCAGGCCCAGAGTCCTGACTCTAGGGAATAGTAAATATAATTTATTGATGACTTTCCCTTATTTCAAGGACTCTGGGGTTTCACAGAGGTTTTATTTTCATTTGATTTACTTTTAAAAAAGCATTAAAAATGAGATGTTTTCCTGGAAACATTTAGGCACATGTTATCAACACGCACACACACACACACATGTATATATATACACATACATACATATATATATACACACACACACACACACACACACACACATATATATATATATATAATTTATATATTCAATTTTATTTTATAGCCAGATTTGGCCTCTCTGCACTTCAAAATTTTTATTATTTGTAAAACCTGAGTCTATGTCCTACGTTCTTTATCAGCCACAGAGGACTTGTCATCTAATGTATGGGTAGGTTGACAACATAGTTCACACAGAGGCCTAAGAGTTGAAATGTTGGGAATTGATAGGATTGTCAGAGCTGTAATGGATCTGAAAATCAACCAAATCAACAAGTAATTACTAAGCATCTGTTCTGTTCCAAGCACTGTGCTAAGGACTGGGAATAAAAATACAAAATGAATTAGTTCCTGCCCTCCAGGAGCTTATAGTCTAGCCAGGGTAAATAGCATTCACCTGTACTGGTACACGATAAGTATAATTTTTTCAGGGTGAAAGGCAAGCCATTAGCAACTGGGGAGGGAGAATAAAAAATAGGCTTCAAGTAGAAGATGGCATTGAGATGAATAAAAAGCCTTTACTTATTTAGTAAATTTACTAATTAGTCTAGCTGATAATAAATTGATGGTCAGTAGTCTCTCTTGGTAACTGAAGACAAAACCATGGAGATCACTCAATGCTGAAATACCTTTGGAAAATGAGGTGCCTCTGACAGGTGAAAATCAACCCCGATTGGTGAACAATTAATGAGGGGGAAGACATTAATGAGGAGGTGGGCCAAAATTCTTCAGCTACTCCTACTGAGAATATGACTTGATCATTTGACTCAGCTACTTCCAGCAATCTGGACAAAAGAATCCATCTCTACTTACAGAACTCTGGTTGGTTTTCTCCTTCATAAACTGGGTTACCCTAGACCACAATGGAGGGATTACAAGGGCATAGATTTAC
Organism: Vombatus ursinus; assembly: GCF_900497805.2. Lineage (NCBI taxonomy): Eukaryota > Metazoa > Chordata > Mammalia > Diprotodontia > Vombatidae > Vombatus > Vombatus ursinus. The sequence continues at coordinate 33,155,332 of NW_020948983.1, read as the reverse complement.
TTCCTAAAGGCAAGAATTCACCTAGATTAGATTCTGTTTGTAAGGTCTTCTAGGTGGGTGGGGTCTCACCTGATTGCAGAGCATTTACCTGGAGGATTTGGGAAATCTCATCTATCAACAATGTCTTTCAGAATCTATAGGGATTGGTCCCTGAATGAGGAAATAGAAAGGAAAAACCTTGGTTCTAATTTAATAAATGGTTGTTAATAAAACAGAAAATGTATTACTTCTCTCAGTGTTTAAATAGAACTTTGAAGAATCTGGGGTAGAAGGGAGTATATTCCAAGTACTAGAGCCTTACAAGACAAAAGCACAAACTGGGAGATGGAGCCCCATATTTGAGGACCAGTAAGAAGTCTAGCTTGGTTGAACCTCAGTAAGTGTGAAGGAGAGTACCGTGTAACAAGACTGGAAAGGAAGGTTGTAACAAGATGGTGTAGAGCTTTAAATGGCAACCAGAAGAGCTTCTATTTGATCCTAGAGGCAATAGATTCACTGGAATTTATTGAGTAGGGGAGTCACATGATCAGATCTGCACTTAAAGAAAATCGCTTTGGCAGATGTGTGTAGGGAGAAACTAGAGGTTGGGGGAATAATAAGGAAGCTTTTGGAATAGTCTAGCCAAAAGAGGATGAGAGTGTTGACCATGTGAGTGGGGAGAACCCCTCATTTTGCAGATGAGGAACCTGAGGCCCTGGTAGTTAAAGTTGTTTAAGTTTGCACGACTATTTTGTGACAGCACTAGGATTAGAATCTGCATCTTTTGATTCTGAATCTAGAACTCCTTTGATTATAACAGAGGACTGGTGCCATTTGCTGTCTTCCTTAGTGGGACAGAGCTTTCTGGAAGAAATGAGTATCCAGGAAGAAACTCAATTGAAGAAGAGGGAAGGCATGAATGAGAGAATGAAGCAATGAAGAAGAATAGCACTCAGAATAATGTGGGATTCTAAGAGTGTGGATAAAAACATACCAAAGGAGATGGTGAGAAAAATTAACTGAATGCAGATCACTGGATGTCAGGTCAGAGAAAGTAGGGCTTGTGAAAAAGTATGGGACAAGGTGGTTTTGGGAGGGCTGAAAGGGATATTCAGCACAGACATCATATGTCAGGGGTGCTTTGGTTTTTGGCTCTTTATGTGATTATTCTTGTCACTCTTTTGATTAATGGAGTCCTAGGATAGTTGCATTTATCTCAGTTAAATCTGTTTAATACATGAGAGGTTAATAAGCAGATTGAGTTTAGCAGGTCCCTTGAATATCTAAGTTCCTGTAAGTCAAGGAAGTTTTACTTTATTTTAACCAACTTATTCCCTTTGAAGATGGGAAAGAGGGAAAAAAGGAATGATGAGTTCAAGGCACTCTTTTGGGTAAAGACTCAGAGGTGGTGTCCTATATAAGCCATGGCTACCTTCCACAGTGCCTCCTGGTCATTGGGGCCAGTCATGGGAAGCTGTGTTTTTTGTATTAAGAAGCCTTTTCTTGGTAGGATTCTTCATGCATGATGGTTTGGTATTCTCATCTTGCTCCATCATGTCTCAGGTTCTTCCAATAGAGTGTATCATGATTGCGTATGAGCTATCCTCATGTTCTTTTCTTCACATGTACTTATAATCACCTTCTTCTTCTAATAGAATTTTTATATTTTAAGAAGATTTTTGACCTTCTTCTTTCCTTTAGAAGAGTAGTTAAGGTATTCTGAGGCAGTTTAGTAGAAGGAAAACGATGGTAGACATCATAGGATCACAGATTTAGAATCGGAAGAGATGTGAGAGGTCATTAGCTCTAACCCCCTCATTTTAAAGATGAGGAAGTTGACTCTCAGAGAAGAGAAATGAGTTTCTCAGGGTGACATAGCCAGGAAGTGTCTGAAGCTGGATTTGAACTCAGGTCTTTCTAATTCCAGGTCCAGTACTCTTACTCACTGGATCACCTAACCACCATCTACCTGAATCTAATAATGCTTTTATTACCAACCTTAGGTGGTTTTTTTTGGGGGGGAAAACCCCACTTTATGAAGCACAGAACATTACAAAAAGAGGTTTAATCAGACCTTTATTTCCTGATAATAATACTTATCATAGTTATTGACTTTTGAAAGGAAGGGTATATTTGTTGGTATACTTTGCTATCTGACTTTTAGGTTGATAAGTTTCTTTTTACCTGGCTTCATAATAGACTTTGTTGTTACATGAGGCTTCTCATTCTCTATTTCTCTCTCTTTCTCTCCATCAACATGAGTAAAGCATACTAATCATTTTAGAGACCAGATAGCAAAGTATACATATATTTTGGGGAGGGAGGGAGGGAGAGAGAGAGAGAGAGCGAGCGAGCGCAAGTGCACCTTGAGGGGTATTCAGAGTCAGGAGATGGGGTAAGGATGATTAATCAAACACAGGAGACTAAGAAAGTACAAGAAATAAGTTATGTAGGAGGGAAACCATGAAAACTCAGGAGAACTCAGAAAAGAGAGAGTATACAGTAAGATATTAGTTATATCTATATCTTGCTATCTGACATATGTATATATATATGTATATGTATATATGTACATATGAACACATATATAGGTTCTAAAGCAATGTTAGTTGAACATTCTACATAGTTGTCACCAGGGAGAGGAAGCTTACTCATTGTTATTTGTTCTTAGAAAAAAAAAACACTGTTTCATTAGAAATTCTCATTCTCAAGTGAATGCTTGTTGACTGACTCACTAGTAACAGAGATGGCAGGTCAAAGGCAGAGAAATGAGAGAGACTGGATGAAAGTAGGAGGAAGGGGGTGGATCTGCTATTTTTGCAGCTAGAGCTACCTCCCCCCTACATTGATTACACCTTAAAAGTGTGTAATCTAACCTCTATGTATCCCTGGAGGTGAGATATCTTGGTCTGTGGCTACAGCCTCCAATTGCTCATACTTTGCTCTTCATAGGGGGTTGCATTTGTAGCTGCTAAAAGAGAACCTTTCTCTTTTCCTTTGCTTAAAGTTATTCTTACAAAGAGACATTCTGTTCAGCCTGCCATTATGCTAAAAGCTTTTCCTTGGAAGACAATAGCTGTTCTCAGAAAAAAAAAAAGAAGAAAGAAGAAAAAAAAAAAGATTTATACAGGGTCCCACGGGTGTAATGAGCTACCATGCTGCACCTACCTCAGGTTTCAGTTGTCACTCATAAGTGGTTTTAAATTAGAATGAAGTGGAAAAATACAGTCATAGAACTTGACTTTCGTCTTCTCTGCAGTCAGTTACCAACTTCTTTGGTCTTTGTATTATCTTTTTAAGATGCCTTCTCAGATAAGGACAGGCAGAGCTAAAGGTGATGATAGGAGCCAAAGTGGAATGACACCTTGAGATTCACAGAAACATTCATTAGGACATAGTCCAAATGCTTTCATAGCTGGGAATTGTGGTAGAGCCTTTCAGCCTCTAACTAGGATACCAAAAAAGACTATGAGATGGACCAACATATGTTCTTTGCTGTCCTTGGTCCCTGACTTGCTCTCTTTTGCACCCTTCAGGTATCTAAAGAATCATAGGGATGGGCACTGGTCTGGAATCTTAGATGTCAGTGAATCGAATTATTTAGGGTTAGAGTTGTAGGCACATTTAGGGTTAGAGAGGGACAAATTTTGGGTCAGGGAAGTGCAGCAAATGAAAGGAAAGCATCCAACTAAACGGTAGATCCAGGGCACTCCAACTCATTTCTCAGTTACTAAGCTAGGAGTTCTGGATCTTTGTTGTTTCATGTACCCCTTTGATAGCCTGGAAAAGCCCATGAATCCATTCTTGGAATAATGGCCTATTGCCTACATTTATAGTTGAAGGAAATGTTCATTTAGAAGTTAATTAAGGAAAGCCTGAGTGATTTGAGTTTAAGGCATGGTCCCTAAGAAAGAAATCTAGCCTGTAAACTTCAAGGAATTCTGCAAGGTTTCAGCAATCAAAATTTATATTCCTTTGGGCAGATCACCTGCCACAACCACCATAGAGAATCCTAGAGTACAGGATACCAGAGCACAAGAACTCTTCTTCCCCTAAGATCCCAGACCAAACCACATTCACCAGGAAGATTTGCCAACAATCTGTCTTGATGCCTCTGATATCCCAGGAACATGGGAAAAGTCACTATACTGAGGTGCTCACCAACATGGTAACTAGATGTGGATTCTACTGAAAACCTTCTGGGCTGCTATGTTCTGAAGCAGATTCCTTATTGGTAGGGAGATCATGATGTAACACCCAAAAAGAAATCTAGTTTGTGGATTCTACCATATTCTTTTTTTCTATTTTTTTATTAATAAATTTATTTATTTTTAGTTTTCAACATTTACTTCCACAAGATTTTGAGTTCCAAATTTTCACCCCATCTCATCCCTCCACCCACCCCAAGATGGCATGCATTCTGAATAGCCCTTCCCCTAGTCTGCCTCCCCTTCTATCTCTCCCCCCCTTCTCTTATCCCCTTCCCCTTCTATTTTCCTGTAGGGCAGGATAGATTTCTATACCCCATTTCCTGTATTTCTTATTTTCCAGTTGCATGTGAAAACATTTTTTTTAAAAACATGTGTTTTTAAAACTTTGGGTTACAAATTTTCTCCCTTCCTCCCTTCCCACTCACCCTCATTGAAAAGGCAAGCAACTCAATATAGGTTATACATGTGCAGTTATGCAAAACACTTCCATAGTAGCCATGCTGTGAAAAACCAACTCTATTTTCCTTAATCCTATCCGGCCTCCCCATTTATTCTATTCTTTCTTTTGACCCTTACCCTCCTCAGAAGTATTTGCTTCTGATTACCCCCTTTCCCAATCTGCCCTCCTCTCTATCATCCCCCTACTCTATTGTCCCCTTCCCCCCCTATTTTTCTGTAGGGTAAGACAGATTTCCATACCCAATTGAGTGTGTATGTTATTCCCTCCTTAAGTCAAATCCTATGAGAATAAGATTCACTCATTCCCTCTCACCTTCCCCCATTTCCCCTCCACTCTAAGAGCCTTTTCTTTTCTGTTTTTTTGTAAGATAATTTACCCCATTCTACCACTCCCTTTCTCCTTCTCCAAGTATAATCCTCTCTCATCGCTTAATTTTATTCTCCAGATATGACCCCTTCATTTTCAACTCACCCTGTGCCCTCTATCTATCTATCTATCTATCTATCTATCTATCTATCTATCTATCTATCTATCTATCTAT
>NW_020948983.1:32851396-33150131 GCF_900497805.2 Vombatus ursinus | reverse complement strand
TATCTATCTATCTATCTATCTATCTATCTATCTATCTATCTATCTATACATACATACATACATATAATTTTTCCCTCCAACTACCCTAATACTGACAAAGGTCTCATGAGTTACAAATATCTTTCCATGCAGGAATGTAAACAGTTCAACCTCAATAAGTCTCTTATGATTTCTCTTTCCTGTTTACCTCTTCATGTTCCACTTGAGTCTTATATCTGAAAGTCAAATTTTCTATTCAGCTCTGGTCTTCTCATCAAGACTGCTTAAAAGTCCTCTATTTCACTGAATGACCATTTTTCCCCTGAAAGACTATACTCAGTTTTGCTGGGTAGGTGATTCTTGGTTGTAATCCTATCTCCTTTGCCCTCCGGAATATTATATTCCATGCCCTGTGGTCCCTTAATGTAGAAGCTGCTAAATCTTGTGTTATCCTGATTGTGTTTCCACAATACTTGAATTGTTTCTTTCTGCCTGCTTGTAATATTTTCTCCTTGACCTGGGAACTCTGGAATTTGGCTACAATATTCCTAGGAGTTTTCCTTTGGGGAACTCTTTCAGGAGGAGATGGGTGGATTCTTTCAATTTCTATTTTGCCCTCTGGTTCCAAAATATCAGGGAAGTTTTCCTTGATAATTTCTTGAAAGATGATGTCTAAGCTCTTTTTTTAGATCATGGCTTTCAGATAGTTCAATAATTTTTAAATTCTCTCTAGTTGTTTTTCCAGTGAGATATTTCACATTGTTTTCTGATTTTTCATTCCTTTGGGTTTGTTCTACAGTGTCTTGATTTCTCATAAAGTCACTAGCTTCCAATTGCTCTATTCTAATTTTTAAGGCAGTATTTTCTTCAGTAATCTTTTGGATTTCCTTTTCCATTTGGCCAATTTTGCTTTTTAGGGTATTTCTCTCCTCATTGGCTTTTTGGACCTCTTTTGCCATTTGGGTTAGGCTATTTTTTAAGGTGTTATTTTCTTCAGTATTTTTTGGGGTCTCCTTTAGCAAACTGTTGACTTGTTTTTCATGATTTTCTTGCATCACTCTCATTTCTCTTCCCATTTTTTCCTCTACTTCTCTTACTTGCTTCTCAAAATTCCTTTTGAGCTCTTCTAATGCCTGGGACTGATTCATATTTTTCTTGGAGGCTTTGGATGTAGGAGCTTTGACTGTGTTGTCTTCTGGTTGTATGTTTTGATCTTCTTTGTCACCAAAGTAAGATAATATAGTCTGACTCTCTTTGTGAGGTTTGCTCATGATCCCAGCCAATTACTTGAGTTTCAAACTCATTGTTAAGGTAAGAGGCTACTTCCAATGTGGAGAATATACTGTTCCAAGTTTCGGGGGTTTGTATAGCTGTTTTCAGAGCTATTTCTAGGGACCTGTAAATTTTCACTTCTTCCAAGGTGGTATGGTAAGTGGCGAGGTGTTTCCTTTCCACCGCCACAACAAGCTCCACCATGCCAGCACTCCTCCTCGCCCCAGGACTCCCCCCAGAACTGTGACCCAGATCCAAGCGCAGGCAAAGCAGGAGATTCCTGCCTCAGCACTGGCAAAGAGATCCCTACAATCCCCCTATGATCAGCCACTTGATTCCCCCTCAGTCTGTGGGCCGGAAGCTGTGGAGGCAGTCACTGCTCTGGGGGCATGCTCCCACCTGGAGGCTAACACCTAGCTCCTCTCTGACCACAGTCAGACTTTTCCCACTGACCTTCTAAGTTGTCTTTGGTGTTTGTGGGTTGAGAAGTCTGGTAACCACTGCAGCTGCCTGTGATTTAGTCCTGTGAGGCCTGCTCCAGATTCACTGTGGCCTGCACACCTACACCAAAATGCACTCCTTTTCCTGTCTGGCGCCATATACCTTTCTGATCAACCATCCAGGTTGTCTTGCGCTGGAAATTTGTTTCACTCTGTCTTTTTGTGAGTTCTGCTGCTTTACAATTTGTTTAGAGCCATTATTTATAAGTATTTGGAGGGGTTTGGGGAAGAGTTCAAGCAAGCCACTGCTTTCACTCCTCCATCTTGGCTCCATCTCCTGATTCTACCATATTCTTAATTTGGATCATGGGAAGGTAGTTTTAGAAGTAGAGGAGATCACAGAGTCATCAGATCCAAACTCCCTCATTTTATGGACCAGGAAACTGAGGCCTAGGGATGTGAAATTACTTTCCCAAGGTCACACAAACAGAAAATGTCAGAGCAGGAATTCAACCCTAGTTCCTCTGATTGCAAAACCAGCAATCTTTCTATGTAATTTCCCCATTAGTCTGTAAGGTTCATAGGGATAGCCAGTCTCTTAGCATCCAACCTCATATCATGTTATTCCTGATTGTCAGTAGCACAGAATAGAAGTCCAAGCCTCTAGTCCCTGCTTTTGTGCCCCTGGAGTATGGGTATGGAAGCAAGGAAAGTGAGGGGGTAAGGGGAAAGTTCAGTAGAAGGGGTAACAACCAGGGACATAAAGGAACACTGAAGATAAACATTGCCTGCTTCATGGTCACGCCAAGCACCAAAGCCAGCTCAAAGGAACATCACCTTATTCTAGCCTGCAGATGGTTGAAATTAGACACAGATTTCATCAAACATTATTTGTAAAGTTCTCTATTAAAGGGGGTTGGGGGGAGTAATATTGTTGAATATATCACATATCCATTCAGATCTAAAAAAAATGACAAAAGTATTTGACAATGGGGAAAACAGAATAATCACTAGGCAATTTCTAGTTACCCACTCAAAATTCTTTCCACCTTTGTACAAAATGCATCTACTGCAAATGGAAAACAATAGAAACTCAAACACAGAACTAAGTTGTTACAGCACAAGGATAGTTTTTCTCATTGAATTCTGAAATAATGGTCTCTGATTATGGTATTTATGATAATACATTTTTTTAAATAAGAATCAAGATGATTATTAAAAAAAGAAGTTAATTAAAATGTAATTTTCTACTATCCAAGTTTTTATGTCCCTAGAAATCTATTCTTGGACCCTTGCATGAGTCTGTGGACCCATAGCAAAGAACCTGTGCTTTAAGCCAATGTTCCTCCCACCCCCCATCCACTCCCAAAATATCAGACTCTTTCCAGTTCCCCTTCTCTCTTCAATTCCTGCTTGTCAAAATCTGCCCTCAGGAACACATCTGATGAATATATTCATGCCAACGTATAAACAACCTATATTACTTATGTAATACTTACCTCTTGCGATGTTATTTATCATAGACATTTAGAGCCAGTCTAGTTCTTGGGGATTATTGAATGCAATCTCCTCATATTACTTTGTATAAAGAAAAAAAATCACTTTATACCAAATTTATTTTTGGTCCAAAAATGGAATGGATTGCCTTATAAATAATGGGTTCTCTCTCACAGGCATTGATTGTATGACTATTTATTGGGGCTATTGCAAGGACACTAAATGACCCCTTTTGATTGAGATCCTGTGATAGGTAACTGAGCCTAAGTGAGTTTAAATAGCTCATTCAAAGTTATAAAATTAGTTAGAGAGCTCTTGCTAGCACCTAGTTCTGATGAGTCTCAGTCCATTGCTTCTTCCAGTATGTTATAGTCCCATTAAATAGGAGATGAAGACTCAACCAAAAGAATGAAGCTCTTCTTATGACACTTCTGCCTTTGATTTGGTAGAGAAGTTGGTAGATTACCTAGGCTATCTTGGGTGTCATGAAAATCATATCATATAAGTAGATACTTAATTGCTTTCCTTTTAAAGAAGGCTCTCTATGGAGGGATCTAAAACTGAAGAGGTAAGTAGTTAACTCACCTATTTGTTTTGTTACCTGCCAATATTGAATCTTTACTGATGTGATGCCTTGGGTCAATTGCTATATATTCTCTCTTTCTCATGGGGAAAGCAGAATAATCACTAGGTAATCTCTAGTCACCCACTCAAAATTCTTTCCACCTTTGTACAAGATGCATCTACAGCAAATGGAAAACAATAGAAGCTCAAACACAGAACTAAATTGTTACAGCACATGCATAGTTTTTCTTATTGGAGTCTGAAATAGTTTATTTCTTGTACATTCCCAGTCTATTCTGTTTTGTTTAATTGTCCTTACCAAATCTCCTTACTCTGAATAGACTTCAAGGCTCTGTCCTAGCACCTCCTCTCTTTCTGTACTTTCTTGGTGACCTCATAAAATCCTATGGATTTAATTCTTATCACTGTGCAGATTATTCCCAGATCCACATATTCACCCCTATTGGTCTTGATCTTGAGCTCTAGTCCCACTTACTCTTCCCACATATCCATGTAGTTGTGAAATCTTGCTTTTTTTTTTCGTCTTCACATCATTCATATTTGACCCTCCCTTTCCACTCATATAGTTACCTCCTCCATTCAGGCCCTTATTACCTCTTCCTTGGACCACTGTAATGGCCTCCTAATTTGTCTTTTAGCTTCAAGTATTCCCCTTTTCCAAATAATCCTCCATACAGCTGTTGAAGTGAATTTCTTAAAGTACAGGTCTGACCAAGTCACTTCCATGCTCCGTAAACTCCAATGGTCCCCTATTGCCTCTAGGATCAAATATAAGCACTACTATTTGACTTTTAAAGACCTTCACAACCTGACTCTACTCTACCTTTACAGCTTCATTATATATATAAAACCTCCTTTGTTATAATTCATAGTCCAGCCAAACCGGCATTCTTGATGTTCTTCACATCTGGTACTCCATCCTCCATTGCCTTTGCCCCTTTCTCTTCTCACTCCTGCTTCTTAGTATCTCTTGATTCCTTCAAGACTCAGTTCAACACTATATTATACCTTTTGACTATCCTAAATCCTCCTGATTCCCCAAACTGCTAATGCCCTCCTGCCACCAAATTTATATTTATTATATTCATTAAAAAATTTTGCATATGCTAAGTAATAAACTGGTTGTCTCTCCCAGAAGAATATAATCTTGAGGAAAGTCACTGTTTCATTTTTGGTTTTGTAACCCCATTGCCTAGAAGAATACCTAGCACACAGTAGGTTCTTAATAAATACTTACTGATTGACAGGTTCAGGAAATGCAAGTTTTTTATTAATATGAGCCTAAGAGGAATACTGAGGAAGGCAAATCTGCTAAAGAAAAATAATCTGCTCCAGAACCAAACACAAAAGGTAGCTGAAAACATCTTTCTCTGCTTTAAGACATATTTGTCTCAGTGCCGTGCTTCATTAACAAGAATAATACAAGTTGGTTGTATGTCTCTTGTAGCAGAATTGTCCAGCGCACTCATATTCTACTAGAGACCCTTTTGAATATAGAATATTTTACTGTTTGTTGGGACTAGCTCCATTAAAGAGGAAAATAGGGATAAGATGTAGAGAGGAAAAGTTTCCCATCATTTCAGTTAAGAATATTCCATTCTCTCTTTAGGTCAGCTTGGGTTGTCATAGCAGTGGCCTCCAAAGAACAGTACACATGATTGCCTAAAGGTGCTTATTTGACATCTTGTGTCTAGATTTCCCAGGCATAAAGTATTAGCTAGAGTCCTCTGAGTGATGGGCCTTTCTTTCCAGACTTTTGATACAACCTTTTTTTGTTCCACCAAAGAGAATAGTTCTTAGTGAAATAAACTATTGTCAGTTCTGAAATGAAAATACAGAAAAAGACCAGGTTGAGTTAACTCCTCCCTTGCTTCTCTGGTTCTGACACCATCAAGGGCTATACAAACACTTTACTGTGTATGAGTTTTCAGCTGCAGAATGATTCATTCACCTTCAGGCAAACTCCAGTCACTAATCTCAGCTCTTCAGGTCTAGCATAAAAAACCAGAAACATCAAAGATGAAAACTTCCTCATATTTCCTTGACAGGGCCACTCCATGTGGTTTGCTTGAGGCAAATCCAGCTGTGGAAGAGTCCCTGGCTCTCTTGCAGCTCACTGAGTTTTCTTTGGATCTCTCAGTGCCATTTCCAAATGGTAAAATCATAAGTTGGGTGTAACTGAACAAGCTTGACTCTGGTCACACAAGATGGTTGTGGGTGATGCTCAAGCTTACCAAAAACCAGCGTGTAGAGATACTAACAGAACACGAGCTTGGGAGTCTTTGCAAATGGGTATTTATAGAGTGACCAGGATTCTACTTGGTTTATTCATGGTGTAATGGGTGCTGGCGGGAGAAAAAGAAAGGAATGTATGTGGATATGGTCATACTGTGGACATGACTCAAGGAACTCTGGGAATGTATTATGCTGTGCCTAATTCATACTCCAGTGGGAAGAGTGGAAGGTCCCATTTTAGCTACAGTTCAGGCACCAACTTCTGCATGAAACCTTTCCTAATCTCTCTCCCCCTACACAGTTTCTAGTACCTTCCCTCCATTCTCCCAAAGTACATTGTATTAAGCAATACACACACACACTCAAACATACACACACATGTATGTATGTAGATATGTAGGTAGAGGTTGTTTCTTTGTATTTGTATCCCTGGTGCCCAGCATAGTACCCGGCACCTAGTGAGCACTTAATAAGCACCTATTGACTAATAGTGGAAAAAAAATGGTGGTCATTTTATAGTTTATAGTTTATATACTTTACAGTTTACAGTTTGTAGAATTATAGAATCCGAGAATTGGAAGGGACCTCAGAGGTTACTTGATTAATTTCATACATGACACATAAATCAAAAGCAATCTAAAAGGTGAGACTGTTGACAGATATTTGCATGCACAGGCTCATGGAGGGGGTAGGGACAGGTAAGAGTATATACCATTAATATTCATTCCTAGTGACCAGCAGGAATACTAGGTAAATAGTGGAGTCTTTGGTTGGACTAGTTGCCCAAACTTCTAAAATTAAAATGTATATCCAGTCCCACCCAGGTAATGATGAAATGCTCCTCTCAAACAGGCATGAACTCTCTAGTGCCTTGTTCACTATAACAGATGATAGCATTAAAAATCCGCAAGCCCAGATACAGAGAGAATTGATGGGAGAACAGGTTCCAATGTGTCCCTTTTCATGGGCTGATTTTCTGCCTTTCACAGCACAGTCAGTTGAGATGACCAATTGCTGAGTATTGATGGCCCTGAATTTTATAGGGCAGTGGAGATCCTTGACATGTGCTGATATGTACCAAAACAGGGAGTGACTCTTCATGAAATGAATAGTGTATGGCCCTCATTAGTGAAAGCAGAAAGGCCTTACTTTCAGGATGTGTGTAGAACTGTTGTTGTCTTCCCTCAGGCAGGATCATCAGGTCAGATCACTGAGGGAGAAACATTTTGTTCAATGTTCGCATCAATATCTCCAATCATCAGCAACATGACAAGTGAAAGGAAGACCTGCATGTCAAAAGACATGGATTACATGGATTTATTTTTCACAGTGATGGGTGATTTAGAAAACCCTTTAGAAACTGAGGGAATATATTAGATAGAGACTTCTGAGAGCTGAAGATCCTGAGAGGCAGCACGATGCAGTAGAAGAATCAATCTGCGCTGAGGAGTCAGAGGACTTGTCTGATATTCCCTCTCTCTGTGACCTTGGCTAGTCATTTAACTTTCCTTTTCCTTAGTCTCCCCCATTCTCACATGAGGGAATTGGGGTAGATGGCCTCTGACATCACTTCCAACTCTGCATGTGTACTATCGAATGAAGGCATCGCTATATTTTTACAGAGAGTTGGAGGTTATTCGGTGACTATTAAGAACATTTAGGTTAGGAATACTGAGTTTGACTCGTCACTGCTTTAATGGATCACCATGAAAGAAATATATGTCTTCTCCTGTTATTTTTATTGTTGTTGTTGAATCTGAATCTTGGTGTCTGTTCATTTGTGTCTAATTCTTGGTGACTCCAGTTGGGGGTTTCCTGGCAAAGATGTTAATGTGGTTTGTAATTTCCTTCTCCAGCTTGTTTTACAGATGAGGAAACTGAGGCAAAAGTGTTAAGTGACTTGTTCAGGATCACATGGCTAGTAAGGGTCAGAGGCCAGATTTGAACTCAGGTTTCCTGACTCCAGGCCCTGCATTGTAGCCACTGTGCCACCTAGTTGCCTAAACCTCTGTTGCTATCTCTGAAATGGTTGTTAACATGGTCACTTTTCTTGTTCACGTAAAGGTTGTGATAATGAAGGTGGTTATGTCTGCTATGGCATTTGATCATAAGACCATAGACGTAGAGTTGAAGGTGCCTTAGATGCCATCTACTCCTATTCCTTCCATGGTGGATTAGGGAACTGAGGAAAAGGGAGATGAAGGGACTAGCTGAGTGCCTCACAGAAAGCGAATATTACATGACTTGAACCCAGGTCCTCTTAACTCCAGATTCACTGAATTTTTTCCTTTTGAAACATGCTGCCTCTCAGTTTTACATACAGTGGAATGTTAACTAATTTGGCCAACGTCATAGATAGTAAGCATCAGAGGAAGGACTTGAAACAAGGTTCTTTGTATCTAAAGTTACTGTTTTTCCCCTCCACTACTTTGACTTCCTTGGAGGAATATAGTTCTATGGAAGATGACAGTCAGATAATGCATGTACTCGTGCTAAGATATTTTTAAATATTCAAGAACTGCAGAGACTGTTGATGATTGGTTTGTCTAGGATGTTTTGAAAAACAAGATCCCTTATTTATCAACACTAATTTTTAATCAAGAACAAGCTCTTATCCACAAGAAATAGAATTGTGGAATAGAAAGGGTCCCCCTTGTAAAGAGGGCTGGAATGTAATGATGATTTGGTAGGCAATGTACACACTTTAATTAAGCACATGGATTAAATCAATATGAGTCCAACAGCTTGGCTCTCCAATCAGCTTAATCTCATTAAATGTTATTTAGGGCCCAATAATAGATTAATAATACATTATAGTTTATGAATTATTGACTTCAAGTTATTATAATTGTTCTTGCTCAGCACATGGCACCTGATGCCACTTATTCATTATGAAGGACCCAAGCTCTTTTCTCTGAATTGCTTTTTACAAATGAAGATGATGAACCTCTTAGTGAGTCAGGAGTAGCATTAGATCAGAGCCTGTCAGAATCTTTTCCTAGTTCTGACTGGCTCACTGTAACTATATACTTGGCTAAAGAATATACAACAATAAAATTACTCTATCAAGGATCTGTTTTTGTGCTGACCTTATTTTATTGATATGGGAACGCCCTTCATTCACCTGACCCTATTACTTAGAGTCTTCGAGGGTTGCCTGAGGCCCAGAGAGTTACATAACATGCCCATGGCTTCAGAACAAATAATTTCAGAGGCAGGATTTGAATCCAGACTTTGCTAGCTTCTAGTCAAGCAATATATTCATTATGCAACACTAAGGATAAGTAAAAGTGTGTTATAGAATCAAGAAACTAGATGGACATGGAATCAGAGGACCTGGGTTTAAGTCATAGCTTTCTGCTACTTACCCTAGTACCCTGGGCAATTAATTCACTTAACCTTTCTGAGTCTTAGCTTTCTTATCTGTAAATGGGAATAACTCCTAACTCATAATGTCTTCATGCCAGTACCAAAACTTAAATACAATGCAACCTCCTTTTTGCCTCCTTTTGTCTCCGATTTTGCTGTACAAAAATACCATTCTGGTGATCTATAGAGAGCCAACATGATGTTCATGGAAAAAACCCTGGGCTAGGTGTAAGAATAAAGGTTACAGTCATGGCTTTTCTACTAGCTTGCTGTATCACTTAGCTTCTATTGGTTTAGTTTCCTGATTATTTGAGAGGATTGAACTAGATAAGGCCTACACAACATACAGCCTATGGACAATTTTTAGCCCCTACAAAGTAGCCCACAGGCAGTATGTTGTGCAGCCCTGCCTTACATCCTCTACATTTTTCTCAGGCAGCCAGAAATCCTTTTGTAGGCCGTAAGTGGTCCATGGACCAAAGATTGTGCAGGCCTGAACTAGAAAGTAATGATAAGAATAATAATGATTGATAACTAGCACTTAAATAGTGCTTTAAACTTTGCGATGTGTGTTATCTTATTTGAATCTCATAACAACCTTGTGAGTTAGGAGCTTTTACTATCCCCATTTTATTGTAGCAGATAAAAGTACTATGCCTGAAGGTAGGAAGACTCATCTTCCTGAGTTCAAATCTGGCCTCAGACACTTACTAGTTGTGTGGTCCTGGGCTGAACCCTGTTTGCCTCAATTTCCTCATCTATAAAATGAGCTGGAGAAGGAAATTGCAAATCACTCTGTATCTTTGCCAAGAAAACCCCAAATGGTATCAAGGATGGTTGGACATGACCGAAAAAAACTGAACAACAACTATCTTCATTTTATAGATGAAGAAACTGAAGCTGTAATGTACCATAGTTCCTTGTAAATATGTGTCAGGCCTCTTAAATTTGCTTCTGGAGTAGAGTGGTGGCCTGGTACCAGACTTCTGTTTGTTCTTGTCCTTGAACCCTGCTAATTAAACAGAGATCTACTCAAAAAAGAGGAAGCACGCTTGATGTCTTAAGAGATTAATACCAATTTTTTTTTTCCAACAAAAGTTTGCCCAAATTTCTCATGTTGCTGAGAATCCCTCCTACCTGGATATACATCTCTGTCATGCTCATTCCAGTCTTAAATATTCTATATCTAGTTGATATTATTACTACTGGAGGCAGCCCAGGAATACTGGAGGCAGCCCAGGAAGATCTGCATTCAGATTCTACCTCAGATACTTACTAGCTGTGTGTCCCTGGGCAAGTCACTCAACCAACTTCTGTTGGCTCAGCTGCAAAATGGGGAATATCTTGTACCTATATAGCAGGTTTGTTGTGAAGATTAAATTAGATCATATTGATAAAGTACTAAGCTCTGTACCTGGCATATAGTAGGTACTTCATAAATATTTGTTACCTTCCCCCTTTCCTTCTCTATTGCTTCATGACTGCATATTAAATGTTGGCCTGAGCTTTGCTCCAGAGTCCTACTCCTTCTGGGAATGATGTTGCATTTTGGGAGACTGACAATCTCAAGTCACTGTAACATGATGTAATTAGGGTGAACTGAA
Source organism: Vombatus ursinus (assembly GCF_900497805.2). Taxonomy (NCBI): domain Eukaryota; kingdom Metazoa; phylum Chordata; class Mammalia; order Diprotodontia; family Vombatidae; genus Vombatus; species Vombatus ursinus. The sequence goes on along the minus strand of NW_020948983.1, from coordinate 33,139,150 downwards.
GCTCTGTTGTGTGTGTTGGGGTGGGGTGTGAGTTGTGGGGGGTGTGGGGTAGTGGCTGAAGCTTGTACTGCTGGTGTCAATGCTATGAGCTGTCCTGTGGATAAACAGAAAATTTAAGTCTCTGGAGCTAGCAATCTGGCACCATTCACTAATTTTAAATTCATTCACAACATTTTAAAAGATGCATTTCTGCTCCTCTTTCTCCTCATCTGTTTCCTGCCTCTCCCTCCTCCCCATTCTTTAATTCTGAGGAGATCTGCATAAGATCAGGAGCTCAGATTTAAGAAAAAAGTCAACAACGTTCATGGAAAAATGAAAAAAAAATAATTTAAAACCAACTCAGTTTCTATATTATCTGTTTCCATAGCTACCAATCGTGATGTCACAAACAGAGGGTGATGACTTGGAGTGGGAATTAGGTGGCAGGAGAACAGATGGGCTCATGAAAAAAAAAAGAAAACAATATCCTGTTTACATAAAAATTTCCTTGGTAATAAAGAGCAAAGGAGAGATAAATAAAGAAGCAATGAGAGAGACGCAGAATCATTTCCAAACAGCATCAGAGAAATTAGAGATGGAAATTAGCAACACTTGTGTACAGCATTCCCCTTTCAGACATTATGAATGATGAATCTGCATAGCTATCTTATGATTGTAATCCACATGTTACAGATGAGGAAATTAAAAACTCCAATAGGTTGAGAACCTTGCCTCGATTTACACAACCAGGCAGGGGGCAGAGTTGACAGGAATTTGCAGTCATACCATCAGATTCAGAACTATGCAATTCAACACCATTCATGAAACATTCAGGTTCCTAGTATGGGCACTATTTTCTATGGTACCAATCAGTCTTCTGTGTTCAAAACCTTGGGTTTTTGCTTAACTTCCATTTTCTTTACTTGTCATATCCAATCAATGACAAAGCAATTAGGCAAGCACTTTTTAAATACTTACTGTGTATAGGTACTGGCCATACAAAAACAAAAGAAATAGTTCCTGCCTCAAGGAGCTTACACTTTTTTAAGGGAAACAGCATGAGTCCATATGAGTAGACAGGAACTGGACAAGTGATTTCACTAGTAATTGCCAAGTTGAGGAAAACTCTTTCTACCAATGCAGATCGGCATCTTCTCTACAACCTAGTGTCTCAGTTATCTAGAGCAGTGAGAGGTTAAGTGACTTGCCCAGAATGACGTAGCTAGTATGTGTCAGAGGCTGGATTTGACCTCAGTTCTTCCCGCCTTCAAGGTGAGTCCTCTATCCAATATAGCACACCCTAAATGCAAAATATAAACAAAGTAAATGCAACCTAATTTTTGGGGGAAATAGTGAGACATAAGCAATGACAATAGGGAGATGAGAAAACCATTGAGACTTGGTGCTTTACTGTAGTGTTTGAGCAGACCTTTGAAGGAAGTTAGGTAATCTGTAAGGTGAAGTTGAAGAGGAAGGGCTTTACAGGAAAATAATGGACCGCATCTTGTCAATTTTAACTCTCTCACAATTTGCTCATTTGTTCTCTCCTTACTATTCTGACTGCTACCACTCAATTAATGGCCTTAATTATCACCTGCCTGGACTATTGCAATAGCCTCCTAATTGGTCTTCTCACCTCCACTATTCTCCACCTTCCACTAAACCATCCTTCATGCTGCTGTCAAACTAATCCTCATTGTTCATCCATATTACCATATCAATCTTTCCTTCTGTAATCTTCAGTGATTTCTTTTTGCTTACCAAGTAAGGTTCCAGTCCCTCTGCCTGGCATCAAAAGCCTTCTACAGTCAGGTACTAAATTACCTTTGCAAACTTATTTCCTATTACTGCACCCTATGGTCAAGCTCAATCGTATTGCTCTCTGTCCCCCAATGTGTCCTTTTGGGCAAAGACCCTATGGGTCTTTGCTCATAGCTTCCAGTGACTGGAATGGTTCTTCCTATTTTTTCTCTGTTTCATTACTATCCATCCTTTAAAGACCAATTTAATACTCCATTTCTTTCCTTCATGAAGCCTTCCATGATTCCTCCCCAGACGTCTTATAGTTTTTCTACATCTTTAATGGACTTATGTAATAGGTATGTTATAGTTATCTGTGTCAGTATATTATTCCTTTACTACACTGTAAGCTCCAAGAGGGCAGAGATCATGTTTTTCCCAATTTTACATCTCCCTCACTACCTAACATAATCCTTGGCATGTGGCAGAGGACTAATTATTTTTTTTTCACTTGAATTGAATTAAAAGTTCTGTAACAAACTCCCACTGGGAAGTACAGAAGTCTGTATCATTCTCTCTAAACAAAGGAAGAAGGAATCTGCAAGGAAAACTTATGCTGTTGTCACAACATCTATTTGTAGTGAATACTTACACATTCTACCTACGTCTTTCTGAAAATCTGATGCCCAGAATAAGAATATGCTCACTTTATATCAAGGTTCAGAGGGACCTCCAAAGTCATCCAGTCCAGTGTCTCCAAACATTTTTGTACATATACTTCTATCAATAAACATTTTTGAATATAAATCCCCAATATGCGTATTTTAGTAATTTACAAATTATATATGTACTACTAATTTTATGTATACATTGACTATGATAATAGAAATTAATAACTGATGAGATAATATTTGATCCTAGAGTGAATGGGGAGCCACTGGAACTTACTTTGACACTTGTGAGGAGGACATATTGGAAGGGGAGAGATTTGAGACAGAGAATGTGAACCAGTAGGCTATTTCAATAGACCGAGTAAGAGGAGATGAGAGTCTAAACCAGGATGGTACCATTGTGAGATGTTATAGATCAAAAATGGCAAGATGTGGAGACTCATTGAAAAAGTGGAATGAAGAGAAGTGCGGAGGAGGAAATGAAACTTAGATTAAACTGAAGATGACAACACGAGTGACTAGAAGGATGGTTGTACCCTGGACAGTAATATGGGGTTTTGGAAGAGAGCTGGGTTTAGGGGGAATATGATACAAAAAGATCTATGTTTCATGTTGCAACTCATCCATGCCTACTTTTTCTGTGTGACTCACTCTACCATAATTGAAATGAAAAGGCGGGAGGCAGGCCTTTGACCTTTTACAGAAGTTCATTCAATCTCTGTCCACAAGTTGGTCAATAAGTAAGTCAATAAACATTTATTAAGAACCTACTATATTTCAGGAACTGTACTAAATGTTAAGGATATAAAGGAAGAAAAAAAGAGAGTCCTTACTCTCAAGGAACTCATAAGCTAAATGGGAGAAAACATGTAAAGAGCTACAATTATTACATACACACAGATATATATATATATGTGTGTGTGTGTATTGTGTATATATGTATACATGCATATATACATATGTACATATGCTCATATGTGTATATATGTATACACATATACACAAGTGTCTGTGTATACAAATACACACAGATTCCCAGAGCAGTCGAAGAGAACCAGTTCCAAAGGACATTGACCCATTGACAACTGTAGTTTAGATCTTAAGTACTTCCAAATCCATTTTACTGTACTTTCATTTAGTTTGTATCTCTTCATTTTGAGAACAAACGGTACCTATATCTAGATATCTATGCATATTTATATATAGAGATATACACAATACATATCTATACCTATCTGATAAATTGAAGATAATTGAGGGAAGACACTAGCATTAAGAGGAGGAAATTAGGAATAGTATCTTGTAGCTCAATGGATTTTATCTGGGACTTGAAGGAAGTCAAGAGGCAGAGATGAGGAAGGATAGAGTTCCAAGCAAGGAGAGCACATAGAGCCCAAAGAGTGTATGCTGCAACCATGAGGTGATCTTGGAGGTGAGAATTTTCCCAATGGCACCTGCTCAGCTATTTCCTGGGAAGCAACAACTTTATAGCTGCTTTAAGGGAATTATAACAAGTTCCTGGTTAAGGAAGAAGGTTGAGAAGTTGAACAGTGGAGGGAGAAGGCAGAGTAGAGAGGTATTGGAGGATAAGGATAGGTATGAATGGGTTGGCAATAAGACCCATGATTGGCTACCATTCTCCTACCCTCTGATTAGTTGATCACATATGCCTTTAGATTACACCCAGACCCTCACTTTGGAGACCACTTACGTATCTGAATAGGAATCTCTTTCTCAATATCACTGACAAGAAGTCTCTAATTTTTGCTTGAAGATTTTCCAGAGGAAAACCTCTGCCTCCTGACAAGGACTATTTCACTTTTATATTTCACTAAATTTTTAAAAAAATGTTTCCTTATGTGAAGCTCACATATCTTTCCTTAAGATTTGTATCCATTGTTTTGTGTTGTTATTTCAGACCAAGCATGAAATGTATAGTCCGTCTTCCACATAACAGCGTTTCACATTCCCACAGGAAAATTATGCTAGTTTTCTAAACTTATCCATGTGTGTCATGGTACCCAGTTACTTTACTACTTTGATCGCCCTCTTCTGAATGTGCTCTGCTCTTCAACATTCTCCTTAAAATGTATCATGAAGAAAAAACACATTTGGTGCTCAGGGGAGAATACAACAGGGCTATCTATATCAACATTCTGGACACCATGCTTTTATTAATACTGCTTAAGATTATATTAACTATTTTTTGTCATGTCAAATTATTGATTTCTATGAGCTCCCAGTCCAGTAAATTCCCCAGATTATTTTTTCCACATAAGACACTTGTGAACCTTTGCCAGTCTTATCCTGTAATGTTCATTTGATCATTTGAGCTGGTATATGACTTTAAACTTATCTCTATTAACTTTATTGGGGCAGCTAGATGTCATAGTGGATAGCATGCCCACTGTCATTCAGGATGGTAACTACTTTTCTCACTTTCATGTCATTTGCAAATTTGGGGAAAATACCTCTCTACCCCTTCATCCGAGTCATTGACAAAGGGTTCAAGGACAGTTTCCCAGAGCAGTCCAAGAAAACCAATTCCAAAAGACGTTGACTCATGGACAGTTATACTTTGGAGCTAATCACTCAACCATTTCCAGATCCATTTCACTGAACTTTCATCTAGTTTGTATCTCTGCAATTTGAGCACAAGGATAGCATGAAAGACTTTGTTATATGCTTTGCTGAAACCAAGATATGTTGTATCTATATATTTCCCTGATCTACCATTCTAGTAAACCTGTCAAGAAAGGAAATGAGGTTAGTCTATCATGGGCTTTTCTTTATTAAGTTGTGCTAGCCCCTGTAATCATTACCTCCCCTTCTAGTTGTGCTCTAAGCCATTTTAATAATATTCTGGAATTTGGCCAAGAATTGCAGTCAAACTCACAAGCCTATGGTTTGAATATATATATATATATATATATATATATATATATATATATATATATATATATACACATATATATATATACACACACACACATACACACACACATATGTTTTTTTTTAAATTAGGGCATTTGTCTGTTTCCTATCATCACCTGTCCCATTCCCCATGATTTTTTTTTTTGAGATTCTTGAAATAAGACCAATCGTTATATTTGTCATTTCTTTCACTCCCATGAAATCTTATTCATCCAGGCCTGGTGAAATGAACATATTTAAGGCACTACATGTGCTTCTACTACTCCTTTTTCATCTCTTGACAACTAGATCTTATTAACCAATTTGGTCTTTTTCCTTCCTAGTCTAATGATCACTGAAAGAGGGGCAGACAACCTAGGTCTCACATACTTATTCACACAAAACTATAATGTTCATACCAGATCTAATAATAATCAACAAATCCAGTGAGAAACTATAGAGTGATTTCTTTCACTGAAGAACTACATAAGAGATCAGTCAGAAGCTGGAGGGTAATGGGAAAGAGTGCCACCAGCAAAACCAGTTCAGGTTCAGCCTTCTGGTAAGCAGGACCAGAGATTGGCCAAGGATACTCGTAGTTTCAGAGGCAGCACAAATGGAAAACTTTGAGTAGAGACAAGCTAATATGGCAGGGGAGGAGGAAGCAATACAACTTTACTCCTCTCCACAACTACTCAGAGATCTAAGAAGAGTGGCAGATAGAGTATTGCTTTAGAAATCTAAGGAGAAACCCATATTTTCAGCTCAAGATCCAAATTCAAATGACAGGTAAATGACTAAGGTTGAAACTGTAGAATAAGGGTGGATCCAGATCTCTACAAAGTCCTAGAAATACTAGTTATTTAGCACAGGTCTCCTAAAGTGTGTCACTGTTTTAGCACACATAGAGAACAGAACTGTCTCCTGAGAGCTGATCTTGGGCTCAGCCCTAGTCTGAGAACAAAGTTAAGCCATTAAAATAGGTAGGGTTTCCCAGAGCTAGAAGTGGACTTAACTCTGGGCATAGGCCAGTAGAGTTGAGTCTCCTGATGGGAGCCAGATCCAGGATTCAGCCACCAGGTCTCTGAACATGGCTTGTCCAGCAGCCAAGAGTCTCTCCGAGCATATCTTGGACTAAGCCTATGATTCAGAATAGGGCCAGACCAGCAGTACTCTCAGAGTAGGGTTAGTCCCAGGACAAGAATAGAGATGGACCCAGAAGGGTAGTTGCTCTGAACCTGTTGCACATTTTAGCTAGTTGACAGAGACTGTGGCTAACTACTCTCTATTGGTAAGTTAACCAGGATAAATTCTGAATCTGTGTTGCCTAACCATAAGCCAGGGTCCCGAGACCAGAAAGCCTACAAGGGCAACAATCAGATTATGCCCTTGATCTGACTCCTAAGAGCTCACTGAAAGGCTTTAACTCTCTTGATGAAATTGCCTTTGTGATTCTTGAACACAGCATTCAACATTCAAATAACATAGCAACAGGACCCTAGATAAGCTGGAGCATGATTATATGAGGCCATGGCAATCTCACCAGAATTAAGCAGATCCTGGTCCTAACAAAAAGTCCCAATATGGCTGTCCCAATAAGGCTGAGAAACAGTAACAGGAGCAGCAGCAGTAGTAATAGCTAGCATTTATATAGCACTTTAAGGTTTGCAAAATACTTAACAAATGTTATCTCATTTTATTCTCACTACAACTCTAGGAGGTAGGTGCCATTATTATCCCCATCTGGTACTACTGTCAGATGAGGAAACTGAGTAATACAGAGGTTAAGTGATTGACTAAAGTCAAATAGCTAGTAAATATCTGAGACTCAATTTGAACTCAGGTCTTCAGTATTCCAGGTCCTATGATCTATTCACTGGGCTGTCTAACTGCCTAAAAAGGTGAATAAACAACAACAATAAAAGACAAACAGATGTCATCGTACCAGGATGCCCAAGTCAAATCAAGATTTTATTAAGCACCTGCTATGTGCCACTTAAGACACAAAAACCAGAAGAAGAAAATTGTGGATACCTACAAACAAGGGTGCAAGGGAACTCACAACTTGGCCACAAAATTGATTATCATTCCTAGAGGAAATGAAGCAAAAATTCTAAAAAAGTTAAAATTATAAGATGAAAGTGGTAGAAGAAAGAATTGGAGAATAGATAAGATCTTTTTTTTTCAGCCAAAGACAAGGTTTATTAGAACATCTGTCATATTGGGCAGACTCTTAAGGAGTCTGAATGTTAGTGAGCTATTGGATAGATTATAAGAATCTGAGCAGTGGCTAGATTTTAAGAATCTAAGCCTTTGGCTAGATTATAAGAATCTAAGCACGTTAATGGAGACAAGATGGACCTTATATACAGAAAAACTGTGGAAGGGATCTAGGAGTGGCCAAGTAGTTTGGGGTTACTGGAGGAGGAATCTAAGGAAGATCTGGATGGGAGTGGCCAGTAAGCTAGGGTGAACAGAACTCTTGGGAACTGGACCATGTGGCCAAGGGAGAATAGAACCTAGCTAGGATTAAGGGTGGGAAGTGGCCTGGGGCCATAGGGAGGTAACACAATGGAGGGGAGATTGGGTATAGCCACGATGAAAGGCCAGTTAATGGGATTATAGCCTCAGGCTAATGCCAGAGATTTGGCCATGTGGGAAAGTCCAGGGATTTTCCTTTCTGGGGTCCATATCACAACCCCATCATTCCCCCCTCAAACAAATGGGACCCAAATTCTTTTGGTGTAAGGGGTGAAGGTCTCAGCTTCTGAAACTGCTTCTTGCTGGCAAGGGGCATAGAGTTGTCCCTGCCTTAAGGGGGTCCCAAAGAGGAGGTTGACTGGAACCAAGCATAGGCTGCATTCAGGGAACAATGGGGAGACATTGGCTAGTACCTGCTGTTTGCTACCAACTGTAGGTGAATGGCCTGTAGTCTGGAAGACACAAATCTGACAGAAAAGACTGTGGAGCCCAGATGTGACAGGATAAAACATCCTTAGCTCTGTTTGGATTCAGATAATCCAGTTTTCCAACCATGCAGTATCAAATCCACCTCACAGCCAGACTCAGGAATAGCCAGGGGTAACATTCTTTTTCAAAGGAACATAATGGGGAAACTGAGCCAGGAGGAACTCATCTTAGACTGAGGCTAAAATTGTCCTCTCAGCTTTTCCTGATGCTGACTTCCCACCAGTATCACATTCTCTCTGAGTAGCTTGTGGCATTTCTCTCAGATGGTGGATTGTTGATTATCAATGGATTATTATGATCCATCAGACAACTCAGAAAAATCCCATGAAATTTTTTACCTCAAATGGCAAGTTTCACTAATCACAGCTTAGGAAAAACTTTTCCAGGATTTACATCTCAAATTTAAATTTGTCCTGGTGTAAAAAACCAATCGTTACTGATTTCTATATAGTTGCAAATTCTTAGCAATATAAAACCCAAACAAGCTTTTTGGCAAATTTACACATTAAAACAATAACCAACAATAGCCAAATTATTTTAGCAGTAACCAAATTATGAAAAGTTGCTTGATATAACTGACACAAAAAGTTCACCAATTTGAAACTTGAAACAAACCCATTACCAATCAGGTGACTTCAGTTTTGTTAATTGCATTTCCAAATTACTTTACACAGACAATCAACATCTCATCATTAACAGTTAAAACTACAAATTTAAAAGAATGTGCTTACCCAAGTTCAGAGGCTAGCTTCATTACCTTGAGCAGGATGTGCTGAACCTGGGTGATGCTTCCAGGCAAAAGTTGCCCTAGGGCACAAGGCCATTGCCAGTGGGACCCCCATTGTAGCTGCTGTCCCTCCCCCCTTCCTTTCCCATGTTGGGGAGGGTGAAATCAAAGGTGAGGAGTAAAGGGTGAAACTCTCTTCTCCTATGAGAGGGGTTAACAGATACCCTCTTGACTAAAGGAAGGGAGTGGGAGAAAGGAGTGACCAGGGTTGTAAGGAGGAGTTTCAAAACTCCTTAATGATCAATTACAAAATCTCCAGAATGTGCCAAGGTATTTCTAGCTGTTCTAACTTTTCCCTGTAACCTCCATGAAGGAGAATTCAGGGGTGTAGAGGGAAGGGAGTAAGTAAGCCTCAGGGAGCCAAAAAGCAACTGCAGTTTTCCCCAATTCTCTAGGGCCGAGAGAATTAACAAAATTGGATATGCACTTCTGGATAGAGTGTCCATCCTTGTCCTCTATGCTGCGGAAGATGTACCCAGGTCCATGGCCTCAAACTGACGCAGTGGTCTGAGAGCCTGAGAGCATTAGGCTGAGTATGAGACAGCCTTGTAACTGTCTGCCCAAAAGCACCTCCAAGCCTTGATGCTTGGAAAGTGACCCCAACTGCAGAGCAAGAAAGGAGGGGAGGCTTACATACCTTCCAGTCTTGGCTGGAAAAGAACTTGGGATTAGGCAGTTTCCCCGTATGGGCCACCAAAATGATGAGGCTTAGAGGTTTAGGGGTGCTGGGACTCCAATATCACAACACCTGGGTCCTGCCCGAAAGAATTTCACCCAAGCCTTCTTTCAGCCAGAGACAAGGTTTATTAGAACATCGGTCACATTGGGCAGACTCTTAAGGAGTCTGAATGTTAGTGAGTATTGACTAGATTATAAGAATCTGAGTAGTGGCTAGATTTTAAGAATCTAAGCCTTTGACTAGATTATAAGAATCTAAGCCTAGATAAGATCTTTCAAGGAAAGTATTATAAGAAGAATTAACAGCTTAACCCAAGAGTTTTGAAACTTTATTTCTTCAAAATTAGAATGGATCAAATGGAAATGAATGAATACATGAAGCAATAAGAAATATTACAAAAAATCAAAAGATTGAAAAAGAGAAGAAAATATAAGATATTTCATATTAAAAATACTCATCTGAAAAAAAAAAACATCAAGGAGAAATCCTTTAAGAATAATTGGATAACCTGAAAGCAATGACCAAAAAAGAAAGGCCTATATATCATGTTTCAAAATATCATAAAGGAAAACTGCTCCACCATATTGGAATAAGATAGAAAAAAAGACGAGTGCACTAACCACTTCCTGAAAGAAACCTCCAAATACCCAGAGATGTCATAGATAAAATCCATAGATTAAAAAAAAACTCTTGGCCAAAGACAAATATTGCAATAATCCATAAAGAAAACAATTTAAGTATTCAGGAACCATAATTAGGTTCATACTAGATTTAGCAGCTACCACAATTGAGAGTAGAGAGCATAGAATACAATATTCCAAAAGGCAAAAGCATAGACTTATATATAAGAATAATTTAGTCAGCAAAACTGAAAATAATCCTACAGGGGAACAATTCATTTTTTAAACAATTCAATTTCAATGAAATAGAGGACTTCCAAGTATTCCTGATGAAATAAACAAAGTTGTTTAGAAACTTTGAAACACAAACATTGGAGTTAAGAGAAACATAAGAAATTAAATGCACATGAGCACTTAGAAGAGACTTTTTGAGGATGAAGTATTACCATTCTAATGGGAAGGTAATAAAAATATGCTTTCAGAACCCTAATGTCATCAGGAAAAATAGAGTTAAACAAGACAGGGATCCTGGGAATGATTATGTTATATTTTTATGATTTTGAAGGAAAGGTCAAGGAAAAAAAGATACATTAGAGAATAAAAGGAAAGAGTGAGGTGAGGCTTTTCTTGCAAAAGTTCAAGAAGAAATCTATTAGTTTAGTTAAATTAATTAAATAAGGAAGGGATGGGGAGAGTGGGCATCACTCTAGATAAATAATTCTCAAACATTTTGTTCTAGTGGCCTCTTTATACTCTTACAATTATTGAGGACCCCAAAGAGTTTTATGTGGATTATATCTATTGATATTTATAGTAGAAAATAACATTATTAGAAATTAACATGTTTTTGTATTATTTTGAAAATAATTTTGGCCTTACGGATCCACTAGAAGTCCTCAGAAAATATTTTCAGAACCTTTGCCCTAAATCATCTGATATTGCATGAATACCTGTAACCTCTCACTAAGTCTTTTTATTTATTTATTAATTTATTTTGATTTATCAGTAATCACTTCCATATGCTTTTGAGTTTAAAATTTTTCTCCCCCTTCCTCCCCACCACCCTCCCCAAGATGGCGCACAATCTGATATAGTCTATACATTTTACATTTATGTTAAACATATTTTTACATTAGTGATGTTGTAAGTAAAAATTAAAACCAATAGGAAGAACCATCAGAAAGAGGAAACAAAACTCAACAGAAGAGAAAAAAAATAACAATTCAACTTCCATAGTTCTTTCTTTGGATGTGGATAGCATTTTCCATCTCAAGGCCCCTGGAGATGTCTTAGATCCTTGTATTGTTGGGAAGGGTTAAGTTTATCAATATTAGTCATAGCACGTGACTGTTATTGTGTACAACATTCTCTTCATTCTGCTCACTTCACTCAGCATCAGACCATACAGTCTTTCCAGGCTTTTCTGAAGTCAGCTTGTTTATGATTTCTTATAGTACAATAGTATTCCTTCACATTCACATACCATAACTTGCTCAGCCATTCCCCAACTGATGGGCATCCTCTCAATTTCCAATTCTTTGCCACCACAAAAAGAGCTGCTATGAATATTTTTGTACATGTGGGTCCTTTTCCCTTTTGTATAATTTATTTGGGATATAACCCTAGAAGTGCTATTGCTGGGTCAAAGGGTATGCACATTTTTATAGCCCTTTGGGCATAGTTCCAAATTGCTCTCCAAAATGGTTGGATCATTTCACAACTCCACCAACAATGCATTAGTGTTCCAATTTTCCCACATCTTCTCAAACATTTATCATTTTCCTATTTTGTTATGTTGGCCAATCTGATAGGTGTGATGTGGTACCTCAGAGTTGTTTTGATTTGCATTTCTCTAATCAATAGTGATTTAGAGCATTTTTTTATATGACTATAGTTGGCTTTAATTTCTTTATCTGAGAACTGTCTGTTCATATCCTTTGACCACTTATCAATTGGGGAATGGCTTGTATTCTTATAAATTTGACTTAATTCTCTATATATTTTAGAAATGAGGCCCTTATCAGAAAGACTGGTTGTAAAAATTCTTTCCCAATTTTCTACCTTTCTTCTAATCTTAGTTGCATTGGCATTGTTTGTGCAAAATCTTTTCAATTTAATGTAATCAAAATTATCCTTTTTGCTTTTTGTAGTGCTCTCTATCTCCTGTTTGGTCATGAATTCTTCTGTTCTCCATAGATCTGATAGGCAAACTACTCCTTGCTCTCCCAGTTTGCTTATAGTATCAGCTTTTATATCTAAATCATGAACACATTTTGACTTTATTTTGGTATGTGGTGTGAGATGTTGGTTTATGCCTAGTTTCTGCCATACTCTTTTCCAGTTTTTGCGGCAGTTTTTTTTTTCAAAGAGTGGATTCTTAAACCAGAAGCTGGGGTCTTTGGGTTTATCAAATAATAGATTACCATAGTCATTGACTACTGTGTCTTGCATATTTAATCTATTTTGCTGATCCACCACTCTATTTCTTAGCCAGTACCAAGCAGTTTTGATGATTGCTGCTTTATAATACAATTTAAGATGTGGAATGGCTAGGCCACCTTCCCCTGCATTTCTTTTCATTAGTTCCCTTGATATTCTGGACCTTTTGTTCTTCCAAATGAATCTTGTTATTATTTTTTCTAACTCTATGAAATAATTTTTTGGTAGTTTGATTGGTATGGCACTGAATAAGTAAATTAATTTAGGTAGAATTTTCATTTTTATTATATTAGCTCAGCCTACCCATGAGCAACTGATGTTTTCCCAATTATTTAGATCTGATTTTATTTGTGAGAAAAGTGTTTTGTAATTGTGTTCATAGAGTTCCTGGGTTTGTCTCGGGAGGTAGACTCCTAAATATTATATAATGTCTACAGTAAGTTTAAATGGAATTTCTTTTTCTATCTCTTGCTGTTGGGCTTTGTTGGTAATATATAGAAATGCCAATGATTTATGTGGGTTTATTGTATAGCCTGCAACTTTGTTAAAGTTGTTTATTATTTCAAGTAGTTTTTCACTTGATTCTCTAGGATTCTCTAAGTATATCATCATGTCATCTGCAAAGAGTGATAGCTTTGTTTCTTCTTTGCCTATTCTAATACCTTCAATTTCTTTTTCTTCTCTTATTGCTAAAGCTAACATTTCCAGTACAATATTGAATAACAGTGGTGATAATGGACATCCTTGTTTCACCCCCGATCTTATTGGAAATGCTCTCACTAATTCTTAATAAATGACTGGCCTACCACCATTTCTGGCCACACATCTCCCTGGTGATATCTTTATGCCACTTCTGCATAATTATTCCTAAGCAATATGCTGTAGTATATTAATACCAACACAATGGTTTTCCATTATCCTTTGGATAACTTGCCACCTTAAATTCTGCAGAGACTGTGGTTCCTTAACTTGCAGTTATGTAGCATTACCAAAAACATTGATTTTTAGAAAACGTGGCCCTTTTGGTTCATGAAAAGTGTTGGAGTAATTAAAAGAACTACCCACTTTCCCAAATACAATTTGACTTGCTTTAACTTTTGTACTTGTTTCTTTTTTTATTAACTTATTTTTAGTTTTCAACAATCACTTCCATAAGCTTTTGAGTTTTAAATTTTCTCCCCCTCCTTCCCCACCTCCTTCCCCAAGAGGATGTGCAATCTCAGATATAGGCTTTACATATACATGCCTATTAAACATAATTTCATGTTAGTGATGTTGTAACGAAGAACTAAAACCAATAAGAGGAACCACAAGAAAGAATAAACAAAACAAAACAGAAGAAAAAAAAGAGCAAATAGTATGCTTCGATCTGCATTCAAAGTCCATAGTTCTTTCTCTGGATGTGAATAGCATTTCCATCATGAAACTTTTGGAGATGTCTTAGATCCTTGCATTGTTGAGAATAGCCAAGTCTATCAAAGTCAGTCATCGCACAATGTGGCTGTTACTGTTCTTATACTTATTTTTTGCTGCACTTCATTATTGATTCACGGTACCTGTGCCAGATAAACATTGATGGCTCAGCTCTCTGGGCTGTTCATCAAACTACATATAGTAATATAGTGTTGAGCTTCTTAACTTGAGGTCTGTCATTCATAGACAGATTTCAGTAGCAAGTAACTTAACTTATGAATGCCTCAGTTTCCTCAAGTGCAAAATGGAAATAATAATACATTAGCTTCCAGGTTGTCAGGAACATATAAAATAATATTTGTGAAACACCTAACCGTGCCTGGCACATAGTAGATACTCATTAAATGGTTATTTCCTTACTTCTTCTATTATAACGTGTCTCAAAATTTTTATTATAGACTTTGGAATACTCTATGTTTTTCATGGAACTTTATGTGATTTTAACATACGCATGAGAGGTCTTTTGTTGGAAAGTACCTTTCAAGTGCCATGTTGTTCTATTGAATCAACTTCTTTTTCATAGTCAATAAAAATGAACAAATTGGGGATCTTGTATTTTATGTAACTTTCATCTGCTAGTATAACAGTAAAGAATTAGTCTATTGTAGAATTTCATTTATGAAAGCCTACCTGTTATCATCTCATAAATTTAGCTTGGATGACTTTGATGATTATGTGGCTTATTCTCATAAAGTTTTGTAGAGATAGAATAGCAGACATAGAAGTACCACCATTGTTGTGATTTTATTTATTATCTTTTTCAGTAATAATAAGGTTCAGGTCATGTTTCCTGATTACTAACCTGCAATGAAGATGGAATGCTCCAAGCTAGAGCTAAAAGCTTGACTTCCTTCTCACCAAATGCTAGTTACACAAAGACCATCATAATAATGACCATATTCATCCAAGTCAATAGTAAACTGAGATTATAGAAATTAGGGTATTCCAGAGCATTACACAAGAGTAAATGAACTCTGCCACTAGAAGCAAGCTATATAAATTCAAAGGAGAGAAAGTCCCTGATCTCACCCAATAGGAATTTCATCAAAGTCTCTAAGTTACAAGTTAGGGACATGCTTGAAGCACTGGCCCATCTACATTTGGCTTCTTTGCAAAATCTCTCTCTCTCTCTCTCTCTCTCTCTCTCTCGGTACTTCTCCTTAATGAGAGCCTAGAACCATATATATCCTCTTTTTATGATGTAAGTCAGAAGAAGAGCTCACTTTTTCCCAAGCTCTTACCAACTCTGCCTCTCAAACAAGCATGGGGAATCAAGCAATCTTCATTTTGACCAATGGGGAGAGTCTAGTGCAAATGCCAAGACTTGAACCCTGGGTTATACAAGTCTCAAGTGAAAGATAATATATTTGTCAATGTATACCATAATTTGAAGACAGAGAACGTGAACAACTATAGAGATTTAAAAAAAAAAACCCAAACAACAACAACAAACCCAACAACTTCCTATAGGATGTGCTATGTATGAGCCTTGAAAGGACCTAAGGATTCATATGGACAGAAGTGAGTAGTGAACAAACGTAGACTTTGGTCGTGAAAAGTACAAGATATATAAATGATAGCTTTGAGGGGATGGTAGAGTCAAGTGAATTTGTTTTTTAAAAAGGATTTGAGAAACTTGTTTTTTCTAATTATTTAGTATATTACTTTCAGATCTTAACAATCAGTACTTCAATATCTTCATCATTTTGTCATCTCCTTCCTGTGTTTGCTCTTTGCATACTTGCTCTAGTTCAAGGTAATATTTTTCAGTGTATCATGAGTCCCTTTAGCAGTCTAATAAGGTCTATGGGTCACTTCTCAAAATAATGTTTTCGAATGCATAAAAACACACATAGCAATCACAGAAGGAAACTGTTTATATTGAAATATATTTATCAAAAGATTTTTTTAAAGTTCAGGAAACCAACATAGAGAACCTTTGATCTAGTTCAACTGTATCCTATCCTTATTTTCTCTTGTGCCTTTTATACTTCTTTATGTAATATATTGGAAACTATGATTTGGGGTTCAGATGTAGGTAGCTTCACTATAATTGATGAAGAAAATATTTTTTTATAGATATCTAGACATATCCTTTCTGATTTTTGTTTCTTGCCTTCCATTTTCATCTATAAAATGTTCTTGGGGTGGCATCACTAGATTGGTGTATATACGTATATGTATGCATATAAATACATGTTTCTATATCTCTATCTATCAATATCTAGATCTTTACCAGATTTTGTTAATTGCACTCCATCCCTGGTCATGATTTCTATATTTTATATTGTGGCCATAAATTCAAGTTTGATTATCAGAAAAGTCAATAAGCATTTATTAAGCATTTACCTAATTACAGGCATAAATTTTTAGCTAGCTGTATACTTCTCAAATGTGGGGCAGCTAGGTGGTACAGTGGAAAGAGTGCCAGGCCTGAAGTCAGGAAGACTGATCTTGAGTTCAAATCTGGCTTCAACACTTACTTGCTGCATGACTCTAGGTAAGTTACTCAACCCTGTTTGCCTCAGTTTCTTCAGCTGTAAAATGAACTGGAGAAGACAATGGGAAACCAATCCAGTATCTTTAGCCAAGAAAACCCCAAATGAGTCATGAAGAATTGGACATGAATGAAAAGAATTGGACATGACTAAACAACAACATACTTCTCAAATCTCTGATACTTTTCTATTTCATGTTTCATTTCATTGATTCTTTCCCCCTTCCCATGTTATCCTTGTCTCCAATCTCTTTTCCCTGGCAGTCTTTTCTAATTTCAAGTTGTCGAATATCTCCTCTGATTTTGTGCTTTCATCAATGATATCTCTCTAACATTTAGTCCTATATTTTCAAATGTCTTTTGTATATTTCTATGTGGATATAACCTTAAACTCAACATGCCTGTAACTTACCTCTTCACATTCTGTCTAAAACCTGGCTCCCTTCTTTTAGCTTTGCAATTTTTGTTGGTGGCACTACCACTCTTCTCATCACTCAGGATGGAAATATTAAAATTATTCTCTATGTCTGTCTCCATTTTCTCATCCAATCAGCTGCAAACCCTTGTTGATTGCATCTTTGCAATATCTCATGTATCTATCCCATCTTTGCCATACTGCTATCACCTCCATTCAGGCCCTTATCAACTACCTATTGTAATAGCCTGTAAACTAATCTCTTTAACTTCAGTTTCTACTTTCTGTAATCTATCTTTCACACAGCTGCAAGTTTACCTTCCCATTACTTAGCTCTAAGCAGGTTCTCTCTCTCTCTCTCTCTCTCTGTCTCTCTCTGTCTCTCTCTCTAACACTTTCTGTATTTGCTACTAGCTACCAAATAATGTTAAATAAATCTTTTCTGTAGCCTGGGTTAACATCCTTCAAAATCTTGTTCCATCTTATGATTTTAGCCTTATTTTGTAGCACTCTCCCTCGTGGCCTCTATGCACCAACCAAAATAGACCTTTTTATTGTGCCCACAACTCATCCTGATTTATCTTCCTTTATACTTTTGTTAACAGTATATCTCATGTGTGGAATATGCTTCCCATCATTTGAACTATTGAGATCGTATCAATTCCTATGCCTTCCATTTTGTTGTTGTCTTACTTTATATAATCTCTTTTTCATTTTGAATTTTTTAAAACTATTCTCTTTGGATGTCTCCTTTGCACTTATTATATTATAACCTGTATTCTAGTTATCTTTGCATTCTCTTTATCTACTCTAGTTGTATTAAATGTTTCTTGAAGGTAATAGCTATGTCTTGGATTCAATAAATATTTGTTCAATTTAATTTCTCCTTTTGTCTAGATACTTATGCTGTTTAATAGAGCTGGGCTGCAATGCCACATTTTGCCAGTAGGGGTTATGAGTGAATATCAATTTATCTTACTGCCTATAGTTGCAGCTTCAAGTAATGGGGGACTATTTTCAAGTTTATGCCTAGAGAAGTTAAGTTACTTGTCAATAGTCAAACAGCTAATTAGTAGGAAAAGCAAACAATTCACTACATAATTAAGTCTTTGCATTCTAAAGGCTGCATGGTGAGTTATTTAATCCATTGCTCTTATCAAGAAACACTTGGATATGTTTTGCTTAGAAAACTGATTCTTACATCACCTTTGGCTTGAATTCTTAGAATAGAATTTCTGTTCCTTGTCATGAAGTTCCCTGTCTGAAAGTGCATGTCCTTGTAAATTAGTTTTTAAAAGCTACACAGGAGCCAGTGGAGAAGAGGAAATAATGGTCATCTGTATGAAGGAGAGTTGTTTATAAATGTGGTACTTGCCTCTGTTTTCTATAGGGGTAGCAGCTGCTTTTTCATTAGTAGCACCTTACTGAACATATGGCATTTTGAGATGAGTCAGAGAGGTTTCTATCAGGAGCTCACATTGCAGGTAGACCCCTGAGAAAAGAACCAAGATTCTCTTCCAAAAGAACTTCCACGTAAGGATAGTATGATTAAATATTTTCTAATGAGATAGATAGATAGATAAAGAGAGAGAGAGAGAGAGAGAGACAGAGAGAGAGAGAGAGAGACAGAGAGACAGAGAGACAGAGACAGAGAGGTAGTGTGTTATAATAGATAGAGAACTGGCCTTGGAGGCAGGGATCTGGATTCAAATCCAATCCTTACTGAAACCAGACAGCTCTGAAGGCAGTAAGTTGTAAAGCAGTTGTCAGCCTGCACTGGGAGTTTCCTTACTGGGGAAGCTTTGTACTCTAACAAAATCACAATTCTGAACCAAAACAAAAATGGAAAAAACCTACTTCTTTCTATTCCTCTTGAGTAGGTTCAATGACCACCCAGAGTGGAAAGGTTAGTATTGGCCTCCAATGTGAGATAGGTGATATGGCCTATCATGGTAAGGTCAGAGAATTTTAGAGGTGGAAAGGGCATCAGGATCATGTATCTCATCTCCCTTATTTTACAGCTGAGGCAAGTGTGGCGTTCTTCCTGTCTGGTCTGAATTTCATCAAGTATAATAATAAAAATGATAATATTAATAATAATAACTTTTATATAGTGCTTACTTTGTGCCTGGCACTGTGCTAAGTACTTCATAATTATTATCTGATTTGATCATCACAACATCCCTGGAAGCTAGGTGTTGTTGTTATCCCCATTTTACAGATGAGTATGTAAATAATTACTAATTAGCTATTTAATAGCAGAGTTGGGAAAAGAAGTCATATTTCTTGCCTCTCAGAGTTCTTTCCATTATGTCATGAAGGGAGGAAATACATAAAACATGAAAGAGGGGATGGGTGGGGAGTATGCCAATCTATAGCGATGGTTATAGCATGTGATTCTAGTAATTTAAATGTTAGAAAAGGAAGTATTTATTTTTTTCTTTATAAATCACAGAATTCCTCCTCCCCCTTATAATGGGGGTGGGAAAGTAGGGAGAATGACAAGTAGTTGTGGCAGTAATAACTGATATTTATATAATGTTTTAAAATTTGCAAAGTATTTTGCATATGTTAGCTCATTTGAGCTTCATGATTACTCCATGAGGTAGGTGGTACTGGTATTATTTTACCCATTTTATAAAAGAGGAAACTGAGACTCGGAGATGTTAACTGAGTTGCCCATAGTCAGTGTCAAAAACAGGATGCAAGCACAGGTTTTCCTGAATCCAAGTCCAATACCTTAGCCACTGTTCCCTTCTCTAACTTGGCAGAACAAAACACTTCAGTTCGCTTAAGACTGATCCTATTTGGCCATGGATTTGAGATGGGATGTGGGGACAGATGTAATGCTATCCAGTGGCACCCTGAACTTCTGACTGTAGCTCTGTACATCTTCTCCCATTCTGTTTCTCCATGAGTAGAGATCTGGTCAAGTTTCTGGAAGACGGGAGCATACTTTCTTTCTGAGTTGCCAATCATTACTTCCTGCAAGTTTCAATAGCTGCCCCCTGAGGTTCCTCCAGTTTCCAGTAGACCAGAACATAAACTGATTATGGAGCATAAAACATGAGAGAATCAAACCGAAACAGTTCTGAGAACAAATTCTATTTAGAACTAAATGAATAATCTTTCTCACTTCTTGGACAGAATGGAACAAGGCGCTTGTCTGGAATAACAACTGTTGTGGGAGAGCTAACATCTGATTGTACTTTTATTACCCAGCGGTCCTTGTTCAGCATGTGGAGAGGTGAAGGGTGTTTAGTTAGTATGGGGCCACAGGTTTGCTGAAAGCTTCCCAGAACAGATTTATGATTTATAACCAGAGAGAAACAGTATGAGAGGTATCCCCCTTCCACAACCCTATTCCCCACTCCCCTTCTGGGCAGATCTCTTTCTATCCATCTAGAAATTGGCCCACAGTTGGAGTGGGAGCTTGATGCAAATGTCCATAGCAGAGCCTCCCAGACAGGATAAGCTTCTCTGGGGAAATGGGAGGCGATCAAAAACAACAATGTTCCTTTTAGAACATTCTAGGTACGGTGGGTTAGATGGAGTCCTTCTTAAATGCACTGTACTTGATCCCCTCATCCCACCCCCCCCCCCCTTTTTTTCTTTTCTTTTTTTGGTGAGGCAATCGAAGTTAAGTGACTTGCCCAGGGTCACACAGTTAGTATCAAGTATCTGAGACTGGATACTTAGATCCTCTTAATTCCAGGGCCAGTGTTCTATCCACTGCGCCATCTAGCTGTGCCCCCCCCCTTCTGAATAGAACATCATACCTTGTTTTACCATATGGGTAAAGTGTGTTCTCTCTGTGTCTTTTTTTTTCTTTCTGTGCTGGTCAATATCCATAGATTCCTGAATCTAGATTCTTTCAGGTGCAGGGCAATAGTGATGAATTGGGAGTCAGAGATCTATGCTCAAATCCTGACCTTTCTACTAATTTCCAAGCGACTTGAGGAAGTTGCTTAATCTCTCAGCCTCAGTTTTCTCATCTGTCAAATGAACAATTTGGAACAGGTGACCTTCTAAGGTCCTTTCTAGTTTTAAATCTAAGATACTAGGTAAAATTTTGGAGTTCTGAACTATTTTTCTAGTGTGGAGCATGGGGTGGGAGATCTATATGTCTTTCTTTAACTCTCTCTCTCTGTTTCCCTCATGGCCATGCTAGCTAGTGCTCCTGGCTATATGTATGCATATATTTGTGCCATACACAGATAAGTCTCTATCTCTATCTCTGTCTCTATCTATATCATTTATATTTATGTCTGTATGTATCTCTATCTATATACATCTACATCTATCTATATATCTCTCTATACCTATATCATCTCTAGCTATACTTACATCAACACGTACATCTATATCATCTTCTATATTATATCTACAGCTATATCTACACACATGTATATACATGTATAGAAATACATATATGTGATATACGCATACATATCTGGATGTGTATATACATATACATACACTTAGACTAAGGGCACTAATATTTTTAAAAATATTACTGTGACTCCCCTGACACTTTTTAATTCCCATAATTATTTGCACATATATATGCAACCAATAAATCAATTTATCTAATGTTTTTGGGTCATGTCAATTTCCTCATAGGTAAAATGAGGGCATTGGATTATAAAATGTCTGTCTATAAGACAACATGTCTCATCGTCCTCCATTATTTCTTTCATTGAAAAATGTCATTAAGAAGATGTCATGTTGTCTTATAGACTAGTCCAAACCTCATCATAGCCATATCCTACCTCGGCAAGGTTTACTTGAAAAAGCAAGATATTGGAGGAGGAATTGAGAGTTGTCCAGCTAGAAGTGAATTGAGTGGAGAATTCCTTCTGTCGGTCCTATTTCTCAAACATTCCCAAATCTCTCCTCTTTAGTAGAAGTGAAAAATCCATCTCTGTCCAACAGGGTAGCCAACAGGACCTGGAATAGCCTATGCATACAGTGCTTTTAATCACCAATCTGTTTGTCTGATGGGGTGATGAAATATGTTTCCCAGGAGTTTCTGAACTGCCTTTTCCTTTCCTCAAATGGCAAATAAGCATTGAGCTCCTCCACAGTTTCTGATATGAAGCTCAGATTGAGCCATGAAAAAGCCCATATTTCACAGAGCAACATATTTCTGGTCCCTGGCAGTAAATTTCTCTCGTTCTTTTACTGTGCTATGGGACCCATTCTGAAAGGTCAGTGTGGCACTGTGTAAATTGACCAGAGAACCACAACAAAGTCTTTTGCAGATGTGTAGACACAGGGGTGAGGGTGGGGTAGGGTGGAGGGGGCAGTTCATGGGGAGGATGGATCTCAGTGCCAGGGTGATTAGGACACTGAAGTTGAAATGTGGCCTGGGCTCTTTGACACGATATTCCTGTCAGAGAGAACTGTTTCTGCAAGCGTGGGCTGGGATGATGGCCAGTAGCTCGTTTTAGGAGGTGGACTTTGTATTACCTTCAAGGACCTAGCTGACGTCTTGGAATCATATCAAATTACTTCCCCTCCGCCCCCACCCCCATCTCTGAAGTGGTCAGTCTGAGCAATCACGTTATTATTTGTAATGTGCCCAGAAGTAGCTAAAGTCACTGTGGGCACCAAGAATTGAAGAGTGTACTCCCTGATTGCCTGATATGAAGTATTGGTCTGGGTCACTGCCTATCTATCCCCCAAGTCAAATTATGTTCCTTAGATGGAAATGAAACTATTATTCCATAACATAAAAAACCCTACATCATTTAAAGAGATTCCTCTTTATTTTTATTTCTGCTTTAAATATGAGGAATCTTGAAAGCTGAAGGGGAGACAATCACTTTCATGTGATTATATAACTAGGATTTCAAACCAAATCTCCTAACTCTAAATCCTTTGATATATTTGGGAAATTATGTCTCCAAAAAAAAAACAGTCTAGTGGGGAAATGCCTTCTACAGAGACTCTGTTACCAAATCCCTTAGGACTCAAAGAATCTGAGAGTTGGAAGGGACCTCTGAGATCATCTAGTCCAACCCGTATGCGAAGGAAATCCTCACTAAAGCATATCTGATAAATGGTCAGCAAGCCTCTGCTTAAAGACTTTTAAGGAGAAGAACCTACCATGGGTGGAGGCAGCCTGTTTTACTTTTGGATAGCTCTGAATGTTAGAAAGCTTTTCTCTGCAACAAACCTCAGTTTACTTCTCTGCATCTTTCCCCCCACCACTCTTTGTTCTCTCAACTGGGGCCATATAGAACAGAGGAGCCTGGCCAGGTGTTTTCTATGATCTCTTCCAGGGCTCAAATCTAGCATGTTGATTCGCTCTTCTAGGTGACAGCTCTCTCCTTTGTCCATATTATATTCTATATTGTATTGTACTAATTCATGCACACAGCATATCTCTCCTATTAGATTATACATTTTTTGTGGGCAGAACTGGCTCTTTTCCCCTATTTTTGTCCTCAGGGCCTAGTACAGCATATAGGTATTTATTGAATTGAACTGAACACTGATGAAAACTGTTACAGAAAATAGTTTCCCCTCCCCTTATTTAAAAAAAATGAATTTTACTGGTCTATTTTCTTTTCACATCACCTAAACTTACCCATGTATCCCTTCCCATCCTAGAGAACCATCTCATATAAACAAATATTTTTTTAAAAGAGCAAAAGAGGAATAAGAGAAAAAATTGATCAAACTGATCAATACATACAGAATAATTTGAAAATAAGTATGATATTTGATACCCTCATGCACCTCTCATCTTTGCAAAGAAATTGGAGAAAGTGTCTTCTACTATATCTTCTTAAAGGCCTTGTTTGTTCTTTGTCATTTTGCAAAATTAATTTCAACTGTTTTGTGATTGTTGTTCTTCTACATTTACATTGTTTTAAATATTGGTGTATATTGTTCTCTGCTCTTTAACTTTGCATCAGTTTGTGTAAATCTCCGTATTAATCGTATTCATCATTACCTCCATGCAGCACAATTCATTTAACCATTCCCTAGTCAATTAGCTGCTATTCTTTTTCCAATTCTTGGCATTGTGAAAAAAAAAGACTATAAATATTTTCTGCATATGAGGGACTTCCTTTTTATAAATTCTTTTTCATTGATTTTTTTCATCAATCTTTTAGATTGTTTTTTTTTTATCAGTGGGTCAAAGGGTATGGATGTTTTTATAGAACAGTTTTTCAAAGCATTCAGTCTCTGTCCATACAAAATCAGTTTAACTCTATGCCTCAAAGAAAAGGGGCTGGAGCTAGGAAGATGCTTTGATACAGTATTGAAATGCACTGGGTGTAAGTGCAGGAGGTTAAGAAGAAAAACTTTGACTACTGATACCCACGTTGCCCTTTTCCTCAGTATTTGGCTTAAACTAGTCACCAACTTTTCTCCTTCCATCTCTTTATAGATTAGTATTAAAAGAGATTTGTGGGAGGAATTTAGAATTTGAACATTTTCTTGCTTAAAGTGAATAACGAGAGTTATCCTTACAAATATCTCAGTGAGACATGGCCCTACAGGCCTGGTGAGGCTGTATGGTATAGTAGTAGGAGATTCTGACAAAAGAGTGTTATAAAATACATGTGGCCTGATAACTCTAAGGTATGACCCTCGCCCCAATCACAAGGTAGTGAAACGCACACTGAACCTAAAATCCTCCATAGACCATGAGGGTAGTGGGACTTGGCCTTTAGGCCAGGCTACTTGATGGCCCAGGTTGATACATCTTCGATCAAGTTGTAAGGCTATGAAAAATCACCCCATCAGTACTTTGTTTACAAAATATGGATTCTTTGTGGCTCTTTTAGGACCTTATTAATAATAGCATCTGATGATTTATTGGACAGGTGGTACATAATTACTAGATTTGATTCAACAAAGTATATATTAATGTCTTATTAGGCCTGCCCCAGCTGGTAATTGATCACTAATGAGGTAGCTTTTCTTGTATCCAAGCAAAACTGAGAAGGTTTTTGAAATTCTCTAAGCTAGTTCCTGCATGAATGCCTTAGGAGAAGTGGCCTCCTAAATGATGGATAAGTATTTCACAGGGAACATTTTACAGCAACACTCATTTTTCTAATTTTAATAGTGAATTGTGCCAAGAGAGAGTTGAAGTGATCACCTACAGAATTCTATGTTCATGGTTTACTTAAAATTCAGGACCAGAACAGAAAAGCCTCAGCCACTCTCTCTAAACATCTGCATCCATGATCATATGATCAGCTATTGAATTTTTTAAGTAGTTGGTATTGTGGGATTATTACTCTTCTGTGACAACTAGTCTTTATTTTTGCCAGTTGTGTTAGTTTTTTATGCGGGGAAGTAAGAATTAAAACTCTTTTTTGGCTGTATGTTTTACAAATACCCAAGATGGTAATGCCTTTCATTGAACACTATCATTTTCACTCTCAGATTTCAAGGTGAAATTCCTTGATTCAATTTTCTTCTTCTGACTTCCTGATGCTGACTTTAGAAATATTCAAATTAGCCTCAGTTTCCTCATTTCTAAAATAAAGAGGTTGGACTAAATGACCTCTATGTTCCCTTTCAGCTCTAAATCTATGATCCTGTTATCTGTTCCTTAAAAAAGGGCTTTTTTGTAGCTTTCAGAAGTTTCATTTTCCTTTTACCCCTCTCCTCTTTATATTAATGAATTTCACCTAATAGAATCAGATGCCAGAACTGACAAGTGCTCTTTCTGGATCTTAGTTTCATCTCCCCAAGAAGGCATTTTCTCAGTAACACTTAGCAAAATGATATCTATCAAATCACCAGTGCAGTTAGAATTTAATTTGCTCTATCAGTTGCCATTGTCATGCTACTTAACTTAAAAAAAGTAATTTTCCTCGTGACTTCATAATTTCTTTCAGTATTCTTTTTTTTTTTTCAATTGAATAGATTTAATGAATTGTTGAAAGAAGAAAGTCCTGGTAGGAAGCATTCTTTTCAAAGCATCTTGGAAATGGGCACTGAGACCTTCTCTCTATTTGTCCAACTCCTACCCATCTTTTCAGGCCTTCCTTAATTCTGACTTCTTATACAATGCTTTCCCAAACTACTCTCATTCATCATGGTTTGTCCTTCTACTGAATTCTATAGCATTTCTGGTGTATACCACGTATCCACATGCTACCTTTTGATTTGTAATATTTAATCATTTAAAAATACTATGTAGCTCCTGTGTTTTATTGGAACATCAAGGTATGCAAGTTTTATCTCCAAAATTAGATGATAAATTTTCTAAAGTCAGAGGTCGCATTATTATGTTTTTGTATTCCTCTGTAAAATGAATGACTGGACATGAAACTTTCTAATTCTATGATCCTATGATATGACTATTTGACTTCCTAAGCATATGAAATACCAAGTTGATTCATTTTAACAATTTAGAATCTGAGTTAAAGTTAAGTGAAAAGGATTTCAACTAGTAGACACAGAATTTAGAGCTGGAAAGGTCCTTAGAGATGATGTGATCCAACCATTGCCCTCCCCTACTCATAGCCATTTTACAGATGAGGAAACTGAAACCCATAGAAGTTATGACTTGCCAAAGATTGGGGGAAAATAAGTGGCAGAATTTAGAGAATAACTGAGTTCTCCTAACTACAGCTTTCAGTATTGTTCACTTGTTCAGTCGTATCTGGTTCTTCATGACCCTGTGTGGAGTTGTCTTGGCAAAAATACTAGAGAAAATACTGGAACCATTTGCTGTTTCCTTCTTTGGAGGATTAGGCAAACAGAGATTAAGTGACTTCACCAAAGTCACACAGCTAGTGAGTGCCTGAGGCCAGATTTGAATTTAGATCTTCCTGACTCTAGGCCCAGCATTCCATCCACTGAGCCATCTAGTTGCTTTTCTTTTCAGTATACTACAGTGCAATTTTCATGGGAGGCAGTGTAGTGCAGTGGAAAAGTCACTGGTATTGGAGTCAGAGGATTTGGGTTTGAATCTTGGCTTTTGTATTTACAATCTATATCAAGGCATTTAAACTCTTCATTTCCCTTATTTGAAAAAAATGGGAGTTAGTAAAATGGCCTCTAAAATTCCTTCTAAATCCTAGATACCATGATCCTTTGTGCTACCACATATATGTCGATTGATTGAACATAGCTCAAAAAAGGCAGAATAATCATGTAAAATGAAACTATGTGGAGGGCAGTGTAGGAGGTGACCATCAGTCTATCCTGAAAGCTTTAAGATCCTTCCTCAGATCCAAGTATATGATCCTAGGTTACATAGGAAAATCTTTATGTGTTGCCAAACTATAAATAAGTAGCAGTTAAGGATATTAAAATAGACCAGAATTGGGGCATCTTGTATAGCCTGTTTTAGAAAAGAAAGAAAGAAAAGAAAGAGGGTGTTAAAGGGCAAATACTTATATGATTTGGTAAAAGAAAATATATATTTCATAGGATGAAATATTGAGTGGAAGGATATACCATCTGTCAATGCAGACAACATGACTAGCCTACTGTCATTAGGGAACATGTTTGACTTCTTTCCTATTACAGGGGTGATTCATTTGTGATGATATATTCATGCTGTATGACTCAGTCTTCCATGGTGACTTGCCAAAGTTAAGAATAGAATCTATAGCCAGGAACTAGAGCAAAACCCACTAATTCTTGAAGGGATAATATGTCCCTAACCCTTTGAGTTGCACACATTAGTTCTGGAGTTGTTTACCCATATGTGGATATAGAGCTGAGGGATAATAGAGTTACAAGATTGAAGGAATGAAGTGATATCTAGAGGAAGAGTCAAAACTCTCTAAGTGTTCTCTGAGCGTGCTAAATTTAGAAATTTATGCATGTCCAGGCATCTTCTTAGTGATGGGCTGTAGCAAAGCCTTACTGGGTAATCACCATCATGCCTACCTTATTGGCTTAACCTTACTGGTTCAAAAAAAGCAAGATGTCAACCACTGAAAATGATAAAACTGAAAAAAAATTCAAGACAAAATGAATTAAATATATTTCATCAAACCAGAAGTTTGACTAACTCCAGAAAGGATATTCCTGGGACCAGATGCAGGACATGGGGCAGTTTTATGTTTCATTGGTGATTTGAGATTATGGTCTTTGAACGTATCTGAAGATTTGTGTTGGAACCATTTATGGAAGAGTTTAGGTCATAGGCCACAATAAACAAATACCTATGATGCTCTAACTTTTATCCTTTGGCAGGGATGGCTATTATATTTCATCACTCAGGTCATGTTGCATCTGTCACATAGCTCTTTTGACCTGATAGTTCTGAAATTTGGCTATAATGTTCCTTGGAGTTTTTATTTTGGGCTCTCTTTCCTCAGGTAATTGGTGAATTCTTTCAGTGCCTATTTAGCCCTCTGGTTCTAAGACATTGGGGCAGTTTTCCTTGATAATTTCTTGAAAGATGCTGTTTAAGTTCTCCTTTTGATTGTGAATTTCAGGTAGTTCAATGATTCTGACATTGTCTCTCCTGGATCTATTTTCCAGGTCAGTTGTTCTTCCAATGAGGTGTTTTACATTTTCTTATATTTTTTCATTCTTTTGAATTTGTTTGATTGATTCTTGATGTCTCATAGAGTCATTAGTTTTTAAGTATTAAAGAATTGTTTTCCTTAATTAACTTTTGTACTTTTTTTTCCCCATTTGGCCAATTGTACTCTTCAAGGAGTTGTTTTCTTCAGTGGGTTTTTTTTTTTGTATCTCCTTTTTCATTTGCCCAATTCTATTTTTAAGCAGTTTTCCAAGCTGTTGACTCTTTTTTCATAGTCCTCTTGCATTCCTCTTTTCCCATTTTTTCATCTATCTCTCTTACATGATTTTAAGCTCCTTTTTGAACTCTTCTATGAGTTCTTTTTGGGCTTGAGGCCCCTTCCCATTTTTCTCTGGGGTTTTTCCATAGATATTTTGACATGGTTGTCCTCTTACGAGTTTGTGTCTTGGTCTTCCCTGTCACTATAATCACTTTCTATGGTCAGATTCTTTTTTTGTTATTTTCTCCTCATCTTTTTTTTTTCTTTTTGTGGTGGAGGGAAGCTTTTTCCTTTCTTTTAAAGTTGAGCTCTGCAACTGGGGTGTAAGGGGCACTATCTGAGGTTTCTTGTGCCAGGGGCTGCAAGACCTGGCTATTTATCTGGTGTTGTGCTGATGTTGCCCTGAGGCCCACAGGGGACCCTTATGTGTGGTACTATGCTGAGGGGGTGGGGTTGGGGGTGATTGGTGCTGCTGTAGGCCTTCGGGGTTTGGCAGCTTACCTTCTGCTGAGCTGTAATCCTACTGGTGGTATCTGGTGTGTGCTGAGGCCTGGTGGGGTGTTTCTGCATTTCCTTGGGGCTACACTGAAGCAAGTGGAGGTTTGGCCCCGGAGGAGGACTGTTTGCCCTGGGCTATGTTGAAGCAACGGTGATCGTCAGAGTGGCTTCTGCCTGTTTGCCTGGCTATGCTAAGGTATGTGGGGGTCCTGGTGTTGGCATTTGCCTGCTCTACCACACAAGCTCAGGATCTCCTGCTGGTTTGCTGAGGTGGGGTTTACTGCTGACTTGCTGGGGCACTTCTTATTTTGAAATGTGCTCTTCTTTTATCCATGTGAGACAGACCTCTCTTGCCGATCTTCCAAGTTTCTTGAGCTAAAAGATTGTTTTACTCCATCTTTTTGCTGGTTCTACTCTTCCAGGATTTATTTTTGGGTGCTATTTTATGGTTGTTTTGAGGTGAATATGGGGGAGTTACAGCAATTTATTGTTTACTCTACCATCTTGGCTCCCAAAAGTCCTGTCATATAACTTTCATATCAAATTTGTTGGAGGTAACATTTGTAAGGAGGTGAGGGCAAAAGTGACCGTGCTGTTTACCATTTTTAATTTTTTTTCCTAATAATTCCTTATTAAATGCATCTTTTCATTTACTGTTTATTTATTTTGTTTCTATAGAGTTTAGTCTTTGGTGACTAAGTATGGCTTCTTCCTAGCCCCTTTATATTTATGTGTTGCCAAGAGGAGAGAAAGGAGCATATTTTAGAGATGTTGTATAGGTTCAGTCTTTGGGAGGTAATCCTTTAAAGAATGATTCCCTAATGAATATTCAATTTGAGGGAAGAGCAATAGAAGCCCCTTGAGGAAAAAAGATATTTCCTTTTTGTTGTTTTATCTCCAGGTCCTAGCAGAGTGCCTTACTCAGACACACACATACACACACACACACACACACACACACACACACACACGCACACATGTATCTCTGTGTGTGTGTGTGTGTGTGTGTGTGTGTGTGTGTGTGTGTATGCTCTAAGTGTATGCATAAGGTGTGTCTGTGTATGGGAGTGAACTGGGCTGGAAGAGTGAGGACCTGTGACTTGATTGCTATGTGAAAACTACCTCCATGGAGGTAGATCAGCAACTCCTGGTTTAACTATGCTCTTAAAAGGTTGATTGGGGGCACTGAAAGGATAAGTGGCTCATGGCCAAATAGCTAGAATGTGTCAGTGACAAGATTTTAAGTCAGGTCGTATGACTTCAAGGCTGGCCCTCTCTCTATTATACCAAATTATTTCTCATGTTGTACATAGTAAGCACATAAATATTTTGTGAAATTGAATTAAATTCTTGCAAATTTTTACAAATTAAATAATGAAAACTTTTTTTGTCATGTGAAGAAAAAAAAATAAGATGCCTTTTGCTCCCACTAAGACCTAGTGTCAAGGGAGAAGATTGCTATTTTATTCTGAAACGTCTGTTGGAAGAGATTTTTGAGCCCATCTATCCTACCCTGTCACTTGGCAGATGAGGCAACCAAGGCCCAGGGAAATTAACTGACTTATTCATTGTCACAATAACTAGTGTGTATGAGATAGTACTTGAACCCAGATTTTGTTCAAGTTTGGACCTCTACCCAGTGCACTGTGTCTTTTCTCATCCCTAGCATGTAATATATTCTTGAAGATTTTACTAATAAAGCAATGGAAACCTTCCGTTAAGGCATAAGGAATATAACTATTTTTTTTTCACCTGAAGCACTAGTTCAACATATGGCTTCCTCATCAGATTTTATATTTAGTGCTAGAAAGGGTCTTTGAGGCCATCTAGTGCAATCTTTTCGTTTTACAGATGAAGAAAACGAAGCTCAGAGAGTTTAAGTGATGACTATAGTTATAAAGGCAGTAAATAACAGTCAGGATTTGAACTTCGGTTCCCTGATTACATTTCTAGTACATCGCATCATTTTTTCCCTCTAATATTCAGGTTAATAAAGCAATGTAATGTCTAAGAAGGGACAATGGACATCAATAAATAGCTCTATTCATAGTTGTAGGAAAGTAACTAATAAAGCATCAATGAGGCCAGAATAAAATTGGACTTTTTTAATGAAAGGAAAGATTTTAGAGTACGTCAGGGAATCCTATTTTGGATCAAAACTAGGGAGGTTTTGCCACTCCCATGAGAGATGTAGAAATTTTTTTTTTACTTCATATGTAGTTAAAATTTCCAATTATCTTACAGCTATATAGTGGTTTTTATAATAGAAATCATTTGATGGATAATGGAAATAATGCAAAAGGAAGAGACATGTAGGCATGAAAGTGATTCATCTTAAGAACTACAAAGCAATTCATGTGAAGAGAAAATTATTTGAATCACATTTTCAGAGAAAGGGGGAATATACAAACAGTAGTACTAGAAGAGACTTGTTAGAGAAAATGCCAATGGTTTTGCTAAAGATTTGCAGGATAACTTGGAAGCAGAAAAGGAAACAAGATATTAGGTCTCACAATCAAGAGATGATATGTGGAAATGATTTTCTATGCAACTCAAGAATGGTGTCCTCACATTAGACAGAAAAATGACAGCCGAAATAGTAACTGATGCATCTTCAAATAATAATAGATGCCATTTATATAGAGCTATCTGTTTTTCAAAAGTAATTTACATACATTAACTCATTTTACTCTCACAATAATACAAATGAACAGTGAACTAGATCAAGTTAGATTAAGTAAATACTATAGATGAGGAAACTAACGTCGCCAACATAAAGCAATTTTCCCATGATCACATAGCTTGTAAGTGTCAGAAGTGACATTTGAACCTAGGTCTTCCTAACTCCACTTCTTCTACAATTCTAAACTTTCATTTGAAACCTACCATGACCCTACAAAGAATAATTTTATCATTTTGTTTATTGTCCAGGTCAACACTTACCATGATTTTTTTAGCTATTGGTATCACAGGATGACACCTTAATACTAGAAATCTATAGATACATAGAAGGTATGCACAAAGCATTGGAAAAATGGATGATCCTCTGTACTTTATTTCCTTAGAGAAATAAAATTAGAATAGCTTGGCTAAGAGGGGCAATGTGAACCTATGGACAATAAAAATTAGAAAAATATCTCATAGAGTTGGAATATAAATTAGAGTAATAAGCTGATTCTTTCTAAAGCCCCATGATTAGATTAGTATTGATCTTCTCTATTGATGCAGATTGCAACCTCTCAAATATTTTCTTTGATGGTACTTAGTGATTTGTGGCCAAAGAATCATCACCTGGTGGCTGGTCTTCTAGTTAGGAGACTCTCTGAATTTAGCTATGTGGTCCAGAGAGAGGAGAGCCACCATCTATCAATAGGCCCCATAATTCAAGTCTTTACATCTCAACAGGACCTTCCAGTTTATGCTTTTAACTGGAATAATCTTTGATTTTATAGTCACCTCCATACCAAAATGACTCATTGGAGTAGGACTTCATTGGTGGAATAAGTTGATATTCAGCAGGAGGGTCTGAAGGGGTGACAGGGAGATAATTGAAATGAAGCATCAGGAGAGATTCTATAGCTCGATATCTTTGTCTATAAACATTTATGCATATATTTTTATAACTGTGCACACACACAGATGTCTCTCAGGAAATGTGGTAGGAGCTTCTCAACTTGCTATGCTTAAAAACAGCATGAGCCATACATCCAGGGAGGGGCTTATTATAGGAAAGTTCTGGCATTAGTCCCTGAAGACTGGATTGTAGTACCTGTCTACTTTTTTCTATTTCTATTTTCTTCATTCTTATAAACTGGTGGGTGCAGTAAAAGAGTAAGTTCCCATGTATGAGGTGTATTATGTTATCTGATCCTGAACTACTTGCTGGGAATATTTGTGATAATTTAAAATAAAATAGTATCCTTCACTCATACTCCTAGAGTAGAGGTGTATTGGCAAAAAACTTTCCAGATACAAGATATGAAAAAACAAACAAACAAACAAACAAACAAAAACAAAAGGGGCTGCTAGGTGGTGTAGTGGATAGAGCACTCACCCTGGAATCAGGAGGACCTGAGTTCAAATCGGGCGTCAGACAAATAACACTTACTAGCTGTGTGACTCGGGGCAAGTCACTTAACCTCAATTGCCCTCCCCCCCCAAAAAAATAGGTACAATGTATGTGTATGATAGATAGCTAAATAGATTAAAATATTTTAAAAAATTCAAATAAATATGAAAATTATTTGGAAAATATTGTTCTAATTTTCCTACTAAAACAAAATAAGAAATTGCCATAGATATAAGGAAACTATAGTTTATTTTGGCAGCAGGACATAAAATAAAGGATGACTTGAGAATTCATATTCCCTCAACACTGGCAGTATGCCTCTTTCTGTAGTGATGTCACAAAATTGGATTCTGAGTTCAGATGTGCTTCTATATGTTCAGAGAGTTAGTCCATGGTGCTCCTAGCACAAACAGACTCAATGTCTGGCTTATTTATCATCCTTCCTGATTCTTCGGGATCTTGCAGTGTTTGCTGGAGCAAACCTGTGAACCTTCTCACCAGCAACAGCTTGTCATGAATATCTTCCTTTCTAATCATGTGTGAATTGTGTACATTCCTTCCTCATTAGAGGCAGAGTTAACTTAAGACAATTGAATGTAAATGTGAATGCTCTTAAATGTGACAAGCAAGAGAGAGCTGACAAGAAAAAGGACAATTTGCTACCATCGGGCAGTAGTAATGGTCAGAGTTGGGAAATATGAATTTAAAAAAGACTCTAAATAGAGCAAAGAGAGTAGGAAAGAAAAAACTAGAAAGGGTTTTGAAGTTAACTAGAATTGAAGACGTAGAGGTGGAAGGGGTCTCAGTGGACATCTAGTTCATATCCTTCATCTTAAGGACTAAGAAACTGAGATGTAGAGAGATTAAGTGACTTGCAAAGGTCAAACAGTTAATAATTGGCCGAGCTGGAATTTGATTCCAGGTCATCTGACTCCCAATACATTGCTCTTTCAATGGCAAGGAGAACAACTCAGTTGACAGACTGAGTTGCTTTTATATTTTCAGTATATTCAATAGTGAACACAATCCTGTTGTTTA
Source organism: Vombatus ursinus (assembly GCF_900497805.2). NCBI lineage: Eukaryota > Metazoa > Chordata > Mammalia > Diprotodontia > Vombatidae > Vombatus > Vombatus ursinus. Next base: position 33,104,621 of record NW_020948983.1, on the reverse strand, counting down.
AGACATTGTTAAAAATGAATAGAGATGGGAGAATATTGAAGAAGGATTTGGGTACATAGAATAGAAGGAGGAGAAAGCTGTAAGTTGAAGACATCAGGGGTCTATCTGGAAAAGCCAGTTCAGGCAGAAAGTAGCGGGGTTGTTTTTGAAGAACCCACTTCAAGAAAGAGTTTTATTTCCTCAGTGACACAGAGGGAGGACTTGAGAGAGATGCTCTCTAGATTGGAGGTAGAATCCAAAGTATCTAGAAAAAGGGAGGACAACTCTAGCTAGAAAAGTAGCTAGAAAAATGGAGGAAAAATGGACAAAGTTTATGTTGTGCCTTTGGGCTTTTTCTTTATGGTATTCGCTAACACATGAAGTGCCTTCACTTGCTCCCCCTGTTTCTACCCCCCTAAATCACTTTCTGTTGAAACTTATCAATCTTTCAAGAGTGAACTCCAATAAGAAGCTTTCACTTTGGCAGACAGCACAACTTTGTAAGGGTTCCCCTTCTGACAAAATTGTGAGAGGCCATTCATCCCTTTGCATTCCTCGTTCCTTCCTTTTTCTCACTCAGCTTTTGATTTTACTCAGTCCCACTGGCTATTTGTCTCTTCTGCTTTCTAAAAGCCTTTCAGTTTGTTTGGTGCGTGATGAATGGAAAAAAAAAATTAATGTTTTGTGACAGAACATTTCTGCAGTAAAGGAGTGATAAATATCAAATCAAGTGAAGACCAGAAATTTAATTTTCCCTATCAGGGCCAATCTGTGCTTCGTTTTATCCTGACAAAAATTGATATTTTATCCCTGTGATAATGGAAGACTCTGATTGCTCTGCCTTTTTATAATTTTCAAAAACTCTCATTCTTTCCCCAGAGAACCTTGAATCAAAGGGGGAGATGACTCTGCACATCATAAAATTAAAAAAATAAAAAAAATGTCACCTTACATTCTTTCAGCTTGGCTCCCTGTGCTTGGCAGAATGAATTTTCTTAGGGTCTCATTGGGTACCTGATTTAATTCAAGGCTTTCCCATTTTATTTTTCTGATTTCTCCTCCAGAAAATTAGTAAGTGTCTGCATGGAGGACATTACACAAGGGGACTGTTTCAGGACGAATCACAGAGGACCCAAACGTATCTAGTCTCTTTGCTTGTGGAACTGGTAGAGAGCTGGCAAGTTAATGCTAGCTTACCAGGAGCTAGTTTAGGCTGGTTAGAAGTTGAATGCAGCAATACACATTTGAGGTTAGTTTAGATTATTTCTGTATTCATTTGCATAAATTATAATGACTTTGTATTAGATCTTGAATTTGTTTTGCTAGAGAATCTTTATGGCTATATTTCATCTTTCTTTCCAAATGTAAGTTGCCAGCTGTGCAATTTTGAAAATTTTAGTGCTGTGTATAGATCCTGGAACAATCTTTACCACGGTACTTTTAACTTGTATCATTTGACGATTCATATCTGGATCTCCTGGGAAATGCCTTACAAGTGTTTTTTTTTTAAAACCTTGGTTGACCATTATACTCCTACAAGCTATTTTCCTACCTTCTTTTCCCTTTCATTGATAAATTACTAGAAAGAATAATCTGTCTTTACTCCTCAGTCCCTTGAAATCCTTCCCTACAACTTTATAGAAACTACTCTTCAAACTGCTACCAATAAATCCAAATCCAGTGGGAATATTTCTTATCTTCTTGACATCTTTGCAGTGTTTGACATTATTGGAATGGAAAGATCACTGGCTCTCGAATTAGAACCAGAGTTTAAATCTAGCCTCTGATGCTTACTACTTGTATGGCCTTGGGTAAATCACTTAATCTTTCTGAGTCTCAGTTTCTTCATCTATAAGAGGTCCCATTCATTTCAAAATAGCTTTAGGATTTTCCTGAATACTGTCATTTCCCTTGATTAGAGACACCTCATTAACTTGTTTCTTCTATCTAAGTGCTCCTTCTGTTTCCTTTGTTACATTTTTGTTGACCTCTCAATGTGTATATTTTCCAAGGTTCTATCTCCCTTGTTGATTGCACTCATTCCCATGGCTTCACCTGCCATTTTTATATAGATAATTCCAAAATATGAATCTCTAACCATGACTTTTATTTTCTGAACTTTAGTCCTCCATTTCCACTTTCCTAAATAACACTGGCATGTAAAAGTCAGTGTGTCCCCAACCAAAATGAATGTCTCCTTTCCTAAACTGAGTCATCTTTCTGACAACTAGGGCTGTGAGGAGAAACTTCCAGTATTCTGTTTGAAACATTGGCATTACCTTTAACTCTTTCATACCCATCCCCTTTTGTTTGTCATATATTAATTATTTGTTTCTAGCATTTTTTTTTCAATTTTGAGTTCTGAATTCTATCCCTCCCTCCCTCACTTCCCACACCCATTGGAAAGGCAAGAAATGTGCTATTAATTATAGGTATGAAATCATGTGAAATATATTTCTATATTAGCCATGCTGTAAAAAAGCAAGAAAAATAATGAAAATTTTAAAAAAAGCATGCTTCAATCTGCATTCAGACTCTATCTGTTCTTTCTTTGGAGGTGGATAGCATTTTTTCAGTACAAGTCTTTCAGAATTGCCTTGGATCATTGTATTGATCAGAATAGCTCATTCACTGTCAATCATTGTACAATATTGTTGTCACTGTGTAGTTCTTGTTAACTTCACTTTACTTCAGTTCCTATAAGTTTTCCCAGATTTTCTGATACTATCTTGCTCATCATTTCTTATAACATAATAGTATTCCATTGCAATTTCTAATTGATAGGCATCCCCTTAAGTTCCAATTCTTTGCTATAAAAAAGGAGCTGCTATACATATTTTTGTACACAAAGGTCTATTTCCTCTTTCTTTGATCTCTTTGGGACACACATGGTAGTGATATTACTGGGTCAAAAGGTATGCATGGTTTTATGGCCCTTCGGGCATAGTTCCAAATTGTTCTCCAAAATGGTTGGATCAGGTCACAATTCCACCAACAGTACATTAGTATCCCAATTTTTCCATGTCCCCTCCAACATTTGTCATTTTCCTTTTCTCTCATATTAGCCAATCTGATAGGTGTGAGGTGGTGCCTCAGAGTTATTTTAATTAATATTTCTCTAATCAATAGTGATTTAGATCACTTTTCATGTAACTAGAGAACTTTAATTTCTTCTTCTGAAGACTGCTTGTTCATATCCTTTGACCTTTTTTCAATTGGGGAATGACTTGTAGTCTTACAAATTTGACTCAGTTCTTTATATATTTGAGAAGTGAGGCCTTTTCAGAGAAACTTGCTATAAATTTCCCCCTCCTTTTCTTGCATTCCTTCTAATCTTCACTGCATTAGTTTTGTTTGTGGAAAAAAACCCTTTTTAAGTTCATGCAATCAAAATTATCCATTTTATTTCCTATAATACTCTCTGTCTCTTGTTTGGTCATACATTCTTCTCTTATCTGTAGATCAGACAGGTAACATTTTCCACGATGCTCTAAATTGTTTACGACATCATCCTTTATGTCTAAATTATGTATTCATTTTGACCTTATCTTGGCATACAGTGTAAGATGTTAGTCTATTTCTAGTTTCTGCCAACTGCTTTCTAGTTTTTCTAGCAGTTTTTATCAAATAGTAAATTATTGTCCTCAAAGCTTGGATCATTAGGTTCATCTAATACTAAATTACTACGGTCATTTACTATTGTGTATTGTATACTTAATCTATTTCACTGACCCAGCACTCTGTTTCTTGGCCAGTTTATCAGATTGTTATCATGATTAGCACTTTGTAAAATAGTTTCAGATATAGTACTGCTAGGCTACCTTACTTTATATTTTTTTTTCATTGATTCCCTTGATAATCTTGTCCTTTTGTTCTTCAAATAAATTTTGTTGTTATTTTTTCTAGCCTTATAAAATAGATCTTTGGTAGTTTGATTGGTATTGTACTGAGTAAGTAAATTAATTTAGGCAGAATTGTCATTTTTAGTATACTGGCTCAGCCTGCTCATGAGCAATTAAAAGTTCTCTAATTGTTTAGATCTGTCTTTATTTGTGTGAAAAGTATTTTGCCATTGTGTTTATATATTTCTGGGTTTACCTTGGCAGGTACACTCCCAAATATTTTATATTGTCTGCAGTTACTTTAAATGGAATTTCTCTTTCTATCTCATCCTGCTGTACTTTGTCAGTGATATATAGAAATGCTGATGATTTATTTGGGTTTATTTTATGTCTTGCAACTTTGCTAATGTTGTTAATTATTTCAAGTAGTTTTTTAGTTGATTCTTCAGGGTTCTCTAAGTATAGCATCATATTAACTGCAAAGAGAGATAATTTTGTTTCCTCCTTGCCTAGTCTAATTCCTTCAATTTCTTTTTCTTGTCTTATTGTTATAGCTGTAATTTCTTGTACAATATTGAATAGTAATGGAGGTAATGAGCGTCCTTGCTTCACTCCTGATCTTATTGGGAAGGCTTCTAGTTTATTCCCATTACAGATGATAGATACTACTTATCATTTTAAGAAAAGCTCCATTTATCCCTATACTTTCTAGTGTTTTTTAATAGGAATGAGTGTTGTATTTTGCCAAAATCTTTTTCTAGTGAGATAATCATGATTTTTTGTTTATGTCGTTTTTGTTATTGATATGATCCAGTCCTGCACTCCTTGTATAAATTTCACCTGATCATAGTGTATGATCTTTGTGATATATTGCAGCAATCTTTTTGCTAGTATTTTATTTACAAATTATGCATCAATATTCATCAGGAAAATTTGACTATAGTTTTCTTTCTCTGTTTTAGCTCTTCCTGGTTTAGGTATCAGAACCATATTTGTATCATAAAAGTAATTTGCTAGGACTCCTTCTTTGCCTATTTTCTAAATAGTTTATATAGTATTGGAATTAACTGTTTTTTACATGTTTAGTAGCATTCACTTATGAATCCATGTGGTCCTGGAAACTTTTTTCTTAGAGAGCTCATTTATGATTATTTATGAAAATATTCAATTTCTTTTTCTAAAATAGTGTTATTTAAGTATTCTATTCTACTTCCACTGATCTGGACAATTCATGTTTTCATAAATATTCTTCCACTTTACTTAAGTTGTCAGATTTATTGGCATATAATTGGGCAAAATAGCTCCTAGTAATTGCTTTAATTTTATCTTCCTTGGTAATTTGTTCTTCTTTTTAAGAAATGTAATTTTTGTTACAGTATGGTCTGGAAAGAATATATTTAATATTTCTGTTTTTCTGCATTTGTTTGTGAAGTTTTTACACCCCAATATATGGTCAGTTTTTGTGAAGATGTCATGCGCAGTTGAAAAAATGGTATTGTATTTTCTATTTCCATTTAATTTTCTCCAGAGATCTATCTTATCTAATTTTTTCTAAAATTTTATTCGTCTCCCTAACTTATTTATTTTATGGTTAGATTTATCTAGTTCTGAAAGGGGAAAATTGAGTTCCTTTGCTAGTATAGTTTTACTGTTTATTTCCACCTGTATGTAACTCATTTAACTTTTACTTTGGATGCTATGCCATTGGGCACATATATATTTAGTATTGATATTATTTCATTGCCTAAGGTACCATTTTAGTAAAATGTAGTTTTCCTACTTATCTCTTTTAATTAGGTCTATTTCTGATTTGTCTTTGTCTGAGATCATAATTGCTACTCCTACCTTTTTATATTTCAACTGAAGCATAATATATTATGCTCAAACCTCTTACTTTTGCTCTGTGTGTGTCTCTCTTTTTTAAATTAATTTATTTTGATTTATCAACAATCACTTCCATAAGCTTTTGAGTTTTAAATTTTTCTCCTCCTCCCTCCCCCACTCCCCCCCAAGGCAGCACATAATCTGATATAGGCTATACATATGTATTGCTATTAAACATATTTTCACATTAGTGATGTTGTAAGTAAGAATTAGAACCAATAGGAGGAACCACCAGAAAGAGGAAACAAAACACAACAGAAGAAAAAAAATAGCTAATAGTATGTTTTGATCTGCATTCAAACTCCATAGTTCTTTCTTTGGACATGGATAGCATTTTCCATCATGAGGCCTTTGGAGATGTCTTAGATCCTTGTTTTACTGAGAAGGGTTAAGTCTACCAATATTAGTACCTAACTAATTATGTTATTCCCTTCTTAAGCCTAATCTGATGAGAGTAAGGTTCGAACAATGCTCATCTCCCTCCCTTCTTTCCCTCTGCTGTAATAGGTGCCTTTTCCTGTAAAGTAATTTACCCTTGTCTGCCTCCTCCTTCCTTTTCTCTCAGTACATTTTCCTAGTTACATCCGATTAATCCACTTACTTGGATCCATTTAACCCACTTGATTAGATTTTTTTATCATGACATCAAAGTTAACTTATACCCACCCCCTTTATGTATACCCCTTTAACATGGTGTAATAACAATACAGTTCTCAAGGGTTACAAATGACATCTTCCCTTGTAGGGATGTAAATAGGTTGTCCTTATTAATAACATGTTGTTTCTTTCTGTCTCGTTTACAATTTTATGTCTCTCTTGAGTCTTGTATTTGAAGATCAAATTTTCTGCTGAGCTATGGTCTTTTTATCAGGAAAGTTTGGAAGTCCCCTATTTTGTTGAATATCCATCTCCTCCCTTGAAAGATCATGCTTATTTTTGATGGGTAGTTGATCTTTGATTACACTCTAAGCTCATTTGCCTTATGGAATATTATGTTCCAGGCCCTAAGGTCTTTTAATGTAGAAGCTGCAAGGTCCTGTGTAATCCTGACTGTGGTTCCATGATATTTAAATTGTTTCTTTCTGGCTGCTTGCAGTATTTGCTCTTTGACCTGGTAATTTTGGAATTTGGCTACTATATCCCTTGGTGTTTTTGATTTGGGATCCCTTTCAGGAGGTGATTGGTGGATTCTTTCTATGGCTATTTTACCCTCTGGTTCTAGGACCTCAGGACAGTTTTCCTTTATGATTTCCTGAAAGATACTGTCCAGGCTCTTTTTTTCATCGTGATTTTCAGGTAGACCAGTAATTTTTAAATTGTCTCTCTTGGATAGATTTTCCAGGTCAGTTGTTTTACCAATGAGGTATTTTATGTTTTCATCTATTTTCTCATTCTTTTGTTTTTGTTTGACTGGTTCTTGCTGTCTCATAGAGTCATTAGCTTCCATTTGCCCAATTCTAATTTTTAACAAATTATTTTCTTCTATTAGATTTTTTACCTCCTTCCCCATTTGGCCAATTGTATTTTTTTAGGGACTTGTTTTCTTCAGTGTACTTTTTTTTCATAGTTGGCCAATTGTATTTTTTAAAGACTTGTTTTCTACAGTTAATTTTTGCCCTTCCTTTTCCAACCTATTGATTCTCTCTTACATACCTCTTATTTCTTTTCCTGGTGGTTTTCCAAGCTGGTTTCCACTGGTGACCCTGCCGTCACTGAAGCACACGGGTCCAGGTGTTGGTGTTTGCCTGCTCCATCATCTAGGTTTCAGGATCTCCTCCTGAGGTGGGGCTTGCCACTAGCTTGCTGGGATGCCTCACATTCTGTACTGCTCCCCTTCCCCCAGGGCAAGACAGGCCTTTCCTGTTAATTCCTCAAGCTACCTGGGCTACTGGACTGCTGCACCCCATCTTTCTTCTGGTTCAGCTGTTCCAGGGTTTTTCCTGGGGCCTCTTTGTTTCAATATACTGTAAACAGTATATTGTTGGATTCTGCTATCACCTATTTTATGGATGAGTTCATCCCATTCACATTTACAGTCATGATTATTAATTGTGTATTCCCCTTCATCCTATTTCCCCCATTTCTCTCTCTTTCTCTCTCTCTCTCTCTCTCTCTCTCTTTCTCTCTTTCTCTCTCTCTCTCTCTTTCTTCCCCCTTCTCTCTCTTTCCTCAAAAGTCACTTTTGATTCTGACCTATTCCTCCTTCAATACACTCTCCTTTCCATTAGCCCTTTGCCACTTCTTTTATCGTCTCCACCTCTTACTGGGTAAGATAGATTGCTATACACAACTGAGTGTATGTGTTATTCCCCTTTTGAACCAATTCTGGTAAAAGTGAGTTTCAAGTATTTCTTGCAACCATCCCCCCTCCTATTTCCCACCTCCACTGTAAAAGTATTCCTTGTGTACTTCTTTTATCTGAGATATTTTTTCCTGTTTTTTCTTCTACCCTCACCTTCTCTTAGTCTTCTATCTCACCCTTTAATTTTACTTTTTATTTTTATCATTTTTGACTCACACCTGTGCCCTCTGTCTATGTATACTTCTTCTACCTGCCCTAATAATGATAAAATTCCTAGGAATTACAAGTATTATCTCCCCATATAGGAATGTAAATAATTAAACCGTACTGAGTCCCTTAGGGTTAGTATCTTTTGATATTTCTCTTGAATCTTCTATTTGAAAGTCAAATTTTCTATTCAGCTCCAGTCTTTCCATCAGGAATGCCTGACATCTTTTATTTCATTAAATATCTATTTTTCCCTTCAAAGATTATACTCAGTTTTTCTGGGTCAGTTATTCTTAGTTGTATTCCTTGTTCCTTAGCCTTCTGGAATATCATGTTTCACGCCCTTCACTCCTTTAATGTGGAAGCTGCTGAATCTTATTTGAATTGTTTCTTTCTTGCTGTTTGACCATAGAGCTCTGGAATTTAGCTATAATATTCCTAGGAGTTTTTACTTTGCGATCTCTTTCAGGAGGTGATGGGTGGACTCTTTCAATTTCTATTTTACTCTCTGGTTCTAGGATATCAGGGGAGTTTTCCTTGATAATTTTTTGAAATATGATGTCTAGGAGATGACAGAGTAAGCACTAAATAACCATAATTCTCTAATATTCACCTCCAAACAACCATAAAATAACTCCCTAAAACAAATTCTGGAACAGCAGAACCAGTAAAAACATGGAGTGAAACAACCTTTGAGCCCAAAAAACTTGGAAGATTGGCAGGAAAGGTCTATCTCACTTGGGCAAAAAGAGAATGTAGTCCAGGACAGGAAGTATCCCAGTAAGCCAGAAGCAAGCCCTACCTCAGCAAACCAGTGTGACGTACTGAGCCCCAGTGTGGTGGAGCAGGCAAACACCAACAACATTTCCCTGGCTATGCTGAGGTACATGGGCAGATTCCAGCTCTGAAAATAGCCATGTACTTCAGCATAGCCCCAAGAAAACAGGCAACCTCCAGTGGCCAGACAGCCAGGTGCTTCAGTATAACTCTAGGGAAATGCAGAAACACCTCACTGGCCTCAGCACATGCCTGACACCAGCACTAGGACCGTAACTCAGTATCACATAAGCTACCAGACTGCACGGCCTCCAGCAGCAACAGCCACGCCCCCATCTCAGTCCCTCAGCACAGCACCAGGCATGAGGGTCTCCTGGGGCCTCAGGGCAACATTAGTGCAGTACCAGGTAAATAACCAAACCTGTAACCTGAGACAGTGCCCCTTCCACCCTGGGTGCAGAACTCAAATTTAAAAGAAAGGAAAAAGGCCAAAAAAAAAAAAAAGATGAACACAAAACAACAACAACAACAACAAAAAGGATCTGACCATAGAAAGTTATTATAATCACAGGGAAGACCAAGATACAAACTCAGAAGAGGACAACAATGTCAAAACACCTATCGGCAAAATCCCAAAGAAAAATGGGAAGTGGTTTCAAGTCCAGAAAGCACTCATGGAAGAGCTCAAAAAGGAGGTTAAAATCATGAGACAGAGGTAGAAGAAGAGTTGGGAAAAGAAATGAGAGTAGTGCAAGAGAATTATGGAAAAAGACAACAGCTTGGAAAAAGAAAACAACTGCTTAAAAAGTAGAATTGGCCAAATGGAAACAGAGATACAAAAATCCACTGAAGGAAACAATTCCTTAAAAAGTCCAATTGTCCAAATGGAAAAGGAGGTACAACAGCTGAGGAAAATTCCTTAAAAGTTAGAATTGGGCAAGTGAAGCTAATAACTCTATGAGACATCAAGAATCAATCAAACAAATTCAAAAGAATGGAATAGAAGAAAATGTAAAATTCCTCATGGGAAGAACAACTGACCTGGAAAATAGATCCAGAAGAGACAATGTCAGAATAATTGGACTACCTGAATGCCATAATCAAAAGGAGAGCCTGGACAGCATCATTCAAGAAATTATCAAAGAAAACTGCCCTGATGTACTGGACCAGAGGACAAAATCGGCATTGAAAGAATCCACCAATCACCTCAAGAAATAGATCTCAAAATAAAAATTCCAAGGAACATTAGCCAAATTACAGGTCAAGGAAAAATACTGCAAGTGACCAGAAAGAGACAGTTCAAATATTGGGGAGCCACAATCATGATTACCCAGGACTTAGCAGCTGCAACATTAATGGATTGTAGGTCATTGAACATGATATTCTAGAAGGCAAAGGAGCTGGGACTACAATGAAGAACCACCTACCTGGCAAAATTAAGCATAATACTTCAAGGGGAAAAAATGGTCATTCAATGAAATAGAAGAATTTCAAGTTTTTATAAGGAGAAGATCAGAATTAAACCAAAAAATTGATCTCCAATATCAAGACCCAGGAGAAGCCTAAAAAGGTAAAAAAGGAAAAAGTAAACATAAGGGATTCAATGGAGCTGAACTGTTTACATCCCTACAGCTAGAAGGAATATATATAGATAGAGGATACATGTATAAGGTGAATTTGAGGGAATGACAAAAAAAGGATGTGAAAGAGGAGTACACTGCATGCAGAAGGAAGGGAGAGGTAGAATGGAGTAAATTATTTCACATGAAGAGGCACAGAAAACATATTATGGTAGAAGAGAAGATGGGAGGGTGGGCAATGGACATCACTTGATCATTATTCTCATCAGTATTGGTTCAGACAGGGAAAAATATAAATAATTAGTTGAATACAGAAATCTATTTTACCTGACATGGAAGTAGGGTAGGAGGAGATTAAGTAAAGGGAGGGGGGATTGACATAAGGGAGGGCAAATGAGGGGAGGTTGTAGAAGCAAAACACTGGTGAGGAAGGAAAGGATAAAAGCAGAGAGAAGACAAATAGGAGGAAAGATAGGATGGAGAGAAATACATAATTAGTAGTCACAACTGTGAATGTGAGTGGGATGAACTCTCCCATAAAATGGAAGAAGATGGTAGAGTAGTTCAAAAATCATAATTCTACAATATGTTGTTTACAAGAAACACATTTGAAGCAGAAAGACACACACAGAGTAAAGGCAAGGGGCTGGAAGAGCCTAGCTATTATACTTTAGCTGAAGTAAAAAAGCAGGGGTAGCAATCCTGGTCTCAGACAAAACAAAAATAAAAAATAGACTTAATAAAACAGATAAGGAAGAAAACTGCACCTTGCTAAGAGGTATGATAGACAATGCAGTAATATCAGTATTAAACATATATGCACCAAGTGGTATGGCATCCAAATTCTTAGAGGAGAAATTAAGTGAGTTACAGGTTCATGACCAAACAAGAGATAGAGAGCATCATGAAATGTAAAATAGATAATTTTGATTATATTAAATCAAAAAGCTTTTGCACAAACAAAACCAAACACAACCAAGATTAGAAGGAAAACAGAAAGCTGGGAAACAATCTTTGCAGCAAGTGTCTCTGATAAATGCCTCATTTCTCAAATATATAGAGAACTGAATTTATAAGAAAACAAGCCATTCACCAATTGATCAATGGTCAAAGGGTATGAACACACAGTTTTCATATGAAGAAATCAAAGCTATCTATAGGCATACGAATAAGTGCCTAAATCACTTTTGATTAGAGAAATGCAAATTAAAAAAAAACTCTGAGGTACCACCTCACACCTATCAGATTGACTGATATGACAAAAAAGAAAATTTATACATGTTGGAGAGGATGTAGGAAAATTGGGACACTAATGCATTGTTATTGGAGTTGTGAACTGATTCAACCATTCTGGTGAGCAATTTGGAACAATGTCCAAAGGGCAACCAAACAGTGCATACCCTTTGATCCAGCAATACTGCTATTAGGTCTGTATCACAAAGAGATCATAAAGGAGAGAGAAAAGGATCTACATGTGCAAAAATATGTATAGCAGCTCTTTCATGGTGGCAAAATATTGGAAATTGAGGGGATGCTCATGATTGGGGAATGTCTGAGCAAGCTGTGGTATATGAATGCAATGGAATACTATTGGGCAATAAGAAATGATATAACAGGCAGATTTCAGAAAAACCTGGGAAGATTTGTATAAACTCATGGAAATTGAAATGAGCAGAACCAGGAAAACATTGTATACAGTATCATTAACATTGTGTGATGATCAACTATAGTCACTCAGCTCTTCTCAGCAGCACAATGATCCAAGATTAGTATAAAGGACTTATGAAGGAAAACGCTATCCACATCCAGTTAAAGAATTACTGGACTCTGAGTGCAGATTGAAGCATACTTTTATCATTTACTTTATTCTTTTCCATGTTTTTTTTTCCTTTTTATCTGTTTCTTCTTTCACAACTGTGACTAATACGAAAATATGTTTTAAATGATGGCACGTGTATAACCTATATTAAATTGCCTACCATATTAGGAAGAGAGGAAGGAAGGGGTGGTAGGGAGGGAGGGAGAAAAATTTGAAATTCAAGTTCTTGTAAAAATGAAGGCTAAAAATTGTTTTGACATGTAATTCAGAAAATACTATAAAAATAAAATTAAATATTTAAAAAAAGAAATATGATATCTAGACTTTTTTAGGTTATAGCTTTCAGGAAGTCCAATAATTCTCACATATCTCTCCTTGATCTATCTTCCAAGGTAGTTGTTTTTCCCAATGAGATATTTCACATTTTCTCCTATGTTTTCTCTCTTTTGACTTGGTTTTTTGATTCTTTATGTCTCACAGAGCCATTAACTTCCATTTTCCTAATTCTAATTTTTAGGAAATCATTTTCTTTAGTGAGCTTTTGTGCCTTTTATTCTATTTGGTCAATTCTGATTTTTAAGAAGTTTATTTCTTCTGTGAATTTTTATATCTTTTTTCCATTTGGCCAATTCCATTAAGGCATGATTTTCTTCAGTTTTTTTTTCTGGTGCCTTTTCTCTGTAGCTGTTGACTCTCTTTTCATATTTTTTTTTTGCATGACTCTCATTTCTTTTCCCTATTTTTTCTCTAGCTTTGATTTTTAAAATCTTTTCTGATCTCTTCCAAGAATTCTTGTTGGGCTTTTTTCCCCCAATTCACAGTTTTCTTTTTAAGCTTTACTTTTATCTATTTTGACATTTTTGTCTTCTGAGTTTGTGTCTTGATCTTCTTTGTAACCAATAGTGACTTTTTATGACCAAGTTCTTTTTTGTTGTTACTTGCTCATTTTTTCAGTTTATTTCTTGACTTTTAACTATATATTAAAGTTGGGGTCTGCTTCCTTGGTGGAAGTGACATTGTTCCACGTTTTACATTGTTTGTGCTGCTGTTTTCATAACTAGTTCTGGGAGTCTGTAAGTTTTTGGCATTCCAAGGTGGTGTAATCCACTCTCCAGTCCCCTGCTTTTCTATCTCATGCTCTGGTCTCTCTGCAGGAGGGGACCTTGTTCCGATGCAGCTGCTCCTCTTGACCCTAAAACAGTGACCATGTCCCTTGCTCTTACAGCCACAAGTGCTAGAGCTCCTTTTTGCCTTGGAATTGAGACCAGGGACCCTGCTCCTTTGTTAGCAACCACAAGCAATCTTTTCTGCCTTAGAACTGTAACCAGGACCCCTCTTCCCCTCTGGCCACAAGTGCCAATGCTACTCTTTGGTTTGGAGATCCAGAACTGTGTATGGGCAATGACTCGGCATCCTACACCCAGAGTCAACAAAGGGTCCCCTGTGATTTCTGTCTGACCAGTTGTCAGAACCCCTTACCATCTCTGGGCTAGGAGGTTTTGAAGCTATTGCTGCCATCATTGTAGCCACCTCCAAAGCCTGCTGCTAGTGTGACTGGGGCATGCACTGTGCTGGTGTCACAGACCTCTCCTGCCATCCTCCTAAGTTGTCTTGGGCTGGCAAAATGTCTCCTCCTAACCTTTTGTTGGCTATGCCACTTCAGAATTCGATTTGAGGTCTTATTTTAAAGTTCGTTGGAGGGGAATGTTGGGAGAGTTCAGTTGAGTTGCTGCCTGTACTCCATCATCATCCCCATCACCTTTATATATATTCCTATTGATGCTGCCTCCCCAACATAATTCCTAACCCTTGCTTCCTCTCTATTCTCACTCTGCCATTCAAGTACTGCCCTTAATTTCACTGGATATTGAAATATCCCCTTATCAGTTTTTCCTGACTCAATGTTCAAGTCCCTTCAATTTAACGTCTATACCACTGCCAGACTAATCTTTCTTCTAATGTTTTTATTGTCCTTCTAATGATCTGATCATGTTACTCCTAGTACAGAGAACAATTCATTACCAACTGGGCGAGGTGGATCAGGAAAGGTTTGTGTGGCCAAGCTATGCTTTGAAGGAAGCTGGTGATTTTAGAAGGTGGAGGTGAAAAGGGATAGCATTCATTTCCTGGAAGGCAGCAAGAGCAAATGCATTGAGATGGGATATAGAGTGTTATGTGTAAATTAAAGAGAGAAAGTATGTTTGAATCTTTTGTAGAGTATACGCAGGGAACAAAGTGGAAGAAGACTGGAAAGGTACGAGGGGCCAGCTTGTGATTTTTTTTTTTTTGGTGAGGCAATTGGAGTTAAGTGACTTGCCCAGGGTCATACAGCTAGTAAGTATCAAGTATTTATTCTGAGACTGGATTTGAACTCATATCCTCCTAACTCCAGGGCTGGTTCTCTATCCACTGCGCCACCTAGCTGCCCCCTGTGATGATCTTTGAAGGCTAAACAAAGTACTTTCTATTTGATCCTATAGGTAATATTCTATTCAATGTCTTAGCTATAGTTCTCAGTACTATGTCATGTGCAAATCTGATAAATATTAATCTACATCATTAAAAGACAGCTTGTACACCTTGAACATCACTTGCAACCTTTTTCAATTACACAACATAGAGTAAAGGTGCTCAGTTGGATACAATGCCACCTAACTCTATCATCAGATAATTCTATCAGCTAGGTGGTACAGTGGATAGAATTCTGGTCATCAGGTCAGAAAGACATGCATTCAAATCTAGCTTAGATATTTACTAGCTGTATGACCCTGGAAAAGTCACTTAACTTCTATTTGCCTCGGTTTCTTCAACTATAAAATATGGATAATAATAATAATAATAATAATAATACCTACCTCTCAGCATCATTGTGAGGATGAAGCAGATAATATTTGTGAAATACTTAGCACAACCACAGTTAGGCACACTGTACCTTGACCCCAATATAACGATGTCATTTTAGTGTTCTTTGAGCATGAAAGATAACAACCAACCAAGTAGGCACCTAATAAATGCTTATGACCTTATCCTTTTCCTCCTCACCCCCATCCCCTGGCTTACATTGCTTCATCTTTTCTACAAGGATTCTTTGAAATATTTTGTCCAATGCTTTGCCAAAATAGATATATACTATACCTACAGCGTGCCCTGGATTTACTAGTTTAGTATTCTATCAAAGAAGGAATTAAAGTTAGCTTGACATAACTTATCTTTTTTTTTCCTTTTAGGCAATTGAGGTTAAGTGACTTGCCCAGGGTCACACAGCTAGTAAGTGTCAAGTGTTTGGTCTGAGGCCAGATTTGAACTCAGGTCCTCCTGACTTCAGGGCCAGTACTCTATCCACTGTGCCACCTAGCTGCCCCTTAAGGACAAGTATTTATAAAGGACAAGTCAATCATGTGCCTCCGTTTTCTTTTTTTTCTTTTTAGGCAGTTGGGGTTAAGTGATTTGCCCAGGGTCACACAACTAGAGCAATTATCAAGTGTTTGGTCTGAGGCTGGATTTGAACTCAGGTCCTCCTGACTTCAGGGCCGGTGCTCTATCCACTGCGCCACCTAGCTGTCCCCAACATAACTTATTCTTTGTTAGCACATGCTGAATCCCAGTGATTGCTGCAGTCTTTTTCCCAGTGATCAAGTCAATGGAAGCAAGTATGGGTTTTGCAGGGGAAAAGATAATATTATCTGACAGTTATGTACTAAGTGCATTGTCATTGCCAGGTGTATTCAAAATATATGGACTTATTTGCCTTTCAGAAATCCCTCTGAGAAAGATAATTTGGTACTTACACAGATCTCTGATTTTCTCACTATGGGTACTTCCTCCATTCTTTGATACTTCAGTACCTTCAAGCCCTTAAAAAGACATATAAAGATAGTAATAATAATAATAATAATAACAACAATAAGTGGCATTTACATATCACTTTAAGGTTTGCAAATCACTTTATAAGTATTATCTCATTTTATCTTCACAACAACCCTGAGAAGTGAATGTTACTTTTATCTCCATTTTTTACAGGTGGGATAACTGAGGCAAATAGAGGTTAAGTGATTGGCCCAGGATCGCACACGTTGTAAACGTCCAAGACCAGATTTGATCATAGGTCTTGACTCAAAGTGCGTTATTTTATCCACTCTATCACAAAACTGCCTATGTGTAAGCATGACAGAGGAGATAGAGCTACTTTCTGAGTTATGAAGTCCTGGGTTCAAGTCATATCTTTGACATGGTGGCCATGTGACCCTGAACAAATTACTAAGCGTCCCTAGAAATGGCCTAGGATTTTATTATAAATGTCAACCTCACTTGGGACCTTTCTACATGAATGAAATCTCAGGTTCTGACCGACAAAAGGAAGCTAGACAGGAAGATGCAGAAGCACGTGTTGATAGCAAGGTCAGTTAACTGTAATAGTAACATAATTCTGTGAGAATTATGTCAAGTGCATTGAGGAGCAAGGGAGGTAACTCTGATGATGAAGGATAAGGTCAACAAGAATTCTTTTTGCTCTGCCATCTTCGCTCTTCCCCCCTATAAAAATTCTTTTTTAAAGCTATATTGAAGACAAAAGGGACAGAGAAAGGACAGAGTCACCACTCCATACGGATTTTTTGATGGTAATGAACAATGAGGACAAACTACTCAACTCTTTAATTTTACATGTTTTCTTTTCCAAGGCGAATAATAGGAAAGCTGTTGGTACAGTAGAAAGAATATTGTGCTCTCAGATCCAAGCACTTGGGTTCAAATCCCTTTTTTGACACTTGCTACTTGCACGTCCGAGCAAATCACCTTTCTTGGATTTTATCCTCTTTAAAATAAGGTGCTTTTACTGGAAGGTGCCTTTCCACTCTAGATCTATAATTCTACAACATAATATTTGCAGTGTGAAGTATAGAAAAAGACACAATTGATTGGGAGTTAAATACGAAGATGAAAACAAGATGGTAAAAGGGTCCTTGTCCTTTCTCACTGGGCTCAAATAACCGGGCTTGGACAAACTTCATCCTAGAGTATTGAAACAAGAGAGGTGCTGCAGGCCTTGTAATGGGCAATAGAGTCCTGATTTTCATGAAAGAGATGATGAAATGCATAAACATCATATATAGTAATAACATGGTGTAACCAATGGCTATCACTCAAGTTCTGGGCTCATTTAAAGTGGTTTAAATGTGGAAGCCTTCTAAATAATAACTTCTTTTCCAATGGGAAAATCAGGAATTGGTTCATGTTTCTCTTAGCTTTTTTTAAGACCTTAGACTAATTCAACATTAAATACAAGACAGGTTTTATTTATTCCAACAAAAAACATAAAACATTCACATCTTAATGCATAAATAGCCAAGGCAATTCCAGTGGGCTGCTGCCTTCCCAAGGACCTATACAATCTTCTAAACTTCTGTCACTACCCAATTGAGAGTCTCCTGCTAGAAAAAGAATTCTGGGTTACGATAGAATGAGATGTCCTTTCCCTCTGTTGAGCAGCATCTTCCCTCACATTCTAGACCTAGACGATCCTTATGATTCACAATACCGTTGAAAGGTTAAGCCTTTCTTACTCCTCCAACTTATGTCTCCCTGCTGTGCCGATCCTTCTGCTCCTTCATTTGTCTACGAGCGCATGGGTGCTCTCTTTCCATGTCTTAGGCAAAGCGATTGGTTTTTCCTCTTCCAGGCCTCCATTTGCCAAGTCTCCTTTTCCCTTTATATGTTTTCATATGGCATTGGGTGCTTGTTTCCTATATCTCAGTCTAGCAAGATCAGTCTTCATTTTTCTCCATCATGGGAATTCCCTGAAACTTCTGGTATCCTCTACATTAAGTGGACCTCTCTTGTTTCTGCTCAATCTCTTCATTTACCTACTGTCATCAAGGCTGTGTATCTCATTCTATATACCTGTTTGGCAATGGCTCCCCTTCCCCTTGAGGGTTTGGATAACCATATCCCTTTTCAGGAACCTGAGTCCATGTCTGTGTATAGTACCCTCCAAATTTCTCTGTATGACAATCAGCTTGGTATCTGACTTTGTTCTTAAAAGCAAACCCTAGGGTTATATTCAGGCTAATGAACTAGTTGTGAATTAAAAAAAATGCTTTCCTCCCAATGAAGAAAAATCTATGTTCTTTCCCTCACAGACCCCATCCACAGTAGTGGGGGAAAAACTTTTTTTTTTTTTGAAAGCACATTGGTGTTTCTTTTATTTAATAAGTGGTTGGTTTTTTGTTATTCTGATCTCAACAAACACTAGTGAATATAAGTATTTCCATATACGGAGAAGAACAGAAAGGGAGTATCACACATGAAACCATGAATTCATTACATACAGTTTGGATTTTAACTATATCATGTATTTAGCACATTAGTTCCAAAGTTGTCCTGCTGATCTGTGTCTCATGCTGAATCTTCTACTATTCCTTTCTGTGCACTTTTATAAATGCTTCATTAATACTCTTTTTTAAAATCATTATCATTACCCTCCCTCTCTCCACTGATTCTCTCCCTGTCCAACCTCCCCTCAAAATGTAGAAACCTCCCTTGTAACCAATAAGCATAGTCAAGCCAAACAAATCTACATATTGGTCATGCCCAAAAAAGTGTATTTCATCCTACCCCTCTGGTCCATCACCTGTCTGTCAAGACGTGGGAAGCATATTTCATCAACAGTCCTCTAAAGTCTTGTTTGGTCATTGCATTGGAGTTCATAAGTCTTGCAAAGTCTTTTTCCTTTATATTATTATAATCATTGTGTAAATTTGTCTCAGCTTCTGCTCTCTTCTTCTGTATCAGTTCATTCAAGTCTTCCCAGGCTGGAAGCACTTTGTAACTGAATGCTGTACTGACGGGGGCAGCAAGGTTACACAGTGGACAGAGCCCTGGCCCTGGAGTCAGGAGGACCCAAGTTCAAATCTGACCTCAGACACTTGACACCTACTAGCTGTGTGACCTTGGGTAAGTCATTTAACCCTGATTGCCTCGGGGCTCCTTTTGGTGTTATTCCTTGGGGCAGGAATTGTCTGTCTTTTTCTTATTTGTATCCCCAGGGCTTAGCGCAAGGCCTGGCACATGCTGTTCAGTCATTTTTCAATCATGTCCAACTCTTTGTGATCCTGTTGAGGTCTAGGGGTTTAAGAGTGCTGGAACCCCAAAATCACAACTCACGAATCCTGCCCGAAATAATTCGAACTAAGTCTTCTTTCGGCCAAAGACAAGGTTTATTAGAACATCTGTCGTATTGGGCACACTCTTAAGGAATCTGAGCAGTGGCTAGATTATAAGAATCTGAGTGGGGGGAAAAACTTTTTAACAAATATGTATAGTCACACAAAACAAATTACCATATTGGTCATTATGATACACACACACATGAACACACACACTTATATGTCTCAATCAGATCTCTGTACGGACATAGGTAGCATGTTTCATCATGGGTCCTTTAGAATTGTAACCGTTCACCAACTTGATCAGATCTCTCAAATCTTTTGAGGTTGGTAATCTTTATGATACTTTTTAATTATATAAGTTGTCCTCCTGGTTTTGTTTATATTACTCTGCATCAATTCATACATCTTCCCAGGTTTCTCTTACACTGTCCCAGTCATCATTTCTTATGTCACAATAGTATTTCATTTCATTCATATGCTATAATTTGTTCAATTATTGGCTAATTGATTGATATCCCTCTTGGTTTCCAGTTCTTTTCCACCAAAACTCCCTCCATAAAACAAACTACTATAAATATTTTTGTACGAATGGTTCTTTTCCTCTTTCTTTGATCTCTTTGGGATATAGATCTGGTAGTGGTATCATTGGTCAAAAGGTACACATGGTTTAGTAACTTTGGGGGTTTAGTTCCAGATTGCTCTTCAGAATGGCCTGACAACACCTCCAGCAATAGTATGGCAATGTATGTTTTCTCAAAATCCCTGAAGCAATTGTCATTTTCTTTTTTGTCAACTTTGCTGATATGACAGGTATGAGGTAGAACCATAGGGTTATTTTAATTTGAATTCTTCTGGTTATTAGTAATTTAGAGTAGTTTTTCACATGTCTATTGCTAGCACATATTTCTTCCTCTGTAAATTTCCTGGTCATATTCTATGAGCATTTTTTCAATTGGGAAATGGCTCTCATTCTTGTAAATTTGAATCAATTCTCTCTATATAATGAAAATGAGACTTTTATCATAGACACTTGCTGCAAAGACTATTTTCTCCAATTACCTGTTTCCCTTCTCATTTTAGTTACATTGGTATTGTTTTTGAGACCCTTTTTAATTCATATAATTAAAACTGCCCATTTAATCATTTATGATCTTCTCTAGCCTTTGTTTGGTCATGAACTCTTCTTATCCATATATCTGAAAGGTAATTTCTTCATTTTTCTTCTCATTTGTTTATGATGTCACCATTTATGTTTAAGTCATGTGAGCATTTGGAGCTTATCTTGGTATATAGTATGAGATCTAAAACCATGATATCATCACTGAAAATGATTATTTTGTTTCCTCTTTGCTTGTTCTTATTTCCTCAATTTCTTTTTTCATTTGTTTCATTGCTATAGCTAGCATTTGTACCATTATATCAAATAGTAGTGGTGACAATGGACATCTTTGCTTTACTTCTAATCTTACTGGAAAGGTTTCTTATTTATTTGCATTTATATGTATGTATTTGTGTGTAAGTGGTGATAAATATAAAACATTTCCAAAGTGTGTATGTGTATAAATATGTACATACATTGTGTGTACAATCATATATACACACATAAAACCATGCCACAAAATACATTGCAGATGCATCGCATATATGTTGTGTGTATGTTTGCATGTACACATACATGCATATAAATGAGGCACCACATGCATATATAATGTCACATATACGTACATACACATACAAAGTATTAGGCTTTGGCCAGGGGTTTATCAAATAAAACTGTCTGCACCACCCCAATCTCCTACAAACTTTGTTGCAAAGATTCTGCTTGAACACTTCTCATATTCCCTTCATGCCAAAACAAGTGACATTTGACACAGCTTGGTCATGTAAGGAGGAAGTGGAGTGTAGTGGGGTGAAAATATCCTGCCTTCTGACTAGAGATGAGTTCTATTTTAAAGATCTCCAAAGCTGCAGAGATGCTTCCCAACATTTCCTCCAAAAAGTAATAGTGCTGATTCAACCTAGCCAGGAGAAGGAAAGATGAAGAATTGAATCAGAATTGAGGGGAGATGATTACAATGTACATCTACATTAGGCCGGAAAGAAAAAAAAACTCCCTTGGGCCTGTTCCCCAAGAGCAGAGGTTCTTATCCTTTTATTGTGTGCCATGGACCCCTTTTGGCCCCCTTTTAGAATGTTTTTAAATGCATAAAACAGAATACATATGATTGCAATAGAAAACAATTATATTGAAATGTGGATACCAACATATTCCATCAAACAAACAAAAGAACAAGTTGTCCCAGGTAAAGTCCTTAAATTAAGAACCTGTGTCCTAGTAGAAACCCAGGGGAGGGACCCAGTTTGATAAATTCTATTATCTTTCTGATTGAAGAAATTGTGGTAGGTTGGTAATCCAGCTTGAGGGGATGTACCAATGAGAAAAGGATGAGAAGTCAGAAAATGAGTAATGGAGGAATAAAAAGAAAAGGCTAAAGTCCCAAATGTTTCATCAGAAAAAAAAATAAATATAAGCCCAGAGCACAAGTAAATAAATTAACCAAAAAAAATTCTAAAACCAGAATAAAGAATGAATCCTAAATATTCAAAGTAATGACAAAGTTCTCTTAGCAAATATTGCAAGAAAAAGGAAAGTGAACCAGTTCCTGAGGGAATTTAGTGGATTTCCAAGGATTTTGAAGTAAAAACTCTAGAATGGTTCAAAAAGGAAATTGGAAATACATAGACGTCAGATCTTAGAAACCTCAGTGCAGAATTTTAAAACTCTAATAGCAAGTTAGAAAAAAAAAGTAGATCCATTACAGAGAATGTTTATAAATAACTTAAATTGAGATTAATAATTTTGGAAACCAAAAAAACCAAAATAGAAGAGAATTTGGCAGAAAAACAAGTAAAGGGCAACAATGTTAAAAGAACCCATGGACTCTGTATAGGCCACAGTGTTGAAGAGAATATACACACATATAATTTGATGTTCATAGATCAACTAGAGAATATAGCAAGTCAAAATACTTGAATACTATAAGGTAGGAAATATTTTAAAGCTTTCTAGAAATTTTGAGTTTCGATAAGAAATGCCTGATTGAGAGATTCCATAGATTGCCTCCTTGAAAAGCAAAAAAGTTCAAACTCTAAGACACATAGTGGTTAAATTTAACAATTTGAAAAACAACCAATGCATTTTTTAAGCATTCAGGAGAAAAACCTTTAAATATAAAGGTAAGGTGCTTCAAATTATGTAAGATTATTATATTGCCTTGAGAAATCACACAAGGGCATGACATAGTTCAATGTCCAAAAAAACCAAAAAAAACCAAAAAAAACAAAACAACCCAACAAATCAAAATGCAAGAAAACTCGTCACAACTCTAAATCATGTGCTCTCCAAACCTGTGCCCAACTGTTATTGGATAAAGATGAATGATTAATCAAAGTGAGACATTTGAAAAATAACCCCTATTTTGCTAGAGAGAAAACTGATATTCCATGATTTTTTTCTGGTCATACATCAAGAACTAAACTGAAATTGGAACTCCAACCTTTTGACTCTTCTCTAGCATGCTATTCAATATAATATGCAGTGTCTAAGGTATATTATTATGTCTATGGTATATAGTATATTATCAACTTACCCCCAAGACCCCTAGTCTAGTGGGGGAAAGAGGGACTATGACAAGAGATCTGGTTATATACATTAGTGACCCCTCAAAATCTCAGAATGTGTTAGAGCCTTTCAATCCCTTAGCTTACTTCCCAGATGCTGTTCTGAGGTTTAAAAATGGGTATTATTTCTACCTTAATCCATATATACTGAAGACTAAGTAATGACTATCAATGGAACAGATCCCATTCTACAACATTTTTTTTTTGGTAATATTTGAATCAATGCTTTATTCAGTTCTCGAAATACTGCTTTTTTCTTTGTTTGAAATGGGAAATCATTACCCAGTTCAGACAAAAAAAAATGGGCTCTCATGGTTACCCTTTTCTTGGTCCTAGATAAGAGCTTAATTTAGGCTGCATTTTTTTTTTTATATTTGGGTCTCTTGTTCATGTTTTTTTTTTTTATTTTCCTTAATACATCTGGTCTGTGATGTGGGAACAAGAGCTAAGAAAGAGGCTAAGCAGGAAAGAAGCTACTTTGACTTTCACAGTTCCAGGTAATGTGTCACATCTTTGTACAGACAGCAGCTACACCATGGGGTCTAGGGAGTCACCTAAAGAAAGCCCTTCTTTGTTATTCAGAGATGGGCTATCCCAGGGCGATAAACAAAGCAATGGACCCGTGAAGAACCCCTTTGGATTGCCATGTTAAGGTAGGCCCAGGCTAGAGCAGACCTGTTTCTAGTGGGGTCAGAGATCCATTTGCTCTCTTTCACATTCATCAGTTTCTATTTCTTGTTCTCTCTCTCTTCCAGAAAGCATATAGTCTAAAAAGAAAAAAAAAAGGCAAAAAAATCCCCAGGAAAAAAAAAACAAAACAAAACCCTTCTATATATTGATACACTCATAGCTAATTCATGCATCTGGGGTTTATGGAGTACTCAGGGAGGATTAATACTTCTGGTGTGAGGGTTGCCCACCCCTGGCCAAACCCATTCCAGAGCTGCTCATCCACCTTTGGTGTTCACCTATTACCCAACTATCACCTTTGGCTTCAAAAAGCTAGAGCATGCCCAGTGGCCACACTCTAATAAATCATCTTGGCAGATGGGCTAAATCAGGTTGAGGGTAACTGACAGGTCTCAAATTTATTGGTGATTTAGGGGGATGAATGTGAAACTTGCCTTCGTAGAATGGACAGATGAGAACATTTTTTTTCCCAAAGATCATGAAGGCGGCTGAATCCAGGTGTGGAGCATTTAGAACCTGGTCAAAAGGTCAACCACCGTATCTTGGACTGTTACCAGTTATTTAGACTTTTGTCCTGCATCATGCCACTAGACTTAGATGACTCAGGAAGAGAGTATGAGGCTGAGAGCTTTGCACAACTCTGACCCACTTAAATCCAATTCACATGCAAGTCAAGACATCAACTGTGATGTCATTGGACCTCCTGGAGAATAAAGGATGAACAACAATTAATGTATCACAATCTAATCTATATACCCTTAGGAAAAATTTCCTGATTTTCTGCTTGAGTTTCCCTAGGCTTAATTGTATCTTCACTTTGAGTAGAGTTTATAGCCCTAAGAGGCTAAACTATTACTCTCCCCAACGAGGGGTTGTTATCTTTCCAAAATAGGATACAGCAGGCTCTGTTACCTTGCAGGTGGGACATGTGAGAGAAATAGGAATGTACTGCTTTAGATAGCAGTAGGACAGAAAAGATCAGTGGGCCCAGGACTGAGCATTACCTAGATTACTAATAAGGACCAAGGCGTTGATCTGTATATCTCTGTCCATGAAAGTAAACATTTTCAAAAATAATGTTAGATAACTATACCTTGACATATTATAAATGTTTATGTCTCTCCCTCCAAACTCCAGTAGAACAGCAATGAATAATAACAAGTGTTTATATAGTGTCTTTTGGTTTGCAAACCAAATAGTGTTTTATATATGCCATCTCATTTGATCCACACAATAACCCTAGGAAGTAGGTGCTGTTATTGTTGTTATTTTACAAATGGAAAAATTGAATCTTTAAGAGGTGGAGTGACTTGTCCAGAGTCACACAGCTAGTAAATGTGTGAGGCAGAATTTAAACTCAGGTCTTCCTGACTCCAAGTTGCATATTCTATCCACTGTGCCATGTAGCTACCTCCTAGTGAAAGTTCCTTGAGCAAGGGACCTTTTTTTCCCTTTTGTCCTTCTAACTTAAGTGCCTGGTATATAGTAGATAGTTAATGGCTGGATTTTATGCATGCATTTATGTAGACATGATAATTTTCCTGGGTTAGAGTCCTACATGATGAAAGTTTATAGTGGGTTCTCAGAGGGTATGCCAGTAGAATATGAGCTTTGGAAAGCCCTACCAAGGTGGGAAAAGCTTCAAAATAGACTCAGTAAGGTATTATTGTATAATGTATTGAGAGTCAGCTTAAAAGTCAGAAAGGCTTGGGTTCAACTCTTGCCTTCAGAACACACTGGCTTGTAGGACCCTGGACAAATCACTTAACCTCTCAGTGTAAAAGACAATTTTCTATGACTTTAAGTGGCCAAGAGTGTTGACTTTCATTGCTAGAAATCTTGTTACTTGGGAGGGTCCAGTTCCTTTTAAGGTCCTGAATGATCAAGGTTAATACAGAATTCTCTGAAGCAGAAAGAAAGCTTTGGCATCTTTCTAAGGTGGAAAAGCTTTAAGATCAGGCCAATGATGAACTGTGTGTTTTCTGTCAGAGGACTACCCTACTTCCTTTTTAAGAGGCTAATCAGCAGCTTAGCTGTCCAGTGATGAATTTTTTGATCACAGCAACTTTCCAAGATCATTTACCAAGTTGGAAGAGGTCATTAAGGCTTTCAAAGTACTTCACTGAAATTACCTAAGTTATGAAAAGGTCCTGATCTTTGCTATTGCAAGGACTGCCCACACAGATGAAATTAGAGATGTCTGAACTATTGAACTCATAGTAATAGGGACAGAATATTATAGTCAGTCAGTCAATGTGCATTTATCAAATTGGTTTGGCAAGCACTGTTCTAAGCACTGCAGATACAAAGAAAAGCATCCAAACAACTATGTATAAATAAGCTGTATAGAGGATAAAATGTACATAATCAATAGTGGGAAGAATTAAGAAATTTCTAGAATTAAGGGGAATCAGAAAAGGTTTCCTATAGAAGGTGGGATTTTAGCTAGGACTTGAAGGAAGCCAGGAGAGAGAGATGAAGAGGGAAAGAATAGGGTACATCCAGGGAAAATGTACAG
Source organism: Vombatus ursinus (assembly GCF_900497805.2). Taxonomy (NCBI): domain Eukaryota; kingdom Metazoa; phylum Chordata; class Mammalia; order Diprotodontia; family Vombatidae; genus Vombatus; species Vombatus ursinus. The sequence goes on along the minus strand of NW_020948983.1, from coordinate 33,078,176 downwards.
AGTAAGGAGGGTATTTAATAAATATTGAGAAATCCATTGAAGTGGATCTTGCCTTGATCTGTGATTGCTTTTGTTCATCTCTTAAAATAATACTGTTACTGACCTCTTTCAGACTTGCTTTTGGCTCACTTGTCACAATGATAGGTAGTCATGAATTCTTCCCACTGTCTCAGTTGGCCTCCTTGGGCAATGGTGCATATTTCTGACCTCTCTGAATCTCCTGTTTAAAATGGTGATGATCATTCTTATATACCTATATATACACACATATATGTGAACACATATATGTACACATATATATTCCTGTTACGAGGGTTGGATGAGATTATATATATATATATATATAATATACTTAGCAAGTTTTAAATCATCTCTATAAATTATTTGTTAACTATTATTGTTGGAAACCAGCTCCATAGCTTTCTAGCCACATCACTTACACATACCGCCCTGGGCTGTGCTGTAAGGATATCAGTTTAGCAGCCTTAGCCTCTACTTGTTCACCTCTGCTTTAGTTTCTCACTTTGGTGAGTTTGTTAAGTGGCAGGAGAGGCTTAAAGGTCCTAGGTGTGGTAGGCACTAATTGAATGAAAGGTAATACTGTTGCTCTGACTCTCAGATCAGTTATATGTCAGTGGTTGATACAGCCAGAGACAATAGTTGAGTATCCCCTGGAGTATAAAAGAAGAGATTAATGACTTTTGCAGGTGAAAAGGAGATATTTTTTTTGATAGGATGGCTTAGGGACCTTTGGCAATGCCTGTCTAAACAATTAGTGCTTTAGTGCTAATTAATAATTATTGAAATATGAGCAAACTAGTAACTAGGAGGGCCTGGAGGATTGTAGAGTTAGGGCAAGATAGTGAGAGAAGGAAGTAGATAGGACAAGTCATCCTAGGATTCCCCAAGATACTTGACACATGGCAGCTCAGAAAATAGGTGGTAAATAGATATGGTAAATAGAAGAGGTAAGTAAAGGGCAAACAATAAAAGTTTCTGAATTCCACTCAGTGTTTCTACAATCAGAAAACACATTGTTTTTACTGATTGGTAGAAGATCCTGATCTAAGCCCAGCTGAATAATTAGTTCTTTAGTGCTAATTGATTACACCTGAGCAAACCAAGGCCAAGCAGGAAAGAATTGGTAAATAGCAGGGGTAGAGATATCAGCAAGGCAGGAATATCTATAAGTGAACAGACCTTCTTAAAAGTAACTTATTGAAGGCAGAGCCAAGACTGCGGAGGGAAAGCAGTGACTTGCTTGAGCTCTCCCTCAAACCCCTCCAAATACCTATAAAAAAGGCTCTAAACAAATTCTAAAGCAGCAGAACCCACAAAAAAAACAGAGTAAAACAAATTTCCAGCCCAAGACAACCTGGATGGCTGATCGTAGAGGTATATCGTATTAGGCGGGGAGAGGACCGCAGTTCGGCATGGGCATGCAGGCCACAGTGAACCTGCAGCAGGCCTCAGGGGACTGAATCGCGGGCAGCTGTGGCAGTTTCCAGACTTCTCAACCCCTGAACTCCAAAGATAACTTAGAAGGTCAGTGGGAAAAGTCTATGACTGTGGTGAGAGAGGAGCTAGGTCTCAGCCTCAAGTCTTGACAGACTGAGGGGGAATCGAGTGGCTGATCAGAGGGGGATTACAGGGATCTCTTTGCCAGTGCTGAGGCAGGAATCTCTTGCTTTACTGATGCTTGGATCTGGGTCACAGTTCTGAGGGGCGGTCCAGAGGTGAGGAGGAGCACTGGTGAGGTGGTTTGTTGTGGTGGTGGAGAGGAAACACCTTGCCCCTTATCATAGCACCTTGGAAGAACTGAAAATTTACAGGTCCCTAGAAGTACCTCTGAAAACAGCTATACAAACCCCCAAAGCTTGGGACAGTACACTCTTCACATTGGAAGCAGACTTTTACCTTAACAAAGAGTTTAAAACTCAAATAATTGGCCAGGATCATGAGTAAGCAGCGCAAAAAGAGTCAGACTATATTATTTTACTTTGGTGACAAAGAAGATCAAAACGTACAACAAAGCCATAGCTCCTACATCCAAAGCCTCCAAGAAAAATATGAATCAGTCCCAGGCCTTGGAAGAGCTCAAAAGGGATTTTGAGAAGCAAGTAAGAGAAGTAGCAGAAAAACAGAGTGATGCAAGGAAATCATGAAAAACAAATCAACAGCTTGCTAAAGGAGACCCAAAAAAATACTGAAGAAAATAACACCTTAAAAAATAGCCTAACCCAAATGGCAAAAGAGGTCCAAAAAGCAAATGAGGAGAAGAATGCCCTAAAAAGCAAAATTGGCCAAATGGAAAAGGAAGTCCAAAAGATTACTGAAGAAAATACTTCCTTAAAAATTAGAATGGAGCAATTGGAAGCTAGTGACTTTATGAGAAATCAAAACCCTGTAAAACAAATCCAAAAGAATGAAAAATTAGATAACAATGTGAAATATCTCATTGGAAAAACAACTGACCTGGAAAATAGATCCAGGAGAGAGAATTTTAAAAATTATTGGACGATCTGAAAGCCATGATCAAAAAAGGAACCTGGACATTATCTTTCAAGAAATTATCCAGGAAAACTGTCCTGATATTTTAGAACCAGAGGGCAACATAGAAATTGAAAGAATCTACCGATCTCCTTCTGAAAGAGATCCCCAAAGGAAAACTCCTAGGAATATTGTAGCCAAATTCCAGAGATCCCAGGTCAAGGAGAAAATATTACAAGTAGCCAGAAATAAACAATTCAAGTATTGTGGAAACACAATCAGGATAACACAAGATTTAGCTGCTTCTACATTAAGGGACCACAGGTCATAGAATATAATATTCCAGAGGGCAAAGGAGATAGGATTACAACCAAGAATCACCTACCCAGCAAAACTGAGTATAATCCTTTAGGGGAAAAAATAGTTATTCAGTGAAATGGAGGACTTTCAAGCATTCTTGATGAGAAGACCAGAGTTGAATAGAAAATTTGATTTTCAAATACAAGACTCGAATGGAACATGAAGAGGTAAACAGGAAAGAGAAATCATAAGAGACTTATTAAGGTTGAACTGTTTACATTCCTGCATGGAAAGATGATATTTGTAACTCATGACACCTTTGTCAGTATTAGGGTAGTCGGAAGGGAAAAAATTAAATGTACGTATATATAGATATAGATAGATAGAGGGCACAGGGTGAGTTGAAAATGAAGGGGTCATATCTGGAGAATAAAATTAAGGGGTGAGAGAGGAATATACTAGGAGAAGGAGAAAGGGAGAGGTAGAATGAGGTAAATTATCCCACAAAAAAAAACCCCAAAAGAAAAGGCTTTTACAGTAGAGGGGAAATGGGGGAAGTTGAGAGGGAATGAGTGAATCTTATTCTCATAGGATTTGACTTAAGGAGGGAATAACATACACACTCAATTGGGTGTGTAAATCTGTCTTACCTACAGGAAAATATGGGGGGAAGGGGACAAGAGAGTAGGGGAATGATAGAGAGGAGGGCAGATTGGGAAAGGGAGTAATCAAAAGCAAATACTTCTGAGGAGGGACAGGGTCAAAAGAAAGAATGGAATAAATGGGTGGGTGGGATAGGATTAAGGGAAATAGTTTTTCACAGCATGTCTACTATGGAAGTGTTTTGCATAACTTCACATATAAAACCTATATTTAGTTGCTTGCCTTATCAAAGAGGGTGGGTGGGGAGGGAGAAAGGGAGAAAATTTGGAACCCAAAGTTTTAAAAACACATGTTTAAAAAAATGTTTTCACATGCAACTGGGAAATAAGAAATACAGGAAATGGGGTACAGAAATCCGTCCTGCCCTACAGGAAAATTGAAGGGGAAGGGGATAAGAGAAGGGGTGGGGTGAGATAGAAGGGAAGGCAGATTAGGGGAAGGGGTATTTAGAATACATGCCATCTTGGGGTGGGTGGAGGGGGTGAGATGGGGTGAAAATTTGGAACTCAAAATCTTGTGGAAGTAAATGTTGAAAACAAAAAGATTTAAAAAAAAAGTAACTTTTGGCATACTTGCAGATGACTTTCAGGCGAAGAGGTATATTGCCATAACATTTCACAGGAGACGTTTTTGAGGGGAATCACAAAAGATATATAGTCTCACACTCTAGAATTCCTTTTCACTCTAGGAGTTTCAAAGACAGAGAATTATTCTAATGGTGTATGAGGTATATATGTTTTGTTTGTCATATTTTTTCTTTGAATTGGGGAGGACTGGAAGAGTGATTCTATATTCTTGTTCAAAGGACTGTATAGCTAGATACAGGATAGTTTAGATAATCAATTCAGTGAAGATAGGATGGAAGAAAATAGGCAATAAAGGAAGTAAAAAATTAAAAAAAAATTCAGAGTAAATAAAATGCCCAATGAGCAATGTCAAGAGATTAGCCAGTGAGTGAAAGGACTCATGGAGGAAAAAGAAAGGGACTATATTTTCTATTAGCAAAGCAAAACAATGTATATGAGGATCTTTCCATCAAGAGGTGTTCTGGACCTGAAAAATAAACAGTGCCATTTGTTCCACAAACAAAGGAGAATTTATAGGCACTATCAGGTGGAAAAGAAACCTATAACGAGCTCATGGACTAATAGATGCATCAAAAGGTTGGTTTAGATGGTTAACAGATTCCTAGTTCATCTTAAAAATTTTGTGATTCCTAAGGAAAACCAAACATTAATGACATCAAAGATGGAATTTGCACTCCTGGACTATGGCTTTACAATACTAAAATTATCAATTCTTGTGTAAGAACAAAATACATCTCAAGAGAACAAGTACTATCACTTTTAGCTGGAAATTTTCCACTCTGATAAAGGGGTATTGAAATTAAAATGTCTAAATATAGGGCATCAGAATATTAACAATGTATTCATTGATTCATTAGAGAAAACAACTTATGACAGATAAGTATAATAGTTCACAGAGTCTTATGGCATAGACTTTGGCTTTGATAAATGAAGAGAACTTGAGATTTTAAGAAAATGAAAGAATTGGCTTTAGGTTTCAATGAGACTATGGAGTGGGACACAGGACAATTCTATAACAATCAAAGAATATGCTTTGTTAAAAAAAAAAACAGATCTAACTAAACTAATGACAGAATGGCCCTTTCTATTGAAATGACACAAACCTATATGGAAATACATGATTTTGAAGCTTAGAATCATGGTAAAACATTTGGATAAAGATAAGAGGAAAGAAAAATGAACCAATATTCTTTTAAGAATTGAATATACTTTAGACTTCCCAAATAGAGAAAGGATATGTCTGATACTTTTGTGATAGAACTAATCAAATTGACATGGGCATATCTATTGGAACACATAGTCAATTCAAGGCTAAGCATTTGATTCTTTAAGTTTCTGAGGTAGTCAATTCATTTTCATTTCCATCTTTGTGATTGAAGAGTGATCTTCATACAAGAAAGGGCAGAATAAAATCTTTTAACAGAATCCAAAAGGATCAGATATTTTTCATTCTTTCATCCAGGAGGAGAATTTTTCACTAAACAAGGGCTAGAAGATATTATTAGAGAGGAAATAGACAATTTAGCTACACAACATTCTTAAAAGTTTTTGCATGAATGATAGCAATGTGGATGTAATTAGAAGAGATCAAAAATATTGGAAAACTATTTGATCAAATATCATTGAAAAGTCATAAAATACACAAAATTCATGCAAATAAATAATAGCAACAGTTATTCTCCAATATATAATTGGACAAGGACCAAAATAATAGCAAATTATAAATGACTTCATGAAAGCGTACTGCAAGCCACTCTTAGTAAAATGAATAAAAATTAAAATATTTCTGGATGAATATGAATGGGTGAATATTTAAAAATGAGAATAGTTGTTGGTGGTGAAGCTTCAGGGAATCAATCAACTGATATACTCTAAGTAATGCTATGAATTGGTCCAGAAATTCTGGATTTGAATTTGAAATTATGCAAGAAAAATGACTACATTGTTCATATTCTTTGACTCAGTAATCTTTGGGTATGTACCTCAAGGAAGTAAAAATAGATATGAGGGTATAAAATATGCTAAAATATTAATAGTAGCACTCTTTGCACTGCAAATACCTGGAAACAAAATGTCCATCCATCAATTTGAGAATGTCTGAAAAAAATTATATATTAATATATAGACTTTTATTGTGTAATAAGAAATAATGAATTCAGAGAAACATTGGGAAATTTATATGAATTGGGGGAAAGTGAAATGAACAGAACCTAAAAAAATACTACACATAATAATTATAACAATATATATGAACGAATCTCTAAAAGAAAGTTGAAGTCTGAGTTAAAGAAAAATTAATGGTGGATCAGGAACAGATATTGAAACATGCTGAAATAGGAAACTGCTTGGATAAAATACTGTCTACATTATTACACAAAGTTCTCATAGCTGATATTTTTACTTACCTGTTTTTCTTTGTCAAAATGGTGTTCAGGGGGCAGCTAGGTGGCACGCTAGATAGAACTCTGGCCTTGGAGTCAGGAGGACCTGAGTTCAAATTTGGCCTCAGACACTTGACACTTATTAGGTGTGTGACCTGGACAAGTTATGTGACCCCAATTGCCTCACCGAAAAGCAAAATAAAAAAAAAGAAAAGGCAAAATGGTGTTTAGTTTGGAGGTGGGAAGGTTGGGTAGGAAATAGATATGATAAAAAATTTAAAAACGTTAATAAAATACATATTTTTGAAAGGATTTGAAAGGCAAGATAGATGAGAAGATAGTAAGAGAGTTTTTAAGAACTCTAAATGAATTCTAGTAGCTAGGCCCTGGTGAAGGGTACAATAGAAATGGAATTGGCATTGGCCTCATTGGGCATGGGGTTGAATTCCAGCTCTATCATTTACTACCTGTATAACATTGGTCAAATTACTTCACCTCTCTGTTCTTCAGTTTCCATATCTATAAAATGATTGGGTTGGACTATAAATTCTGGATACTTTTCTGCTCTAAATCGATGAGCTTATAATTCTTTATTTCAATATATTAAAAGAACTTGCAAATATGGTCAGTGAGCTACAGTAACAGGATGAGTGGACATGGGCAAATATTCTACTTTTCATAAAGGGAAGAAATGTAGGTTTGCTAACTTTAGATGATAATAATCCCTTTCAAAATTACAGAATGAAGAATTAATGACAGTTCATGAGCACTGAGAAAAGAAAAACATGATCTCTAGGACTTGGTGTAGGTTCATTAAAAAAGTTATAACCAAATAAAATGGGGCCTTTTAAAATATGTTTATTAGATTGTAGATCAGGATAAGTATCATTTGCATAAGGTATCCCCATTTTACGATGACAGAATGTCTTATTGTTGTTTAGTTGGTTCAGTTGTGTCTGACTCTTTGTGACTCCATTTGGGGTTTTCTTGGCAAAGATACTGGAGTGTTTGGAATTTCCTTCTCCAGCTTATTTTACAAATGAAGAAACCAAGGCAAACAAGATTAAGTGATTTGTCATGGGTTACACAGCTAGTAAGTGTGGGAGGACAGATTTGAATTCAAGAAGACGAGTCTTCCTGACTCCAGGGCCAGCACTGTATCCACTGCTCCACCTACCTGTCCAAAATGTAGACGATGAGGTTATAAAATTTAATGATAGCCTTTAATAGTTTGGTTTCAGCTTGGTTAAGGTTTCTAATGATGAAGTGCAGGACTATGACAGTTTTGTCTCATTCAGAATTTTACTGATAATGTGGGTTAATATATAGGAGAAGTAATCATCAAATTTATGGATATCAAAAAGTTTGTAAGTCAGAGGAATTTCATAGCTAAGATATCTTGATTTGAGCAAAGTAGAAAGAATAAATTGTACAGAAGAATGAGGATCCAAAAAGATCTCAGAAAGCTAGATGGATGGTTTGAACTTAAAAAAAAATGAAACTCAATGGAAATAAAAATAAAATCCTTCATTAAGGTTCTAAAATAAATTATACAAGCATAAGATGAGTGATGCCTGATTTAATAGAGGTTTATGTGAATAGACAGTTGTCTTGTTTGACTGCAGATTTAATATGCCAACAACAATGTGGATGCAAATGATACCTTACAGTTACATTGTGCTTTAAGATTTACAAAATACTTTTCTTACAGTAACAGCTAACATTTATATAGTGCTTTAAGGCTTGTAAACACTCTCTGTGTTATCTCCTTTGATCCTCACAAGAATTAGGTATTATTATTATCCCTCTTTTACAGCTGAGGAAACTGAGGCTGAGAGGTTAAGTGAACTGCCCATAGTCACATAGCTAATAAATGTCTAGACAGGATTTGAACTCATGTCTTCCTGTTTCCAAGCCTGATACTCTTTCACTGTACCACCTTGCTACTCCAATAACCCTGTGAAGTAGGTTGCACAAGTATTATCATTCCATTTTATAGACAAGGAGACTGAGGTTCAAGGATATTAAAAGATTTGTTCGTGACCACACAGATAATACTGCAGCCATAACTCAAACCTAGGACTTTTGACATGAAGAACAGCCCACTTTCTACTATACCATGCTATCTACCAAACCAACAAAATGCAATGCCACTTTAATAAAAGTATGATGCTCAGAGTAAGAAGGAGCTATGGAGGGCCCATTGTGCTTTCCATCGGTCTGAAAGTCTTTGCTTTCCATCTCTCTTCTTTTACGTTATTTATTTTATTTTATTTTACATTTTATTTTATTTATTTTACATTATTTGTCAAGATATAGATATATAAACTAGATCCAGAGAGGAGTGGCTGTATTGAAGAGAGTTCTTGAAATTATGTCATATTACAAAAAGGCTGAAGGGATTTGGGCTTTTTAACCTGTAGAAAAGAAAACTTAGAGGGCTATTTTCAAATATTTGAAGAGCCGCCACATAAAAGAAGATTTACAATTATATAGATTTCATATATTTATATGAATTTATAATTAGAAATTAGTTTATTAAATTAGAACTATAAATATATAAGTAATAATTATATAAGTATATAATTATACATTTTATAATTATAATTAGTTGCATGTTCCTTGAGGGCAGGGACTGTCTTTTGCCTCTTTTTGTATCCCCAGTACTTAGCACAGTGTCTGACACATAGTAGGTACTTAAATATTTACTGACTGCCTATTTCATGTTGTTTTAGAGTGCAGACCTTGGTGAAATTTAATATGGAGGCAGATTTCACCTAAATATAAGGGAGCACATGTTAGGCATTAGGAAGATTCAAATGGAATGGACTACCCTGTGAGGTGCTGAGTTACCATCAATGGAAATGTTTCATTAGCCTTCTGAGGAGGCTGTAGATGGAGTTGAATGTGCACTAGATGAAATCTGAGGCCCCTTCCAGCTTTAAGAATTTATAATACCAGTAGGTAAGAGGAACCCATTCCCTTATCACTATGTAAAGATAAACCTGGATGATAATTTCAGATTGGATTTTGTTGGTTATCTCTATTTCAATAGGGTTTTCATAGTTCAGGGTCTCTCCTCAAGCTTTCAAGTTAAATTTTATAGTATCAGCTTATCCCTAAGTAATGTTTACAAGATCCTTATATATAAACACAAAAAATTTCCTGAGAATCACAATCTTCTAGTATGTTGGATAGAACCAGAGCACACTCTTTGGACCTCATTTGATACATTTTTTATTTTCCAGATCTTTTTTCAAGGCAGCTAGGTGGTACAGTGGATAGTGTATTGAACTTAAAGTCAGGAAGACCTGAGTTAAAATCTGTCCTCAGACACCCAATAGCTATGTGATCCAGCACAAACCATTTCCCTTCCTATAGCCTCAGCTTTCTCATCTGTAAAATGAGGATAATTACGGTGTCTGTCTCCCAGGGTTGCGAGTATAAAATGAGATAATATTGGTAAAGCACTTTGCAAACCTTGAATGCTATATAAATTTTATCTATTGTTGTTGTGGTTATTATTTGGTATTATCAGTGGGCAGTAAGGTGGTATAGTGGATGGAGTACCAGGCCTGGAGTCTGGAGGACCTGAGTTAAAATGTGACCTTAGATACCTGCAAATTTTGTGACCTTGAGAAAGTCACTTAACCCTGTTTGCTTCAGTTTCTTCATCTGTAAAATGATCCGGAGAAATAAATGGCAGACCACTCCAGTATTTTTGCCAAAACCAAAACAAAACAAAAAATTAAACAAAAGAAAAAAACCCAAATGGGGGTCACAAAAAGGAGGACATGACTTGAACAACTGAACAATAACAACAATAATTATCAGTCCTTCTCAGTCTCCCCAATCATTAGTGATGTTGCTCATGTTGGAATCTACAATAGTACATGATTCATTTTTATTTTATATTCATTATGCGTTGGGGTAATTTCTTCCTGGTACTTTAATATTGTACTTTCTAGATCCAAGGCAAGATGATTTATAACATATCAAGTTGATTCTGGATGTGTTCAATTTCTGAGTGATTTTTCCTGACATTATCTCAAAATTATAGGGTATACTCAGTGTGGGAGATATCTTTCTACAACATGTACATTAATCTAGGGAGAATGTTGTATTTGAATATTGCAAACTCATTTTTCAACAAAGAGATTTTTCTCACTATTCTCCTTTTCTTCTTCTCCATATAGACAACTCTAAGTAGGAAAATATCAAAGGCAAAAAATGATTAATCCTGAGTAGAAAATTTAAGTTATGATGTAATACCCAGAAATGATAATAAGTAGGACTTATCTTGTGTGTTTGTGAAGAGACACTATACATTTATATGGTACTTAACATCCAAATGTGTATGTATATTTGAATCTCAGAAATATAAAACAAAACCAAGAAACAAAGGTTTAAGATTTATTATTTAAAATGTAGTATTGTCATTTTTCGAAACTTGTGGCGCCTTAATGTGCTGTCTGCCCCATTCAGGCAAACTTTAAAATAATATCATGTTTCACAAAACCCTATTAAACTGTCACATAAATTTGTCTTATTTCCTTTTCCCGTCAGTGCTGATTATAAAACAAAATATTTTTGGGTCAACAGAAATTCTTTCCATTGTTTCTAGCTTCTTCCTCCTGCCTGAATCATTTTGGGTGACATTCCTCATGGGAGCAAAGATGCCCCTGAGTTCCTTTGCCTCTCCAGGCCAAAGGGTCACAGAGTCCCTCCTGCCAACGACATTATTGTAGAGTTGCCTGAAGGCTTTGAGTGGTGTTCAACCTTTGACTTCAGACCCCCACTCTTTAAGCATACTAAATTGGGAAATGTTAGTGTTTATGATTCTCAGCTATCGATATTTTCATCTACCTGATTCATATGTCCCCTGAAGTCAAACAGCTAAGCAAATTTCTAGTGATTTCCTGCTCAAATCAGATCTCTTCCCCTAGCAAGCCTCCCTTGAGATATGGTGATACCTTTTCAGAATGGTAAGAATAGTATATCAGCTCTTTCCCTTGATCACCCATGCTTCCAACCACTTTGGACACACTATAGATGATTAAGGCTTGAGAGTAAGCTTTCTAGTGTGGTCCAATAGGCCAGCTCTCTGCTGGGTCTGATCATTGATTTCATCTTTGTGTACTTCCCCAAGGTTGATTTCTTCTGTGTATATAGGCTCTGTGTGTGGGCCCCAGATTCACAAAGATACCAATAAACACGGATGTCCCTATAGACACCATTATCTTTTTTGTTGAAGGCAGTGCCTTGCACACCTTTACCACTCAATAAATGTGTGTTGGATTGAATTAAATGGTGAGAGATCTAACACCAAGCACCATGGGTACTGGGGCTGCAGCGCTCTTCCAAGCCTGAAATGATTTCTTCCCTCAACTGAACTCTCCTCCTCTTACCCGCACTCTTGCTCAAATAATCAATGAACAAACATTTATTGAGTACCTACAATGGAACATTCACTGTGCTAAGTCCCTGGGGATATGAAGGCAAGAACAAAGCAGTCCCTGCCCTCAAGGAGCTTCTATTCTATCCAAGGAATAAACATATAGAGATATTTAAAGGCAAATATATAAGCCAGTTTCATCCGACATAGAAATCAATTACCACTCCATTTTTTTCTTCCTTAAATGTCCCAGTAGATGTGCCAGTGCCATCATCTACCACAGTATCTGCTGGTTTTTCATAGTTCTGAAAACTGTGGGAAATGGACTACAGTAGCCTCCCATGTGTGGTGTGGTGTCAGACACTGCCTGCGGGCTTTTTGATAATAGGAGTTGTTTCATTTGTTTTGTATTTGTAACCCCAGTGCCTAGCACAGTGCTCAGAACAGAGTGCTGTCAATTGATTAAATAGACACTCTTTTACCACTGTAAACCTGGGGTCCTATTTTCCTTATCTCTCTTCTTATGTGGGGACATAGGACAGCTTATCTTTCCTAATTCTTTTGATATTAGAAAGCATGGCATCAATATAACAAGACCCTCTGTAGCATGGCTTTAATATAATGTGGATTTTCCCTTGTATCCTATCCAAAAAGTCCAGTGTCTTGAAGGATCTTCTAGTCTTATCTATACCCTACTTTAAAAAAGTAAAAAAAAAAATGCTAACTTTACAAAGAAAAATGTCACTAAATCATTTAAATTGGAAACTTGGAATAAATTTCAATTATAATTTGCTTTACAAAAATTCAATTTTCATGAAACTTTTCAGGCCGCCACCTACTGCATTAATTGAGGCCAAACTCACCAGTGCAGCTGTATACAGCATCATCTGCAGAGGACTGCTACAGCAAGCTGCAGGTGTTTTCTCCCATGTGTTTATGAAGTGGCTTCCTAGGGTTTCTTCAGTCTGAAACCTATTCAGTCAAACTGGACATTCTAAAGTCCTCATAAGTCTTAATGCATCTGCACAGGTTGGGAAAGAGTACTCCTGCTTACTTCCCAGGCTAGTGAGGATTATCCGTGATCTACAACCATCCCAGCATGAGTGCTGAGCACATTGTTTTAAGGAATTAAGGCACCTGAGGCCAAATTGGTTACTAGGAGGAAGATAACTTGTTGCTGCATAGAAAAAAGTCTTGCCTTGTTAGGTTCAGGCTCATTGGGAAACCCCAAGTAAGGGAATAACAGAGACAGAAGGGGAGACAGAGATGGGAGGTGGATAGAGAAGAGAGTCCAAACAGTCAAGTAAAATCCCATTGAGCAAATCCTGGGAGACTGTGGTTGGTGGAAGCTTCAGGTAGGAGGGGGATTTAACAGAGGTAGGTTCAGTCAGTAAGTCAAACAAGAATTTATTGAGAACTCACTATGTGTTTGGCACTGTGCTAAGCACTGAAGATACAAAGAAGGACAAAAGACAGTCCCTCATTCTAAGGAGCTCACAATCTAATGGGAGAGATTACAAACAAACAATTAAGTACAAAAGAGCTAAGTCCAGGATAAATGGGGAATACTTAATGAAGGGAAAGCATTGGAGTTAAGAGGGATTGGGAAAGGCTTTCTTTAGAAGGTGGAATTTTAGTTGGAACTTGAAGAAAGCCAGGAGGCGGAGATGAGGGAGAAAGCCAGAGAAAATACGGAGCCAAGAAATGGAGTGTCATTTGTAAAACAGCAAGGAGGCCAGTGTCACTGAATAGAACAGTTTGTGGTAGACCATAAGATGTAAGAAGATTGGAAATGTAAGGGGGTAGAGGCAGTTTATAAAAAGGTTTTGGATGCCAAACAGAAGATTTTGTATTTGATCTCAGAGGTCACTGGAATTTATTGAGTGGGGGTGGTGGTGATGGTGCTGAAGTGGTCAGACTTATGCTTTAGCAAAATTATTTCTGTGGCAGAATGCAGAGGGCCTGGGGTAGGGAGAGACTTGTGGCAGACAGACTAACCAGCAACCTACTGCAATAATTCAGGCATGATGTGATAGGGGCCTGTACCAGAGTAGTGTTAGTATCACAGGAGAAGAGGGCATATTCAAGAGACTCTACAAAGGTGAATCCTACAGGTCTTGGCAACAGATTGGACATGGAAGGTAAGAGATGGAGAGGAATTGAGGCAGACTCCTAGGTTGCAAGCTTGGGGGACTGGGAGGATAAGTGTGCCCTTGGCAGTATTAGCAAACTGGGAAGACAGGAGGGTTTAAGGGAAAAGATAATGAGTTCAGTTTTGGACATGATGAGTTTAAGATGCCTACTGGGCATCCAGTTCTAGATGACTAGTAGGCAGCTGGAGATGTGAGACTAGAGGTCAACAGAGAGCTGAGGGCATAAATTTCACAGCACAATTTGGAGCAGTACTAATCGAGGAAATTAAACATAGGAAATGGGCCAGAGTATTTTTATGGGGAACAAGCACCACCTTCTCCCTCCTCATATGTTGGCATTCTGGCAGAGTCCCAGTTGCCCTGTCCTAGATCTGGTTTGGAAAGGCGGGGTGTGGCACCAAGTGATTATGCCAGTTTGAAAATGAGTGTCCAGAAGCCAAGGTCATTTGGTCACATGAAGAATGACATTGCTGCTCTGCAAAGGAATTGTACAAGACCTCAACCACTCATTCCCCTAGTCTGAAATAGCTTATTAGTATTTCCAATAGGTCCCCTGGCTGTACCTCCCTGTGAGGGCACTGTGTTGATTCCACACATCCTAAGAGCACTTGGCCTGTCAGGGGCTCTTTCTTACTGCCCGATCATCTGTGAATATCCCTAATTCAGAAGGTGAATACATTCAAATGTCAGTTGCACAAAAGGAAGGTTGCCAAGCAACAGGGAATCTGAAATACCCCTGTCAGGCATTTTGAGTAGAAAACAGGCAGTTCACAACCCGTGCGGCAATTTTGTTTCAAATGGCAACAATAATAATACATTTCTGCCTCTCTCTTCCTCTCTTTCTCTCCTTTTTGAAGAATGAATCCCCTGCCAAGCCTCAATGGCTCCTGCATAATTTCACAAAATAACTGCTTTGACCTGAGATGATTTTTTTTTTGCCTGTGTTGGTGCTGTGAGCTTTCTGTTTGTGGGACCAACTTGGTACTTAGGTTACTAACAGTCCCCTCCTTACATCTTATTTGCTACCACCTTTGGTACATACCTATTTCTTGCAACCACCTGTCTCAAGCACCTGTGGAAAAGAATAAGGCTTTGTAGGTTTCTAGGCAAATGGTAGAAGAGTCAAAGACCCTTGGTCCTGTTTCAGTTTGAAATGATTCAAGTTCTTTGTCTGGTTGCATTGTATACCTTGCCTTTATAGGCAAGGTATACAATCTCTCCCATATTTATTGGTTTTATCAGTAAGGATTTCAATTTATCTGTCATGTTGTTCCTTTATAGCTCGGTTTCCTGCCATCTAGATCCCATACTTGCAAGATATCTAAAATTATTTGATTTTGGAATAAGTTTTGAGGAATAGAGAATCAGGATGTGGAATAAAGTGTTCACCATTTTTTAATATTCGATTAATTGAAAGTATTCATTAATCACATAATCTATGCCAGACACTGAGCTAAGCAAGGAGATATATGATAGCTCACGTGCCCCAAGGATTTTATATTCCAATAGAGAGATACAACCTATATAGAAGAGTGGTAACCAGGGAAGTTTTTGGTCTGACTCTAGGAAATCAGGACGTATGAGTAGAGCTACTGGCCAGTAGACTGTCATACTCTCTCTAGTAGCAATAATAACCCTATTCTTGTTGGGAAAATGGGGGCAATGGCAAGGCATATAGCAATATGTCCCCAATGAGTGTACCCTGTGATGCTGCGGATGGATGGATGAGATGTATCAGAAACATTTCACAGAGGAAATGTTTCTCCTAGAAAGCTAGGTGATAAACTTATAGATTTAGAGTTGGAAAGGGCCTTAGGGAACATTTTGTCCAACTCCCTCATTTTATGGATGAAGAAACTGAGGTGCTGAAATTTTAAGTGAATTGTCTAGTTACAGAGATGATAAGTATCAGAGGGGGACTATGAATTGAAGTCATCCTGCCTACACATCTATTCACTAGGCCGTGCTATAAGCTGATGACCTCCATAACTAGAATTGAAACTGGAAGAGAAAGATTTTACATACGGGGATCATACAACCTCAGAGATCAGATCAGGAGCCCCGATGGTTGTGGACCATGGTTTCCTTTCTGAGTCCTAAGGTATGGAAAGATTGACCACTGTACAAGGCTTCTATATCCAGTTGTCCTCTTAATCAAGACAAATATAGACTTTCCTTTCCAGGCCAAAACAATAGGCTTCTGAAGATTTGTGTGTGCTACATGTACTATCCAATGTCTATTCCTGATTAGTCCTGTGAAAGATGAGCCATCTTCTCCTGCATAATTGGGAACCACTTGACTCAATGTTATTGTGAGAGAAATCAGTTACAGAGCAGAGAAATAGTTCATGATGCCCCAGGGAAACTTCCTTTATAGTACATTGTGTCACTTCAGGGTTACAGTCCCTCTACAAGATGAAAGCCATAGCTGCGCCTGCACACTGTGTTTATCATAACACATTTCCACTTTAGGACAACGCCTGGCTGCTACAATACTTTTCACTCAACTGAGCCTGTTCCTTAACCATCATGTCACTGTGAAAGCCTGGATACCCTGTGACATTGTAGATGAGTTTCTCCACATGAATCTGTGATCTCATCAATGTGGGTACCTCTTCCAGGACCAGAAATTACAATCCATTTATGCCTGTTCATTCTGTATTACTCTTGTTTTCATTTTTCTGCAAATCTATCATATGGGTTCATCCAATATGCTGAGGATCTCCCCTGAGTTCTCTTTAAAATTGGTTGGCTATCAGTGGAGCAATTAAGTTGTTCATCCCTCACTTGGTTTTTATTTTCTGTTATACATTTCTCTGATGAAAGCCTTTATGTCATTTCCCCGTGTAATTACTTATTTGTGATGTGCTACAGCCTACCTATAGGAACCATGCAACATGGAGAGCCGGATGGATTGTCTTTTGGAAATTACACAGATTTCTAATGACTTCAGTTTTTTTTTCCCTGAAACAACAGTGCCTTAAACAACAACAACAACAACAACAACAACAACATTGTTTTTCTGATATTATTGTAAGGATGTGAATCCTGGAATGCTAGAGTCTCTGAAGGAATGAAATGGAAGATTGGACAGAGGGCACTAAAAAGAAGGAAGGAAACAAGCCTTTATTAAGCACCTACTCTGTGCCAGGCAAAGTTCCAAGAACTTTAGAAATATTGTCTCATTTCATCTTCACATCAACCCTATGAGATAGGTGCTGTTATCTCATTTTTGAGTTAAGAAAACCGAGGCAGACAGAGGTTAAATAACTTGCCTAGAGTCATAGGATTAGTAAGTGCCTGAAGCCAGATTTGACCTCTGATCTTTCTGATGCCAGGCCCTGTGCTCTTTTCACTTGTCAATTATTCAGTTGACAATTATTCTCATTTTACAGATGAAGAAACTGAGCACCATAGAGATTTTTAAGTGACCTATTCAAAGTCACACAATAAGTAATAGACTTGGGACTTAATCTTTTGCTGACCTAATGAAAAGGGCATTCAGTTTCAGTTACTCTCTTGTCATTTTTCCCTTTTCAGGAAACAAATGGGACAGTCCGACAGCCAAAAGCAGAACCTGGGTTCTGGTGGAGGGCAAAAATCTATATAAAAGCATAGGATTCCCCCCTCTCTCCATGCAGAGTTGTTAATGACTGTCTTGGGATACATGCACATCAGAGTTGAATGTACTCTCACTTATGTGATCTGCCTCCTCAAAAGAATGTCCCTTGACCCCAAGTTCAGGGGTCCAGCCATCTAAAGAGAGAAAGGGGCATTTCTGGATCATATCAGTCCCAGAATTGCCTCTTTAGCAACTCTAACTTCATATATGAAAGCATCTAGATTTCTAGATTAGATAGGGGGATTTCTTGGGCAATGCCAACCTTAGATTTGCCCTGGATTTGTTCTAAACCTTATTGTGTTGGTTTGGGGATCAAATCTTCTAGAGAAAGGGAAGATTTCCTGGGCAGTGCCAACTCCAGGATTACATTTTCAGCAACCTGAGGAAGTTCTGGGATTTCACTTCTTAGAGAGAATAGTGAATTTCTGAGTGATGCCAGCCTTGGATTGCCTTTCTAGAACCCTAAGTTTATGAGTTCAAGAACTCAGCTTTTTAGAAAAAGAAAGAGGATTTTCTGGTCAGTTGTTGCCTCTTAAATATAAGAGAATGTGAGAATATCTTCTAGTGAGAAAAAAGATATTTTCCAAGTCATATCCATTTTCTTATGGAAAAGAAAATAATGCACATGGCTCCTGTTGTAGGGCAGTAAGAGACCAAAGTCACAACATGGTGAGGTTGTAGAAGGAGACCTGGAATTTCTCCTCATGCATAACTGTTACCTGTTAGGACAGAGAAGTTTCAATCGCAATCAGGAACCACTGCTACAGAGCCCCAGATGAACAGCTTCCAGGAGGGAGTGTAAGCTCTTAGGATAGTATCATAAATCTGGATCCACGCATATGTCCTAAGGTTAAAGTGAGCCTCTTCAGAATACTGAAGGGAGTTGCCTTTTATCAGCCCTAAGATTGTTTTCCTTCTGGAGTCCAGACCACTGGGTCATACTATGAGTCTAGAAAATGTGTATAGAGCCCAAGGAAATGGTGGAAATAAAGCAAAGATAGAGTAGTTCATGATGTCCTTTGTCCCTTTTGTTTTTTGCATTCATTTTAGGAAATGAAACAAAGGTTTTTGTCTTGATATGAATAGTTACCTGGAATGATTATGTAGGAACTAATGACCCTTTTATCCACATCTGTGGAGACCTAGACAAAATATAATTTAGTCTTATTTGGAGATTTACTGGAGGACACTGACGGGGCAGGGGTGGGAGGCAGAGGGAAGGGAATGGATTGAAGATTTTAAGTTTTAGGAGCTAGGTAGGTGGTATTGTGGATAGAGCCAGACAAGGTTTTAGGAAGACTTGAATTAAAATCCTGTCTCAGTCACTTATTGGCTATATGCCACTAGGCAAGTCACTCAGTCTCTCTCTTAGTCTCAGTTTCCTCATCTCTAAAATGAAGATACTAATAATAATACCTACCACACTGGGTTCTTGTAAGGATCAAATTAGATAATATATGTAAAGTGCTTTGCAAACCTTAATGCACTGTATAATTGTTAGCAATTATATTATTACGTGTTTTTTTTTTTGGGGGGGGGGCGTTGCTCCTAGATTGAACACAGCTGTGAAAACTCAAAGTTTGTCCTGCCAGTTCATGGTTTACATGATCCCCTAAGGAGACTATCTCAACTTCTTCTGGAGCAGAGAGGTTTCTGCATAGAGCTTTTTTTCTTTTGCAGCTAGTACATTTCCATCACAAAGGATAAGGGAAAGAACAAGTGATGAAACCCCATATGTGATATGGTAACGGAATAATTCACTGGAATATTTGACCAAGTTTTCCTAGTGAAGTCAGCAGCTCTTTTAATCTCTCACTTCAGATTTTGGATTCCATATCTAACCGAGTCTTGTTATATTCTGGGCATGCTGAAATGTAACACAATGTAACAAGGTAGGATGTGTTGAATGAGTCTTTATGTAGCATGAAAAGGTCCCTGAGCTATCTCATTTTTGTTATTTACATTCCCTGGGAGGGTTATGTGGCTTGTGGGCTCGGCAGAGATAAATGGTTAGGTTAGAGTCTCTGGCATCATCCTAGCATTCAAGAAAGTCTCTGCCTGCCTCAGAGTTTTAGGTTTGAGTTCAGATGGAAGAGACTTATCCCCACCATAACTGACTTAGGAGTGCTCGTATGCTTCCCGATATCTCTTGCAGGTCAAAGGAAGTGATGATCTGCTGAGTTCCTGTATCTGGCTAGACTGGGAAAAGAGTAGTTGTACAAAGAGGGAGAAGAACACCAGCAGGGCCTGAATCAAGGCTGTATTAACAGACATAGTGCTCGACTAAGATTAGGGGTGAGGTTTGTGAGAGAGAGAGAGAGCTGCTAATATCTGCCTGCAGTTTCCCTGATGCTAGCCCACGCTATTGTTCTTTTCTCCCTAGTGATAATCACTTTTGTTTCCATTGAAATTTGGCTGGAATATTGTATTATTACACCATATATATTAGGTATCTTTTTTTCCACAGGTGTGTGTTTTTATTTTCCAATATGTTGTAATATATGAAAATTTACAGAAAAATCTGTCTTGTTGACCATGGATGAGGAAATTCAAATGAATGTGGTCATATTTATGCAAAATCTAAATTTATTATCTCAGTCCCAGTTAAATCACTTCCTCTTGGTTATCTGAGAATTGCCCAGGAATAGATTTGCTGAAGTTTTTTTTTTCTTTTCATTTACCACCCATTAGCTCAGCAAATTTGTTTGTAGTTTAGAAGCAGCAGACTGCAAAATAAGAAGACTCGATTGTCCTTTCCAGAGAAACACAGGTTTTGAATACTTTAAAATTGGAATTTAAAAAAAAATCTTCTCATGAATTAATACTTTATATTAACAAATCTCATTATCTTTTTATTCTCTCTGTCAGGGTGTCCACACTCTAGTCCAATAGACCACAATAATCTTTTTCTATTAACTAGGGAGAAATATTTTTATTTAGGGTACTGAGATGGGTGCTAACAAGGCAAAGGTCCTTTCAAACGCAGTACAGATTAGTTAACTTCTTGCAGGGAACTCTTTCTCCCATAGAGCAAATGCACCTCCAGTTCTAGTCTGTCCTCTCATTTTATAAATTTAAGAATGTAGTAAGGGAAGTGCAGCTAGATGGTGCAATAGGGTCTGGAGTCAGGAAAACTCATCTTTCTGAATTCAAATCTGGCCTCAGAACCTTATTAGGTATGTGACCCTGGACAAATCACTTAACCCTATTGCCTCAGTTTCCTCATCTATAAAATAAGCTAGAGAAGGATATGACAAACCACTTCAGCATATCTGCCAAGAAAATCCCAAATGGGGTCACAAAGAGTCAGACACAACTGAAAAACAACTGAACAACAACAAAGTGAGAAGGGGCCAGAGTGTGGGTGAATCACTGTTGCCCATCATCAGTATCAGAAACAAAATGAAAATAGACCAGATCTTTAAAATACATACTTTTCATGGATATATTAGCTTGATGGAATAGTTGGTGGTCAGCAATCAGGTACCAATTACGGTGTTTTGGAAATTGCTGGACAAAAAACATGCAGTTAAAATGCAAAAGATGTTGATTGACATGTGCATAGAATTAGGTGGAAATAAGTCATCAAAATCTGAGCTTATTAGGCGTGAAATGGCAGCCCCATTCAGCACAGCCAGTTCTGAGTCTCCTTTTCATGCACCCAGTATTGTGCTTCAGGCCACACTTATCAAAGTTACCAGTATATTGCTCCCACGCTGAACTGGCCCATTGCCGTACTCAGAGGAGGGGTTTTAATTAGCCCTCAGAGGCACATGGGAAAGCAGAGTTCCTCCACTGGGATCCTTTTGATAGGGAGGTTTCTAACAGATGGAAAATTCCGCCTAACTGACTGTGGCATCAGAAGACCTGAGTTCAGGTCTTGTCACTGAGACTCCATGTGCGACTTGGGCAACTCACACCCTCTCTCAGTCTCAGTCTCTTTCCTAAAATGAGGGAGTTAGACTGTAGGGCCTCTAAGGTCCCTTCTCCTTCGATGATTCTACGATTCTTTCAGGTTTGCCTTGAACAAAGTGGGATTAAAGAGAGTCAGGAGGTCATGTTGTGGGAGTAGTTTACTCTTGGGGATAAGAAATGTTAGCAGAAAACAGAACTTAAGGAATGAGCTCGTGATTATCATGTAGTGGGGTCAGTATAGGATCTAAGCTTGTTAAGCCTATTTGATGCTTACTAGTATATACTGCTATTTTTAAGTATAACCTCTGAAATGTTATATTAATATTACAAGCACAGAACACTATATAGCAGGTCATGGGAACTTATTTCAAATGTTCATTTCTATGTCAAGTGTTCCTTTCCATTTCAAACTTTCCTTGTAGTTGTGGGCTGGAGGGCTTTTTTTGCCTCAAAATAAAAACAAAAGCAAAAAATGGAATTCAGTGTTCCTCTGAGAGGATTTTTATCTACTAGATAATTTCAAATTCTTCAAGAGTCTGTTTCCAAGCCACCTGTCTGCTGCACCATGCCTATACTTTCTTTTGGGTCATTGGGATTCCATTGTTGTTGTTCAGTCCTATCTGACTCTTCGTAACTGCATTTAGAGTTTTCTTGGCAAAGATACTAGAGTGGTTTGCCATTTCCCTCTCCTGCTCATTTTACAGATGAGGAAACTAAGGCAAACAGGGTGAAATGACTTGCCCAAGGTCATACAACTGGTAAGTGTCTGAGTCTGGATTTGAATTCAGGTCTTCCTGACTCTACACCTGATGCTCTATCCACTGTGCCATCTGGCTGCCCCCTGGGATTCTCTAACAGGGAGGAAAGTTTTGTTGGAAGCTCCTCATCTTTTCTTCCATCACTGCCTTCCCTGCTCAACAACATTTCCTATTCCATGGATCATAAAAGTTAGAGTAAATTAAAAAAAAAACATATCAAGAAAAGGCAGGAATCCAGGCTACATATTTCTAGGTCTGTAGGAGGACAGTGACTGTTTATTAGAATCATGGCAGGAGTGGGGTGGGAGAGCATCTAATCTTGGTTCTACCACTAGCTAGCTTAGGTGGGTGGCCCTGGACATATTACTTTAGGCCTCTCTGCTTTGGTTTCATTATCTGTAAAATGATGGGGGTGCATCTCTAAGGTCCCTTCCAGCTCAAAATCTATGATGTCATATATCTTATGATCATTAAGTTTCTTCTGGCTCTGACGAGCTATGAATTTGTTATTTGGCAACCGGAATGAAAGGCTGTAGTTAAGAGATAGGCTTAAGAGTCCTTGAGATACTAAGTAATTATGGTCAGTACTTAGTAATGCCAAGTAAGAACTGGCCCAAGAAACTCAGAACAGCTGCCAATGGAAACTATTTGGAAACCTGAATCACCTGCCTCTGTTTTTGTGACAGAATTAATCATGACTGCAAAGCCTGAGAAGAAGGCCTAGAATATAGTAGAATATAGTAATATAGTAGAATATAGTAATAGTATAATATAGAAGAGAGTAATAGTATAGTATAGAATATAGTAATAGTAAAGTATAGAATAGAATATGGTAATAGTATAGACTATAGTCTAATTGATTTCAAGAGGGTTGCTGTTGATTTTTGTCCAACTCTTTGTAACTCCATTTGGGGTTTTCTTAGTAAAGATAATGGAGTGGTTTGCCGTTTCTTTTTCCAGTTATTTTGCAGATGAGGAAACTGAGGCAAACAGGGTGAAATGACTTGCCCAGGGTCACACAGCTAGTAAGTCTCTGAGGCCAGATTTGAACTCACGAAGATGAGTCTTCCTTACTCCAGGCCCAAAACTCTATCCATGGCACCACCTAGGTAGTCAATGGTATGACTAAGCCCACAGGTATTGTCTATGCCTGATTATCCAGTTCAGGGAGATTACCCAATTCAGGGGATGATTATCCATGCTCTTCTGTTTACTCCTTTTGCCTCTGCTACCTGATTTCCAACCATTTCACTGTTCATTAATAGTTTCATTAGAAGATGGGAGACTGAAGGTAAAAAGAGATGACACATCAGGTAAGTTTGTTTCTTGTTAGCACCTCTGTTAAGAAACAACAAAACAAAACAAAATAAAAACAGCTCAGAGGGAGGTGGAAACCATTGGCTAAAATCTAAAATGAGGTTTTTATGGATTTCAATTTTCTCTGTTATCCCTGTTCCACATTGCCATTGATAATCATAAAATTTCAAAGCTGGAAGTGACCGTAGAGATTATCTAATAATAATAACTCACATTTATATCGGGCTTTAAGGTTTATAAAGTGCTTTCTTTACAACAACTCTTTGAGATAGGTGGTATAAGCATTTACAGAGAGGGGTTATATTTTTTTTTTGTTTTTTGGCTTTTACACAGGGTTAAAGATATTACTTTCAAAGATATTAAAAAAAAAACCCAGAAGTACAAATTTTCTCCCAACATATGGCACACATATTCTCCTATACAACTTTGGTCCTTAGGAAGAGTAGGCTTACACAGCACAGTTTCTACCCAGCATTTGTCCCATTGAGTTCACATACACACTTGGCCAGGGTACTAGATGAGTCGGCTGTCCCGGGGCTGGCTCCTGAAGG
This sequence comes from Vombatus ursinus, assembly GCF_900497805.2. Taxonomy (NCBI): domain Eukaryota; kingdom Metazoa; phylum Chordata; class Mammalia; order Diprotodontia; family Vombatidae; genus Vombatus; species Vombatus ursinus. The sequence goes on along the minus strand of NW_020948983.1, from coordinate 33,054,044 downwards.
TCATTCCTCTGGGGCTAGATGTTGAACTGGATGGCTGCAAAATCTGGCATGGACTCTATTCTTGGACTTGCTGGTGGTTCACTCTCCTGACCTTTGGAAGCTAACAAGGTCATTGCCATCTTAGTCTTCTTCACCTAGGAAAAACTGACTCAAAAGTAGTAGTAGAAGAAGTAACAACAGGGACATATCTGACAGGCCACACTGTATAGGTCCAAATAAGGAGATGGCCATTCCTCTTCACTTGAACTTGCCAGGTTGAAAAAAGGTCAGACCAAGCCTTTTTATCCCAAGCTGACCAAACCCAGTGCCTTATGCCCTGGAGTGGCTTGTTAAATGGTTTTTGAGTTGAATTGAATAGAATTATTTCCATTCCACAAATAAGGAAATAGATGTTCAGAAAGTCTAAATACTTTCCATAAGATTCCTGCAAATAGCAAGTAACAGAGCTGGGACAGAGGACAGAGCTGGGTCTAAGTCCAAAACATCTTCCCCACTATTCTAAGGTCTCCAAACCTCTTATTTCATAGATAGGTTAGTTGAAGGCCAGAAAGCTTAAAGTCAAAATTCCAATTAATATCTGAGTAAGATTTTGAATCTCATTTCCATTCAAAGGCTATTTTTGTTATTTTGTCTGTCGGGCAGCAAGATCAATTGCAGGAAGGCTGTACTAATGCTATCTCAAAAATTAATAAGACTAATAACTAGCAATTATAAAACATCTATTATGTGCCTGACGCTGTTCTAAGTGCTTTTACAAATATCACCTCATTTGATCCTCACAACAACCTTGGGAGATAGGAATCTTTATCCCCATTTTACTGTTGAGGAAAGTGAGGCAAACAGAGTTAAATGATTTGCCCAAGGTAATACAGCTAGTAAGTGTCTGAGACTGAATTTGAACTAGAATCTTCCTGACTCGAGGTCCAACTGTCAATCCACTTCGAGTACACGACATTTGTGGTGGGGGTTTGGGAAATTTAACCTGGAGTATGAATATCATCATATGGGGAAATGTTCTAATATGGTTATAATACTTTTCCTTTTTCCTCATCATTCCTTTTCATCTACAGAATAATGTGTGGCAGGTAATAGTAAAAAGAAAATGGAATTAGGGATGTTTATGTACAGATGCATATGACTTACATAAAGGAAACCATTATAAGTCAAGGCATTCTATTGCAGGATCTGACATGTGTTCTGTCACTTTGAGTTAGTCACAAACATTCTAGACCTTCATTTCCTCATCTCAAAATGTAGAGCTTAATTATTGACCTATCCACTTCAGAGGATGGTCATGTGGCTCACCCAAGATATTGAATATAGGTGTGTTTTGGTTAAATGTAAGGCACTATACAAATACAAAGAATAATTATTATTGCATGCAGGGCTGTGCACATGCAAATACATATGTATACTCACACACATTCTAACATATTACTCTTACTAGCCTGCCAAATTTTCTCAGCTGGTTTAAAAATGCTAGGGAAACTCTTAGACAGAAAATTTCCCTTCTTGGACTGGTTAATTCTAGTGCCAAAACAAATGAACTGAGACAACGACAGGGTTAGAGGAGTGTGTGGTATCTGATCTGTCAGCCCTCTTAGAGTTACCCTCCCCATCCTGTACATGCCTTAGATGCTGTAATATAGCCATCAACACAGCACATACTTTGAGTTCACCAATTCTGAAGCACAATATCTCTCTAGATATTAGGCAGCAATGTGGTACAGTGAATAGAGTGTTAGAACTAGAGTAAGGAAGACCTGAATTAAAATCCAGTTTCAGATACTAGCTGTGTAACCTTGGATAAGTCACTTAACCACTCTCTGTCACAGTTTCCTCAACTGTAAAATGGAGAAAATGATAGCACCTCCCTCCTAGAGTAGTTGTGAGGATCACAGGAGGTAATAGTTATAAAGTGCTTAGCACAGTGCCTAAAACATAGTATGCACTTAATAAATGCTTATTTCTGTCCTTCCTACTAAGTCTAAAGGTAATGTTAGGGTCCAAATTTTATGCTCATAGGAAGGATGCAGATATGCTGCTCGAACAATCACAGAACCTCAGAGTTGAAAGGCACCTCAGTGGCATCTTGTCCAAATCTGAACAAGAATTTTTGAAAATATCGCTAAGTGATCATTTAGTTTCACTGGACAACCTGTGATGAGGAGTGAGCCACTGTCTTCCAAGTCTCCCCATTCCACTTTGGACAGCTCTAGTTAGGAAGTTTTTTGTTATATTAAACCTAAATGTGGAGCCCTGAAGTATTTACCCACTGTTCATAATTCTGCCCTTTGGGGCTAAACAAAATAAGATCTAATTACTCTTTTACATGCCAGTTCTTCAAATGATGATGGTGATAACTAGCTTTTACACAATACTTTGCCAAGAACTTTACAAATGTTATCTTATTTGATCCTCACAAAAAACCTGGGAGGTAGGTGACATTATGATCCTTATTTTATAGATGAGGGAATTGAGACAAACCAGTTAAGTGACTTAAATAGGGTCATGTAGCTATCTATAACAACTTTTCTTCAGTTTTAACATTTCTAGTTCTTTTAACCAATAATTATATCAGATGTGCCTCAGTCCACTCATTATCCTGCTTACTTTCCTCTTGACATTCTCTATTTGGTCAAAGTCCTCCCTCAAAAGTGGTTGCAGAAAGGAACACAGTATTCCAAGGCAGAGAACAGTCAAATTATCTACCCTCTTCTCCCCCTGCCTACACACACACACACACCCACACACACATTCTGAGCAGCATTTGCTCCAGTATTGTGAGGGACTGTCTGATGTTGGCAGCTACCAGGTTGAGCGCTGTGGCAAGAGTAGGGTAGGATCTGGGTATTTTGGAAGTCGAGGCAGGGGCTGTGGTAGGCAGAGTCGTGGTGAACTGGGATGGGCTGGATACGGAGAAGCCCTGAGGCAGTGGGCAGTGCTATGTGAGATAAGCTGGGTGCAAGGAAGTAGCCGGAGCTTGAGCTCCTGAGGCAAGGGGCGGTGCCACATGGGAGTGGGACGGCAGAGGACTGAGTTCCCTTTGCTTAGTCCCCTCCCTATATGCAACGTCATCCCCAGATGCCTCTTGTGACCTTCCTGACTTCCTGGGTCCCTTTGTGCAGCACTGACCCAGACCCCTCCTCCCAGTGTCTGAGTCTGACTTCCTAGGTCACATACTCTGTCTATGCGCTAATCCCAGATGCCTCCTCCCTGTATCTGGTCCTAGCCTCCTACATCACTCCCTCCCCCTTGGTATGCTAAACTCAGATAGCCCCTTCCGGTATCTGACCCTACAATCATTGGCTAGTAAGCGGGCTGGGGAGGAGATGCTAGGTAGGTATTTAGGAACAAGCGTGGTCAGATCACGCGCTCTCTCTCCTGGCTCCTGCCCTGTTGCTCTGGCCTTGCTGCTTGGGCTTGCTATGATGGCTTGCTGTGATGGCCTCTGAATAAAGCTCTGGTGTTGGCGCCTCCCGATGGCTCTTCTCTGTGTGTTTATCCGGTTGAGGACCGAAGACTCGGAAGTGAGTATGACTCTGGTAGCGTGCTCCTTATAGGAGGAGAGGGTACCGGCGTCCGGCCGGCAGAAGGTTGGTGTGCGGCCAGTACACAGTATAGTCTAGAATCACATTAGCTTTTTTTTTGCCTACCATTTTTATTGTTCATTCATCTTGAACTGGATGTCTACTAAACATCTCAAACTCAGGATGTCCAAAACAGAATATAATATCTTTCTTCCTAAACCATCCTTCACCCTTTACCTTATTTATGACTGTAGAGGGCAGCACCATCCTCCCAGTCATTCAGGCTGGCAATTTAGAGTCATCCAGGACTCATTATCTCTTACCACTCCCCCGCCTCTCCAAATGTCCAAGTTGTTGCCAAGGCCTACCTATTTCATCTTTGAAACATCTCTTGAATACATTCTCTTCTCTCCTCTGACACTGCTACCTCTCTAATGCAGGTCCTCATCACCTCACACCTTGATTACTGCAAAGGGTGGGTCTGCCTGCCTCAAGTCTCTCCCCATTCCAATCCAATCTCCATTCAGCCACTAAAGTGATTTTCCTAAAATACAGGTCTGTTCATGTCATTCCACCCTCCCCTCAACACAATCAATACACTCCCCTGGCTTCTTATTGCCTTCAGGAGAAAATACAAAACACTCTTTAACATTCAAAGCCCTTCATAACCTAACTCCATCCTATCTTTCCAGCGATCTCTCACCTTATTTCCCAAAATGTAGTCTTCAATCCAGTCACACTGATCTCTTAGCTGTTCCATAAAAAGAACACTCCATCTCTTGGCTCCTGGCATTCTCCCTAACTTACCCCCAGGCTTGAACATTCTACCCCCTCCACTCTGATCACTGACTTTCCTGGGTTCCTGTAAGCCTCAGCTAAAATTCTACCTTCTATAGGAAGCCTTCCCTTCTTAATTCTAGTACTTTCTTTCTTCTATTTCCAATTTCTTCTGTATATAGCTTGCTTTGTATATATTTATTTGCATGTTTTCTCTTCCGTTAGATTGTAAAATCCTTGAGAGGAGGAACTGTCTTATGGTTCTTTTTGTATCTAAAATGCCTAGCACAGTGCCTGACACATAACAGGTACTTAATATTTATTGATCATAGTAGAATTGTTGTTTGATTAAGAATTATCCCCTTACCTGTTGTTGTGAATCAGGTCCTTCCATTTCCCTTTAATTTTCTCATCATATAATTTTGTGTATGATATTTGAAACTCTGATATTTGGCATATATTGGAGGATACTTATCTAAAACTAATTTCTGACCATCTTCTTTCTGGATTTCCCAGACGTTCTTGGTAAATACACAATTATTCCTCTAGTAATTGGGTGACATATTAGAGATGAAACCATTTCAGCTCTTTTTTTTTCTTATGCTTGATACTCATTAACTATGAATTAATCAATGGACATTTAGTAAGTGCCTACTATTGAAAGATACCGTGCTATTATCCTAGAGATATAAAGACAAAAAAAATTAAAGTTATTTCTCTTAAGAAGCTTACATTCTATTAGGATGAGTGAATCATCCATGTGTTGTAATATGCAGTACACATATATACAAAATAAATACAAGGTAGTTAGTGATAGAGAGAATTAACTGGGCCACCAGGAAAGACTCTGTTAAGAAGGTGGTACTTGAACTGGATCTTGAAGGAAGTACACCCCAGAATTTTGCTAGGAGTAAAAGTCATATTTATACGCCTACATGTTGTAGCCTCTACTATTTTCCCTTTTGTGAAAATTAGGAAACATTTATCCATTTCCAGCCCTAGAGTATCTCTTCTATTTTCTAAGGTCATTCCACATATTATAATGTGTAGTGTTACTCAATACATGGCAGATTTTGTAAAACCTTGGGATGGTGACTTGAACTCAGCAAAGACATTTAGATACTCTCTTGCCATTTCCTCACTTATTTGTTAATCATTTTTGTTCTGTCTTAGTCCAAAGACCATTTTTGGCAAAAATAAAATAAAATAAACAAAATAAGAGTTGAATAGTTCTTTTTTCACACTATCATCTGTTATCCTCATCCACCCACCCTAAGCAGCAGTCTTACTCATTTTTGGATCCTTTTCTCTTCTCCAAACTAGCTTAAAACACTTTTTTGTTGTTTTTTGCATTCATAGGTAGCTCTAGCTCATTCTAACCTTTAGCCCTCCTGAAAATATTAGCACAAGTCTACTATGTTTTTACATTCATTCTCCATTACTTTTTTTTTAAGGCAATTGGGGTTAAGTGATTTGCCCAGGGTCACACAGGAGTGTCAAGTGTTTGGTCTGAGGCGGGATTTGAACTCAGGTCCTCCTGACTTCAGGGCCGGTGCTCTATCCACTGCACCACCTAGCTGCCCCTCCATTACTTCTTCTATTTCTATCATCTATACATATCTTTAAAAAAACCTGCATTGGTTGACGAGTTCACTGGCTGTCTACATTAGTCTCTTTAGACAACTCCCTCATTTCTTCCTCTGTGGAAAAACTTTTCTTTTTGGAATATACGTTATCCCACTTGGGTCAACTTTTCCTATAGGATTTAAGGCTAAGGTAACTCATCTATCTTCAAAACAAACAAACAAACAAACAAAAAAAAAACCCCAAAACCTTTGAAATTCATTCTTCTTTAATCTAGACTGCTTCCCAACTATACTTGATTTTTCTCTCCTCTAACATGAATTCTAAGATGGAATGGAAATTTCCCTTCTGTGTAACTGTAATATTTTCATTTGTGGATCCAGAATATAATTTCTATTTGTTTCTGTCACCTTTTCAAAGATAAAAGGCAAGCCAATAATATAAAAAAATTTAGCAACTACTCAGATAGCTGGATACAAGTCCTATGTGCCTCCTCTGTCATGCTTCCATGACAGGTATGTGTTTTTTCTGCAGTCTTCTCTCCATTTTCTTCTTCTAGCCAGGTGATCTACCATAGGGCTTCAGTCCCATAGCAATACCATTTATATTTCTTTCTTTATTGGTCTTCATTCAAATGGTCTCCATTATGTTTTCTCACTGAAACTCCTGAATTTTCTCACAAAGTTTTGTTACTTAATCCAGTGTGATACAGTTGAATACATGACTGATGTTTATAAGTGGAGCCTTGTTTGCCACTAGGCTGGTCAAATTATTTTGACTTCAGGCTGTGGTTGCATCTATTGCTTTCTTGTTCTTGTTCAGCTCTAGGTAGAACTCTTTATAGCTCCTTCAACCTTGACTAGTGACAGTATAGTATGATGGAAAGAGAATTATATTTGGAGGCAGGCAACCTAGGTTGTATTTCTGGCTACTCTGATTATTATCTACGTGATTATGGTCAAGTCATTTGATTTCCTACATCTCAGTTCCTTTAAAATGAGGATGATTATATTTTTAGTAGCTCATTATTGTGAGGAACGTGATGAAGAAATAGTGTGGAACTGTGAAAAGTCTTGGAAGTCGGGACAGAGTTTGAGTTTCAGTTCTAAGTTTCGTTACTGTGACTGTGAAGCCTTGGACAAGTCAACCAATTCCTCTGACCCTATTTCCGCAAATGTATGTAATGGGTCTCTGCTGCATGCATAGACCTCATGAGCTTGCTAGGTTGATGCAGCCTCTCTGGGTCGAGGAAGCTGGGAAGATGGCTTCTGTGAGAATCACGGTGACATGTAAGGGAAGAAACTTGAAGAAATTTGGAACATGTGTAGACATTTTATAACTCATTCTGGTTGGCTAATAGTGAGGTGAAGGAGAGACTGATTAGCTTTAAAGGCATTCAAAAAGGCCCCTCAGTTTTAGCTACTTCCTATTTCGTCTCATTTGTATCTTTTGCTCATGGTATCTGATGAAGGGTGTGGAATGTCTAAACTTGGGTGTTTTGAAAATCTAGGAGTTAGCCATAGCAATATGGGGGTTGGAGTCTAGGCTAGGTATTATAGAAAGGAAGAATAAATCCATCCTTGGGAGGATCTTTGGGACCAAGGCCATTAAAAACTGAGGCAAGGATTCTTGAAATACCACATAAAGACATCATCTTGGTAAAACCATTGCTCTGTAGGAACTGAGCTAAGTTATGAGTTATCTCTTCGCTTTCCCCAGTCTTCCACTGAGGTGGTATATGGATACAATACCCTGCAGTAATTGGGAGAAATGCTTATACTTTTTTTTCTTTGATATTTTTGAAATAAATATCCCTTGGTAAAAACCAATTGATATTAAATGGTTAAATTGAACTAGAGGGCTGGTCACAGGCACCTCAAAATGGATGAAACATAGATTGTAGGGACTTAAATCAATGACAGTAGAGAAGAGAACCACACCAATTTCTCAGGGTACTCCTATGACACCTCACAAAATGATGAAGCAGGCTTAGCTTTGGAAGAGAGGGCCAGAGCAAAAACACTACATGTAAAATGGGCATAAAACTATTTGTGATAACTACATTCAAGATTACGCTGAAGAAAACACTTATCAACTTCAAAGTGTTAGAGAAATGTGAATTATTGTTATTAAATAAATGACAATATTACCTACTGTAGTTGGTTACTCTCCTGGACTCCTCTGTAGCAACACATGAACAAGTCTCCCTCTTCCTATACTTCCTCCCTTAGTCTGGGTTAAGTTTTAACATCAGCCATTGTCATTGTCTGACCTCTCACTACTTGGTCCATTTTCTTTTCTGTTTCTTCCAGTCCATGCTTAAATAATCTCTTCCAACCATTGTTACCCTATCTGTCCCTTGTAGTGTTCATTCCTGGTAGTTAATTTTCCTTTCTGATCCTCTTCTTCCTTCTCTCTATTTCTTTCTCCACTACTCAAATACAGGAAACTGGTTCCTAGTATTGTTTTCTTGTTTCTTATCAATGAAATACTGATGTGCTATGAATTATGCAATCCTAAAACCAAAACCATTTTAATATAATTAAGATAGCTTTTGGTTTACAGAGGAAAGGAGCACTCATGTAGTTTGGAGAAAAGTGTATTTCATAATACCATCTCTCAAATTTTAATTAAAATTTCCCTAGACTGTAACTTAATCTATTTGAAGAATTTCCTTAAATTTCTGTGCCTGGGTTTTTATTTGCTTATTAAAGGTTTACTACCATTGACACCAAGATTAAAGAACGAAGTTGCGGTCTACCTTGTAGACTTTTTTAGTCACTAGGATATATTTAGTTAATTTTAGCTGATATTACCTTACCTTCAGCAGTGATAGGAGCTGTTAAAGCTGTAGTTGTCAATTACCAAAAAAAAAAAAAAGAACACATTTTATTTGTGTTGTGTGCTATTTATAGCTGTTGTCCATTATGGGTTCTCAGGAGCCCCATTTGCCACTACAACTGTACGGTCCCATAAGTTTAACTCAGCATTGTGACTGCAAAACTGTCTTAAATCACAAGAAGGAGAGAGAAGAAAATCATCTGAAATGAAAAAAATGCAGCTTGTCTTTGTGACAAACTACCATTCTTTGCCGTTCACTGTTTCAGAACGTTCAAAACTGTACACATCGTTTTGCAGTGTATTTACAGTGAAACAAAATATAAATCTGACCCTCTGAAGAAGCGACAAGAATGCTGTTGATATCTTTGCAACGGCTTGAGTTTGGCTTATTGACTAATGTACCATTGTGCAAGGCATACCAGGCAATATCAACTCACTGGCTTAGACAATGGGAATATTCATTCTGGGTCTTAAATTTATAAGAGCTTATGTTATTTTTTATTTCTTCTTGTTGGGAACATTGTTGTTCAATATGCTGCAAATGAACAAAGTTTAAACACCACAATGAAACTGATATGGAATTATGGAACTGAAAATAGGCCACTGATTGGGTTCAGATTCATCAAGCTACTTTCTTTCTCAACAGACTTTTTATTGGAGTTCCAATACAGCTTTCTTTAGAAAGAATGAAATATGGCTGGGAGCAGGCAATATAGTGAGAACCGCCTACCTCTAGTTAATTTCAACTCTGCTCAGCTAGTTAACTATAGATGTGTTTCTCCCACAGTGTTTCATAAAGAACATAGAAAAGGTAGCAAACTCTAATCCGAAAAACTCATTTATGGAATAGGAAGATTTTTGTTTTTTCCTGATTCTATCCAACTTGTTGCATTTTTCCATAGAATCAGTTGCAGGGATATGATTCCAGAGATCTTAAAAAAAAAGAAAAAAAGAAAACAACAGCAATAATTCATTGCTTTATCTTCTTCATTTCCAAAGGGGATGACCCAGTTTTGTTTGTGTGTTTTTACTGTTGGGGAAGTGATGGTAGAAAGAATAGGATGAACTACATGATTTTTGTCTGGCACAGGGTTAACTGAGGATAAGAACCCCATAAAATTCTGCCTCTGACTGCTATGGTTAGTGCAAAAGAAAAGTGTGGTGGTGAAGAGAAGTGCTGTTTTAAATTTGGAACACAAAGAACCTCCAGAGTCACATTTCATTCACATTTATAGCACACTTGAGAGATGGATAAAGTTGTTGATTATTATCCCAAATTTGCAGATGAGGCAACTGAGCTACACGAAGCTGTCATGAGTGACACAACAGTCCCCAAACAAATCAGCATCAATCCAGAAGCATAATTTGGGTATTCCTAGCTCCCAGACTGATCTTTGATCCACACGCCTAAAGATAAGCCCATGCATGGATGTGATTGGATATATTGTATATACAGATGTAGGTAAAAGTAATAATTTATTCACAACTGTGTCAGGAATACTGACATTATGATTAATGTCATAGAATTTTACAGGTTGAAAGGGTCCTTAAATAATATTAATCCAACTCCATCATTTCACAGGTAAGAAAATTGAGAACCAAAGAAGTCAAGGTCATACACCTTGTTAAGTTATAGTCAAATTTCAAGCCAATCTCAGGCCAATTGGCTTCCATTCTGGTGTTCTTTCCACTACAGCATGCTTCTACTTCGTTTGTGTCACTGAGCAGCTTTCCTCTTGTACCATCAGGTTGAACTATTTGGATGGGTGGTTAAATTCAATGCAAACTCAACTATTGTTTGCCTGATTGATATCTAACCAGTCTGTCCCAGGCTATCACACCAGATTATGCTTTACATCTAGCTGTCCGTCCCAATCATTTTGTCATCTATCCTTGTTGTGCTACCCCTGGACCAGATGCCTGAATAAATATCCCAAGTATGTATGTATATGTGTGTTGGGGACAGAGGGCAGAGGGAGTAACCCTGGGGGGAAGTAATCTTTTGTTAAGATTCTAGGCTGAGTTATTTTGATTGGTTAATGACTGAGTACAAATTCAATGCATTCTATCTATCTAGCCAGTGTCCACTCTGGACCCTCACATTAGATCACTCTTCACATCCCATTGTCTTCCTCATCTGTCTTGTAGTTTTACCCTGCTGCTTCATGTGGATACCCTGCCACTCTTCACCTACTTGTTCTGTGCCCAGCAAGTACATGGATACTATCATACTGCTGTTGCTCTTGAAAAGATAGAAAGGGCAGTTACCCTAAGGGAGAATCAACTCACCATGCCTCTGATGCCTTAGACACTCCTTTCTCTAGCCACCACTCCCATATATATATATATATATTGTCTTCTCTAATTAGAATGGAAACACCTCAAAAACAGGAAGTACCTCTCTTCTTCTTTTTCTTTTCCTTCTCCTCCTCCTTCTCTTTCTCCTTCTCCTCTTCATCCTTCTTTTTCTTCAGCTGTTAGCACAGTGCTTGGCACACAGTAAGCATTCAATAAATTCTTTTCCTTCCTTTCATTCACTCATTCATTCATCACCAAGAAATTTTAATGTTTCCTGATTAAAAATACTTTTGGTGTCTTTACGTAGAGTAAGAGACATAGGCTCCATATTTATCCAGCTTACACCTTAAGACAGAAAAGCCATATGGTACAGGTTCATATTTATTCATGTTCTGAGAGTTATTACTCATATCACTTTGCACTCCAATCTATCCTCTGCACAGCCACCAAAATGAATTTTCTAAATCAAAGATCTGACCTTGCCGCAAACACTTCTCAATTAGGTATGGTAACTCCATATTATCTCTAGAATCACATATAAAATTCTCTTTTTGGGATCTAAAATTCTTCACACCCTGGCTCCATTTTTCCTTTCTGACAATAGTACATATCTTTCTCCTTTATTCACTTAATGCTTCAGGAGTATTGACTTTTTCTTTTTCTTTTTTTTTCCTTTGTGAAACATACTATCTGTCTCTAAATCTTTGTGATGACTGCCCCCCATGGCCTTCCTTCTTTTACTTCTTAGAATTCCTGATTCACTTCAAGACTTAACTTGTTAACTTCTCTATGATAGTTCCTATCCCAGCTCCATCCAAGATTATTACCTGCTTTGTATATGTTTAGTACATTTCTGAATATCAACATGTTGATTCTCTCACTAGAATATAAATTCTTTGAGGGCAGGTACTGTCTCTTATCTTATATCCTGAGCTTTTAACATAGTGCAGTGCATAGTAGGTGCTTAATAGATCCAAATGAATATAGGCAAAAAGACCTTTGCCTTTGGAAGTTAAATAGATATTTCACCTGCCTTTTTAGGCCAGTGGGATATGAGAAAGAACTCTATTCTATTATCACACCAGTATAATCTTTATTCCCGTACTATGATGTGTAATGATGATGATGGTACAGGAAATGATAGAAACTGAGCAACACACCATGGCAAGCTGTAAAAATTTAGTTTTTAAAACCCTTCTAACCTCATTTTTACCTTTTCTTTCTTACATATTAGTCCCCTCTATGCACTCTACAATCCACTGACTCTGTCCTCCTTGGTATTCCTCAAACAAGAAACTCAATCTGCTAACTCCATTAATTTTCTTTGGTTATCATCCATGCCTGGAATTCTCTCCCTCTTCATTTCTGCTTCCTGACTTTCCTGGTTTCCTTCAACTCCCAGATAAACTCCCACCTTCTAAAAGAAGCCTTTTCTGATTTTCTTTTATGTTAATGTTTTCCCTCTATTAATTATCTCCAATTTATCTTGTCTATAGCTTGTCTGGACGTGTTTGCATGTTGTCCCCCCATTAGAATGTATAATCCTTGAGAGCAGGGACTATTTGTTGGATTTATTTTTAGTGCTTAGCATAGAACCCATCACATAGCAGGTGCTTGTTTATTAACTTGGACTGTCAAATAGCTAGCAAGAAGTGACTTGGTAGTTAGAATTATACAACAGATGCTTGTTATCATAAACTAACAGATGAAAAATTCCTGTACTACAAATAAAGATCTTAAAGAATCCTTGAGAGATAGAAAAATTTTGCTAGAATTGTACCATTATTACATAGAGCTGTTACCTAATAGCTTTGTTATAACATTCATCCAGAAAAACAAATTGAGAATATTTTAAATATATATATATACACACACACATATAATCATACTAAGTACTCCTAATCTCTAATCTGTATGGAATGAAGAACTTTCAAAATGCAAAGATCTAGGAAAAGAAATCAAAATCATTAGTGAACATGATATGGCATATAACAACATCCCTGTTCTCTGTGTTACTATCCTAAATGTTCTTTCAATGAAGCCTATGGAAGATGTGCTTAAATCTGAAGACTTTTATTCATTTACAAAGAGAAATTATTTAAATCTACCTGGGCAATAGCCTATAAAACATTAAATAAAAATAGCTAACATTTTGTAATAGCTAACATTTATAAAGCACTTACTAAATGCCAGGCATTACCCTAAGTACTGTGTAATTATTATGTTATTTTGTCCTCATAACAACTTTGGGACATAAGTGCTATTATTATCCCTATTTTACAGATGAGAAAATTGAGGCAAACAGAGTTGAAATGACTTACCCAGGGTCACACAGCTAGTAAGTGACTGGAGTTGGATTTGAACTCAGGTCTTGCTGACTCCAGGCCCAGTGCTCTATTTACTATACCACCTAGCTGCCCAGCAATAACAGGATAGTGACCCATGCCAAGACTATTTTTTTTCAGCTGAATTCCTCTCGAAAAAAAGAGATTGAGAAAGAATATAATAAAAATAATAACTCATGTCCATAGGCACCTAGGTAAATAATGCTGGACTTGGAGTCAGGAAGTCCTGAGTTGGAATTCTGCCTCAGATACTTTCTAAATGTGTGACTTTGTGTAAGTCACATAGCTTCACACATTCTTGGTTTTCTCTTTTGTAAAATGGTGATAATAATAACTCCTGCCTTTCAAAAATGAAATAATATATGTAAAATGATTTGTAAACCTTAAAGTACTGTCTACATGCTAGTTATTATGATATTAAGTTAACAATAATATTAATAAGGTACTTTTTAACATCAGCAAATGCTGTTGCATGCATCATTTTATGTTAAGTACTTCATGGCCTATAAAAATTAGTTTATTTTCTTGTCTTGTTATTTTGGCTGCTGGATAAGAAGACAGATTCTTATTCTCTGCTTTCATACACAGGCAATTCTTATACTAGATATTGTCCTGGATACTGATTTCTACCTTATTTTAAATCTCTATTGGCCATGGGACTGGGTATAGATAAAAAATATATACATGAAAGGCCATGTGGCACAATAGAAAGAATATGAGAGAATCTATAGCCCTGGGTTGAAAGAGGCCCAACCAGGCTCTGCCAAGGATTATTTAGAAGAGGGCAGGCAAATCACAACTACCCTGGAAAGATAACTGGCTCTGGAATCAGATGATATAAGTTCAAATCCCATTTCTGATAATACCTGAGTGACATTGGTTCCTTGCTTTACCTCTCTTTTCTTAGTTTCCTCACATATAAAATGAGGGGTGGTACTAGATGACATCTAAGGTCCATTCTAGCTTTATAATTCTATGATCTGAAAAATCCTGGGTTTCTCTGTCTTGAGAATTGTTGTACAATCTGCCTTTCCTCTTGTGAGGAAAGCAACTTGCTCACCTTCAAGTGTTCTTTGTACGTGCTAGTATTATGTAAATCAGATATGTTTTTAGGAATTGTCTATCTGTACACATCTCCATCACAGCCATAGTTGTAATATTGGGGCCCTAGAAACCAAGACATTTTAGATTATTTACCTGTATCTATCTCTCTGTCTGTCTGTCTGTCTATCTATCTATCTATCTCTATGTGTCTGTTATCTATGTATCTGTCCATCAATTCATTTATTCATCCGTTTATTCATTTTATTTTCAGGACAACGTCCCTATCAGGTGATTGTGGCCCGAGTTCATCCAGGAGAGAGCAATGCTAGCTGGGTAATGAAGGGGACCTTGGAGTTCCTGGTAAGCAGTGACCCCATCGCTGGGCTCTTGAGGGAAAGCTTCATTTTCAAGATTATCCCGATGCTGAACCCAGATGGTGTCATCAATGGCAAGTAAGTCAGACACCTTTCCCTGTGCAGTTTGTATGTCACCATGGTAACATCTCACTGGATCCATCTTTCAGACCTGTCTTGACTGACCCTACATACTCATGGCTGAGAATATACTCAACTGGGCCTATGGCAATATTCTTGATCTATCTCAAATAGCATATGGGATTCAGGCACATCTATGCTAGGTTTATGATGTCTCAGAGAATGATAATGTATAATTTCCCTGATTTCCATTTTATTATATTCAGTTCAGTGACATCACATTTGTGCCTTCTCTGTTGATGTAGTCAGTCCTGCAGATGCATTATTCTCCTTTCTGAGTAATAGGATATTATATAGAAGAGGTATAAGACAGCTCCTCTCCTCATCCTATCCAAAAATGTCCCCTAAACACAAATGAAAAAAGATTATATCTAGACTTTTGATACTCATTTTTAACAATGACACTTCCTCTGCAGGCTCTTTTGATTAGAAGTCAGTATTGCCTTTGTGTCGTCTGAGAACAGTGGTCAAATGATAGAAGTCATACATTAAGGCAGCAGCATTAGCAAGATTATATTGGACACATCTTTTTCATGGTCTGGCCTCCTAGACAACACAGATTCATTTCATGTGGCTGCTGAAGTGGGTCCTTCTCAATAGAGAGGCTTACTTGTCATAATTACACTAACTCTGCTTTACATAGTGAACAGTGCTTTTGAGTGCCACTCATTGAGTTTACTGACTAAATGCTCATGTATTTGAGAGTATTCAGTCTGCATTTCTAGTAAATATTCCTATTCTGCATAAGAAGAGTATAAGTCCTACTCCAGTACCTCATCATGGTATCCTAGGTTCTGAAAGGCTATGCTAGTAGAGGGCAAGCTCTATAAGGCTATTATATAAGCCTGGTCGATAGAGTGTGATCTGAGATATTTGGGGAGGGTCATTGACCAAATTGGTTACAAGTTGATGAATACTAGAGACATAACATCTGTTGAAGATTACATGTTAATGGAATGATTAACCACACTAATATAATCATTGATAATTGAAGTACTGACATTAAGAATAGAAGGATGGACATGTATGTGTGAGATAATTGTATTGGATGTTAAAGTGGTGGTGGGGGAAGAGTTTTAGTTCTATCTTAATTTTAGAATGTCAAAATAATTTTGTTGAATTATGATAAAATTCATAGTTACTTTCATAATTTATCAGAATCATAAATCCATAGATTTTTAAGCTGAGAGTGACCTTAGGGATCATCATTTTCAACCCTCTTATTTAATAGATGAATAAACTGAGAACTAGAGAAATTAAGGGGCTTATGCAAGGTTCCACAACTAGTTAATGAAGGAGTAAGAGTGAACAGTGGTCCCCCACTCTCAGCTGAGTGCTTTTTTTTCTACTGACTGTGCATGAGCACCAATATTATTGGGTATATTAGAATGTGAGAAAATGTGTGTGACATTGGTTGTGCATTGCAATACACTGTATTTATAAAGCATCTTTTCTCATAGAGTTCAAATATTATTCACTCCTCCATTAGTATCACAACAGACTTGGGAAGGAGGATACTAGGAATGCAATCCTTATAGGACAGGTAGGAAAATAAGGACACTACTGGATGTGTGACTTTCCAAGGAATTTGGCCAAAGCTACTTGGTATGACTTTAACAGAGCCTAATCCAATGTTTAATCCAGTAGATTTTTTCCCCCTCATGAATGCAGATAAGAAAGGAGATGAGGTGGAGGAATGAGTATAGCATAACTGGGCAGTGAACAGACTTCTCCTCGGATCATATCACTTTGGAAGCATTAAAAACTTACAGGTCCCCAAACTGAGCTGTGAAAGCAGTGGAACATAAAAAGACAGAAACTAAGGCTAGACGTCCCCTGAGAAGCAAACAGAGCCCAATACTAGCATAAAATCTGAAGTCAATAAGTTGGCTGGGGAAATGAACAAACAACAACAACAACAACCAACAAGGAAAAGCTCCTATGGTGACAAGGATGCTCAAGACACAAACTGAGAAGACAACTACAAGCACAGACTCGAAAAAAATACAAACCTAAGAAAAACTTTTGGAAGAGTTAAAGAATTTTTTTTAGAAAGCAAAAAAAAAAAAAAAAAACCAACCCAATTTAAACAAGAGTGGTAGAGACTATTTAGGAAATAAATAGGAGCTATGCAAAAAAATATGAAAAAGGAATTAATAGCTTTGTTAAAGAGGTTTTGTGGGCAGCTCTATTAAAGAGATTAAAGATGGTCCAATGAATAAAGTAAGGGTCTGGAGTCAGGAAGACTCATCTTCCTGAGTTCAAATCTGGCTTCAGATACTAGCAGAAGCAGTTAGGTGGTACAGTTGATAGAGCACCAAACCTGGTGTCAGGAGGACCTGAGTGCAAATCCAGCCTCAGACACCTCCTAGCTGTGTGGCCCTGGGCAAGTCACTTAACCTCTGATAGTCTGACAAAAAGATCCATTGGATCCACCGGAGAAGGAAATGGTAATGGTTCAGTATCTTTTCCAAGAAAACCCCAAAATGGCATCATGAAGAGTGACTAAAAGCATGTGACTAAAACATGATTAAAAATGACTGAAAAACAACAAAAACAAAAGAAGTACAAAACAACACTGAAGAAAATAACTCCTTAAAATTTAGAATTGGACAAATGGCAAAAGAGGTACAAAACCTCACAGAATAAAATAACTCCTTAAAAGTTAAGTTTGGTCAAGTGGAAGATAGTGACTCCACCAGACATCAAGAAACAATAAAACAAAGTGAAAAGACTGACAAAATAGAAGATAATGTGAAATATCTCATAGGAAAAATAACTGAACTGGAAAATACATTGGGGAGAGATAATTTAAGAATCAAAGAACTACCTGAAAACTACAAACAAAAAATGGAGTCTAGACATCATATTTTAAGAAATTATAAAGGACACTTGTCCAGATATCTTAGAAATGAAGGGCCAAGTAGAAATTGAAAAAAAAAATCCACCGATTACCACCTGAAAGAAATCCTAATCTAAAAGCTCCCGGGAAAATAGAGCCAAAATCCAGAACTCCCATGTCAAGGAGAAAATACTGTAAGGATCAGGAAAGAAAGAATTCAAGTACCATGGAACCATAGTTGGGATCACATGAGATTTAGCACCTATAACAACAAGGGAGTTGAGAGCTTAAATTACAATATTCCAGAACCAAAGGAGTTAGGATTACACCCAAGAATAACCTATCCAGCAAAACTGAGTATAATCCTACAGAGGAAAAAAAATGATATTTAATGAAATAAAAGAATTTTAAGCATTCGTAGTGGAAGAAACAGAGATGAAAGGAAAAATTTGACATTCAAACATGAGATACAGGAGAAGTATAACAAGGAGCAAGAAATTGTAAAGGACTACACAAGTTAAATTGTTTATATTCTTATATGAGGAGATGATGCATCTAACTCCTCAGAACTTCATCACTAACAGGGTTCTGAGGAGTCTACTAAGACAGAGTGCCTTGGTATTAGTCTATTATGTTGGGATTATCTCAAAAGAAGAATAGAAATGTGAGAAAGGGGATTTACTGGGAGAGAAAGGGAAGGAGAGAAAGAATAGGGAAACTATCTCACAGATAGTATGCAGCAAATTGTTATTACTCTCTCCTCTATTATGCAATAGGGGACCAGGATGGAGGAGACCAGGATGGAGGGGACCAGGCAACACTTAAATCTCATTTCCATCTGAATTGGTTCAAAGAGGGAAGAATACACACACTCACACACAATTGGATAGAGAAATTCATCCTGTCCAACAGAGAAGGAGTTGTGAAAGTGGTTAAGAGAAATGGGTGGTAGTAGTGGAGGGGAAGATAAGAGGGAGAGTAGATTAAGGAAGACAGGGGTCAGAAGCAAAACATATTTTTGAGGAAGGGACAGGGCAACAAGAGAATACTAAATATTAGAGAATAGGATGGAGGGAAATAAAGTTATCAATCATAACTGAATGTGAATGGAATGAACTTATGCATAAATGGAAGAGGATAGCAGAAAGGATTAGAAACTACACTCCAAAGTTTTTCTATAAGAAACACACTTGAAACAGAGGCACATGTAGTTTAAATAACAAACTGGAATAGACTCTATTATACTTCAGCTGATGTTAAAAAAATAAGGGTTACAATCATTATCTCAGATTAGGAAAAAATAGACCCAAATAAAAGAGATAAACAAAGAAACAACATTTTGCTAGAAGGCATAATAAATGCTGATTTAGTATCAATACTTTACCGAATGGCATAGAATCCAAATTCTTGAAATAAAAGTCAAGTGAATTACAGGAAGAAAGAGTAAAATTATAATAGTGGGGGACCTCAATTTATCTCTCTCAGATCTAGATAAATTTAATCAGAAAAATAAACAACAAAGAAATTAAAGAAATGAATAGGATTTTAGCAAAGTTAGATATACTAGACCTCTGAAAAAATTGAATGGGAATAGAAAGTAGTATTCCTATTTCTTAGCTGTGCATGGCACCTTCACAAAAACTGACCATGTATTGGGGCATAAAAACCTCACAAACATGCAGAAAAACAGAAATATTAAATTTTTTTCTGACCATAATGCAATAAAATTATATTCAACTAAAGACCTTTGAAGCATAGATTAAAATTAAATGGAAACTAAATAGCCTAATCCTAAAGAAAGAGTGGGTCAAAGAACAAGTTATAGAACAATCAATAATTTAATTAAAGAAAATGGTAACAATGAGACAACATACCATAATTTCTGGATTGCAGCCAAAGTAGTACTTGGGGAAAATTTTATATCTCTAAATGCATACATCACTAAAAGAGAGCAAGAACATAGCAACAAATTGGGCATGCACCAAAAAAACCTTGGAAAAAATGAATTAAACACAAAATAGAAATCCTGAAAACCATAGGAAAAATTATTAAAATTGAAAGTAAAAAAAGAAGTAATAAATAAAACTCAGTTTTTTAAAAATATAAAATAGATAAACTTTTGGTTAATTTGATTAAAAAATAAAGAAGAAAACCAAATTACCGGTATCAAAAATGAAAATAGTGAAATTATAACTGAGAAAGGTGTAATAAAAGCAATTATTAGGAATTAAATTTCAACAATACATCACGAAAGTTATACACTATATACACCAGGAATGCAGAGCTGATTCAACATTAGGAAAACTATGAGCATAATTGACCATATCAATAGCAAAAAACATCAAAGAATAAAAAAACATACGATTTCTTTAATAGATGCAGGAAAAGCTTTTGACAAAATACAACACTTCTTCCTGTTAAAAACACTAGAAAGCATGGGAATAAACAGAGCTTTCCTTAAAATGACAAGTAGTATCTATCTAAAAGCAAGAACAAGAATTATACATAATGGGGATGAGCCAGAAGCCTTTCCACTAATATCAAATGTGAAGCAAGGCTATCCATTATCACTGTTATGATTCAGTATAGCATTAGAAATACTAGCTGTAGCAATAAGACAAGTAAAAAGAATTGAAGGAATAAGCATAGGTAATGAGGAAACAAAACTATTGCTTTTTGCAAATGATATGATTATTTACTTAGAGAACCCTAGAGAGTCAACTAAAACACCAGTTTGAACAATTAACAATGTCAGCAATGTTGCAGCATATAGAACAAACCCACATAAATCATCAGCATTTCTATTTATTTCCAGCAAATCCCAGGAGGAAGAGACAGAAAAAGAAATTCCATTTAAAATAACTAGAGATAATATAAAATACTTGAGATTCTGCCTGCCAACACATACACACACACACACACACAGAAATTTTATGAAAACAATTACAAAACATTTCACATAAATAAAGACAGAATTAAATACCTGGAGAAATATTAGTTACTTATAGGTAGTCTAAGCCAATATAATAAAAATGACAATAATACCTAAATTATATTTACTTACTTATTCAGGGCTATAAACTACCAAAGAATTATTTTATAGAGCTAGAAAAAAGAATAACAACATTCATCTGGAACAGAAGGATAAGAATGTCAAAAGCATTCATGAAAAAACATGTGAAGGAAGGGGGCCTAGTAGGAATAGGTCTCAAACTATACTATATAACTTTAATCATCAAAAACAATTTGGCACTAAATAAGAAATAGAGTGCTTGATCAATGGAACAGATTAAGTCCACAATATACAGAAGAAGCTAATGATCACAGTAACTTAGTGTTTGATAAACCCAAAGATCCCAGCTACTGGGGTAAGAATTTACTATTTGATAATCACTAGTGTCAAACTGGAAGATATTCTGACAAAAACTTGGTATAGACCAACATCTCACACAATATACCAAGATAAACTCACAATGGGTATATGATTTAGACATAAAAATTTTATCATAAGCAAATTAGGAGAGCATGGAAGAAATTACTACTATGGATAGTGAGAGATTTCTGTCCTAAGAAGAGATAGAGAGGACCATGGGAGGTAAAGTGCATAATTCTGATTATGTAAAATTATCAAAACTATCAATAGTCATATGAAAAGTGTTCTATATAACTATTATTTAGAGAAACACAAATTAAAATAACACTGAGGTACCACTTCATGCCCATCACATTGACTGCAATGAAAGAAAAAGGAAAAAAAAACAATGCTAGAAGGGATGTGAGAAAATAGGTATACCTGGTGGAATCGTAAATTTGTTAAGCCATTCTGCAAAACAACTTTGAACTATGCCCCAAAAGCTATTAAATGGTACATATCCCTTGGCTCAATGATACTGATACTAGTTTAATACCCCAAAGAGTAAAAAAAAAAAAAAACAACAACAACAACAGAAGAAAAGGACCCACATTTACAAAAATATTTATAGCAGTTCTTTTTATTGTGGCAAAGAATTAGAAACTGAAAGGAGTGTCTATCAATTGGGAAATGGTTGAAGAAGTTATATATAGGAATGTGATGGAATACTATTTTTATCATAAGAAATAATGAAGGGGAAGGGGATAGCTTCAGAAAAAACCTAGAAAGGCTTATATAAACTGATGCAAAGTGAAATGATCAGAACCAGAACAATTTACACAGTAAGCAATATTATAATGATAATCAACTGTGAAAGATTTAGTAACTTTGATCAATGCCATGATCCACCATAATTCCTCAGTACATGATGAAAAATGCTATCCTCCTACAGACAGAGAACTGATTAACTCAGCACAGATTGAACCATATTTTTTTCTTCTTTTTCCTTTTTTCTTGCTTTCCCCTTCCCACTTGAATATGGCATGGCTAATGTGGAAATATGTTTTGCATGATTTCATATTTGTAAAGGATTTTCAATTTTTTTAGTGTAGGCTGGGGCAGGAGGAGGGAGAAAATTTAAAACTGAAAATTAAATAAAATTTATTTAAAAAACCATTCTGATGTACATTATGTCATTTTATCTTCAGAAAAAAAAACTAGTGAAGTAGGCAGGACAGGTATTGTTATCTCCAATATATATATGAGAAAACTTAGCTTGGAAAGATTAAGTGATTTATATAGAGTCACACAGCACAAAATTATAGTCAGAGCTTTAACCTAGGTCTGCTAACTCCAACTGCAAGTTAGCATTATAGTATCAGATCATACTCATGTTCTCCACAAATTTATTGATTCATTCATTTACAAACATTTCTTAACCATGTGCTTTGTATCATATATGGTGCTAGGCATTGTGGAAAAGACCTAGATAAATAAAATATTCCTTCTGACTTCAAGGAACTTGTAATCTAGTAAGAATGATAATGTTTACACAGAAATATAGTAGAAATTAGAATATGGTGAGTGAGTAACTATCGTAGCATTCAATGTTAGATTCAAAGGGATTATTGGTTTCAATGTAAGGTATTTGGATTATAAATTTACCTCATCTGGTTTAAGCTCCTAATCTAATTTAGCTGAAAACCCCTAAAATCATCTGAATCCAATTAGCATCAGGAAAAAAGACCAAAGGACATGCATTCTACAAGTAGAAAAAAAATGAACAAAACAAAAATAACTAGTAAAATACTATATTTTGCTATATAATTAGTAAAGTACTATATACTATACTATAAAATACCAGGCATATGTTCTCCATGGATTAGGATCTTACCCTGGAATGAATAATGGGAGAAAGACTCTTCTCCAGGACTTCCTCAAGATAATAGAGAGGGCATGGAAAATGTCTCTCTCATAACCAAACTGAAGGGATGCTACATAGTACGCGTAACAGACACACTGCTGATCAGGAAGTCATAGAACCTGATTCTAATCCTGGTTTGTCATTTACTACCCATGCAGTGATCTTTTGCAAGTTACCTAACGTGGGTACCTTAGTTTCATGGACCTCAGTTTCAATCACTTGTGAAATGAAAAAGTTAGATAGATGACTGCTGAGGTTTCTTCAAATTCTAGCTAGGTGGCACAGTAGGTAGAGCACTGGTCCTGGAGTCAGGAAGACCTGAGTTCAAATCCAGCTTTAGACACTTACTAGCTGTGTGACCCTGGGCAAGTCACTTAACCTTTGTTTGCCTCAGTTTCCTCATCTGTAAAATGACCAGGAGAAGGAAATGGCAAACCACTCCAATATCTTTCCTAGAAAACCCCATATGGTGTCACAAAGAGTTGGACATGACCAAAACGACTCATCAACAATGATCTTAAGTGCCTATACTTGGGAACATCAATTCATGGAACTTCTGAATCTCTGATCACAACATCCACCTCATTCCATTGTGTCGATTGCAGAACGTCATCTTCTCTATCTCTCTGTGTCTCTGTCTGTTTCTGTCTCTCTGTCTCAGTCTCCCTTTTTCTGCATCTGTCTCTTCCTCCCAGAGCTTGTGTTCAGCACCTAGTAAATAGGCTATACTACTTCTGCTTCCTCTTTCCCCTTTCCTTCCAAGGCTGGCATCATTCAACCTCTCCATACACCAACCCTTTTCTCTCTCTCCAAATCCCTGTCATCATCCTGACACAATCACCCTGTATCTCAGGCATAGAATCTCAGGGGGATTTGAATTCTCCTGGAAACTTCAGTTGGGCTTTTCTTGAGGTCTATAGTCTAATGGGAAATGCAAAACCTTCCTTTTGGATGTACTTATGCCAGAAAAGGATAAATGTATACATTTCTAGGAGATCAAATGAGGAAGAGAACATGCATTTAATTATATGCACTTCATTCTTTCCTCCTACCTTCACTTTTTGAAAAAAAAATGCATCTTATTGAATGTAGATCAACATAATTTTATATCCACTTTTTCATGCAAGTCTGCATTAGTGTAGCCCATTCTAGCATGACAACCCCCAGAGGGCAAAGACCCTGTCATCACCTGATTAATCTCTGTTGGAAATTACCTGCTGTGTACATAGCATAGTGCTCAATACTCCACTGACACTCAGTAAATATTGATATATGCAGAGTATGCTTTAGGACAGATGAGATTTGAAGAGAAAAATGGAATCTTACCCAGTGGAAATTTGATTGGAGGCTAAATATGTTTGAGGATCTACCTATCCACTTTTCATTTCTCTTGATTAGAATCTTCCTCCTCTCCTCCCATTCCCTCTTTCTATTACCCTCCTCTTGGTACCAATGTCGATAAGTCACATGGCTCCATTTGGAAGCCTCATTGAGGAGTTCATCAGGGAAACTGGCTTTAGGTTCTTCTGACTATACACATCCCTGTCAGGCACACATTTTTAATGAGCCAAGTGCCTGCAAATCCTTCCAGGTTGGATAGATGTACTCCTTTAAGTCTCGTGTTAGATCACGTGGTTTAATGCTTCACCAATCTTTTCCTGACTCCCCATTCGTATTTGGCTTCTGAAGCTACCAAGTGCTGCCTGTCTGTTTCCTCCCTCCATCTCCCTTCCTCCCCCATGTGGAGTTCCTTCTGCAGATGGATGCAGAGACACTGCAATTATTGGCAGAAGAGAAGAGGAAGGAACAGGGAAAGAGAGAAAGGGAGGGGCAGGATGGCTTCCAGGTGGCCAGCCTCTTTTCAGATCTGCATGGTACACCCTAGCCCTGCAGAGATGTGTTGTAAACCCAGCAGGGCACCATGTATTAACACTCTGCAGCTTGTGTGGTAACAAGCTGAGCACAGCCTATGTATTGACTTTGGCTAATATGATCTGAAAGTTCCCGGCATTTTCTGCTCCCCTCACACAGACAGAATTGCAGTTATGTGATTACACTCTTGGAATAGGATGCTACCTGGTCTGTGTAAAATTTTAAAAGAACAACTGAAAACGCCTTCTGAGTCTTCCTTTGTCTTTCTAAGTCCTTGGCCCTTAACTTTTCTTTTGGAGATTTAGGGGATCTGATCTGTAGCTGTAGAGTTGGTTGTACATGGAAATATTTATTTTGCTAGGAATATATTCCTTAAGTCATGCCAGGTTTCTATTCCTATTCAACATGAAATTCAACTGCCTTCCCTGGGAATCAAAACAGAGTGTGTTAGTTTATTAAATTTGTTTTAATTACCTGATGTTATTTTGAATCTTCTGGAATGGAGTGGTATGATTACTGGAGAACAGAGATTGCTTTTTTCATTTGAGAAATGTTATGCCTCGGGAGACCAGTGGCAAAGACTGGGAGTTCAGATCTCAAATTTCACCCTTAATCTTACCACTGGTTTTGTGGCAGATGCACTGGACAAATTCCGTTCTCTCCCCTTTGCTTTCGTTTCTTATGTGTAAAAATAGAAATAAAGGGCCACATGGGCACTTCCCAGTTTGCCACACATCTCTAGGACAACAGGGGTTATGTTGTTGAACTCTGTGAATTCAGAAGAGGTTTTAGGGGCCCAGACACAAACTTATCTACCTTCCCTCTACCTACTTTAAAGAAAGCCTAGACATACTGTGGAAGATTCATTAATTTTGAGTGTGAAGATGACCTCGCTCAACCAATTAAAGGAGAAAGCATAAGGTTATTTTGCTCCTCCATTTGGAGTAGTTTACAACTTCCCAAAACTTAATACAGGTACATATTTTAATAAATTATAATAAAATAGAAATGCAAATCATATTCTCTTCTGGATTTAAACATCCCACTGCAAATGTATAAATCATTAGTTTTCAAACCATAGTCCACAGAGGCTTTGTTGACAGTTTGAAATATTTCTCTGGGAGAAAAGGAGAAAGGAGAGGAAAATATGAAGTTGTTCGTATAAGGTGATGGTCCAATCCAAAGAAGATATAGACCATTGAAATGGTTTGTGATAAGAAGACCACAATCATGGATGAAAATACCACAAGCTCAACCTTGCACACAAGCTTATTCATAGTGATGGAAATATAAATTATTTGCTCTGGGAACCCTGTCTGTTTTGCTGCTAAATCATTTGCATCCTGTTAAATGATTTGCATAGTGTTGGGACTGAGAGGTCCAGGAACTGCATTCCCAGGGGCTTCCTCCATCCATCCCCACTCCCATTCCCATTTTCCACCATTGCTTTCATACGAGAGAGTCAGCACTTTGAGTGTTATGCTTGCCTTCTTTAGGTATTGCTGTTCTGAATAAGTATTGCTATTTATTATAACTAAATTTAGGGTTATTAATTATATCAGTATAAACCTAATTTATATCACCATAAACAGTGATAATAAATGCTGCCAAATGCTAATACTCAGCTCTTGCCAACTGTGCCTATAGTTGATGGTTTTTCCCCCCACTTCCCAGAAGCATTAAATTAAAAATGATTCAGTGTTGCAGAATCATTGATCAAATTGGGGCTAGAAGCTCCTGGGGAAATGTACTTGTTTTCTAAAATATTTAGCCTTCTTATTTGTTATGGATTTTTAATGTTTATTTTTGCTCCACCATTTCTCCTTTCCACAAATCCTCTACTCTCATAAGGGACATTTCCAAGCTGTAGTATGTCTATAAGATGCTGACCGGGACGATAAGGGGCCTGCCAACTTGCCAGAATCAGATTGATTAAAGAAACTCAGAATGTTTGAGGTGATAAAAAGAAGACTGTTTAGGGTAGGGGAGAGAGTCAAGTAGGACAGCTATCCTCAAATATTTAAAGTGATGTCACAGGGGAGAATTAAACTTACTCTGCATATTCCCAGAAGGCAGAGCTAGTTATTTTTATCTAGTAAACTCTAATAAGCGGAATGTAAACAAGCATCTTGAGGAGGCACCATTTTTCATTTTGTCTTTGGATCTTCAGTACCTATCCATGACACTTTGCACATAATAGGTGCTCATTAAAGAATTATTTTTTATAGATTTGACTAGATGTTGAAGACAGGCAGATTTTGGATAGCAATAAGGACAAATGTCTTGGGAATTAGAATTGTCCCAAAGTGGAACTAGTTGTCTTGTGAGGTTGTGAGCTTTCACCACTGGTGGTCTTCACATGGAGACTACATGGTGACTTACTGAGGATGACATGGTGATGTGGTGAGTGCATGGGGCGGGGTGGAAAGACATGATTTCTGCTCAGCAATGAGTTCAACTAGAAAGTCTCCCAGAGTCCTCATTATAGGAATCTGAGCCCTGTAGGAAGTGATAGAGTGATATATCTGAATGTCTGTTCTGGTTTTCAGGCCCATTTTTCCCCCGATTTCCCTTTTTATTTCACTCTCTTGACTACCCTGGTTCTTCATTTCTTAATCATTCTCTAAATATTCAGTGAAACTTGTTACTATAAAGCCCCTAGCTATACCTCACACTTTGTCACAGTGGAGGTCACATCACTTCCATCAATGCATCTTTCCCCTTACTACCCAAGAAAATAACATTCTGCAGGTCAGCCTTGTCACAGGACACCAGCACCACAACCATTTTTTCTTTTCTTTTTTCTTTCCTTTCTAAATGCATTAGAGAGTCAGTGTGGTATAATGAAAAGACCATTGAACTTGGAGTTAGGAGAGACCTAGGCCCAGATTCTACCTATTACACTAATTGGTTGTATAACCTTGGAAAGATATTTGAACTCTGATGTTTTTCATCTCTACAATGGAGTTAATAATACCTGGAGTACCTATTTTTGTAGGATTGTTGTGAAAACCATAATTAAACATGCTGTAAACCTTAAAGCACTGTGAAGGTGTCAGCTATTATTGTTAGAGGGAGAATTATTTTTATTTAGTGCTCATTTCTGCTAGTTCTTGATTTGTCATGCTCTCATTATAGTTATTTTGGAACAAGTGCTCAGAACTTTACAAAAAAACTTCCTGTCCAGTGAACTTACAGTAGGGCTGTATGGAGATATTTTGTAGTCCACAAAAATGTATGTAACTGGAAAGGGTACACTTCCATTTAGGAGTCATTGTGGTAATAACTCTGACTTAAAATCTAAATCTGTCTTAGGAGGCTTGATTTTGAATCTCAGCTTAACTATTTACTACCTGTGAGATCTAGGGAAAGTCTCTTAACCTTTTTAAACCTCATTTTACCCATTTTTAAAATGGGAGGGGGTTGGATTAGATCATATCTAAGGTAATTTTCCATTCTACAATCTATGAGATTTTTCCCTTGTCTCCATTTTCTAACTCTCAAAGTTAGTTTCTATGACAAGTAATATAAGAAAAGATTTTGGGGAAGGAGATACTGCCTTTATAGGAAAGACTATATGACTTCCCGAGATAGAAATTTCATTTAATTTTTATTGTTATTTTACAAATAGCATCTTAGGTACAGAATAGAGAGATGATAAGGTATGTATACATTCAATGAACATCTAGATACATCTTCAGCTTTTTTCCTTCTGTCATTTACTTTGCTCAATAAATCAAACCATTTGAACCATAGGAAACCAGATATAGAAAAATCAATGGATCAAGCAAACTCATTCTTATCCAATTCCAGGTATACTTTGCTAATGCTCCTACAAGAATTTTTCCAGTGCAATGGGACTTGTTTGCTGAAGAATTCATATTAATCACAAAACCCTTTACTGGTTGTCCGTGGGCTCTTTTTTATAGCCAATAATCGATTATAAAGCCTCCCAATGCTCTAACTTCCTAGGAAAGTTTCTCCCTCTGGATCCAAGAGGAATTGCAAGTGGTAAGGAATGTTTTCAAATCTAGTTAAGTCAAGTGATATCCCTTTCTCAATTTGTCACTGAATCAGGTTGGGATTCATAAGTCCAGGCAGTAAATGGTAGATCATAAACCTTGGGTGCTCTGAAGCAACCTCTCTGTCCCAGCTTTCAGGTTGCTTTTTACTTCTGTTATTTATTTCCCAGAGTCCTTTTGCCCTTTTGAATTATGAGCTTTATTCTTTCATTGCCTGAGCTTCCTTCTTTGCAAATATGCTCCCATACATCTTCACTCCTCAAGAAAACACTTTCTTTTCTATTTATGGCTTCTTCTGACTCCCCACTCTCCCTCTCTCCCCCCACCCATGCCCAATAACAGCCAAGGAGATAAATAAGAAACATAACTCTTTTCAGCTATTATTTTTTTTACCCTGTTCAGTAATATATATAATAACAAAAAACCTCCAAATCTTATTACTAAAGTAATTACAATAAATAAAAAACCAAGAATAGAGCTAAAGGAAGGGGATATCAAGGGAGTGATTTTAGCAGGATTTTAAAATTTTAATTTACTTGAGCTGTTTTATGCTACTCTGTTGATACATGATTAGGAAGTTGTGACTAATTAGAAGATAATTGTTATTGCTCTATGAATACCCATTGCCCCCAATTGCTTTCTGATTCAGGCTCTTTATGACAGAATTTCATCTTCTGTTATTATCTGGGAAATCCCTTCCTTGTTAGTCCTGTTTAAGAAGTAACTTTTGGAATATGGAATAACATGATATAATCCTAAACCCCAAGAAAGAATTGATAGATGCCATTTCTATATGTCTAGATGGGCTAACCCATTGCTTTATAAACAGATTGAAATTCATCCTGTCATTTGAAAATCTCACATGTTTTGTGGTTAACAATCTTTAGAGTCATAAGGTTCTTGCTTTAATCAAACCAGTATCTCTCTGAATTGAGATTTGAGTCTAATTGTTCTTGTACTACACTTGATAGAAATGGCAAATAGCTATTTATCTTGTCTCTGTGAAGAACTTGCTAAGATCCTTCTACACAAATCATCATATACTTTGATAATTTTTGACTTCAATGGACAAGTGGACACAGGGGAGGATGGGGAAAATAAATTGTAAAATCGGTCTGGGGAGGGTCAACAAATGAAGGATGCCAAAAACTTGTATTCAGGAATCTGATGTCTGTGCATTGCAAGTAATCTCTTCGAGAAGAGAATGAGGAAATGCTGGATATAACAATAGAGTGATATCATAAAAATGAAATTATTTTTATTTTGACAGAGAATGTCTGGGTACAGTCATATCATTTCATAATCAGTAGTATGTCTTTTCTTCTCTCCTCAAGTATCGCATGGTACTCTCTTCTTCTACCCTCTCAGCTAAAGACCTTTGATCACATTTCACTGAAAAAAGTAAGACTTTTCACTGAGAGTTCCCTTTCCTCCCTTCCTCCTCATCTTACATCATTCATATATCTTATCCCATCATTTTCTTCTTCACTTGTGTCTAATGTGAAGTGATAGTCCTTCTCCTTATCAATGCAAACTCCTCTACATGCATCCTGGCTTTTATTAAATCTCATCTTCTCTAGTACATTGCTGCCTTTATCATCTCTACTTTTTCACTAATCTTTCATCTCTCCTGATCTACTAACTACTTTGCTGATGCTTATTAATACATTCTTATCTCCTCCATCTTTAAAAAAAATTCTCAATTGATCCAACCATCCTGGCTAGCTATTGTCCTATATCTTTCCTCTTAGTCTTGACTAAACTCCTCAAGAAAACTATTAAAAATAAGTGCCTCCATTTTTTTCTCCTTTCACTCAATTCTAAATACTCTGTGATTTGGCTTGCAATCTCATCATTCATCTGAGACTATTCTCTCCAACATTATCAAAGATTTCTTAATTGTCAAATATAATAGCCTTTCCTCAGTCCTCATGCTTCTTGAGCTCTTTTTAGCCTTTGACACTGTTGATGACCCTCTTTCTCATGGATATATTCTAGGTTTTTATAAATAGTGCTTTCTTGACTCTCCTCTTCTCCATCCAATTACTTTTTCTTTGACTCCTTTGATGGATCTTGCTTTGGGTCACACATGCTAAGGTATCCCTCCAATGGACCCATAAGGGTCTATCTTGGGCCCTCTTTTCTTCTTCCTCTATACTATTGTGTTTGATATTCTCACTAGTTCTCATAGGTTCAATGATCAGTTTTATGTAGATGATTTTCAGATACATTTATTCTGCTGTAAACTCCAAACTTTTGGACATCTCAAATTGGATGTCCTATAGATATCTCAAACTTAAGCTAAACAGAACTCATTATCTTTCCCTCAAAATCTTTCCCACTTCCAAACTTTCCTATTGAGGGCCCACCATCCTCCTGAGCAACCGTCCTTACCACCTTAATGTCATCCTTGACTTCAATCTGTTGCCAAGTCCTGTTGTTTCTACTTTTTCATATACTTTTTTTCCCTATATCCACGCAGCTTTCACCTCGGTATAGGCTATCATCACCTCACATCTGGACTATTGCAATAGCCTTACGGTTAGTTTCCCTGCCTAAAGTCTTTCCCTACTCTAACCCATAGCTGCCAAATTGATCTTTCTAAAAGGCAAGTGTGAACATGTTATCTCCCTGTTCATTGAGTTTCATTGGCCCCCTCTTACCTCTAAGATCCAATATAAAACTTCTGTTTAGCTTTTAGAGCTCTTCATGACCTTCTCCCTTCCAATCTTCCCACTTTTCTTGTACTTTATTCCCCATCTACACACTCTACAATTGAACTATGTTGGACTATTTACATTTCTCAGATATTCCACCTGTTGACTTTCTACCCTTTTGGATGTTATGCCTCATTCCTGGAATGTTTTCCCACCTCATTTCATACTCCTAACTTCCTTTAAGATTTAGCTCAAATCTCGCCTTCTTAAGAAAGATTTTCTTAGTCTTTTCCTTGGTCCTCACTCCTACTACCAGTGGTTCCCTTCTGAAATTACCTTTTGTTCATAATGATATATTTTGCACGTACATTTTTACATGTCTCCTCCATTAGAATGTGTGTTACTTGAGGGAAGGGACCTATTTTTGCCTTTAATTGTATCCCCAGCATTTGATATGTTGTCAAGCTTACAGTAAATGCTTTTTGCAGTCATATTAACAAATTAGAGCAAAAGTCAAACCAAAATAGAAGAAAAAGATAAATATGAGAAGGTGCTGAATACAGTTATAGCAGCTCTACTCAAACCTATTTAAATAGTCTATTGACTCTGAAAAAGAGGAAAATGAACAAAAGTAAAGGTATTCATTTTCCATCAACATTTTCTTGAGAAATTTAACTAATATCAACCAATCAATAAACATTTATAAAGTGCCTACTATCTACCAGGCACTGTGGTAAACACTGGGGATGCAAAAAAGAGACAAAAGACAGCCTCTACTCTCAAAGAGCCTAGAATTTAAAGACACAGACAACATGTAAACAAGTTTATATCAAGCAAGCTTTAAAAAGGATAAATAGGAATTAATGAAGAGAGGGAAGGCAGTAAAATTAAGAGGGGTTGAGGAAGGCTTCCTGTACAAGTTGGGATTTTAGTTGGGACTTAAAGGAAAGATAGCAGTTGGAGAAGATAAGGGGGAGCATTCCAGGCATGGGGAAAAGAAGACAAAGAGGTAGCAGAAACACTCCAAAATCCTCTTAGCAAGTCAATGTTTGATCCCCTTTCCAAGTGAAGAAACATTGCATCCCTTAGGTTGGAGGACACACTCATTTTAAAAACAATCTGAAGGAGCAACAGAATCTTATTAAGCAGCAAAAAATAATTTAAACAAATGAGAAGACAAACTTGCAGAAAGCTAGTCATGTGATTAGACTCATAGCATCCCCAATGCATTTGAAAATAAAACCTGAAAAAGGATGAATTAAATGAAATAGATTTTTGAGAATTCTTATAGTGAGCCATTTTTACTGGAACTGATACTGGAGTGATCACATTTTGAATCTATCATTTTGGCACTTGATGGATAATTAGAGGGAGTGGTTGTGGTGCTTAAAATAAAATCAGAAAGAATGGATGGCCCTGACCAAGTATCTACAAAAGATATCTGCTGTGGTTACTCAAGGACTAATTATTAAAACCCCAGAATATAGAATTTAGAGTTGGAATGACACTGATGTCATCTAGTGTTGTCATGGATAGAGCATTAAATATTGAGCCAGGGCATCTGGCTTCAAATTATTCCTCAGATACTTACTAGCTGTGTGAGTTTCCTTATCTATAATATGCTAATAATATTTTTATCATCTCCCTCACAAGGTTGTTCTGAGAAACACTCTTTATAAACCTTTGAACACTACAAATGTGAACTCTTACATTACTATTTTTGAAAGGTTATATTTTGGCCTCCCCTTGAAGGTCTACACTGATGGAAAAATCATTATCTTATACAATTGACCGTTTCACTTTTGGGTAGCTCTAACTGTTAGGACTTTTCTCATACTAAGATAAAATCCATGTCTTTGCTATTTCCACCTATTTCTCTGTATTCTATTGAGGGACTCAAGAAAAAACCAGTTCCCTAGTTCTATATGACAACTCCTGAAATATTTGAAGGTTGTTAAGCTTTCTAATTTCTTTTACCTGATCTTTCAGTAGCATAATGTTGAGTTCCTTCACCATCCTGATTATCCTTCTATAGACACATCCTAGCTTGCCAACATATTTCTTAAAGACTAGAGCCTAGAACTGAATATCATAGCCCCTATATGGTTTGGTCATGTAAGAACAAAGCAGAAATACATACGTCCTTCTCTGGACAGTATATCTACTAATGCAATCTATAATTGCTCTCTTTGGGGAACCGTATCACACTATTTACTCATAATTAGCTCAAAGTTAACTAAAACCTCCAGATCTATTTCATCCGAACTGCTATCTATCCATATGTTCCCTAAATACTGTGCATGTAAAACTGAATCTTTTGAACCCAAGTATAGCTATATGTTTATTTCTATTAAATTGTATTTTATGATATTCATATCATCATTCATTCATGTTTTTATCTTTTTGTTTTGTTCTGATTTTGTTGCTGAACATGCTAGTTAACCCCATATCTCTGTGTGAATTCAATTTGATCTGGCATACATAGAGGTACAGTATTTAAATCTGGCAGCCACTTAGGTGAAATCATCCTGCAAAATAATTTTATCTCTGAAGAAATCCTAAATTGAAGGACAGAATCCCCTGCATATCTCCTCTGCTCGTGAGAACATGGACCCCAAATCATCCACCTGGGGAAGCTTCTCATTGACTTGTACAGGTATGCTGTATTGGTAATTCATCTGTGTCCACTACCAAATGGCACCCTCACTTCCAACTTCACATCACTTACAGATATGCTAAGCATACCTATAATGACTTCTTCTAAGTCTTTGATAAAAATGTTCAATAGAAAATGGCAAAAGACTGAGAACTATGCCACTCACTTAGGACTAATTTCTTGTAAGTTGGCATCAGTCCATTAATCATCACTGTCCTTCAGTCAGTTCTGAATCTGCATAATTGTACTATTTCCCAGTTCACAAGAATATCATGAGATACTCTATCACATGCCTTGCTGAAATCCAAATATGTATATAGCATTCCCATCATCTAAATGTCTATGACCATGACTTGTTTTAGTACTCACCACTTACTGTTTTAGGTGCATATAAACCCTCACTTTAATTATATTTTCCAGAATTAGAATAAGAATAGAAGTCAAGGTCATAAGGTTATAATGTCTCCAAGAGGTAAAGCTTTTCAAATAATGGCCCTCCCTCCCTTTTTTCCTCCACCTCAAAAAAAAGAAGTTCCAGAAACATTAGCAACAACTGACCCATATGTCTGTTTTTTTCCTTTCTCTATAAAATCTTTATGAGAATGACCTATATATGCATCAAAGGTATAGATAGTCTTCCACAAATGATTTTTATTGCAATGCATATTTTATGGTTACATAGCTTATTGAGAGTTGTACACTATTCCAAAATGTTTATTTGTTTTCATTATTAAAAATAATCTTTCTCAGTAGAACAAATATAGCTTTACAGAATCTCTTCAACTATGGTATTTCCCATGCATGCATTAAAATTATACAAGACTATAAGACAGATGTGATCACGGAGATATCTTTGTTTAAAAATCTGCTGAGTATTAACATCAAGTGATGTGTAAAACAGGGAGACATATGTTCACAAAAGGTGTTTGCCAGTGTCATAACAGATGTCCTAGGCAAAGTCCAAACAATAGCAACAAAAACATTCCCTATTGATGACAACAGTTTCTAATTGCTTCTCTTTGAAAAATAACATTCTATTAATTGAATCAAGTACTGGCACACTGCAAAGCCTCCCCAGTAAAATGCATAATAATGCAAGAGTTATATAACAACCCAAATGGTTGGAAAAACAAAGTCTATGAAAAACGCAAAGTTCTGAAAGCATGACATGCAGATGAATAGTGGGATGGATCCAGATTTGAGGAAGACAAGTAGTTGGGTTGAATTGCATTTGGAAATTTTAACAATGCTTTCAATGATCCCCAAATCTCTCTCTCTCTCTCTCTCTCTTTCTCTTCTCTGTCTTCTCTCTCTTCTCTCTCTGTGTCACACGTGCACACACACACACACACACACGTGTTGAATGCTGCTATTTACTTAGTGACTTCCTTAATGGAAGATTTATAGAAATATATGGATAAAACTCACAAAAGTTGAGAAGACATATAGGAGTTATGATCAGCATTATTGGGAAGAGTACCCACACTAATGAAAGCCACAAATCTGTATAGGTATCAAAGTAGATCTGTAATTGATTGAATAAATGGACCTAAAGAGTAGTCATTGATGGTTCTTGGACTATTTGTAATGATATTTTTAGTGGCATTTCTGGAGCATGTCTCTTTGATCTGATGCCATTTAATTTTTTTTTAATCACCAACAAATTAAGACACAGAATTCTTATCAAATTTGCACATGGCACAAAGTTAGGAATAAGTAATAAAATGAATGCCAAAGTCAGGACCCAAAATTATACTGACAAACTATAACATTGGGCTAAATTTAATAATATGGCATCTAATTGTGGTTAAATATATTTTAATGGACAGGTCCATAGGGCTATATAAAACCATATTCTTGGGTTTAAGAAATCAACTTCCCAAGTTCAGGATGCAGGAGGCATGACTACGTATCAATCCATTTAAAAACGATGCTGCATCCTTAGTGAAATGCAAGCTGAATAAGACTGAAGAGTGAAGCTAAAAAAACTAATTTGGTCTTTATTTGTATTAAAAGATTTCATTGATATTATGAACACAAGATTCTGTTTGGGTTATTCTGCCACAAATTTGCACATGTGCTCCATCTGTACTCATTTGCCTCCAGGATCCATTGTGTTTTCTTTCACCCTGTCACATTGACAAGAGGAGAGAGAAAAAAGAGAGGTTTTTCAATTGAGATTCTTAAGGCTAATAAAACCTGATCATCAGTTGTTTGCATTGGCACCTGTAGTCATAGAATTGTGTTCGAACATGAATTGTAAGAGGTTAAGACGAAAATATGTTCTTTATCCCCAATGAATCAGAGAAGGTTGGGTGGTGGAAAGTCATCATATGGTTTAGTTGTGAACCATCTGTTTTTTTTTTTTCCATAGAAGGTTTGAAGTTCAGAATAAAGGGACAGTTGTAGTATCTCTTCCCCACTCTGCACACTGATGTATGTGGTGGAAAGAACAATGGACTTTGAATGAGAAAATTTGGGTTTTTAGTTTTAGCTCTGCACCTAATTTTCTGAGTGACTGTGGGAAGCTAGTTTATTTCTCTGAACCCCACTTTCCTTATTTCTAAAATGGAACAATAATGCTTCTATTCCCTAACTCACAGAATAGTTTTTTAAGAAATAATTTTAAAAATTAAGTGAGATACACTATTAATATTAGTATTATGATCTTCATATTTTCACAAGGAGAATACTTCAGAAGCAACTATTCTCACACTTGATCACATTTGTTCCAAGGTTCAGTGCATACCAAGTTATAGTAATTGTGCAGATTATTTCATTGAAGTTTGAAGCATTGACTATTGTAACATTAACATGATGTAATAAACCATGTTGTGGATAGAAACAAGCAATTTTAACTGAATTCAGTATTTGATTTTTTTAAATCTAAAAACAATAATATTAAGAGGCAGAAGCAGAGTTACTGGGTGCCTGAATTCTTAGATCTTGTTTGATTTGGGTAGTCTATTTTCCAGAAGGACATACACATCGCTGCATGCCATCTGTGATAGCAACTCTGGAAATTGTGACAGTGAGACTCTTTTGAATAGCAATCAGGGCCATTGTAGTTCATTTGATCTAATGTGGGAAATGTTTTCGGACATAAATAAGCATCTTACCATTAATCTAGTCATCCTCACACTGACACCGTTGGGTGTTCTAACTCAGTGCATTTCAACAATAGAGAAACTTGGATTTGGCTCAGGATGAATATAGCTCAATAAGAAAATGCTTTGCTTACTGGGGTAGGTCAGTACACTATTTTGAGATTTTCTGGGACAAATTTCCCATCCATTTTTGGTTGTTTGGATTCTTCCCCAGAAGTGGGAAGTGTGGGTTGCAGAATTGTGACAATTTAATCAAATGCAGTATTATCTTTCATAATGATGATAAGCCACCATTAGGCAGCCTCCCTTTTTCTCCTTGATTTTGAAGCAGAGCTTCTTGGATAGTTCCTCAGAAACGTGATCTCACAGTTCTCAATATCTTTGGTTCCCTAGGACAATGTTATTAATAACTAAATATCATGTTTGCCTTAGGGCAACATTGCAGTTCTCCAAAATTTACCTCTCTCAGCTGTTGTGTTACATATGAATCAAAGTCATTGTAGCTTCATGTATTTTAAGCTATGGAATTTTTTCTGACACTAATCCAAGTTAATATATTTTTATTGACCTAAAATGTCCTAGAATCAGTAGTGGACACTAGAACAGTGAGATAATAGCTGTAGAAGATTTCTTAAAGTATTCCTGAAAATATAGTCTCTTGTAGGATGAGAAAACTCTCTTAGATTTCTAGGCTAATTTTGATGTGCAAACATATCAATTTAAATCTGCTGTGCATTATCAACCAGAGTTGTAACTCTGAAGCTACTGGATTGACTGCTTTTAGTTTATTGACTGATAGATTCAGTTAAGCAGCAGGAATGCCACATTTACCAGGTTGATAGCATTGGGTGGCCAGTTCAATCAAACAAGAAGCCAATTCAGACAAGCAATTCACTTGATCAACTTTTGTTTTCTTCCACGAATAGACTGAATTGACTAAATCAACTGGTTTTGAGCAGACCATGCAAGAACAACTTAAAGATGAAATTCACGAAAGAAAAGAAAAGGGATCAGAATACACAGAGTGAAGCTACAAAGTCTTTAGTTGTATAGTTGTGAGGAAAAATGTGCTAAACTTTATTGTTATTTCCACAACTAAAAAAGAGGAAATTGCATTAGGAAACTGGAAATAAAGATGAGTGCCCATCAGATGGATAATGTCAGAAAAATTCTGGTATATGAATCCAATGGAATTATTTAAAAAGACTAATATGAGATGGTCAGAGAAACATTGGAGAACTTGTCTGAAGTGATGTCAACTGAATAGGGCAGAACCAAGAGGAGAACATAAACAATGACTATGATATTACAAATAAAAACTGTAAGAAGTAGCTAAACTATGAATTGTGAAGAATAACATGAACCCTGGAAGACTGAAAAGAAAGTATGTCTCCTTTTCAGAGAGAGACGGGAACAAGAGATGTGGAATTAATGGATTCAGTAAGACAAAGTTTCTGTGCCAGATGCTTTTGTCAATTTTTTTTGGTGATTGTTTTTTCAAGGAAGGATTCACTGTATGGTGGGGGGTGGTCAGGGTCAGAGAAGTTAAGGGGATATGAATGATCTAAAAACAAAAATCAGTGATTTTTAATCAAGTAATTGTGACCTGGAAACTCATCAGTTTCATCAAAGAACTTACTTGATTCCTTTAAAATATGAAGTTGTATGAAATGGTGTCATTCATAATATCTTAGTATGTTACTAGGCATTATAGATTAGGAAATATATCTAAAAGTATGAAGGTTAGAAATTCCCAGAGTTCTAAGTGGCTTTTTCCATTTAATGCTGCTATTGAATACATTTGAAGTATTGAAATCTATCATTTGTTGTGATACATACACTGAAATTTACTGACATGCTATAAAAACAGACCCACAAAATTGCTAACCTATTTGTACTTAACTATCAAAGCTGTGATCTGCTTCCCACTGAATTCAACAGCAATAGATCTATGGATGATTGGAACCATTCTTTCTGCTCATGCTTTATCCAGGAATTATAGCTCACGCTTCTAGGCTTTTCATGGAATCTGAGGAAGTTGAGGATACTCATCGAGGCTAACAAAGTGTAGTGACAAAGAATTTCTTCTTTCTTGCCTACTCATTGTTTTCTTGTAAAGAGAAGAGCCAACCACTGAAATCAATGTCTGTGAAAAAGTACTAATGGAAATTCTCAAGCTCTACTATAAAAAAGAGTTCTGCAAATAACCTTTGGTAAAGTGAAGGAAAAATACCTAAGTAAAAGCAAATAAAATTCCAGGAATGTGAAGCCCAGATTTAAGACCTTTTAACAGCCTAAGTCAGCTGAATCAGTCATGCTTCTGGGTGTCATAGTTGAGCCATGGGATATTACACTATTGTGGTAGATCATATTAGTTTTTAATTGATAAAATGAGGCTAGCAACATTGAGGTGCTCCTTTTCTCCTTATGAGGCCAGATTTCCAAACTTTCAAACTTGTAGAGCTAGAGAAGCAATCCCAAAGCTGAGCCTTCCCCATGATTCTTTTCTTTCTCCAAGAAGGCTGAGTCTGCAATTTTAGGCTTACTATTTAACCTGCAACATTTGAATAAATCCCAACAGTTAAAAAAAAAAACCCAAAAAACAAAAAACTAAGTACAATATTTTCTTCTCATATTTTGGTTTTAGTTTTTAGAAATTGTTCCAACTAAAAGGACCATATGCACAATTCTCTTTCCTAAGAGACTAGTGCTGCCTAGAAAATACCTTAATTCTCTGGAAAGTTGAATCCCAAATTTTCAAACTTGGAGGTACTAGAGAGACAACACTGGTGGTGACACTGCCCAGGAATACCCCTTTCTCTTTCCAGAATGTTGGAGTGCAGAACTTGGGCTCTAGGAACTCTTTTCTTAGGCCATGTGTGTAAGATCAAATGTAACTCCTATGCATTTCTGCCCCAAACCAAATACTAGTAGTTCCCATAGCATTAGAAGGCTTTGTATCTTCAAAGACTCCCTCCCTCCTAAACCTGCCTCCTGGATTAAGATTCCTTCAACTTTGCTACACACTAGATTCCTCCAAAAACAATCCAAAAAAAAGAAGAAAGAGTCAATTGGCAACTCATAGGCCAGCACAAAGACAGTGTCCCTAACCAAACCCTTCTCAGTCAAAAATGTCCTCCTCAAATCCCAAACCAAAGCTCAATGACCTGGAAACTCATCAATTTCATCAAAGAACTTACTTGATAAAGCTCCTAGCATCACAAAGATGCAGTTTAAAAATCTTTTCCCATAGAATCATAGACATAGAGCTAAAAGGGACATTCAATAAAATATAGTCCAACCTCCTCCTTTTAA
Source organism: Vombatus ursinus (assembly GCF_900497805.2). Lineage (NCBI taxonomy): Eukaryota > Metazoa > Chordata > Mammalia > Diprotodontia > Vombatidae > Vombatus > Vombatus ursinus. The sequence goes on along the minus strand of NW_020948983.1, from coordinate 33,013,384 downwards.
AGATAAGGAAACTGAGGCCTCGAGATATTAAAAAGTTTGCCAAAAACCTACACAGAGAGTAAGTCACAGTTATATGATTTGAACCCAGATTTTCTGACTCCAAATCAATCATTCCTTCTACTGCATCAAGTAGCTGTTCATTCACTATCTTATTTGATCTTCCTAACAGGAAGAGGTATATAGAAATTATAAACCATAGCTTTACAGATGACAAAACTGAGATACAGATGGCTAGTGATTTGTCCAATATCATCCAGTCAATAAGTGGTATGTCTAGGGCTTGAACTCTCTGAGAGCAGAAAAAATAAGCTAGTTCCTTTCCAGTTCAACAATTTAATAACTTAAAATAAAAGGAGGAGCTCAATGGGGAACCAAGGGACCTGGGTAAAAGTATGAGTATTTTTATTTTGTATTAAGAAAAAACTATGACACCAAGAGGAAATTTAGGCAACAGCTATGTGGTTATTGTGAAATTTACATAAGCAGACTACATTTCATGCTTTCTTTCCACAGTCACGAAGCAGTCTGATGACTGATGTCTGCATATGGAAAATAGTTGGACTACTGAAGTCCAAGAATGATCGTAAATTTATCTCAATCATGTACTTAGAGTTTGAAGGTACACTAGAGCTCATCTATTCCTAATTTATTTGAATGAACAGACTGAAAATTTGAGGACAGAATTTTCAGTAGTAGTATTATTAGAACAGCTAGGTGGTGCAGTGTATAGATCACTGGTCCTGGAGGCACAAAAGTTTGAGTTCAAATGTGGCCTTAGATACTTAATAGCTGTGTGAACCTGGGCAAGTCACTTTACCATGTTTGCCTTAGTTCCCTCCCCTATAAAATGATTTGGAGAAGGAAATGGCAAACCACTCCAAACCTCAAATGGGGTCATGAAGTTGGACACAACTGAAAAAAAAAATCCTGTTGTGATAGTAAGATGGGCCAGCACAAGAGCACTGGACTTGGAGTTAGAGGACCTATGTTCAAATCCCTGCCCTTCCTCTTATTACCTATGTGATTTCAGGTATATTACATAATCTCTTTGGTCCTCAGAGACCTCATTTTTCAAATGAGCGGTTTGTAACAGATTGCTTCTGAGTTCTCTACCAGGGCTACATTAATGATCAAAATGTTGTCATTGTTCAGTTGTTTCAGTCATGTCAAGCTCTTCGTGACCCCATTTCAGGTTTTCCTGGTAGAGGTACTTGAGTGGTTTGCTATTTCCTTCTCCAGCTCATTTTACAAATGAGGAAACTGAGGTAAACAGGGTTAAATGACTTGCCAGACAACTAGTAAGTATCTGAGGTTGGAATTTAATTCAGGAAGACAAGTTTTCCTGACTCTTAGACCTGGCACTTTATCTGTGCCACCTGCTGCCTCTCTGACCAAAATAGAACTACTCACATAAGTAAAACAGGAGTGTTTTCAGTCTAAAGCAGGTGTTCTTCACCAGGAGTCCCTGGATCCCTTAAGTTTCAGTGAGTCCATGAACTTGGATGGAAAAATTATATCATTTTTCACTTACCTATGACTAAAATTTAGCATTTCCTTCAATTACAAATGTAGGTAACAAAAGATTATTTTGAGAAAGGGTCCTTAGGCTTTGCTTATACCTAATAATAACAATAGCTAGTTTTTATACCATACTTTATAAATATAATCTCATTTTATTCTCACAATAACCTTGGGACACAGATACTATTAGTATCCCCATTTTACATATGAGGAAAATGAGGCAGACAGATTAAGTGATTTGCCTAGGGTCATATAGCTAGTGACTGTCAGAGAATGGATTTGAACTCTATTCTGGAGTTCAGACCCAGAACTCTATCCACTGTGCCACCTAGTTGCCAAAGGTGCCCATGAAATGAAAAAGGTGAAGAATTGCTGTTCTACAGTTTGCAGGGGATGATCTTCTGATTTACCTTATAATTTCATCACTAAAGTGTAATTCATATATGTTCATTCCAATGTGAATTCTGCCAACAAAAATATAGGAAAAAATATAGAACTGTAGTTCTTTAGAAAGAACACTGAACTTGGAGTCAAATGACTTCTGAATTAATTTTTTTGTTTGTTCTGTTTTCTGCTATTGATGTGGCCTTAGACAATAAACCATGTATCTAATATTGTTTGCTAATATGATTTAGTTCTCACCATTTACCTAATCAATTACTGACATGTGCTACATATATCAACCTATTTTTGAACCATATATATTTACTACTACATATTGTTAGTATGGAGTCTACTACTAGTATGTACTAGTAAATAATATTACATTAATTACTAGTTTATTAGTAGTAATTTAATAAAATTAATAGTAAATAGTAACCAAGGAGAATATGAAAAAGAAAACACTAACTTTTACACACGTAAAAACCATTCCAAATTAAGCAAACATGCTAACCACATTGTGTGTAAAGTGTAGGGGACACAAAAATGATATAATACCTAGTCATGATCTTATAATTGAGGAAAATAAACAAAAGATGAATAAAGTAAATATAACATAAAACACAAGATATACATTTGTGTATAAGAAGTATTTGACTCCTGTGCTGTATATTTACTCTTGATGAGTACTTCTATCACTTTCTAGCCTGTAGGGAAAAGGGTGTGTGTGCTTATAGCTCAATCTAGTGATTTCAAATTTATATCAGTTTTGTTGGTCTTTCAAAACCTATCTTCCCTCCAAGGCCAAACTTATTGCAAAAATATACGTAGAAATCTTACTCTACCCTTTGTCTGCTATGAGTATTTGAGAGCATGAGGTCTATAAACCCAGCTGTCACCTATGAGGAACAGAAAAGAAGGGAAAGATTTAATTCCTCTTTGAAAATAAATGTTTAAAATGCATTGAGCATAATAGCATGTCAACCATACTACCAAACTTAAAATTATAGTCAGACCCAGTGGGCTTGGGAATCTAAATCTGACAGGTAGGGTAGTAGTTGTGGTTTTCACAAATGTTTGCTGGTATTACAACTTCATTTCATCTCTGAGGAATCAACAAGGAAGGTCTACTTTACTAGATACTCATGGTCCTATAATTTTGCTCTCTGTTCTCAACATGTGGGTGAGCACAACCTTGAACTGCACATATATTTTTCATCTCACTTCAAACTGAATGAATTAATTCCAGGACATGTTGATTGCAAAATCAAACAACCTCCTTAACCTTGCCAGCAAGCTTTGCTGCTCATAATGCCAAGATGGCCAGAGACGTAAATATAAAAAAAAGAGAGAGAGAGCATTAAGAAAAATCCATGTTACAATAAATAGGAACAATACACTTACTTTGCTAAAGTATCCCTCACCAGGTTGTAGGCACAGTCAATCCTTTAGCCTTGAATGTGAGAGTCTATTTCTTCTTGTGGATTAATATATTAAAACACTAGTAATTTATTTTTATGTTTTTCTTTTAGATTGAGAAAGGGCCTTAGCAATTATCTAATTCCGGGTTTCTGAATTAGTTGTTTTTTTTTTTTTTTTGGTCATGGACTCTTTTGGTTAAAGCTGATGATCAATTTCTCAAAATACTGTTCTTAAATAACTGAAGGAATTGCTTGATTTTAGTTTTTGATCAGTGAAAAATAAAGTTGTAACATTTTTCCCATCTGGTTGTTGTACTTTATTCTTGAAAAGGACCCAAATGACATCACTATGTTAGAGTCAAGTTACAGTGTATCCAACTGTGGCTGATCAGACCAATATGAGCTCGGAAAGCTTTACCATGGGACGGGCACAAATAGTCCTTGAGGACATTGAGGGTGGATTCTCTGAATTTGCACATATTGTCTTTCTTTTGAGCTACTTCAATTCTGCTTCGCTTATAGAGCACAGCACCCTCTTTGATGAGGGCACACCATTCTGGGTAGTCCTGTGTCAGTGTCTCCCATGTTATATAATCAATTCCAAAGTTGTTAAGAGAGACCTTGAGAGTATGTGTCCTTGTATTGCTTTTTCTGATCACCATTTGAGTGCTTGTCCTGTATGAGTTCTCCAAGTTGATGGACACCATGTCTGTCCACGGACCCCAAAAGGTTAAGAACCCTTGATCTAGCCTAACTACTTCATTTTAGAGATGAGGAAATTGATCCTGGGAGAGATGAGCGAGTTGTCTGACATCACATAGCTAATTACTGATAAACTTGGAACTTGAACTCAGCTCTCCTGACACACTGTTCATTGCTGTTTCCTGTGTGCCACTCTTTGCTTGGACCCAATTCATTTTCATTTGGAAATAGAATTTCCAACTCAATTTACTTAGTCTAGGTATCTGAGTCAACTCAATAAAATTTTACAAGCCACTCACTTTGTACAGGGAAGAATGTAAGGTACTATAAAGGATACAAAGATTAATAATCTGGTGGGTGAAATAAGAAGTGTATGTGAATAAACATAATTTAAGGCAGACTGTGGTAGCTGGTGTAGAAGAAATATAAATCAAGTTTTATTTATGAGAGTATAGATTAAGGAAAGATTAATTCTGACTTAGGGGACCAGGAAGACTTTAAGGAAAAGGTGACATTAAGGAAGGGTAGAAGTGCAACAGAAAGTGTTGATTGTACAGTATAAGTCAAGAAGATAGGTATGGAAGCAATCAATTACATGTCATTTTTGAAGAATGGTGATGAGTCAAGGTTAACCAAAACTTAGGGCATGTGTAGGGGAGGAGTGGAAGACAGGACTGGAAAGGCAGGTTGGGGATAAATTGTAGAGGACTTTGAATATCAGGTAAAGAAATTAATATTTTTTTAAAGAGTGGTACTTGCTTTTTTCCTGTTGTTGTTATTTATCATTGCCTTTTGTTTTTGAACCAGTGTAATTTCCCTTTAACTCTTCAACATTCATTAAAAGTTAGAGCACAACAGACAGAGTGATTTCATCTGGCATATATATGGAATCTATAATTTAGATAATAGGAAATTCTTTAAAATTGTAAAATATATAGTTATTAGTTGACTTTTAAAAATCAAATATTTTAATTGGACTAGAAGAAAAACCATTTTGCTGACTACTTTTTAAAATTTAAGTTCACTAGCATCATTTTCTAATGTAAATAATCACTCCTACTTTATTATTTTGGTGGTAGTTTGAATTTTTTATGTTAAGTTTTATTAAAGCAAGATATATGTATTACTTAAAGGCAGGATGAAGTGTAATTTACTTTGTATTACTGCAAACATAAGATTTACTGTATAAATTAATAATTAAAAAAAGATATTGTACAGGGAATGGTTTACCTCCTTAGGAAAATGAATTTCAGTCATTTCAATAGGATCCATTTGTGTTCAGGCAAGTAAGGTGACCAATTAATCAAGTTAACATTCAATTCAACAAATATTTATGAAATGTTCCCTATATACAAGAAATTGGTAATTTAGGACAGAAGAACACAAATGAAAAAATACTTGCAACAAAAAAACAAACAAACAAACTTATGTTACACTCTGTTCTTTCAATTGCATCCATTAAACAGATGAGCATAGTAAAAAATATTGGTAATGATGGAGTTAGCAACTTGGGAAATTGAGGATGCCTTTGTATAGAAGGATTCATATAAGTTGAACTTCAAGGTAAGACAGATATTCTGAGAAGTGGAAACAAAGAAAAGCATTCCAGGCATGAAGAATAGTCAGTTAAAATATATGGTGGATGGAGAGGGGAGAGAAGGAATGTAAATTTGATAGAATAACAAGTAGTTCATTTTGGTTAGAATATAGAACACAAGAAGGAGAATAATTTGAGATGAGTCTGGAAATGTAGGAAGGAGACAAATTTTTGAGGCCCTGAAATACAGAGTGGAGTTTATTTTTGAATTTAGGAGCAATAGGGAGCCCTGGAGATATTTGAGCAGTGAAAGGATATCCTCAGACTTATAGGTATGTGAGGAAGAGTATTTTGTTATCTATGTGGTGGTTACTACATATGCAGTGAGCATAACAGTGTTAAAAGAAAGGATAATAAAACAAAGCTGAATTCTATGTAATAATGAGGAACAGTATTGGCCCTAGAGAAAAGAAGAGGAAATGCTCTGACTTTTACTGAAGACATAGAAACTGTAGGTGTGGAATATGAGACACGTGCTGTCAGACTTGTTTGATTTTGTATTGTGGTTCTGCTTAAATATTTTCAATTTGTGATAAGCAGAGGATAATGGGGGTTAATATGTTAAGGGGAATGTTTAGATCCTAAGCTGAATGAGATTTAAAAGACAAATGCTAAATAAAATTTAATAAAAATTCATAGCAATAAAAGAAAATTAGAGGAGAAATAGATAAAACTAAAAATAAACAGACTATAGAAATGAAAAAGTGAAGTTTTTATAAAGACTAATGAAACCAATAAACCATCATTATTCAGTTACTCAGTCATGTCCAACTCTTTGACCCCATGTATAGCACACCAGACCCTTTTATCTTCTACTAGCTCTCAATGTTTATCCAAGTTTATGTTTGTTGTTTCCATGACACTATCCACCTCATTCTCTACCATCCCCTTTTCCTTTTGCCTTCAATCTTTCCCAATATAAGGGTCTTTTCCAATGAGTCCCATCTTTTCTTCATGTAGTCAAAGTATTTAAGCTTTAACTTCAGTAGTATTTGACCTTCCAGTGAATAGTCTGAATTAATTTCCTTAAGTATTGACTAATTTGATCTCTTGCTGTCCAAGGGACTTTTAAAGGTCTTCTCTAGCATGGTGCTTAGCCTTTCTTATAGTCTGATTCTCATAGTCATACATTGCTATTAGAAACAACAACAACAACAACAACAACAACAGCAACAGCATGGCTTTGACTGTATGAACCTTTCTTAGCAAGGCGATGTCTCTGCTTTTTAGCATGCTGTCCAGATTTGCCATAGTTTTCCTTCCAGGGAACAAGCATCTTTTAATTTCATGGCTGCAGTTGTAATCTGCCATGATCTTTGAGCCCAAGAATATAAAATCTAACACTGCTTCTATATCTTCTCCATCTATTTGCCAGGAAGTGATGGGACCAGTTGCCAAGATCTTAGGGTTTTTTTAATATAAAGTTTCAAGGTAGCTTTTACACATTCCCTTTCCACCCTCATCAAGTGGCTTCTTAATTCCTTTTCACTTGCTGCCAATAGAACAATGTCATCTACATATCTGAGACAGTTGATATTTCTCCTGGAAACCTTAATTCGGACTTTTGATTCATCCAGCTTGGCATTTCCCATGATATACTCTGCAGATAAGTTAAGTAAATAATTCTTTTACAATCTTAAACCATTCAGTTGTTTCACTTTTAGTTCTAATTGTTGTTTCTTCACCCACATGCAGGTTCCTCAGGAGACAATAAGATTATCTGCTACTCCCATCTCTTTGAGGACTTTCTGTATCTTGTTGAGATCAACACAGTCAAAAACTTTAGTGTAGTCAGTGAAACAGAATTAGATTTTTTTCCTGGAACTCCTTTGCTTTCTCCATAATCCAGTGAATGTTGGCAATTTGGTCTCTAGTTCCTCTGCCTCTGAAAACCAATCTATACTTCTGGTAATTCTTGGTTCACATATTGCTGAAGGCTAGCTTACAGAATCTTAAGCATAATCTTGCTGGCATTGTTTGGTAATGTGAACATTCCTTGGCATTGCCTTTCTTTAGGATTGGGATATAAACTGATCTTTTTTAATCCAGTGGCCACTGTTGAGTTTTCCAAATTTGCTGGCAGATTGAGTGCAACACTTTAACAGTATCATCTTTTAGAATTTTAAATAGCTTCAGCTGGAATTCTTTCAACTCCACTAATCTTAATGTTAGCAATGCTTCCTAAGGCCTGTTAGACTTCATTCTCTAGTATGTGTGGTTCTAGATAAGTAACTACACCATTGATTATTGGTGATGTTAAGAGCTTTCTTGTATAGGTCATTATTCTTGCCACCTCCTTCTTAATCTTTTCTGTTTCTGTTAAGTCTCCACCATTTTTATCTTTCATCATGTACATTTTTGCATGAAATGTTCCCTTGACACCTCTCATTTTCTTGAATACATCTCTTGTCTTTCCCATTCTGTTATTTTTTCCTGTTGTTTTAATTGCTCATTAAAAAACTTATCTCCCCTTGCTGTTCTCTGGAATTCTGCATTCGGTTGGCTATATCTTTCCCTTTCTCCTCTCCCTTTTGCTTTCTTTCTTTTCTCAGCTACTTGTTAAGCCTCATCAGATAGCCATTTTGCTTTCTTGCTCTTATTTTTCTTTGGGATGTTTTTGTAACTGCCTCTTGTACTACATTGCAAACCTCTGTCCATAGCTCCTCAGGAACTCTATCTTCCAGATTTAATCCCTTAAATCTATTCATAATTTCCACTTCATATTCATGAGAGATGTTATTTAGGTCATACCTCTACTTTCTTCCATTAAGTTTGAATTTCTCCGTAAGAAGCTCATGATTTGAGCCACAGTCAGCTCCAGGTCTTATTTTAACTGACTGTATAGAGCTTCTCCACCTTTGAATGCAAAGTATATAATCAATCTGATTTTGATATTTACCATCAGGTGATGTCCATGTATAGAGTTGTTGAAAAAAGAATGTTTGGTATGATCGATGAGTTATCTCAGTGAATGTCTATTAGACTCTGCGCTGCTTCATTTTGTACTTCAAGGACAAACTTGCCTGTTATTCCAGTTATCTTTTGATTTCCTACTTTAGCATTCCAACTCTATGATAAATGTGACACTTTTTTTGGTGTTATTTCTAGAAGATATTGTAGATCTTTTTAGAACTGATCCACTTTGGCCTTGGTGGTTGGATCATAGACTTGTATCACTGTGATGTTGAACAATTTGCCTTGGATTTGAACAGATATTATTCTGTCATTTTTGAGCCTATACCCCAGTGCTAGTTTTCTCAACCTTTTATTGACTGTGAGGGGTACTCCATTTCTTCTAAGGGATTCTTGCCCACAGTACTGTATATATAGTGATCACTTGAATCAAATTCACCCATTCCCATCCATTTAAGTTATTTGACACTCAAGGTGTTGATGCTTAATCTTTCCAACTACTGTTTGACTACATCCAACTTACCTTGGTTCATGATCTTTACAGCATTTCCTTTTATCACCAGATGCATTCACAGGTGAACATCTTTTCAGTTTTAGCTCAGCCACTTCATTAGTACTGGAGTTACTTATAGTTGTCCCCAGGAGCATTTTGGACACTTTCTGACCTGAATGACTTATTTTTAGGTGTTTTTTTTTTTTAAATCATTGTCCATGGGGTTTCTTGGTAAAGATACTGCAGTTGTTTGCCATTTTCTTATGCAGTGCATCACATTTTGTTGGAACTCTCCACCATGATTGTCTGCACAGTATAGCTTATAGTTTCATTGAGTTATGTAAGCCCTTCCCTCACAACAAGGCAGTGATCTAGAGGTTGGGGGAAGAAACTATCAGGCAAATTTATTTCAAAAAAGGAAATGAATCTATAATTATATAAAAAATTTACAAGGTTTATTTACAACAGAGTGGAGATAAAGCAAATTATCAGAAAGTAGTACACATAATTATTGCCACCAAAGTTGAGAAATGAAAGGAAATGGATGATTATTTACAAAAATATAAAATGCATAAATTAATAAAAGCAAAATATGAAGGTCTTAAAAAATCTGCTATATTTAAGAACTGACATGGGGATAAACTAAACAAAATCATAGTCCAATTTGATTTAACATCTAAATTTTTTTTACTGTTTTAAAATTTTTTGATTTTGTTTTTAATTTCTAGAATAAAACAAGCATTTTCATAATATAGTATAATAAAAAAGATGATTACACATGGAACTGCAAATCTATTATGTACAACTTGTCATTCCTTTTAAATATACAATAAAGTTATAAAAATTTCTTTTTCTTCTCCCCAAATTAGTTAGTAGAATTACAACATAATTTTATCAAATATTAAAATACCAAGCAATTCTACTATTAAAAATTAGTGTCAATAATTGAGAAATAAGATACTTTATTAATCTCCCTTTATGAGACAAATATAATTTTGCTACCCAAAAACTATTGAGAGATAAAATAGAAAATTAAAATTGTAGACAAGTTTCTCTAATGAATATCGATTAAATTTTTTAAAATAAAATTTTATCAAAGATACTATGGTTTGTATGTATATATGTCACATGTGATATATATCTAAAGTTACTGATCACAAATAATAGTACTCAGAGCAGAGAAAGAGATAGATAGAGATAAGACAGATAGGTAGAGAGAGAGAGAGAGAAAATTAGTTCTGTTTTTAACTAATTCACAGGGAAAATAATAATTGCTAACACTTATTTATAATTTGAGGCTTGCAAAGTACCATACACATACATATATTCATGGATATTTGGATATGGATATAGACATATAGTCTTGTTTGATCTTCACAGTGACCCTGTGAGGTAGGTGCTATTATTGTTCTGATTTTATCTGAAAGGAAACTAAGGCTGAGAAATCTTAAATGACATGCTCAGAGTCACACAGCTAGTAAGTGTCTAAGACAGAATTTAAATTCAAGTCTTTCTGACTCCAAGTTCAGCCCTCTTTCAACTCCTTCCAGGGAGATATACTCCCACAGAACTGCTACTTCATACAACCATCTCAAAAAACAACATCAATAACAACAAAGACCTTTTCATACCTCCATCATTTAAGGTCCAAGTAGTTGATCACTGTAATAGATACATAAAACAGATTCATAAAAAATCACAATCCTTACAGGATTTAGCTATATGAACAAAATGTGTTAGAGGCCACTGGAAAATTTGTATTTGTTAATACGTATGTTACTCAGGACAGTGTGACTGGTTATATTTAAAGACTGAAATAATTTTGCTTTGAGTTTTAATTTGACTTGAAATTAAAAGCAGTGAGAGTCTGACGTGATCCTTCTGTACTTTGAAAGAGAGTAAAAGTTGGCCCCACAGGTTGAATGGTTACAACTCAAGATTTAGACATATGAAAAGATGTGCCTACAATTGCTTTTTTATCCCCCCCCACCGGAACCTGGAAATTATGTGAAATGCTATACACAAACCCTTTGAACATGGAAATGTGGCAGGTGAACATTAGGAAATATTGTCTATAGTAATAGAACCAGCAAAGTAAAATTCTAAAGCCATATGTGAGGCATAGATTAAGAACATTTGAACAGGAAGACATATGTTGAATTCTTTATGCCTTCAAGTTTTCTTCTATGTTATGAGGAAAATATTGACAAATTTCTAGGGTTTCAGGAGGAGGACAGGAAAACAGTTTGGATAAATTGATTTAATCATAGCATGCTAAAGTGGGAAGGGAGCTTAGAAATCATCTCCTCCAACTCTTCCCGCAGCGTGTGTTGGAAAGAAGTGCAGCAAGATATCTAGAAGTAAAGCAAGGTCTCAAATCTGGCTCTTCTGTCTCACAATCTAGTGTTCTTTCCAGTATACCAGAACTGAGATAAGTGGTAAGGAAAATTGTTAAGTAACAAACTCCAATATTACTCAGTTATAGACTTGAATGAAGTGAGTATTAATTGTTTCTTTGTGCTAGGTTCTGGGAATACAAATACAAATGTGAGAGACAATCTTCTTCTTCAAGGAGTTTGTACTCTGTCAATAGATACAACCCATAAAGAGGAATAGGATTCAGGGGAAGGAGTTTTGATCTGGAAAGTAATAGATTATAAGTGAAGTCAGTTGTTATGTCCTTTCATTTAAAACTTTTTTTTTACCATGACCTTAAAAGTCATTAAGAAACACAAACACTTCAATATGCCAAAAAAATGAGATAGAAAATTGTATAAGAAACTCCATAGTCTGTTCTGTAAAGTTGTTTTGAGTATATATTGAATCTAACCAAGTAGTGATGAAAGTGCTCAGTAGCAATGGAGGAATTATTTTTATTACTAATCCCAGAGAAAGAGTAAGAACATATAATAGAGCATGAATGCTCTGGAGGCTTCTTGGAATCCCTTATTTGTTTCAAGTCTCAGTTCAAGCCTTCCCTTTTACACAAAAGATTTCTTGATTTCCCCAGATAAACTTGTATTTATTTTGTATATCTTCTGTATGTGCATATTTGCATACATAACACTGGAGATGCATGTTGTCTCTCCCAATAGAATGTGATCTTTGGGACAGGTGATATTTCTTTTCTTTTTTTTTTTTTTGTCTTTGATCCCTAGTGATGAGTTGGTGCCTGACACTTCTTAGTTATTTAACACATGCTTGTTGATAGATTGATGTTCTTCATTCATGGAGAATCCTTCTATGATGTGACAGTGTTCTTCATGGTTCCATGCTCTTTAGTAAATTACATGGGTAACTATAAATAAACACAATGCACATAGTCTGGTGAAAAAAGAATTATTTCTTTATAAGAATTGAAGAATGAATCTCAGTTCAGTTATTTGAAAGGACTGATACTCTCAGGAATGAAGTAACCACTAATCTTGAGGGAAGGGGCATAGAGTGTCATTTCATAAGGCATCCTTTATGCATATGAAGCTCTATAATCACAAACACATATAAATATGCAACCAGTTTGACAGTTTATGTGAATAAATCTTGTAATGATTGAATTTGTTGGTTCAGATAGAGAGAAATAGTTGGGTGTTTGACTAAACTGAACATTTCTAATGTGTACAACTGAGAAGTCAGATTATTTCAGTGGTACAAAAGTTGTCCGCAAATACATCATCTTAGTGATGACATCCTCTATGGCTTTTTCCCAATGTGACCATTTCCCTGGTGAATTGTGACCAAAAGGTGAAAAAAAAGGACCATTTGCTTTTTCACTGATCTCAGAAATATCTGACCTTTCTCCTTAGATGTTGTTACCTTGGTCACGAAATTGATGAAGCAAAAGAGAAAGGATGCAGAAAGGAACATAATGGGCAAGCTGGAAGAGAGGAGGGAAAAACCTCATAGAGCAGTTTGCTTATATTCAAATTAAATGATGTTAATTTATTTACTTATTATATTTATTGGATGTACCCATTGCTTATTAGCCTCTGGGCATGTTTTAAGAGGATTATAAAAAAGAGACACTCCCTGCCATTATGGCTAATTAACATTCAAATTGACTAACTAACTAACATTCAAACACTAAGAATAAAATCTGTCATAGACCAGGAAACATTTTCATGAAGGGGTCCTTAAAAAGCTCTCAGTAGTCTGTCCCCTCTCCACTTTTCTATCTACTGCTGAACTCCAAACTTCCTGGCACCTAGTTATGTAGGTATATACAAGGGACCCATTCTATCATTACCATCGTCATTCATAAATATGAATGTACTTCCTGGGCACAAGGAACTATTATGGAAAGCTCACAGTGTCTTTGCCTGGTGGCAGGTGGAGGGGTTACTGTCAAATTATAACCAGGATAGATGCCCATGAATTCATTTTTTTATTAATTCAACATCATAACTATACATTATGACATGCCTACTATGTGTGGTGAAGAACTGAACACAGAATATTAATCCGCTTTCTGTATCCAGTAAAGTCTGTATGCTTTAACTGGGAGGACTTGTGATTTCTGTCCATCAGTATGAAGCTCTGAATGAAAGAAAAAAAAATCTGTTATTTGCACCTGCTTAAAGATCCTAATGTGAACCCTTTCACTCAGCCATTAAATAAGCAAAAGAGGTGAAAGGCAGTCACTGAGACATTTAGATGGGATAAATCTGTATTCTTTGGGGAGGGGACCTTCCAGATTCTGCCACTAGCCTGAGCATTCCTCTCTAGACTTGGGAGTTGTAAAGAAGGCAAAGAAAGTCCATATGATTTGCAGTGAAAAAAAATTCTCTAAGGGACACAGAGTAGAGACACGAATAATTGTTTAGGAAGTGGTAGGAATATGTTTCCTTCACCTTGCAGCAATAACAACTGGGGCTACTACCAAGGGTTTCTCCTTTCAGATCTTTTTTTTTTTTAAGAAGGTAATGAAATTGTTCCTGCTGCTACTACTGAGGAGATCAGTGAGATTTGAGCTGTGGATTTAGTAATAAAAATATGAATAGAGGTCACATTTATGGTATTATATATAAGCAAAAATTTTTGGGGAAGTATTGTATATATTTGAACTCATCTGCCCTTCTAGGGCCATGCTTCGGACAGCTTAACTGGAAGTTTGGTCATAGACATTGAAATTTAGTGAGTGCTGACAGTACTTGAAACCATTCAGCAGCATAGAAACAGAACTTAGAAGTGTTAGCAAGAATTATTTGTTAAAATAGGAAATTAATCTAGTGCTTGATGAACCCAAAGATCAAAGATTTGGGGACATGAAATAACTATCTGGCAAAAATTGCAGGAAAAACTGGGAAGCAGTTTAGCAGAAGCTAGATATGGTTTCTAACAACATCTCGCAATTGTATACTGAGATAAGGTCAAAATAGGTACATGATTAAGACATAAAGAGTGATATTATAAGCAAATTATGGGAGCATAGAATATTCTACCTGTCAGATCTTTGGATGAGGGAAGAAATTGTAACCAAACAAGAAATAGAGAGCATTAGGGGATGTAAAATGGATAATTTTGACTATATCAGATTAAAAAGTTTTTGCACAAAACAATCCAATGCAGCCAAGATTAAAAGGAAAGGAGGAAACTGGGGAATTGGTTTTTGTTTTTATCAGTTTTCTCTGATAAAGGCCTCCTTTCTCAAGTGTATAGAGAACTGAGTCAAATTTATAAGAATGTAAGTTATTCCCCAACTGATAAATCGTCAAAGGATATGAACAGACAGTTTTTAGAAGATTTGTCAAAGTTATCTACAGTCATATGAAAAATGTTTTAAATCACTATTGATCACAGAAATACAAATTAAAACAACCCTGAGGTATCACTTCATCCCTCTCATGCTGCCTAATATGACAGAAAAGGAAAACAACAATGTTGGAGGAAATGTGGAAAAATAGAGACATTAATGCACTGTTGGTAGAGTTGTGAACTGATCCAACTTCTGGAGAACAATTTGGAACATGCCCCAAAGGCTATCAAACTGTGAATACCCTTTGACTCAATATTTATAGTAGCTCCAGTTGTGGTGGCAAAAAATTTGAAATTGAAAGAATGCACATTAGTTCATCAGCTGGGGAATGGCCAAACAAGTTGCAACATATGATTATGATGGAGTACCATTGTGCTATGGAAAATGATGAGAGGTGGGATTTCGGAAAAAAAAAATGGTAAGACATATGAAAAACGCCTATGATGCAAAGTGAAGTGAGAAGAACCGGGAAATGACTGTGCACAGTAACAGCAATGTTGTAATGATGATCAACAATGAAAAACTTGGTTACTTTGATTAAAACAATGATCCAAGACAATTCCAAATAACTTATCATGAAAAAATGCTATCCACCTCCAGAGAAAGTACTAATGAACTCTGAGTTCAAATTGGAGTATAATTTTCTCTTTTAAAATGTTTCTTGCTTTTTAAAAATATGTCTAATATGGGATATGGAAATATACTTTGCATGAATATATATATATATATACATACGTATATACATATATATTTGATATCATATTGCTTGCCCTTTTAGTAAATGTGAGAGGTGGTAGGAGAGAGGGAGAGATTTTGGGAATCAAAATTTAAAATGAGAAAAAAAATAAATAGTAAAATTTGATAAAGAATCCATTGATCAGCTCCTGAAAGAGATCTCAAAATGAAAACTCCCAGGAATATTATGGCCAAATTCTAGAGCTCTCAGGTCAAAGAGAAAATATTGCAAGCAGACAGAAATAATTCAAATATCATGGAGCTACAGTCAGATTTACACAAGATCTAACAGCTTCTTCATTAAAGGATCAGAAGATCCAGAAGAGTATTCTGGATATTCCAGAAGGGAAAGGAGCTATGGTTACAACCAAGAATAACTTACCCAGAAAACCTGAGTATAATCTTTAAAGGGAAAAAATGGATATTTAATGAAATAGAGGACTCAAACATTCCTGATGAAAAGACTGGCTCTGAATAGAAAATTGGACTTTCAAATACAAGACTCAAGAGAAGAATAAAAAGGTAAACATGAGAGAGAAATCATAAGGGAATCAATAAGGTTAAACTGTTTACATTCCTATGTGGGAAGATGATATTTATAACTCCTAATAATTTTATTATTATTGGGGCAGTTAGATAAACAGATACAGGGTATAGGAGTGAGTTGACTATGACGGAATAATTTTAAAAAAAATCAAAGGGTGAGGGAGTTGTATTGGGAAAAGGAGGAAGAGAGAGGTAGAATGGGGAAAATTGTCTCACGTAAAAGAGGTACAAATGGAAGGGCTTTTACAGTGGAGGAGAAAATGGGAGGTGGTGGACAAAACTGAACTTTGCTCTCATCATAATTGGTTCAAAAAAGGAATAATATACACACTCAGGTGGATATAGAAATCTATCTTACCCTACAGGGAAGAAAGAGTGGAAGGGTGTAAGGGAAGGAGGGTGTTGATAGAAGGGAGTGTGGATTAAGTAGTTAGTAGTGACCAGTAGTCAGAAGCAAAACAGAACTGAGGAGGAATATGGCAAAAAGTGAAAGAGAGAGGAGGAATATGGCAAAAAGTGAAAGAGAGAAGAGGAAAAATAGGATGGAGGGAAATACATGATTAATTATCATAATGGTGAATATGAATGGAATGAACTTGCCCATAAAACAGAAGTAGATAGGAGAATGGATTAAAAAAAAACACAGTCTGACAGAATGTTATTTAAAAGAAACACACTTGAAATAGCAACACAAAAAGTAAAATAAAGGGCTGGAGCAGAATCTATTATGCATTAGCAGAAGTAAAAAATACAAATCGGGGATAGCAATCATGATCTTAGGCAAAAGAAATGCAAAATAAATCTAATTAAAAGAGATAAGCAGGGAAACTACATTTTGCTAAAAGGTACCACAGGCAATGAAGTCATGTCCATATATGCACCAAATGGTAGAGCATCCAAATTCTTAAAGGAAAAGTTAAATGTGTTATAGGAGCAAATAGTCAGTAAAACTACTAATGAGGGAACTCAACTTTGTCCTCTAAGAATTAGATAAATTTAACAAAAAGTAATTAAGACAAAAATTAAAGAGATGAATAGAATTTTAGAAAAGTTAAATATGATAGACCTCTGGAGAAAATTGAATGGGAACAGGAAGAAGTATACCTTTTTCTCACCTATATGTGGTACCTTCACAAAAATTAAACATTTTTTAGGGCATAAAAATCTCACAACCAAATGCAGAAAAGCAGAAATACTGAATGCATCTTTTTTCAGATCATAATTCAATAAAATTACATTCAATAAAGGGCCATGGAAAGACAAATTGAAAATTAATTGGAAACTAATTAACCTAATTCTAAAGATTGAGTGAGTCAAAGAACAAATCACAGAAACAATCAATAGTGTCATTACAGAGAATAACAACAATGAGACAATATACCAAAATTTATGGGATGCAGCCAGAATAGTACTTAAAAGAAAATTTATATCTCACAATGTGTAAATCAATAAAAAAGAGAAAGGCATGCAACTAAAAAAAAAAACTAACTAAAGAACAAATAAAATTCTCAATTAAACACCAAATTGGAAATCCTGATGATAAAAGGAGAGATGAATAAAATTAAAAGTAAGAAAACCATTGAACTAATAAAAAAAAAAGAGGTGGTTTTATGGGAAAAATAATAAAATAGCTAAACCATTGGTTAATTTGATTAAAAAGAGAAAGAAAAACATCAAATTACCAGTATCAAAAATGAAAAAGGTACATTCACTGCAAGTAAAGAGGAAACTAAAGCAATTATTAGGAACTATTTTACTCAGTCTTATGTTAATAATTCTAATAACATAAGTGAAATGGATGAATAGTTACAAAAACGTAAATTGCCAAGATTAATAGGAGGGGAAATAAAATATTTAAATAACCCTATCTTAGAAAAAGAAATGTGCCATCTATGAGTTTCCCAAGAGAAAAATCCCCAGGACCAGATGGATTCACAAGTGAGTTCTACCAAACATTTAAAGAACAATTAATCACAACACTACGTAATTTATTTGGAAAAATAGGCAAAGGAATCTTATCAAATTCCTTTTACAGCACAAAAATGGTACTGATACTTAAATTAGGAAGAGCACGAACAGAGAAAGAAAACTATAGACCAATCCCCCTAATGGATGTTGATTCAGAAATTTTAAATAAAATGCTAGCAAGGAGATTATGACAACATATCACAAAGATATATAACTATGACCAGATGGCATTTATACCAGGAATGCTGGGCTGGTTCAATATTAGGAAAACTATCAGTATAATTGACTGTATCAACAACAAAACCAATAAAAATTATATGATTATTTCAATAGATGCAGAAAAATATTTTCCCAAAATGAATACTCATTCCTATTAAAAACACTAGAAAGGATAGGAATAAATTGAACTTTCCTTAAAATAATAAGTACTATCTACCTACAACCATCAACAAGCATTATCTGTAATAGGGAATAGCCAGAAACATTCCCAATAAGATCAGGTATGAAGCAAGGATGCCCATTGTCACCACTACTACTCAGTATTGTACTCGATATGCTGACTGTAGCAATAAGAAAAGAAAAAGAAATATAAGGAATTAGAAGAGTCAATTAGTAGACAAAAATAACCCTCTTTGCAGATGATATGATGGTGTACTTAGAGAATCCTAGAGGTACAACTAAAAAACTAATTGAAATAATTAACAACTTCAGCCAAGTTGCAGGATAGAAAATAAGCCCAGATAAATCATTAGCATTTCTATATATTACCAACAAAGTCCAGCAGGAAGAGATAGAAAAAATTCATTTAAAATAATTGCAGATAACAGAAAATATTTTGTAGTCTACTTGCCAAGACATACTAAAAAATTATATGAACACAATTACAAAACAATTTTCACACAAATAAAGTCAGATCTAAACAATTGGAGAGATATTAATTGCTCATGGGTAGGCCAAACCAATATAGTAAAAATGATACTTCAACCTAAATTAATTTACTTATTCAGTGCCATACCAAACAACCAAAAACCCCCTATTATATAGAGCTGAAAAAAAAAAATTCATCTAAAAGAACTAATGACAAAAAAAAAAATCTTAAGGAAGGTAGGCTAGCAGTACCAGACCTCAAATTACATTACAAAGCAATAATTATCAAACCAATCTGGTACTGGCTTACAAATGGATTGATAGAGCAGTGGAGTAGATTAGGTACACAATGCATAGCAGTTAATGACCATAGTAACTTAGTGTTTGATAAAGCCAAAGATCTAAACTTTTGGGACAAGAAATCACTATCTGACAGGAATTGCTATGAAAACTGGAAAGCAAGTTAGCAGAAACTAGATATTTATACCAACAACTCACACTACGTAGCAAGACAAGGTCAAAATAGAACTCAAAGGGAAATAGACTTAAAGGGAGATATCATAAGCAAATTAGGTGAGCATGGAATGTTTTACCTGACATATCTATGAATAAAGGAAGAATTTATGACCAAACAAGAGATATAGAGCATCACAGGATATAAAATGGATAATTTTGATTATATTAAATTTTTAAAAACTTGCAGAAACAAAACTACTACAGTCAAGATTAGAAGGAAAGCAGGAAATTGAGAAAAAAATTGCAATAAGTTTCTCTGATAAAGGCCTCATTTCTTAAATATATAAAGAATGGAGTCAAATTTATAAGAATACAAGCCATTCCCCAATTGATAATTGGTCAAAGAGTATTTACAAGGAGTTTTCAGAAGAAGAAATCAAAGCTATCTGTATTCATATAAAAAAATGTTCTAAATCATTATTGAATGTTTTTGTTCAGTTGCTTTAGTTTTATCCAACTCTTCTTGACCTCATTTGAGGTTTTCTTGGCAATGATAACAGAGTGGTTTGCCCTTACTTTCTCCAGCTCATTTTACAGATGAGGAAACTGAGGCAAACAGGGTTAAGTGAGGTACCCAAGGTCACATAGCTAGCAATATCTAAGACCAGATTTGAATTTAGAAAGATGATTTTTCCTGACTCTAGCACTCTATCTATTGTGCTACCTAGCTGCCCACATTGTTGATTAGAGAAATACAAATTAAAACAATTTTTAAGCACCACATCACACGTATTAGATTAGCTAATGTGACAGAAAAGTAAAATGACAAATGTTGGAGGTATGTGGACAAATTGGGACACTAATGCATTGGCGGTGACATTGTGAATTGATCTAACCATTTTGGAGAGCAATTTGGAACTACACCTGAAGGTCTATAAAGCTGTGCATACCTTTTGACCCAATGAAATCACTGCTAAGTCTATATCTCAAAGAGAACAAAAAAAAAAAGGGAAAAAGACACACACACACACACACACATATACATATTTGTAGTGACTTTTTTTCTGGTAGCACGAATTGGAAATTGAGGGGATTCTCATCAATTGGGGAATGTTTGAATAAGATTTGGTATGTGATTGTGAAAGAATATTATTGTGCTATAAGAAAGGATAAGCAGGATGATTTCAGAAAAACCTCAGAGTATTTATATGAACTGATGCAATGTGAAAAAAGGAGAACCAGGAACACATTGTGCATAATAGCAATAATATTATAAGGATGATCAACTGTTAAAAAGACAATGATCAAGACAATGATCCAAAACAATTAAGTACTCGTGATGAAAAATCCTATCCACTTCAAGAACTGATGAACTCTGAATGCAGACTGAACCACACTTTAAAAAAAAAAAACTTTATTTTTGTGTGTGTTTTCTTTTATAATATGGCTAATATGGAAATATGTTTTGCATGACTTCACATTTATAATTGATATCATACTTCTTGTCTTCTCAAAGATGGGTGAGGTAAGAGAGTGAAGGAGAGAATTTAGAATAGACCTTAAAAATTTAACAAATGATCATTAAATTTTTTCATATGTAATTGGAAAATATTTAATGAACTAAATAAAAATATATTTTACAAAAAGTCCTTTACAATTCAGTTCCCTTCTACTTTTTCAATCTTCTTATACTTTATTCCTTCCACATTTCACATGATCCAGTGACATTCAAATCTTGACTTTTCTTCACATATGACACTGTTTCTTCTGACTTGCTTTTTCACTGAGGCAACTAGGTAGCACTGTAAGCAGAACTTTGGCCCTGGAGTCAGGAAGACTTGAATTCAAATTTGACTTCAGAAACTTTCTAGCTATGGTTTCATGTTGTGACCCTGGTCAGTCCTTAAACTATACCTTCCTTAATTTCTTCAACTATAAAATGGGGATAAAAAATTACTTACATCCCGGGGTTGTTGTGAGAATCAAATTAGATAACATTTGTAAAGCACTTAGCCTAGTGTTTGGCACATAGTTTGCATTTAATAAATTCATCTTTCCTTCCCCATGCCTGGAATGTTTTCTGTCCTCATCTTTACCTTTTGTTTTCTCTGTCTTCCTTCAGGTCTTAGCTCAATTCCCTAGCTGCTGGGGGGCCTTTCCAGGTTTTCCTTAATGCTAGTGGTCTCTCCTCTGAGATTACCTCCAATTCACCCTGAATATATATTGTGTGTGAGTATGTGTGTATGTGTATGCCTCTTCATGTTTGTTGCCCATTAAAATGTGACCTCATTGAAGACTGGGATTGTTCTGTTTTCATTGTAGTCTCAATGCTTAGCACAATACCTGCCACATAATAAATATTAATAAATGCTCTTTAATTTGATCTACTAGTTGAATGAAACCAGGAATAAAAGGACAGATTTCCAGGAATGAGATGGTGACTACAGATGAGGCCAGGACTAAGAAAAAGGAAGAGAAGACAACAATGTCTGAAAAACTGAAACCCTGTTAGGCCAGAAGTGTCAAATATGTGGCCTGTTGGCTGTGTGCCTGCATCTCTTCCCACTGTCCTGAGTAAAAATAGACTGTAATTGGGAAATATTTTCAAAATAAATAGAAATACGATAAAACATTGATAGCTTATTTTAAAACAAATTCAGTATATGGCTTGCAGGGATTTTTATGTATGGATTAGTGTCCCTCCCACCCCCAACCCACTTTCTATTTGAGTTTGACACCACTGCCTTAGACCATAAACTTTCTGGTATATTCTATAGTATTTCCTTATTTGTGCCCTATACAGTTTCAATGGCTTCCTTATGCTAATGGAGCTTCCACTCATTGGGACTCCTGTCTTTCCTCTGTGTCACTAAGCTATCTGAGGGAGCCAGTACTACGAAGGCAGAGTAAATAGGTACGTGCCTGGTTAATTTGGAAATGTGATCCTGAAGCCTATGCCTAAGCGCATGAGGTGTGAACAATGAATGGATTCCTGCAGGATGTTAATGGAGATGATATCAGCCTGATATCTCTGATATTCTTTTAGTAAATCTTGGTCTAGAAAGGAATTAATTTTAAGTTCCCCAGTATTAATGACAGTGTTAAGGACCAGCATAATAAAAGTTTATTGACTAATTTTCCACCATAATTTGCCTGTGATTCCTTTGCAGCTAGATTGAATTTTTATGAAATGGAAACACTATGTATGCAGGCTGCATAATAATGGCACTATAAAATCATCAATGATATATTTTTTTAAAATCACCAGTTGAGATGCAGAGGCATTTTGATTGTTAGATGTAAGCTCCATTTTTCCCCCCATGGGGAATGCATTGAACAAGTTAAATTATAGAGAAATCTTTCTGATGTTAAGAAATTCAATATGAAACCATGAAATAGTTTGTTAGAAACTTTATCCATTTCCAAAGCTTGATTATCACTGTGGAAAACATGTTGGTATACCAGGGGAAAAGAGGTTAAAGATTTGAAAGAGGTAGATCTTGTGTTCAAGTAACAATTGCTAAAATGATGATGGCAGTTAATTTGGTGAATTCAATTGGCCAGGATGCTGATGAATATGTGTATTTTTTTGTGTGTGTCACTCTGTATATTGTATTCTCCAAATGAAGTTTGTCATATATTTACATATATGTTTATATAAATGTACTGTATATATGTGCATGCATATGAATATCTGTGAATGTTTGTATGCTTATGACATATGTATATACCTATATTACTGCTATCTCTATCTATATAACTCTCTCTCTTCTTATCTAGCTAGCTGCTATCAATGCTTCCAATCTCATAACTCAACTGAATCCAGTCTCACCAATGATCTCTTAACCCTCAAAGCAACTTCTGCGTAAAATAATCTTATCAACCAGTATTAGGGACATGAGTCTACAGCATTGCCTTAATGATTGCCAAATTCATAACTCTGGGAATATCTTTCTCCTAAAAGACTCCACAGTGGTAGCATGTTCCATGTGAATGGCATAGTATATATAGTGAATGGGCTTATAGGACTTTTTTTTTTAACAAAGATGTAGATCGTTTCCATGGTGACTGTTATGGGATGGATAAGTTATAATAATGAATATGAAAACCAAATTGCCTTGGTCAGCTGATGGGCAGACAAGAGAGTCCCTCTGAGTGAAACTTTGTTCAGGGGATCTGTGTTCCCTTTACGTGGCCTCGCATGTCACGGTTCTTATTTAGTTGTTCATCTGTATCTGACTCTACATGACCCTATGGACTTTTGTCCATGGGGTTTACTGAACAAAGATATTTGAGAAGTTTGCCATTTCCATCTCCAGTGTGCCCCCATTTTATGAATGAGGAACTGAGGCAAATAGAGGTTAAGTGACTTGCCCAAGGTCAGATCTGAGGCCAGATTTGAATGCAGATCTTTCTAACTCCATGCCTGTTGCTCTTTTCATTATAGCACCTAGCTTCCCCCCATGCCACTGTTTCATCAGTCAAATAATTAGGTTCCACCCAGTTATCTTGACCTTTGAACCTCTGAATTCTATTGCCATACAAAATAAGTTAGTCCCTGATGGAATATGGAGTAGTATTGGATCCATTTTCTGGGTTCAAACTAAGATATTTCTTTCCATCTTCCACCAACATGTGTTTAAGTGCTGAAGTTGATTTTCCTCTTGACCTAGTTTCACTGAAGAGTTCATTTATTGGTAGAGAGACTCAGGTAAAGGTGGCAAAGATCAAAGGACAGCACCATGTTGGAGAAGATAGAAGAAGGAAACCCAGTATTTGAAACCCCTCTGTTGAGCTGTGACTTAGGAATTACAGTGCATCCTATTAAAATGTTTCTATTTGATGCATTGGGGCCATGTAGGAGCCGACAATGACATATGGGAAAGGCCCTGTTAGCAGGATTGAGGCTGTTGTGTGATAAATGACACAATATGTCAAAGAACATCTGTTATCCATCATGTTGGTTTCCTTGGAACACTTGGAATGAGAGAGAGAGGGGGAGATGGGGAGGAGGTGGGAGAGACACAGCATTGAGAGAGGAAGCAATAGTTATATACTGCTAGAAGAATGTATGAGAAAAACATGCTAACCTTAACAGATGAAAGCAATTTGGGGAGAACCTATATAACCTCTCATTCCCCAATAACCTATTTCTTTTTCTCTCCCTTTCTTCTCCTCTTCCCTTTTTTATTATCTTTTATTTAATAGGCTGAGTACATTAAAACATTATACAGGAAGGTGAGGGATTGGCTCTGGCTTCACAGTCTTTCTTTTCCTTTCATTCCCCAGACATACAGCTCTGGCATTGCATAAGATCTTTCTGAGGCCAGACATATGCAATCCAGTCTTCAGCAACTTCATTGGCATGACAAGATATATTAATATTGCCCAAGTTAATACCTCTGGTGTCTGTGTATGTGAGCAAGGTTTGTGCAAGGGGGAAATTCATTTTGGATTTCATGGCACTTCTAAACTCTAACTTTTCTATCAGAGTTCTGCAAATTTCTCTCTCTTACCTGTAGTGCAAAGTTTCTTACTATTTCATGTCATTGGAGGAAACTTTCATTTATACTGGATTTTCTTTCTGATATTATATATGGGTCTATTCAAAGACTAGGGGAGGGGATACACAAAAGAATAAATGAATTCCTTGAAACCTTCAAAGATATAGCTGTCCATCATACTATTGTAGAAAATAAATCTGTATTATTGAATCTGCTAGATCCAGATGAGTGATCCCTTGAGCTCATGGTTCTTTTATTTAAATGTGTTAAAACTGTTTATTGAAAATAATTATACTTTCAAATTTGTAGAGCAGTTTTTCTTGACACATTTCTTTTTAAACATTATTTTCTGCATCATGAAAACATTACTGTATTGTTCTTTTCTGTATGGAGGAAGCAAAAACAAAAACAGAACCAAAAATTTAAAAAAGATAGAAGAGCAAAAATTAACATCATCTATATTTCATTGTGTTATATTTTTATTTATTTTGTTAAACCTTTCCCAATTATATTTTAATCTGATTCTAGCTGCAAATAGGGTTTTTGAGGGCTATTTGAAGTTGTGAGTTTTGTACTTCTATTTTATTTTTAAAATTTGTTTAGTATTTTATTTTTCTCCAGTTACATAGAAAAACAATTTTTAACATTTGTTTTTAAATTTTTGAATTCCAAATTCTCTCCTTTACTCCTTCCTACCCTCCCTCATTGAAAAGGCAAGCAATTTGATATATGTCATACATGTGTAGTCATTCAAAAAATTGCCATACTAGTCATGTTGTAAAAAAAAAAAAAAAAAAACATAGACTGAAAAAAAAACCAAACCCTTCAAGAAAAATAAAGCAAGTGAAGAAAATATACTTCAATCTGTATTCAGACACCATCAGTTTTCTCTCTGGGGATGGACAGCATTTTCATTATAAGTCCTTCAGAGTTGTCCTGGATCATTGCATTGCTGAGAATAGCTGAGTCATTCACAGCTGATCATTTTAAAATATTGCTGTTATTTTTACATAGTACATTTCACTTTACATCAGTTCATGTAAGTCTTTCCAGGTTTTTCTGAGAGCATTCTGCTCATCATTTCTTATAGCACAATAGTACTCCATCATAGTCACATACCAAAATTTGTTCAATCATCCCCCAATTGATGGACATCCCCTCAATTTCCAAATCTTTGAAACTAGGAAAGAGCTACTATAAATATTTTGTATGTCTATGTCCTTTTCTTTTTTCTTTTTCTATTTTTCCCATCTCTTTTGGGATATAGACCTAGTAGTAGTATTGCTAGGTCAAAGGGTATGTATGGTTCTAGAGCCCTTTGGACATAGTTCCAAATTCCTTTATAGAATGGTTGAATCAATTCAAAACTCCATCAACAATGCATTAATATCTCATTTTTTTCCCATATCCCTTCCAACTTTTGTTATGTTTCTTCTCTGTCCTATTAGCCAACCTAATAGGTATAAAGTAGTACCTCATAATTGTTTTAATTTGCATTTCTCCAATCAATAGTGAGTTAGAACATTTTTTCATATGGCTATAGATAGCTTTGATTACTTCATCTGAAAACTTCATATTTTTGATCATTTATCATTTGGGGAATAGCTCTTACTTTTATAAACTTGACTCAATTCTCCATATGTTTGAGAAATGAGGTCTTTATCAGAGAAACTTGCTTCGAATTATTTTTTCACAATTACTATTGCTGACTGTATTTCCCTTCATCCTATTCCCCCCCCCATTTATTCCATTCTCTTTTCCTTTCACCCTGTCCCTTCTCAAAAGTGTTTCGCTTCTGATTACCCCCCTCCCTCAATCTACCTTATCTTCTATCACCACCCTTTCTACTTCTTTTATCCCTTTCCCCTACTATTTTCCTATAGAGGGAGATAGACTTCTATACCCAATTGAGTGTGTATATTATTCCCTCTTTGAGCCAATTCTGTTGAGAATAAGGTTCACTCACTCCCCCTCACCTCCCCCTCTACTGTAAAAAACAAAAAAAAAACCCAAAACAAACAAAAAACCCCACAAAACAAAAAACAAAAAAAATCTTTTCCCTGCTTCTTTTATGTGAGATAATTTACCCCATTCTATCACTCCCTTTCCCTTTTCCCCAGTACATTCCTCTCTCACCCCTCATTTTATTTTTTTAGATGTCATCCCTTCTTATTCAACTCACACCTGTGTCCTCTATCCATATATATTTTTAGCTGCTGTAATAATGAGAAAGTTCTTATGAGTTATAACATATCATCTTCCCATGTAGAGATGTAAATAGTTCCCCCTTACTAAGTCCCTTATGATTTCCCTTTCCTGTTTACCTTTTTTATGCTTGTCCTGAAACTTGTATTTGAAAGTCAAATTTTCTATTCGGCTTTGGTCTTTTCATCAAGAATGCTTGAAAGTTCTCTCTTTCCTTGAAAGCCCATTTTTCTTCCTGAAGGATTATACACAGTTTTGCTGGGTAGGTGATTCTTGGTTGTAATCCTAGCTCCTTTGCCCTCCAGAATATCATATTCTAAGCCCTTTGATCTTTTAATGTAGAAACTGTTATGTCTTGTGTTATTTTGTCAGTGGCTTTACAGTACTTGGATTGTTTTTTTTTTTTTTTATTGCTACTTGCAATATTTTCTCCTTGACCTGGGAGCTCTGGAATTTGGCTATAATATTTCTGAGAGTTTTCCTTTCAGGAGGTGATTGATGGATTCTTTCAATTTCTATTTTACCCTCTTGTTCTAGAATATCTGGGCAGTTTTCCTTGATAATTTTCTTGAAAGATGATGTCCAGGCTCTTTTTTTTTTTTATCATGGCTTTCAGGTAGTCCAATAATTTTTTTAAAAATCTATTTATTTACTTATTTTTTTCAGCCAAAGACAAGGTTTATTAGGACATCGATCGGGGGTGGGTGAGATTGAAAGAATCTACCACATTGGCCAGACTCTTAAGGAATCTAAGCATTTGTACTGCTAATGCAAGTGGGCCATATCTTAAGAATCTGAGCCCCTTAATGGAAACAAGATGAATCTTATATACAGAAAGATTGTGGGAGGGATCCAGGAGTGGCCAAGTAGTTTCAGGTGATTGGAGGAGGGGGTCTGAGGAAGATATGGGTGGCAGTTGCCAGTAAGCTGGGGTGAACAGAAGACCAGGGACCTGGACCAAGTAGCCAAGGGAGAATAGAGTCTAGACAGGATTAAGGGTGGGAAGTGGCCAGGGGCAATTGGGAGGTAACAGAACATTATTGGAAGATTGGGTATAGCCACAATTAAAGGCCAGTTGAGTGGATTACAGCCTTAGGCAAACACCAGAGATTTGGGAAAAGTCCAGGGATTTTCTTTTTTGGGGTCTAGATCCCAAAGACACATTCTTTTCCTTTTAGGGGTTCAGATCCCATCCTCATCACTCCCCTCTCAAACAAATGGGACCCAAGTTCTTCTTGGGTAAGGAGCAAAGGTCTTGGCTCCTGAAATTGCCTCCTGCTGGCAAGAGGTGTAGAGCTGTCCCTGCCTCAAGGAGCTCCCAAAGAAGAGGTTGACTGGAATTGAGCACAGGCTGCATCCAGGGGATGATGGAGGGACATTGGCTGGTACCCACTGTTTGCTACCAACTATAGGTGAATGGCCTATAGTCTGGAAGACACAAATCTGCAAAAAGACTGCACAGCCCAGATATAGGGAGAAGTGAAAGTGTAAGAGCCCCATTAAAATCATTTACATTTGACATGCAGAATTATCTGATGTTACTTTTTCAAAAGTTTAAGTAACACTTTCACAGGCAGAAGTTTTCCACCCCTGTTCAACAGTTACACACATGAATTTGCCAAAAGACTGACTTTCACTTCAATTGTCACTGAAATTCTCCTCCCCAAACCAAACTGAAGATGTTTCTGATTTAATTTAAGTTGTTTGGGGATATTGAACGAATGCACATTCAGTTCAAAACCAAAAGATCTCACACACTTGCATTGTGCTTATATCTTTTACTGTCTATTTGCTTTGACTATAGAAATTTGCTATAAAAGGATAAAGCAGGGACAACATTTAGAGTCCAAATATTACAGGATAAAATGTCCTTAGCTTTGTTTGGATTCAGATAAATTACAGTTTTACAACCACGTAGTATCAAATCTACCACATAGCCCAACTCAGGAATAGCCAGGTGGGTAACATTCCTTTTCAAAGGAACATAATGGGGAAACTGAGCCAGGAGGATCCCATCTTAGACTGAGGCTAAAATTGTACTCTCAGCTTTTCCTAATGTAGCTTTCCCACCAGTATCACATTCTGTCTGAGTAGCTTGTGGCATTTCTGTCAGAGATGGTGGATTATTGATTATTGATCAATTATTATGATCCATCAGACACCCCAAAATAAAATAATTTATAGTCCCATGAGATTTTACTTCAAACAGCAAGATTCACTAATCACAGCTTAGGAAAAACTTTTTCAGAATTTTCATCTCAAATTTAAATTTGTCCTGGTGTAAAAAAGCCAATTGTTAGAGATTATTTCTATATTCTTGCAAATTTTCAGCAAACCATAACCCAAACAAGCTTTTTGACCAGTTTATACATTAAAACAATAACCAACAATAGCCAAATTGTTTTAGCTGTAACCAAATTATGTAAAATTGCTTGACATAACTGATAAAAAAAAGTACACCAATTTGAAACTTGAAACAAACCCATTATCAATCAGGTGACTTCAATTTTGTTAAATTCATTTCCAAATTACTTTACACAGAGAATCAACATCTCATCATTAACATTTAAAACTACAATTTTAAAAGAGCATGCTTACCCAAATTTGGAGGCTAGCTTCTTTACCTTGGCTCATCCCCCTTCCTTCTCTCCCTAAGACTGCTGGGGGTTGAGGTGGGGGTGGGGGCGTGAACGTGCTGAACCTGGGTGATACTTCCAGGCAAAGGTTGCCTCAGGGCACAAGGCCATTGCCAATGGGGCCCATGCTGTAAGCTGCTGCCCCTCCCCTCCTCTTCCTTTCACCAGGTCTAGGAGGGAGAATTCAAAGGTGAGGGAGGAAGGATTCTTCTCCTGTGAGAGGGGTTAACAAAGATACCCTATTGACTCAAGGGAAGGCAGTGAGAGAAGGTAGTGACCAGGGTTGTAAGGAAGTGTTTCAAAACTCCTTAATGATCAATCACAAAACCTCCAGAATCTGCTAAGATGTTTTTAGCTATTCTAAATTTTCCTAGTAGCCTCCATGAAGGAGGATCCAGGAGTCTAGAGGGAAGTGAGGTAAGTAAGCCTCAGAGAACCCAAAAGCACCTGCAGTTTTCCCAATTCCCTAGTACCAAAAGAATTGACAGAATTGAGTATATTCTTCCAGATAGGGCATCCATCCTTGTCCTCTATGCTGTGAAAGATGTACCCATGTCATGGCCTAGAACTGAATCAGTGGACTGAGAGCTTGAGAGCATCAGGCCAAGTGCAAGACAGTCTTGTTAACTGTCTGCCCGAAAATCACTTCCAAGCATTCTTAGTGACCCCAACTGCAGGGCAAGAAAGAGGTAGGGAGGCTTACATACCTTCCATTCTTGGCTGGAGAAGAATTTGGGGTCAGGCAGCCTCCTCATATAGGCTACTAAAATGTTGAGATTCAGAGGTTTAGGGGTACTGGGACCCCAAAGTCATTACACATGGGTCATGAATGAATTCAACCCAAGCCTTCTTTTAGTCAAAGACAAGGTTTATTAGAACATTGATCAGGGGTGGGTGAGATTTAAAGAATCCACCATATTTGCCAGACTTTTAAGGAATCTAAGCATTTGTATCACTAATACAAGGGGGCCAGATCTTAAGAATCTGAGCTTAGTCCAATGATGTTTAAATTATCTCTCCTGGATCTATTTTCCAGATCAATTGTTTTTCCAATGAGATAGTTCACAGTTTTCTATTTTCTTTTCATTCTTTTGGTTTTGTTTTATTGTTTCTTGATTTCTTATAAAGTCATTACCTTCCATTTGCCCAATTCTAATTTTTTTATTTTTTTGGTGAGGCAATCAGGGTTAAGTGACTTGCCCAAGGTCACACAGCTAATAAATGCCAAATGTCTGAGGCCGGATTTGAATTCATGTCCTCCTCACTTCAGAGCCAGTGCTCTATCCATTGCGCCATCTAGCTGCCCCTCAATTCTAATTTTTAAGGAAGTATTTTCTTCAGTGAATTTTTGTACCTCTTTTTCCATTTGGCCAATTCTACTTTTTAAGGCATTCTTCTCCTCATTGGCTTTTTGTACCTCTTTTACTATTTAGCCTAGTCTGGTTTTTAAGGTGTTATTTTCTTCAGTATTTTTTGTATCTCCTTTATCAAGCTGTCCACTCTTTTTTCATGATTTTCTTGTATCAATCTCTATTCTCTTTCCAATTGTTCCTCTATCTCTCTTACTTGACTTTCAAAATCCTTTTTAGCTCTTCCATTGCCTGAGACCAATTTGTATTTTTCTTGGTGGCTTTGGATGTAGGAGCTTTGAATTTGTTATCTGATATGGCCACTGCAGTGGTGAATATGAGACCAGCTCAATACTCTTAACCCGGAGGCACATTGATGAGGCAGGAGACAGCGAGATGGCAGAAGCTCCATTTATTAAGTGCTACTAGCTTTCTTTTATATCCCTAGTAACACCTGATCAAAGCATGATTTCCACGTGATAGCCAATCACCAAGTCTGCTGGACACCTGCAGCCCTCGTGTCAGGGGTATGAGTGGGACTTTTCTCCCAATGAGAGGAGAGCCGAGCCAACCGTAGGAGCTGCATGTCAGCAAAGGAGAGGTCTTGTGAGACTTCCTTGTTTTTGCCACGCAACAGGTTGTGACCCTCAGCTTCTGCCAAAAGAAGCTAGAACTCCCATGGGAAAATTCTCCCAACAGTTATCGTCTTCTGATTGTGTGTTTTAATCCTCCTTGTCACCATAGTAACTTTCTATGATCAGAATTTTTTCTGTTGGTTGCTCATTTTCCCAGCCTATTACTTGGTTTTCAAGTCTTTGTTAAAGTAAAGCTCTGTTTACAGGTGGAGGGCATAGTTTCCCAAATTTTAGGGGTTTTGTATAGCTGTTTTCAGAATCACTTCTAGGGACCTGTATGTTTTCAGTTCTTCCAAGGTGATATGATTTAAGGAGAAGTGTTTACTATTCTTCTGGCCTCTGACCTCTGCTCTAGTCTATGAGTGACTACAAGCACTCTTTTCTGCCCTAGAACTGTGAGGAGGGTCCCTGCTCCATTGTGGCTGCAAGCTTTGGTATGCTAGTGCTCCTCCTTGTCCTGGGACCTGGGATTGACACCCAGGACTGTGACCTGCATCTGAGTATGGGCAAAGCAACAGAGTCCTACCTCAGTGCTAGCAAAGAGACCCCTAATGCCCTTCTGACTTGTTGTTTGACTCCCTTAACATCTGTGGACTGAGAGCTGTAGAAGCAGCTGCTGATGATTCAATGTCTCCTAAGGCCTGCTCCTGGTTTGCTGAATCTGGATCTATGCTAGCACAGTCTGTGCTGGACTGTACTCCTCTCTCTTCACCTGGTGAAACATTTTCCTGCAGACCTTCTAAGTTTTTTTGGGCTAGATAATTATTTCACTCCATCTTTTTGTGGGTTCTGTTTAGAGTCACTACTTAAAGAAGAGGTTTCCAACCTTATATGGCATACCACGCCCTTTAAAAAAATTACTCAGTTCCTCTTTGGAAATCTACTTTCTTTAACCTTTTGATTTTTTTTTTAATTGCATCATTTCAAAAAATATAAAATTGTTTAAAAATGACAAACCTTAAATTTAATTTTTATTATAAATTTGTGGGTTTTTTCCTACATTGAAATTTTGATGATGTAATATTATGTCATAGAACCATATAGTATTATATTGCAAACTAGCCATTATGCACACATATTCCTGCCAATGCATGCTGTACTTCTGACAATGTAAGACAAGCTCACCTGCCATCACTTACTTATTAAGACCTGTTGGCACACTTGACTACTGAATGGCTATAATTTGCATTTTATGTGTTTATTTTGAAAAAAATGGAATCACTATGACTTTAACTCTGTTACACAACAGATGAAATGTGTATGAATGGTTTTTAAAACTTCTCTTTTTTCCTTATGCTTTCACTGCCCCTTTATTTTTATTCAATGCCGCCCAATTGCACTTGAGGCTACTACTACTTCACAGGATCATTCTAGTGCCCCCCCTCCAGGGTCAGTATCACCCACTTTGGGAACCTATAAAGGTATTTGGAGGGGTTTGGAGGAGAGCTCAATTGAGTTCCTGCTTTTACCCTGCCATCTTGGCTCTGCCTATTGCACTTCTATTTTAAACAACAAATGTTATAGGGATTAAGAGAAGTAAGAGATCATTGCAGGGAAGTGGTGCTAAGGAGAAGCTTTACCAAGATGGCAAAATACAAACTGAGCATGGGAGACAGGTAGGTTTAACATGAAATATTTCACTCCTAAGGACCATTCTTCTCTTCAAAGATATGGTAGGTTTTATTTTGGCCATTTATTGAAATATAATACAAGCTAATCATTGTTCTAACTTGGTGATATGCTATTAGATGGTTCCTCTGTTGTGTGAAAGGAAAAACATGAGATTCACCTGTAATATAAATAGGCATCACTGTATTTAAAAATCTTAACCTCTTCTGTGACAAAATCAGTGGGAAAGGGATATGTAGGTATGCAGCATGGAGCCTAGTCATTCTTCTTGACCATAAAGAGCATGAGCCATTAGGCAAGAAACTATTGCCTGGTTCCTCTCCACACATGGCCTATGAGAACATAGTAATTGTTGTATAGTGTGAAATTCGTGTTCCACTCAGCACAGTATTGTATCTCTAACAATGGCACCATGTATCATGTTGTAGGGGAAAGTGGGAATATAGAAGCTGTTTTGAACATCAAGATCAAAGGTTAGGATTTCCTTAAAGTGTTCTGCCTTCCCTAAATCTACTACACCTCTGCCATCTGTGAAATTTTCAAACTTTCTGTTCTTCAGATAAACAAAGGATTTGAAACTGAACAATATCTTCTGCCAAACAAAATCAACCAGAAAAGCCGAAAGCCCTGCCTTCCTTTCTGGTTGTGCTTCATTAAACACTCTAGCCTTTCCCTTTTCTCTGTAGCCCAGAGCCTTTCATGTGATGAAATGCTTATTTCCACTGTTGACCTCTCTCTGTGACTCTTTGCTCAGAGATCAGGTGTTTAGGACTAGCCTCTTACGTGTTTTCCACTCACACATCTATAATCATAGTAACCAATTTGGCTTACACCTCTAGCTAGGTGTCATTGGCAGTGTGATTTATTTAGATTTATTGAGAAGATACAGGCTTGTCAGAGGAGATGGAAGACTTTTCAAGAAGGGCCCTGAGGGACTTAATGGTGCCTAGGACCTTACCAATCCTTATGCTGCTGTAAATGCTGGCTTTTTAAGTTCTGTGTCACATGGACTTGACCTCTGGAACATTTTGTCCACACCAAATTGAATGTCAGCTTTAGAATTTCTCTCTTTTTTTTTAGATAATTAATTAATTTGTTTTTAGTTTTAAATATTCACTTTCATGAATTTGAGTTTTAGATTTTCTCCCCCTCCCCGTCACTCTCCTCTCCCCACCCCAAGATGGTGTGCGATCTGATATAGGCTCTACTTATACTTTCATATTAAGCATATTCCCCATTAGTCGTGATGTAAAGAACAATTAGAACTAATAGGAGTTTTTTTATTGAGGTTTTTTTTTATTAAGACG
Source organism: Vombatus ursinus (assembly GCF_900497805.2). Lineage (NCBI taxonomy): Eukaryota > Metazoa > Chordata > Mammalia > Diprotodontia > Vombatidae > Vombatus > Vombatus ursinus. Next base: position 32,978,767 of record NW_020948983.1, on the reverse strand, counting down.
TAATACTATTTCACACTTAATAGATGACAGTCTAGTGTAAACATAGTGTGTATATATATATACTATATATATATAGTGTAAATATAGTGTGTGTGTGTGTGTGTGTATATATATATATATATATATATATATATATATATAGTAAACATATCTTTTATATGCACTGGGAAACCAAAAAATTCACTGCAATCTTCACTTTATTGCAGTGGTCTGGAACCAAACCCACAGTATCTTCAGGGTATGTCTATATATGACCGCATGGCACTGAATAGTCATACCTTGAGTACAAACCACAGACTTCTAGATACATCCGCTGTTCAATACATACTCCTCCCTACCCTGTCTGTAGATTGTTTACAGAAATAAGCATAATATTCTTCTGGTAATGTTTTATAATTGTAAGTCAGAGAATACCACATTCTGAATAATTAAAGTAGTGGGTCACCCAAGATACCATTGAGAAGCATATGGCAGGCAGGAGTAACCTGCAACATATTCCCAACCATGAATTGTATGAGAAGAAGAAGAATCAGAAAGCATGTGAGAGATGTCTGTTTGGAAAGAAGATGGGCTGGTCACTTGGATAATTCACATGCCCCATCGTTATACATGCCAGGTCAAGTGAATTAGAGGTAGGTTGAATATTGGGTGAATAGCCTTTCTCTGTGTGTGAAGGTATGGACAGATTGTGATATGTATTTCTGGAGGTAGGACCTATATCAATAAATTAGTCCCAATGAAATATCAAGTAGTAAAAACAGTCAAATTAACAATAAACAATAATACAAATTAACTTACACTACTCCATGGTAGCAACTTACAGTAGCACATGAATGAATCAGTAAAACAAAACAACAAAGGAAATGAGAGCAAATGGTATGCTTCCATCTGCATTCAGACTCCATAGTTCTTTCTCTGGATGTGGATAGCATTTTCCATCTGGAGTCTTTTGGAGTTGTCTTAGATGCTTGCATTGCTCAGAAGAGCCAAGTCTATCAAGTCAGTCATTGCACAGTGTGACTGTTACTGTTTACAATATTCTCTTGGTTCTGCTCATTTCACTCAACATCAGTTCATATAAGTCTTTCCAGGCTTTTCTGAAGTCTGCCTGCTCATCATTTCTTATGGCACAATAGTATTCTATTACATTCATATGCCATAACTTGTTCAGCCATTCCCCACTTGATGGGTGTCCCCTCAATTTCCAATTCTTTGCCACCACAGAAAGAGCTGCTATAAATATTTTTGTACATGTGGGTCCTTTTCCCATTTTTATGATCTCTTTGGGATACAGACCTAGAAATGGTATTGCTGGGTCAAAGGGTATGCACAATTCTATAGCCCTTTGGGCATAATTCCAAATTGTTCTCAAGAGTGGTTGGATCAGCTCACAGCAACAATGCATTAGTTCAATTTTCAATTCAATTCAATTCAATTCAATTTTCAATTCAATTCAATTTTCCCACATCTTCTCCAACATTTATCATTGTCTTGATTTGTCATGTTGGCCAATATGATAGGCGTGATGTGGTTCCTCAGAGTTGTTTTGATTTGGGTTTCTCTAATCAGTAGTGATTTAGAATATTTTTTCATATAACTATAGATAGCTTTAGTTTCTTCCTCTGAAAAATGCCTTTTCATGTCCTTTGACCATTTATCAATTGGGGAATGACTTGTATCATAAATTTGACTCAGTACTCTATATATTTTAGAAATGAAGCCTTTAGTAGAGATACTGGTTGTAAAAATTATTTCCCAGTTTTTTGCTTCCATCCTAATGTTGCAAGCATTGGCTTTGTTAAATTTTTCAATTTAATGTAAACAAAATTATCCATTTTGCATTTCATAATGTTCTCTATCTCTTGTTTGGTCATAAATTCTTCCCTTTTCCATAGATCTCAAAGGTAAACTATTTCTTGCTTTCCTAGTTTGCTTATAATGTCAGTCTTTGTATCTAAATCCTGTATCCATTTTGATTTTTTCTTGGTATAAGGTGTAAGATGTTGATCTATGCCCAGTTTCTGCCATACTATTTTCCAGTTTTCCCAGCAGATTTTGTTAAATAGTAATTTCTTATCCCAGAAGCTGGAGTCCTTGGATTTATCTAATAGCAGATTAATATAGTCATTGACTGTTATGTCTTGCATATCTACCTATTCCACTGATCCACCACTCTATTTCTAAGCCAGTACCAAGTAGTTTTGATGATTGCTGTTTTATAATACAATTTAAGATCTGGTATAGCTAGGCCACCTTCCCTTGCATTTCTAGCTTTATACAATAAATTTTTGGTAGTTTGAAAGGTATGGCACTGAATAAGTAAATTAATTTAGGTAGAATTGTTATTTTTATTATAGTAGCTTGACCTACCCATGAGCAACTGATATTTTTCCAATTATTTAGATCTGACTTTATTTGTATGAAAAGTGTTTTGTCATTGTGTTCATAGAGTAGAATTTCTTGTGTAAAGATGTATTGGCTGTGTGTACTTACCCATTCTGGAATGGTGGCCCCATCCTGAGCGGTGTCCCCTTCCCTAAGGAAATACTTGACCCTTTTACTATGAAGGCTTATTGTATCTTCTGTTTATTTTGCTAGTGGTCACTGCATTTTGGTATACTCTATATGGCATCCTATTGTGATCTTATCTCTTCCTGACTCCTTTTATGAGCCAGTGAGAATTAGTAAAACAAGTGATTCTCATTCACTGCTACATAAATAGACTCTGGAATGCCTAAGTCATTCAGTTTATCAATTTCTCATCTCAGGCTTCATTTAACTGTGATGCACACAGATCATTTAACTTCATGGACCCTGGTAAACTAAACCAAATGGTTGTTTAGTCCTATGATTTAATGGTTTGGACTCATGATATAGCATGTATTTCCAGACTTTGACCCTAATATTAAAAATTGCTATCCATTTTGTTCAGAGTGAAGGACACTCCTTTCAATTCAACATTTAGGCACTAGGACTAGGTGCTGGGGGATACAGAAAAATTAAACACAATGCAGTCCCTGCCCTCATAGAACTTATAGTATAGGAGGGATTTATAACATACATACATATTGATAATAAGAAATAAAACATCATAAATTCTTGAGAATTTCAAATAAAGTTCTATGTAAGATCTAAGAATTAAAAAGAAACACTAATTTCCAGTGGTGGCAGGACATCAGAGATTTAGGGAACTTATTCCCAACTACCTAAAAATGGCATGGAAGCAGAAAATTCATGTATAGATTATTCTCCAATTTGGCTGGAACATAGAAAATTAAAAGTAGTGATAAATTAGTCTGAGATGATAAAGTAATATCATATTGTTGATGGTATTGAATGCCAGGCTAAGGATGTTGAACTTTTTCTCCAAACTTCTACACTGATAAATGGTAGTAATTATTTACCATGTTTGTGGATACTTAAATTAGACATCTCAAGAGGAACTAAACTATAAAATCACACAGTTGGCTTCCAATTGGGGTGTTTTCTCTATTAAAAGAACTGGGAAACTAAAATATTCTAGAAAATAGTCTAGAGAAGAAAATTAATTGTTATTCTTTCTGTGACAGTTAACTCTATAGACCTCTACATAGCTATATATGTGAATTCAGACCCATACATACATTAATTCTTGAATTTTCTAAAAATAAATGATTAGACTTACTATTTGTTTGTTTGACATCATCTTCCTACAAGTATCTAACTAGTATGGTGGCTTCTCTTGGTGTCTCATCCCATATATTAGGTGATTTATCACCAATATATTTATGTTTACTTTATATTCTTTTGGTTTTTCAAAATTTGTTTGCTTTCCAATGAATCTCCTGTTACTTACTGATATAATATAAATGGAAGAACAAACATCAAATGTGGGTGATTATAAAGCTCTAAATTCATGACCAGGCAGCTCTAGTATAATGGAAAAAGAACACAATTTGGAACCAGAAAGCATGATGTTGAGTTCAAATTCCACCTCTTACTAGCTGTGTACTTTTGAGTGAGTCATTTCACTTCTTTGAGGCTTAGTTTCTTTTTTTTTTAAGGTAGAAAAAGAGAAGGCTGGAAAATTATTCTTTGAGTTCCTTCCCATCTCTAGATTCTGTGGTTCTTTCTGCAATGATCTTTTGAGACATACCTTTGGTTTAGGGAGAAATGTTTGGAGCCTGTATGTATGAGTTTCTGGTGGATGTGTTCTGGACAAATCACATTTTTTTCCTCCAGCCCTGGAAAGGATTGAGACTAACATAAGCCCTGAGTTGGAGCATGAGTAGTGAGACAGATTTCCATAATTCCATGAGGTTTTCCTTTTTTTTTTTAATGTGAGAAATCATGCAAAATATATTTCCATATTCACCATGTTGCTAAAAAAGGCAAGAAAGATTAATGAGGTGAAAAAAAATGAGGTGAAAATTAATGAGGTGAAAAAAACTATCTTCAATCTGTTATCAGAATTCATCAGCTCATTCTCTGAAGGTAGATAGCATTTTCCATAATGAATCCTCTGTAATTGTTGTATGTCAATCAGAGTAGCCAAGTGTTTCACAGTTGATACTCATTACATTATTGCTGTTAGCATGTATAATATTCTTCAGATTCTGATCACTTAACTGCATCAATTGATAGGTCTTCTCAAATTTTTCCAAAATGATCTTCATAATTTCTTACATCAGGATAAAATTCCATTATAATCATATACTACAAATTGTTCAGCCATTCCCCAATTGATGGATATCACCTCAATTTCCAATACTTCACCACTATGAGGGGAGCTTTTATAAATAGTTTTTTTATATATGACACCTTTCCTTTTTTCTTTGACCTTTGTGGAATACAGACCTAGTAGTGGTATTATGGGATCAAAGGGTATGCACAGTTTTATAGCCCTTTGGGTACAGTTCTAAATTATTCTCCAGAAGATTGGACTGGTTCACAACTCTACCAACAGCACATTAGTGTCCAAATATTTCCACATTCCTTCCAGCATTTGTGTTTTTTCTTTTCCGTCATTATTAGCCAATCTGATAGGTGTTAGGTGGTATCTCAGAGTTGTTTTAATTTGCATTTCTCTTATCAATAATGATTTAGATAATTTTTAATATAACCTTTGATAGCTTTGATTTTTTCTTCTGAAAACTGCCTGTTCATATCCTTTGACTGTTTATCAATTGGGAAATGGCTCCTGTTTTTATAAATTTGATTCAGTTCCCTATATATTGGAGAAATTATAATTTTTTTAGAGAAACTTGCCGTAATTTTCCCCCTCCCCATGTCCCCAGTTTTCTGCTTTCCTTCTAATTTTGGCTATATTGGTTTTGTTCATAAAAGTTTTTAATTACAATGTAAACAGAATTATTTATTTTACATCATGTTATCTTCTTTCTTATTTGGTCATAAACTCTTCTTTTATCCATATATCTGATAGGTAATTTTTTTCCAATTTGCTTATGATATCACTCCTTATATCTGAATCAGGTACCTATTTTGATCATCTCTTAGTATAAAGTATGAGATATTGGTCTGTGCATATTTCTGCCAAATTACTTTCTAGTTTTCCAAGTCATTTTTTTTCTGATACTGAGTTCTTGCCCCAAAAGGTTAGATTTTTGGGTTTGTCAAAAATTAAACTACTCTGGTCATTTATTTCTGTATGTTATAGACCTAGGACAGCTAAGTAGAATAGTGGATAGAGTGGTGGGCCTGGAGTCAGGAAGAACTGAGTTCAAATCCAGCCTCAGACACTTATTAGCTGTGTAACTTGGGCAAATCACTTAACCCTATTTGCCTCAGTTTCCTCATCTGTAAAATTAGCTGGAGAGGAACATGGCAAACAACTCTGGTATCTTTTGCCAAGAAAACCTCAAATAAGGTCATGAAGAGTGGGACACAACTAAAACAATTAAACAACAACAATAACAATGTATTGTAGACCTAATTTATTCCACTGATCAGTCTCTGTATTTTTCATCTAGTTCCAGATAGTTTTGGTAATAACCACTTTAAATTTGATATTGCTGAGCTACCTTCCTTCAGTTTTTATTGATTTTCTTGATATTCTTGACCTTTTATTCTTCCAGATGAATTTTCTTATATTTTTCCTAGCTCTATAAAATAATTCCTTGGTAGTTTGATTGGGATGACATTAAATAAGATAATTTAGTTAGTATTGTCATTTTTATTATATTAAGTCATCTATTCATTAGTAAGTAATATTCCTCCAGTTGTTTAGATCTGTCTTTACTTGTGTGAAAACTGTTTTGTAGCTGTGTTTATATTGTTCCCAGTGTGCCTCGGCAGGTAGATTTGATGAATTTTGTACTGTCCAGAATCAGGAGAATTTTATGGACGGGAACAGCAATAATGTAATGACAATCAACTGTGAAAGACTTAGCTACTCTGATCAATACTATGACCCACAACAGTTACGAAAGATTCGTGATGAAAAATGCTGTCTACAGAATCTCTGAATTAATGACCTCTGAGTGCATATTGAAGCATATTGTTTCACTTTCTTTTTTGCAACATGGCTAATATAGAAATATATTTTGCATAACTTCTGTTATTTTAAAAAGAATTTAAAATATTGTCTGCAGTTATTTTAAATGCAATGTCTCTTTCTGTCTTTCTGCTGGGTTGCTAGGAGTTTTTGAATGGAATTTGTGACAGCAACAGTAGTTGAGTGTGGCAGCAGCAGTTGTGGTTGGTATTGTTTTAGGTAAGGAGATGGAATAGCAGTTGGAATGGGAAATTAGAAACAAGGGAGCTGAGTAGCCATGGGGCCATTGCTTGAAGCCAAGGCATGGAAGGTTCCAGACTAAAAGGAAGTTTCTTTCCCTTCTTCTCTATCTGAGTAGGAGAGAAGCTGATTCCAAAGTTTATTCTGTTCTGTAAAGTTACCTTTCTGATTTCTAGAAAAATAGTTTAAATTTCTCGTCAACTAGTCAAATCTGATGGATCTAGTTGTGGTTGATCTGTGTGTTGCCTTATTTACAAGGAGAAGGGACTTCTCAGCAATATTCAAATTCCCAGTCTGGGGCCAAAAAGGGAATGAATACTCTGTCTACCTCTTGCCCATCTCCTGGGGCACAAAAAGCTACATTTGTGTAATCCTATAATGAGTAGTTGTAAGAATGAATATGATAGTGGCACAGCGGATAGAGTGCTGGTCCTGGAGTCAAGAAGATTCATCTTTCCGAGTTCACATCTGGCCTCAGACGCTTATTAGCTATGTAACCTGGGGCAATTCACTCAACCCTTTGTGCCTCAGTTCCTTATGGCCTAGTTAGCATACTTGAGCTATGCCCTTGATATCAGCCTTTAAAGAGGAGGTCAGACACATAGAAAAGCCTGTTACCTGGACGCATGGGCATCCACATATTCTCTTCAAGAATCCTCAAACATCAAAGATGTGGTGTAAAAAGGGAAAAAAAATTGGCTGATGGGGCTTAGAGTGGAGAGGGTTATGTGCATTAAGACACAGATAGAAGCCTTTGCAGCAATGTGGACTCCCAGGAGAGGAGGAGCAACTGCTTTATTTTTTTTTTGTTCAGGTTAAATAAATTTACCCTTTATTTAATGATTTGTTAGCCTAATAGGTTACATGGGAAAAACTGAAAGCTCCTTTAGGAAAAGAGAACTAAGTTCTGATGTTGCTATGGGAGACCATGAGTAGGGGCACAAGCCAAAGGAATTCTTTAGAGACTTTTAAGGTGAACATAATAAAGTTTTCATAAAGGTTTCACAAGGGCACAGATGGTTAGCTCTAGCAGCCTTTCATTCTTCAGTTGGTTTTAGAGAGCATAAGTTCCCAAACAGAGGTTTTATGTAGTGCCCCAACTAGAGTAGAAAAGACAATCATTTGAAATTCCTAAGGGAGAAAAAACAAATAAGCAAAAATAACCCTCATCTCCTCCTCTTCACTGTGGTTTGAAACCCAAGAGTTTTCCTTGATTCAAGAATTTCTCAGTCCCTGAAGTCAATTGAGACTTCCCATTGTCTCATTCAATACATACTTTTCCTTCCATTCCTATTGCCACCATTCTTATTTAGACTCCCATCACCTCAGAACCAGACAATTGCAACTGTTGTGGCATTACAGCATAATGGAAGTTCAGAAATGGCAGGGACCTCAGAGGCCATCTAATTAAATCTATACCTAAAGAAGAATCCCCTCTATGACATATTTGACCAGTGTTTTTTGTTTTGGTTTTTCTTCGTATCCACAATATGTAGCATATTTGTAGGTGCTTCATAAATGTTTGCAGGATTAAACTCTTGGCAATCCAGACTCTGACAGATGAACTCTGGTGAGGCGAAATTCATTACTTCATGAGGAAGCCCCTTCTAATTTTTGGTAGTTCTAAGAAGTTAAAGAATGTGTTAGAACATTTTCCCTTAAATAAAGCTTAAAATGTTTCTTTGCAACAGCCACTTATTCTTTCTTGCTGTGCCAAATAGTCTAATCTCTCTTCCATGTAGTAGTTTGATAGATAATCACTATACCCTAAACCCTAAATGCCTTCCCCCTCCCTATTCTCTTCTCCATATTTAAATTATTTATAAGCATTTATTAAACACTATGTGCCAAGTACTGTGCTAAATAGTGAGGAACTATCCTTGTACTCAAAGATTTTATGATGGGGGGATGGGGGGCAACATATATAAGAAAAAGCTAAAATGTGTGCATAGGGAGGATGGGGAGAGAAGATACCCATGTGGTGGGATGGTGGTTAAGTCTGGAAAATCAGAAGCAGAGTTGATGAAAATTGGATGACCTTGGAAGGTCCTTTCTCAAAATGGAGGATCCAGAAGGAATTTACTAGTGGGAATAGGGGGCTGCAAGGATGAAGAGAACCCAAATGTTTACTCTCCATGCATTTTAAATCAGGGAATCAGCCAATCTGTTTTATACATTGTTTTTTGAAAAGGCACTGTGTTGATGACATTTCCTGTACCTGAAGTTCTTCCCCCCTAATCAGCACTTGACTAAATCCTTTAAAACCCAGCCCAAGTAATATAACCCCATGAACCCTTTCCAGACTTGTCCAGCTTTGGATGATTATTTCTTCCTCTGAAAATCTTCAACATTTATAGTATGTTCCATTCATTCTGTATTTAGTGCATGCCACTTTGTTTTATTTATTTATAAAGTATTTTTCTTTATGTAGGGGTGGGCTGGAGTCAACTCATTCTGGCTAGTAAGAACAAATTTTTAAATTTTCCATTTAAACATTCATTCCTGGGAGATTGGCAAACATTACAAAAAAGGGCTTGAGTTATTTATTTTTATTATCTAAATTTAAGAAAGTGATGGAAAAAATATTAATACTACAGATTAAACTTAAAAATGTATATTGTATACACTTCCCCCCAGAGATCCTGTTTTTAAACATTAAACAGTATGCCCTTGCCTTTTGGTATATCTCTGGTATCCCCAAACTAGAGAATAATATCCTTGAGGCCAGAGGTCAAATCTCAGAAACCTTTATTCCTAAGAACTTGGACCAATGCCCTATAGCTACTGGATATTCAATAAATGCTTATTGATTTTGATGATGATGATGATAATGATGATGAATTGCTATATTTACATAGCAGCCTGTAATGAGATCACTGTTCTGGTTGTTAGAGCAATCTATACTCCTGCTAGGTATGAGTGGAGCTGGGGAACATCATTTTTTTTTACCCACTCAGGTTTCACAAGGATATTTAAGTAGTAGGCTATTCTGGAAATAAATGCATGGAGATGGTGGCTGATGTTGTAAATATTCTATAGGAATAAATAATATAGATGTACACATATTAAATACCGTTTTTATCTCTTTCGCTGCATGTACACTTGTACATCTAAATATTGTATATGTACATGTGTATGTGTATATATACACATATGCCTGAAGCTTTTGTATCACTGTATAAAACTAGAAGGGGCAATGAGGGCAAAGAAGCAGAAAACATCTTTCTATGGTAATTGCATGCTCTGGTTTATAATATTTTGGATTGGTTGATAGAGGCATTTTATTCCAGAAACCAGCCTGACATTTACCCAGTATTGCCTGGATTTACTGCAGCAGTTTCCAGCAGCAGCCGTCATGTTTTAGAGTTTTCTCATCTGTAGGAAACTGGTCAATTTATTTTATTAGCATCTTTTCCAGTGCTTTACCCTAAAATAACTGATTCTCTGTTTACTCTTTTGGCGGGGGAGCTAATGAAGAGGTCCTCAAAGAAATGGCAAATCCCTGAATATCTCAGCTAAACCCAACAGCAGAAACAACAACAGAGACCTACCTAACCCTCTGGGATCAGATTTGCTTTCTGCTCTTTTTACACTTTATCAGTTATGTGAATAATAAATTAAAATCATGCACCCATTTGTATGAAGGGTTGTTCCCCTCCTCTTTAGTTCATACTTTTTTTTGCAGCTTGTCTGCCGATTTGGACTATTGCTCTTTCCTCCCGAGTCTTGTTTCCTCCTTTCTATGTGTCTCTTTCTTGATTTCTCTCTTCAGGACTGAAGGCTTTTTGTGATGTCTGTGATTCTGTGTGTAAAACCTTAGAAAATTCCCTTATAGTAGAGCATAGATCAAGAATTGTAGAGGCTTCAAAGAACGCTATGTCTGAATGAGCGGCCATCACTAGCAGCCTTTCCACTAATGATTCTTCCCATTAAAATTGAACCAATGTAAAAAGATTATTCCCACCTCCTGAAAAATCTCCCTTCATTCCTTTGAAAGGACTCCTGCCTACCTCATCTTCTGTTGACCAATTGCCCTTTTCCCCTTGGTATATTCCTATAAAACTCACCAACATGATTAGCTATTTTAAGAGCTAAAATGAACCATAAAAAGTAATCAGTATATATTTTCCTTTAGAGATATACTTGCTTATCTATCTTTTTTTTCTCTGGGTCTGTAGACAAGTTATAGCAGAGTCCAAACTCTGCCATCACTATCTAATCTTAATATTATCCTTTGGGAAGATCTGGCTAATGTAAGTCTTACTAAAAGGTAATACGAAAGGCAAACTCCTCCATGAATCTTTCCTTGTCTTTTCCAGTTCACATAAAGTTTTCCTCCCACTAAATTCCCAAAGGAATTTTTTTTCCTCTATCACACAAAATTGTACATGAAGATATATGTACGTGTTGTCTTTATGATCAACCTTCTGTATCCTGTAAGGGGAGGGGGTTTGCTTTATATTTTGTATGTATCCACCATAGTATCTATTTTTACATTTAATTTTTATTTAATTTTTTCATTTATGTGTAAAAATTTTTTAACACAAAAAAATTTTGAGAACCATGTTCTTTCCCTCCTATACTACCCTGCCCTCTCCTTGAAAAGGCAAGTAATTTGATATAGATTATATATGTGTAGTCATGCAAAACATTTCCATATTACTCATGTTGTAAAAGAAAACACAGACCAAAATGCCCAAGAATAGTAAGTCTAAAAAGGATGCTTCAATCTGAATGCAGACTCCATCAGTTCTTTCTCTGTATGATCTTTCCGTGGTTCTGCTCATTTAACTTTGCATCATTTCATATGAGTCTTCACAAGCTTTTTCTGAAAGCATCATGCTTGTCATTTCTTAGAGTGCAATAGTATTCAATCACAATCATATGCCACAACTTGTTCAACAATTCCCCAATTGATGGGCAACCCCTCAATTTCTAATTCCTTGCCACCATGAAAAGAGCCACTGTAAATATTTTTATACATATTTGTCCTTTTCCTTTGATATTATTAGAGTACAGAACTTGTGGTATTTCTGGGTCAAAGGGTATGTACAGTTTTATGGCACTTTGGGTAGAGTTTCAAAATGGTTGGATCAGTTCACAAGTCCACAAACAATACATTAGTGTACCAATTTTTTAACATCCCTTTCAACATTTGTCATTTTCTTTTGCTGTTATATCTGATAGGTGTGAGGTGATATTTCATGGTTGCTTTAATTTGTATTTCTCTAATCAATAGTGACTTGGAGTATTTTTTCATGTGACTATATAGATAATTTTGATTTCTTCTGAAAATTACCTGTTCATGTCCTCTGACCATTTATCAAGGGATGTGGCTTGTATTCTTATAAATTTGACTCAGGTCTCTATATATTTGAGAAATTAGATCTTTGTCAAAGAAACTTAATTTTTTTCTCAGTTTCACTCTTTCTTTCCAATCTTTACTGAATTGGTTTTGTTTGTGCAAAACCTTTTTAATTTGATGTAACAAAAAATATCCAATTTATATTCTATACTTTTCTTTATTTATTGTTGGTTATAAATTCTTCCTGTATCCATAAAACTGCCAGGTAAAATATTCCATACTCCCCTAATTTGCTTATGATATCACCATTTATGTCTAAATCATGTACCAATTTTGATTTTATCTCAGTATATGATGTGTGACATTGGTCTATAGCTAGTTTTTGCCAAACTGCTTTCCAGGTTTCCCAGCAATTTTGTGTTAGTGATTTCTTATCCCAAAATCTTGGAGCTTAGAGTTTGTCAAACACTAGACTTCTATGGTCTTTCACTACTGTGTGTTGTGTACCTAATTTATCCCATTGATCCACAGCTCTGTTTCTTAGCTAGTATCAGATTGTTTTGATGATTATCATTTTGTAATATGGTTTGAGATCTGGTTCTGCTGTCACCTTCCTTCATATTTTTTTTCATTGAGTCCCTTGATATACTTGATCAATTTTTTTTCCAGATGAATTTTTTAAAAATTTTTTCTAGCTCTATAAAATAATTTTTATTATTTTGATTGGTATGGCACTAGATAAGCAAATTAATTTAGGTAGAATTGTTATTTTATTGTATTGGCTCAACCTACCCATGAGCAATTAATATTTCTCCACTTGCTTAGATCTGTTTTTACTTGTATGAAAAGTGTTTTATAATTGTGTTCACATAATGGTTTGTCTTGGCAAGTAGACTACCAAGTATCTTAGACAGTCTGTAGTTATTTTAAATAGAATTTCTCTCTGTCTCTTCCTGCTGGACTTTGTTAGTAATATATTGAAATGCTGATGATTTATGTAGATTCACTTTATATCCTGCAACATTAATTGTTTTATCTAGTTTTTTAGTTGATTCCCTAGCGTTCTCTAAGTCTAACATCATATTATTTGCAAAGAGAATAATTTTGTTTCCTCATTGCCTATTCTAATTTCTCCGATTTCTTTTTTTTCTTATTGTTATAGTTATTATTTCTCATAAAATAATGAATAATAGTGATGATAATGAGCATCCTTGCTTTATCCCTGATCTTATTGGGAGGCTTCTAGCTTATCCCTGTTACAGATAATGCTTGCTGATGGTTTTAGATAGATACTACTTGTTGTTATTTGTCTTTCATTCTTTTTTTTTTCTTGGTCTAGACAATGGGGTTAAGTGACTTGCCCAGGGTCACGCAGCTAGTAAGTGTTATGTGTCTGAGGCAGGATTTGAACTCAGGTCCACCCGAATCCAGGGCTGGTGCTCTATCCACTGTACCACCTAGCTGCCCTTTTGTCCTTCACTCTTGAAGAGGACTATGATGGAGGTTTTGCCATGACATGCAAGTGAATTAGATTTAAGTGAGGGAAGGCTGTGCAAAGTCACCAGCCTCACTTTCTCCTGTGGTGATAATACTTATCATCTCAAGGAAAGCTCCATTTATTCCTATCCTTTCTAGTATTTTGAACAGGAATGAGTACTTTTTTTTTAAGTGCCTTGATGGCTTGTTCAATCTTTTTTTTTTTTTTAAGATAGGGTTATTTAAATATTTCATTTCCTCTTCTGTTAATCTGGACAATTTATATTTTTGTAAATATTCATCTACCTAACTTATATTGTGAAATTTATTGACATAATTGGGGAAAAATAATTCTTAAAATTGCCTTAATTTCCTCTTCATTCATGGTGAATGTACCCTTTTAAGTTTTGAGACTGATAATTTGATTTTCTCCTTTTTTAAAAATCAAATTAACAAATATTTATCTATTTTATTGCTTTTACCATAAAACCAGTTCCTGCATTTATTTATTAATTAAATATTTTTCTTGGTTTCATCTCTCCTTTGATATTGGGGATTTTAAATTTGTTCTTTTTTCTATTTTTTTTTTTACATCACCAGTTTATTGATTGCCTATTTCTCTATTTTATGATTTAAGATTTTAGAGATGTACATTTTTCCCTAAGTTTGGCTTTGGCTATGTCCCTTAAATTATAGTATGATTTTTCATTGTTGTCATTCTCTTTTATGAAATTATCTATTGTTTCTATGATTTGTTTTTTGACCCACTCATTTTTTAAATGAGTTTCCTTTTTTAAAAAAATACAATTTTTAATGTATTTTACCTTTATTGAATATAGTTTGTACTGCATTATGTTCTGAAAAGGATGAATTTAATATTTCTGCTTTTCTGCATTTGGTTGTGAGATTTTTATGCCTTAATATATGGTCAATTTTTGTCACAATACCTTGAATAGCTGAGAAAAATGGTTTACTCCTTCTTATTTCCATTCTTTTCTCCAGAAGTCTATCATATTTAACTTTTCTAAAATTTTAATCATTTCCTTAACTTCTTTTTTCTTTATTTTTGGTTAGATTCTAGTTCTGGGGAAGTTGAAGTCATTCATTAATATAATTTTATTTTCTATTTCTTCCTGTAACTCATTTAGCTTTTTCTTTAAGAATTTGAATGCCATACTATTTGGTGCATATATATTTAGTATTTGTATTAATTCATTGCTGTGGTACCTTTTTAGCAAAATGTAGTTTTCCTGCTTATCTCTTTTAATTAGATCTATGTTTGCTTTTTCTTTGTCTGAGACCATGATTACTTACTCTCTTTTTTTTCACCTCAACCAATACACGATAGATTCTGCTCCAGTTCCCTTTTTTTTTTAACTCTATGTGTATCTCTGTTTCCATCTATTATGCTATACACTTCTGTTTTATGGGTAGATTCATCCCATTCACATATACAGTTATGATAATTAACTGTGTATTTCCATCCATCCTATTTTTTCTGTTTATCCTTCACTTGCTTCTGACCACTGCCTCCCTTAATCTGTCTTCCTTTCTATCAGCCTCACTCCCTTTCTATGATGCCTTTCCCCTCCTTCCCTATAGTGTAAGATAAGATTTCTTTACCCAACTCAGTGGGTATCTTGTTCCCTCTTTGATCCAGTTCTGATGAGAGTAAGGTTCAAACATTGTCTACCACTCTTCATCTTCCCCTCTATTGTAAAAGCTCTTCCTTTTGCATCTCTTTTATGTTAAATAATTTTCTTTATTCTTCTTCTCTCTTCCCCTTCTCCCACTGCATTCCTCTTTCTCACCCCTTAATTATATTTTTAAAAAAATCATCTCCCCATATTAAAGTTACACTCATACCCTATGTCCATACATACTCTTAACTGCCCTGTTAATGATAAAGTTCTACAGAGTTACAATTACCATCTTCCCATATAGGAATGTAAATGGTTTATGATTATTGATTCCCTTATGATTTCTTTCGTGTTTACCTTTTTATGCTTCTCTTGAGTCTTGTATTTGAAAATCAGATTTTCTATTCAGAGACAGTCTTTTCATTAGGGATACTTGAGTCCTCTATTTCATTAAATATCCATTCTTCCCTTGAAGGGATATACTCAGTTTTGCTGGGTAGAGTATTCGTGATTGTAATCCTAGCTTCTTTGCCTTTTGGAATAACATATTTAGAGCCCTCTGATCCTTTAATGTAGAAGCTGCTAGATCTTGAATAATCCTGAACATAGCTCTATGGTATTTGAATCTCTTCTTTTTGGCTGCTTGTAATATTTTCTCCTTGACTCAGGAGCTATGAAATTTGGCTATAATATTTCTAGGAGTTTTCATTTTGGGATGTCTTTCAGGAGGTGGTTGATAGATTCTTGCATTTTCTATTTTGTCCTCTAGTTCTAGGATATCAGGACAGATTTCCTTGATAATTCCTTAAAATATGATCTCTATGCTCCTTTTTTAAAAAAAACATGTCTTCAAGGTAGTCAAATAATTCTTAAATCATCTCTCCTCAATCTATTTTTAGACTTTCAGGAAATATAATAATTCTTAAATTATCTCTCTTCAATCTATTTTCCAGGTCAACTCTTTTTCCAGTGAGATAGTTCACATTTTCTCCTATTTGTTCATTTTTTTTTTCATTTTGTTCTATAGTTTCTTTGTGTCTCATGGAGTCAGTAGCTTTACTTACTCAGTTATAATTTTTGAAGAATTGTTTTCTTTAGTGAGCTCTTTTTCCATTTGGCCAATTCTACTTCTTAAGGAGTTCTATTCTTCTGTGAACTTTTATATCTCTCTTTTTTTTCTATTTGGATAATTCTGCTTTTAAAGGCAATCTTCTTTTCATCTTTTTTTGGTTTCTTTTTTACCATTAGGCTGATTCTGTTTTTTAAGTTATTATTTTCTTCATTATTTTAATGCCTCATTTACCAAGGTATTGACTCCCTTTTCATATTTCTCGTACATTGCTCTCATTTCTTTTTTTTTCTAATTTTTCCTTTACCTCTCTTATTTGATTATTAAAATCCTCTTTTTAGTTTTTCAGGAATTCTTTTTGGTCCTATGACCAAATTACAATTTTTTAAAACTTTGCATGTAGCTGTTTTGACTTCGTTGTTTTCTGAGTTTGTGTCTGATCTTCCCTGTTATCATAGTAACTTTCTCTGGTCAGGGTCTTTTATTGGTTGTTTGCTTATTTTCCCATCTTGTTTCTTGACCTTTAACTTTATGTTAAATTTGGTCTCTGCTCTGTGATAGAGGGAACACTGCCCTAAGCTTCAGGTCTTTCTTGCTGCTGTTTTCAGAGCTAGCTCTAGGGATTTGTAGGTTTTCACTGCTTCCAAGGTGGTATGATCTGAGGCAAGGTCTAGTCAGTACTCTCCTGGCCTATGCTCTGGTCTTTACCTAGGAAGGAACCTTGTTCTCCTGTAGCCCCCAGTGTTGGCACTTCTCCTGACCCTGGAAATGTGATAAGGTTTCCTACTCTTTTGCAACCATAATTTCTAGTGCTGTCCTCTGTCTTGATATTGAAACCAGGGTCCCTATTCCCTGTAAGTGACCACAAACACTTTTCTCTGCCCTGGAACCACCACCAGAACCCCTGCTTTCCTGTAGCTGCAAGTGCTATTGCTCTTTTTGGCCCTGGGACTGAGACACAGAACTGTTTATGGCCAATGCAATAGGGTCCTGAACCGGTGCCAATAAAGGGTCCCCTGGAATTTCCTTCTGACCAGTTATCTTTCCTGCCAACCCCCCCACATATACACCTGCCATCTGTTGGCTCAGAGCTCCCAAAGCTGTTACTGCCACCAATGCTGCTGCCTTCAGGGTCTACCGCTGGACTGGTGATATGGAGCTTTCCTGCTGATCTCCTACATTGTTGTGAAAATTGTTTTACCCAAACTTTTATTGGTTCTGCTGCTCCAGAATTGATTTGAGGCATCATTTTAGAGTTGTTTTGAGGGGAATTTCAGAAAACTTGACCAGGTGTTTCTCAACTTCACAATCTTGGCTCCACCTGCAATTTCCCTACTTTCTCCCACATTTTGTCTAACCCAGTATTGGGCACAGTAAATAAGAATAAAAATAGTTGAGGCTCAATTAGGAAGCATGACCCCTAATTGAGTAAAAATTAAAGAAAAGTTAGACTAAGATTTGGAATTCTTAGTATTACCTTATAGGCAAGACTATTGTTGAGTTAGCTTCCAGAAAAGGAGCCAGCTGCTCACTTGGGTCTGAAGTTTGAAGTCTGAAGAAAATGTTTGCAGACCCATATTGAATGGCATCTTTCAATAATGTGGATATTATTAAGCAAGAATTCTCTTGAGGAGGAGAAGTGATACAACCTTGTAGTTTGGCCACTTAAGATTTTTGCCATATTTGGGCTTTTCCAAAATTACCTCCCCCTTCTTTCTAGAAACATAAGCAAAAGAGATTTGTCAGGTAAACCGCAATTGATTGCAAATATACAAGAAATTTATTCACAAGGAGATAAAATATAGCAAGGTCATTTAATTAAAAAAAAATCTGTTGGAAACTACCCACCTGGAAGTGAGTTGTAAATCAAAAGTATTATATTATTATTATTACTACTGCTATTATCAATAATAATAATGATAATGAAAATAATTTCCTAACAATATATTCAGGACAGATGTTTCTACTTCTCAACTTTCTGTTCCCCAATAAAAAATAACTTTCTATTTTTTAAGACAGTGTCTACTAAGGGCCAAAGGGCAAGAATATGGGATTAAAAAAAGACTAGAGATTCCACATGCTATTATGACTGTCTAATACCAAGCATCAGGTTGTGGAATTCATAGTGCTTCTTTCGAACACCCCCAAAATATAATTCTTTATTGAATATATCTTTGGTAAGGATTTGAACATGGATTACTATTCTTACCCCAGGCAACAACCATGGGCAGAGTCCTTTGACTTGTCACATTCCTGGGGAGAATGAGGAAATTCCAGCTTTGAGCGTGCAAGCAGCCTTGACAAATTTGCTCTTATTCCCAGTCCTGAAACTATTAGGTGCCAAATCAATATTTGTTCTTATGTTTTGCTTGTTAATTGGGCTCATCTATAACTTTGATAGAAGATGTCTTTAAACGTACTTACATAATGATGATTTATTGTAAACTTTAATTTATCCTTAAAGGTTAATTATTATATACAGATCTGTCTGGATAACATTGATATATATTGTTGAATGTTAACATCAGCAAGAGTTTGGATTTAGGCTTAACATGCATATATGTTGTGCATATATGTCATGCATATATGACTTTTTTGAGATGGTTAATTTTGTTGAATAGTTTTTATTCTTTGTTTTAAGAGATTGGTCTTAGGGTGGGGGAAGAAGAGAGAATATATTGGGAAATGTAGGTGCTGTATAAGCAAAAGATATCAAATACATTTACTTTTAAAAATCAGCATGTACTGTGTGAGTTTTATGCATAGTAGCCTACCTTGGAACATATAATCCTCGAAGGCAAGTACCAGATTGTGTATGCATTCTTTATAACACCTAGCACAGAGTGAGTAAAATAGACCTAGTTTAGAGAGCTTGGCTTCCATATCATATTTCATCCTGGAAACTGCTCTGCAGAACACATCAATATTATTCCTTGTAGAATACCCTATATCAGTGGTAGGCTTCTTCTCTGAGATGTTAGCACATTTGTTTTTCACTTTATGAGAAGTGGCTTGCTATAGTGACTTGAGCTAACTGTGGAAAAATCCTGTTCCCCACTGAGCTACCGAAGCAAGTGAGCCCTAACCTTTGCTACCCACTTATGATTGCCATTTGGGGATGGCAGCTGCAAGCTTCTTCCCATTTGAGAAATGACTCATTTTCTAATGGTACTCAATACTTATATTCTGTTTGTTCATTTCCCTATTATATAATCTATTCACAACATTTTTGATCCTTAGTTTTGTCTTATCTATTGACAACTGCTTCCAAAACTTAAAATGTGCCCAAGTTCTGCATGATGGGAAGTAATAAAAAAATCTAATTGTTACAGTTGCCAATAGCATAACTTTATTGTGGCATTTGGGAATGGATATTGGAGTAGAGTGATATCCCGTTTGGTGATAACATTTGGACATTTCTCCTCATGCTTCTGACTTCCGTATTCCATCCTTCCGGTTCTACCACCACAGACCAGAGAGGAGGAAGAGGATGGAGGAGGGGAGGAGAAAAAACATAGATTTAAAATCTGTCAAAATTTTACCAGTTTTAGCTTTGCTTCAAATCTATAATTCCATTTTTTTCAGTTCTAGAATTCCTTATGTCAGAGCAAAGCTATAGTAC
Source organism: Vombatus ursinus (assembly GCF_900497805.2). NCBI lineage: Eukaryota > Metazoa > Chordata > Mammalia > Diprotodontia > Vombatidae > Vombatus > Vombatus ursinus. The sequence goes on along the minus strand of NW_020948983.1, from coordinate 32,958,922 downwards.
AGCACCTGTGGATTTGCTCAGGATATAAGAGAAGGTTGGGGTCATTGGACCCTCAGAGGATTTGTGTTAGGAAGGACTCAGAATCAATAAGAGTTTTTCTCTTCCTTTACCTGACCTGAAATGTCAAAGGAAGAAAAGCAGTAGAGGAGACTTTCTTTTGACTATTCAAAGATCTCAGACCTTGCCAGCTACCTTAACCTTTTGCCAACAACTTGTAGACATAGGATGGTAAGGAAATTAACAATATAATGCTAAAGTAAACCACATAGAACCTCTGATGTTAATGATAAAACTTTTAAGGTAAGAAGATAAATTTTAGGCATGTCACTTTCTTGTCCCATGAACTCCAGTGGTTATTACCTCTAGGAATATAGACAAATTTATTTATCATTTAAAGCCCTTCACAACCTGGTTCTAACATAGCTCTCTAGCCTAATGATATATTACTTCCCCTTTATCTACACTTCAATCCATTCAATTACCTTTTTTCTCTTCCTCACTTGATTCTCTCCTGTCTCCATGCCATTGCATATGCTGTTGCCCATGCCTGGAATACACTCCTCATTCATCTCCGCCTTTTAGAATTTTTAGTTTCCTTCAAAGTGCATCTTAAATGTTACCTCTTCATGAGATTTTTCCTGCTTCCCCTAGCTGCTAGTGCTGCTCCCTCAAAGTTACCTCATATTTGTTTTCTTTATATAATGTATAGACATTTTGTATGTGCTTGTATGTATATATGTTATCTTTCCTGATTAAATATAACCTCCTTGAGGGCAGGGACTATTTTGTTTCTGTTTTTAAATCCCAAGCACCTCACATGGTGTCTGACACATAGTAGGTACCTAATTGTTAATAGATATATCATATCATACTGAAATGAGACTGAGGAGGTGAGCAACTGGGTTATTTTATTCCCAGGATACTGCCTCTTCAAATAAGGAAATGTAACATCCTGTTAGGAAATCCAAAAGTTCTATAGTAAATTTTCACTGGAACCATGCTTTCTGGGTTAGAGGAACTCTTGAAAAACCACTTTGCATGCTTAGTCTTCTGTATCTCACTAACCAATCTAACAAAAAAAATATTATGATATTTTGTATTTGTATACCACTTGTCTCCAAGGAGCTCAGCATGTCATATAGATTTGCTTGAAGATCTCATTAATCCTCACAATTTTTATTTAACAAGATTTCACAGAAGTGTCATGCAAATGCATAATGAAAACATTCTTTTAAAAATATACAGGTAACATTTTCAAATTTAACATTTATTCCTTATGAATAAGCTGTACTTTTCTTAACCTTCTCCCCCTCCAAAGCCTTTATGTTTCTAATTTTATCACATTTAGAAACCTCTCAATATTAATTAAAAAAGCTATATTAATCCAAAAAAGAATCACCTGCACTTATCCATTTCTATTTGATAGCTTCCTTTGATTCTTCCAGTTCCAAGGTTCCCCCACCCACCATTCCTTTCTAATTTTCTCTTAGCTTTTCTTTCTTTATTGCTTCAATTTCGAGGGTGGTCCTTTTGGCTAGTTCATATGTTAGGTCTGCCCTATTTCTAACATGTTCATAGTCACAGATGCCCCTCAGTCCTTCAAATCCCATGGTACTAATTACTTGAAATTCCCATGTTCTTCTTTGTCCTATATAGGGCAGCCATACCAAAAGAACAAAATTATTATTTTTGTCATTTCTTTGTTTTGTGCTTCCAGAATTTACAACAACTCTATAACTTAGGTAATGGCAAGTTATAAAAACCCACTTTTATGGTTGCCGACAGGCCTATGAAACTGAAACATTTGGGAGCGCATGAAACATTTGGGAGCATTGCCCCAGTTAGCAATGTCAGCTGGAAGGCCTTCCGATAACCCCCCCACCCCCGTAACACTCCTTCCCAAGATACTAACAAAGTGATAAAGGAAAGAAAACAGACTGAGGATTCACTGATGTTCACTGTAGCACCAATGTTTCCAGAATAGCAGTAGAAAGTTTGTGCTTTGTGTTATCATAAAGAGAATGGGAAGTGTGGAGGAGGAAGGGAGTGTAAGGAAGTACATATCGCTCTGGTCTTGCTGGATTTTCCACAGAGAGCTGAAACAAAAAGTGGATGTTTCACTGAGACTTCTACCAAAGTATTTGGGGTTCCAGATAATGGGAATGAAGTCAATATATATTAAATGAGAACAGACTGTATTGGGGGGGTAAAAATGAGTAGCTGGTAAGAGTGATATGAATGACCAGTTGATACATGCAGGAGTGCTGTAGCAGTTATTACCAAGAGTTTGCTCTTATACCTTTTTCTTCTCTAGCCATCATTGCAATGAGTCGGGATATACATGTGTGTCTGTGCAGGGTACCCATGCAAGGTTAAGCAAGTCTAATATCATTTCTCTGGAGACTTATACTGTATATACCAGGATTAGAAGAGGGGGACAATGGGGAAGATCCAGTTTAGAAGTGGTAACATTACAAGTTTACTAGCCTGTCTTACTCCTGTTTTTCTATCCTAGAAAAGGCTGTCTGACAGCAGCGATTAGGAACATGCAGTTATCTTACATTGATACTTAGAGACTTCTTATGTTCATCAACAAAAGGGTGAGGAAGGGTAGAGTGGATGCAATATGATCCATTGTTTCTAGACTGGCTGTCTGAACTATCAAAACATCAGGTCAACCAGTAATGGTATGGCAACCAATTAAAACCATACTTCCTTAGCCTGATGGTTTGCCAATGTAACCAACCAGTGGCATTGTTGAAAATAAGGTAAGAAAGCTATGTCTCCCCACTCCCACTTTCCTAACTATTTCTCCCCAGCTAGTTCTGTGGCCTAATTAGTATGAGATTATACTATATCTAGATATTTACATTATATTATATAGTACTTAAGTAATGTGTTCCTTTTCCCAGTGAGCTTTATTGGACGTATACATGACATTATTGTCAGAAATGGACAGTGTATATCACTCTGTTAACCCACGGATTCACTTTATCATTACCAAGCAAATCATTAGCTTATTTGTTTCAGTTTCATTTGCCAAAAATGGATGCCTACTTTGTTCATTCATTAAATTCAGATAATTTTTTCATGCATTCAGATAAAACAGTCACACTGCACAAGCACACCTATTTGCTTGGTGTATGCAATAACCCTGATTAGATATCACACATCCTAATTTTCACACAGAAATCTGGTAATCATACCTATTCTACAGCTACGGAAGTATGGGCCAAAGCATAAAGTTACTTGCCCAAGGGCACAGAACGAACTTCTGGTAATGGAGAAATTATAGATTTTGCAACATTCCACTGTCACATTCAGTCCCCAGACTCATCACTTTTCCTGCATCTTCCATTACCCTAATTTAGATTCATTCAATTCCAATAGATGGGCGTATTGTCCACAGTAGACCCTCAAAGTGTCTTTGACCCTGGGTCTTAAAATAGATATGGTTTTCCCCTGTTGTTAGGAGATAGCTATTTTATGTTTCATTATAAAGGTTTTTAAGTGGTGTCATTATTAGCATTTGCTAAAACTTTAATAGCCCAGCTCCCATTCTGATCAGATCCGAAACTGTCTGAAACACCCATTAATAAGGTTTCTACACTGATTTCTTCTAAGCTACGGCTTTCATTTAGGTGGCTGTTGCCCTTCATCCCCAAAAAATGGGTGGCATTTGTAAATTCTTTAGCTAATAATTTAGTGATTACAGTATTAACAGCATATTGTGCAAACCATATGGGGTGGGGGAAAGGAATTAGGAGAGATGAATGATCAGTCTTGAGAATGGGAACAGATTTCTTTGTTCTCTTCCTTGAAACTCATTTGGCTAAGTGAAGTGGGGAAGACAGAGAGGGTCTGTTCTAGTCATTTTAAATGGTGTTTCTAAGGCTCAATTTGTCTGTGCAAGGCTGTGGATGGGGAATAGGGGGAGGAGGGCATTGGTGTCGCCAACTTCCTGAAAACATTCACACAGCCAGGCATGGGACATTGCTTGTTGAGGTAGTTTATCTCCCCAGGGTGAAAGGTGAACAAATTTAGGACAAGGCAAATCTGGATAGCCCTGTTAAGACTGGCCAGTGGTTTGTGGTAGGTAAATGATGTCTCCACTTTCCAGTATATATCAATGAAGTATTTTCATGGGTAACCATTTTTAAGCTTCTTTTTTTTTATAGTAAATGCCTAGAAATAAATTCTAATCAGGTTCTAATAACCACTGATATTTATATAGCACTTAAGTTTGCAAAGCACTTAGTGTGTATTTGCTCATTTGATCTCACAGTACTTGTGTTAGATAGGTGCTATTCTTATCCTCATTCTTCCAGATGAGGAGACTAAGGGTGACAGAGACAAAATGATTTCCTTAGAGTGGTAAGTTACCGAGTGTCTGGGACAGAATTTAAAACCAGGACTTCTTGACTCCCTGCCTAGTGCTCTTTCTGCTATGCCATGCTCACTCTTCCAACAATAAAGAACATTATGAATGGTCATATTTAAAGGTTTGAAAGATTTAAGCTAAGGACTGTCTTCACAGTATAATTACCTCCCAGTGTTGTTGTTGTGAGGATAAAATGAGATCATATTTATAAAGTGTGTCGTGAACCTTAAAGCACTATATAAAAGCTATTATTGTTGTTAATTGCTATTAGTATTAATATTAATAATTGGATAAATTTAGGTCTTAGGGTCATAGATTTTGAACTGGATGGAAGTCTAGGCATCATCTAGTCCAGTTCCCACATTTCATAGCTAAGGAAAAAATCTAGAAGAGTGAAGTGATTTTCCTGAAATCATACAGAAAGCAAATTTCTGGGTCATGATTTGTACTCACAACCTCTGACTCCAAATCCTGAGCTCTTCTTGCTTTACCACCCTGCTTCATCATCAATTAAAGGAGACAGCACCACAAATAAAAAGCAAATACAGAAGTTTTTAGTCTCTGGTCCTAGGAGCAGATTCAGATGAATGATTTCTACAGCATGGGTTTGTTTATGCTGAAATAAACAATATTATGCAAAAGAAATACAAGTTATAGATTACATAGTAATTGATTATTTACAGAAACTACTTATATTTATGGAGGACTTTATGCTTAGCAAAATGTTTTCCTCAAAATAGCTGTGTGAGAAGGTAGCATAAGTATTGTTATTCCTATCTGATAGATGAGAAAATGAGAAGAGAAAAATTAAGTGGCTTCCCCAAAATCACCTACTTAGGATGTATTGTGGTCAGGATTTTAACCCAGTTCTTGAAATCATTTCAAGCCATTGATATTATTTTCCTAATTTTTGTACTAAACTGTACTTCCTCCCTGAGAATCCAGAGCAGGAATGCTTGGATTTCAGGGGATCTGTAAACTTGTATGAGAATAAAATACATCTCTAAAACCCTATGTATTTTATTTTACACATTTAAAACATCATTCAAAGAATGGGTTTATGTGTTTCAAAAGACTGACAAAGTGGTCCATATTCCACCCTCCTCCTAATATGGAGAATATTAACTCTTTGAGAACAGTATCAGAGTGGTTGAAGAATGAGTGATGCTAATGGGTATATTCAACTATATCCTGGACACTGTACTTCAATTCACACAGGCTTTCTTGATGTCGGATCAGCTTTACCTCCAAATCCTCCACTCTTCTAAAGTTCCCTCTTCCTGTCAACAGCACAAGTATCCACATAGTCCCCAAGGCCTATACCTTCAGTGTCGTCCTTAACTCCTCACTCTCACTCACTACACATAAGCCAAATCTTGTCATTTCTACATTTTTAACTTGTATACCACACAACGTATATTTCCTCTTCTCTCCACTCACACAACCATCACCCAAATTCAGGCCCTCAATACCTCTCAGGTGAACTATTGCAATATCCTGTTTAAGTAGCCTCCCTGTCTCACGTCTTTTCCCACTTCAATTCATCCTACGCAAAACCTAACAGAAGACAAAAATTTTAGGCAGTAACCTCCATATAATCTGTCTAAGAACCTTTGATGTCACCAAGTCCAACTTTCCAAACAAAGCAGTAATCATATTTACTTCATCATCCCTGTGGAATAGCCATCTAGTCTTTAATAAAATGCTTTCCTGGGAAGGAATAGAGGCACATCTGCAATTTAACGAATGATTCTATATGTTTGAAGAGTAAGAAAAAAAAATGAAAGATATTAGCTACTCAGTCAGATAAAATACTTAATGGTAAGAGTAACATCCAGATACGACTTTATCATTACAGATGAGTTTAGTTTGCCATTTTGTCTTCAGGGCTAACCCATGTAGTAGAACTCAGAAAATCCTATACAGTAGGGAGGCATAAAAAGGTATCTTCCTGACCCATAACTAGTGATGAATTAACCTACTTTGGCAATATATTTATAAGCCCATTTAGCTCCATAGAGGACAGATGCAATGTGAAGGTAGAATAATATTAGTGTTAACCTTCCAGTACTGTCCAAATACCCAGGTGTGTTTTGAGTCTTAATGAATTTGTATTAGTAAAATTCTCTGATGAAGGGAACTAGAGAAGCTTAAATGATTATTAATTATTATTATTATTATCATCTCCTGCCCTGAGGCATGGAGATTGATGGCTCTTGTCATTTTTTATACCCAGGAGAACAACTGCAGGTGCTAGTCCAATGTGCATCCAAGAAGTATGGAATCCCTTAGAAGAAATAACCTTAGATTAGATACAAAATGGTGATGTTTCCCTAATCTATTCTGAATGTGCTCCCTTCTTTCCTTTCATCTAGTGCTGCTTTTTGCCTATATCAAACATGGGTTTTGTCCTAATGCTGGCGGCTCTCCCTCTCCAATCATACCCTGGGTGGTAGTTCTATACAAACATACTGACTTAGAACTGTCTCAATAGCATAACAAGAGGATGATGCCTGGAAAATGATTGTGCTTTATCAACATCAGATATTACAACATCCGCTGCCATTAAGATGGGTTGGATCTATCTCCTACTACCCTGAGCCTCAGTCTATATCTCTTTACCTAACAGGAAATGGAAATTTGGAGAAAAATTGTTCTATTGGGGTGAGTCCTAACAATGGCAGGAGAGAAGCCAATTGTAGATAGATACTTCACTCATTCAGCATACATCTTTTGAGCAACTGATTTCTTATGCACAGATTTGGTCAAAAGCCTTTAGAAGTTCATTCTTGCCTACCTAGTAAAATTCACATGGCTCTACCTGACATTCAAGTCTTTCAATATCTGGTATAACCCTACCTGCTTGGCCTCATCTCCATGTATTCTATGTTGTTTGTTAATTTCAGTCATGTCTGACTCTTTGTGATACCATTTAGGGTTTTCTTGGCAAAGATACTAGAGTAGTTTGCCATTCCCTTCAGCTTATTTTATAGATGAGGAAACTGAGGTAAACAGGATTAATTGACTTGCCTAGCATCACACAGGTATCTGAGGCCAGATTTGAACTGAGGTGTTCCTTACTCCAGGCCCAGTGCTCTATCCACTGGCCACCTAGCTACCCCATGCTACACCCAGACTGAACTATGCTTTACCCCCTTTAGGACAAAACTACACTGTTGTTACATTGCTGTCTCACATCTGTATGATCAGGTTCTACCTATGCCTAGAATTTCCTCTCTTCCCAATATTGGATGTACTTTATAATTTTAATAAGTTTTCTAGATGGCTTTTATTTGTTTAATGACACCACTTTCATTTCTAGATATTACCACCCTTGTAAGAAAGCCTTCCTTTGTAACAAAGAAAGAGTTTTAAAAAGCAATAAATAGAATGACAATTTTTGATAGCATTCACAAAATTCTACACCCACATGCCACCTCCACTCTAAAAATAAATGTTTTTTTTTCTCTTTGGTTATAAATGTGGTTATATTCTTTTATCAGGGTTACTCATTAAAATTATTCCAGTTCAACTTCCTTTTTGTGTTCTTTTCATTTACATTATTTTGCTCTTTATGTACATTTTAGTCTTGGTTATGTTGATTTCATTCTGCATTAGTCCAAACAACTCTTTCCATATCACTCTGAGTTATTTACAGTTGTTATTTCCTGTTGCATGATAATATCTTATACCTTTCATATGCTATACTTTGCTTATCTCTTCCTCAATCAAATTCTCTGAACCTTAAATTATTTCTTAATCATGTCTTCAAGGTCAGTTACTTTGCTTTGTACAGGATTCTTGTGTTCTTCGAAAACTGTTGCCTTTTCCTTCTTTTTTGCCAAGTTTTCTTCCACTTTTAATTCCAAATTTATATCTATTGTTGTCCTTTTGCAGAATGTCTATATTTTTAGGGAAAATTTATGTATTCTAAATTGTCTACTTCAGTGTTCAAATTCAAATAAAAACTGATCCCTGCTGGAGGCATATTGACATAGAAAAACATAAATTAACATTATCTGTATTGGTTTTTTTTAATTTATTTTGTTAAACATTACCCAATTATCCTTTAATCTGGTTCCATACTGGAGATTTTTACTGGCCTATGCAGACTATGAACTTGACCCCTCTGTACCTCTATTATTCATTTTATTTCTTTTTTATTTGAAGGCTCTGATTTCTGACATATTCTTCATTATAATTTATTCTTTTAAACATAAATTTCTTACTATGATTTATTTTTTGAACCATTCTGAAGTTGCTATTATTCTGTTCTGGGAGTCTTGTAGTGTTTATTGCCTTTTTTTCTTTTTAATTGGAGGATTTTTCAGCTCCTTTTCATTTACAGCATAATATTTATGCATCGTTGTGACCTTTGCTAGTATTCTTGAAAATGTTTCCTTCTTAGTGACTCTCACTGTTAGTTTAACCACTTGGTGGCCAGACATGCCCAATCTTTCTTTTGTGAACTTTTTAAAAAATCTCTTCTCTTCTATTCGTAGTAGGTTTAGTAGATACTTTACACTGTTTGAAACTTCCCCTTTATGCTACTATTGTAAATTATTTCTCCTAGCCAGACTCCTTGGACTGAATGATGTCAGTCTCCTTCAGTTAAGAGATTCAACTAGGTTCTTTATGTATGGAAACCCCATAGTATGTGAACCACACTCTTTTGGGAATGGAAACTCCGCATTCTTTAGTCAATTATTCACTGCCAGGTCTCTTCCTTCTATAGATATACACCTTCCTTGCTTTCCCTCACCTTTTCTATTGTAGGGCTTGTTGAGTTTAACATTCTTTGCCTATTAAGGTTTGTGGGAGATTGATACTGAATCACTCCTATGACGGGACATGATAGAAGCCATCATGTTGAAGCCTGAAATTCAAGCATGTTATATTGTTTTCACTGAATGGGCACTGGAAAGATAGTCTTGGGGGGGGGGTGGTTAGAGTAAATGGGAAATTTATATAGATAGATCCTCTCATGTTATTTAAGAAAACTTTCAAATATATCTGTCATCTCTTCAACTTGAAATTTAATTAATATCAATTTAACATATTTCTTAGTATTTGACATTGTTGGGTGGAGGAGTCAAAATAATAATAATAATAATAATTGATAATAATAACAATAACAACTTATACCACCATCACTGACTTGAATACATCCCACCACTATCCTTTAAAGCAATTGTGTAACCTGTTCATTGGAACACTCACTGACTCCCTCAACTGATGTTTTTCTACCATAGGAAGGAATAATGTATCCTGGTCTTTTCTGGTCTCGAGATACACTATTACCCTCCTCTAACTAAAAAAATGTGGAATTCTCTAGGGTTATGATTGCTTCTATTCAACTCCCTAGGGGGAGGAATAGAACTGGTGAAATCTCTCCATAAGGAACAAGAGAAAAAATGTCTTTACTTCCTTCTCCAATACTCTTCTGGAAGAAAAGATCTTTTAGTAAAATCTAGACTGGTCTCACCATTTTGAACCAGAATAATTCACTGATAATCCTTTAAAAACTCTCATCTAAAAGTTATATGCTTTTGGTGAAATTTAGTGCCTAGGTACTAAATGACTTGCTTGTTGTCCTTACCCTTTAATGTCTTTTTTCTGGCTTTTGCTTCTGAAATACCTACTTCTCTCTTCTTTTATACTTACAAGCATGTCCAGTCTGTGTACTGTGTTGCCAGTATTAACTGTTTTGGTCCTTGCCTACCTGATTTTAGTTTGAAGTCTTTGACTTTACATTTTTTTTGGATGTCTATACTTATCATAAGCCATCTGCTCTCTCAGTTTAGTTGTCAAATGAGATAATATTTGTAACACTCTGCCTGATAACATAGTAGGCACTACATAAATCCCTACTCTTTCACCTCCCTTATACTTTTCCATTTCCTTCTTTCCTTCCTTCCTTCCACCTTCCTGCTCCATCCCTGGGATGATACTTAGTTTTATACTGAACTCTTTGAAAGTGATTCTCCAAAACCTTAGAATATTTGTCAAACTTTACCTGGTTTTCCCATAAAAGCTGTGAGGTCTCCTTTAGTCTGTGCTGGACTCTGCAGAAGAAATTTCATATATAGATTGATAGATTGACACACATTAATATCAGCTCCCACCTCCTTGCCAGAGTTTTGTCATTGGCCAAGAAATATCTACTGGATCACCTGATGTAGTTAAGATGGCTCATGTGTATTATAAAGAATGTCATTGCTGAAGTCATTAGTCAAAGGAATTTATCAATTTTTATTACCTATTAAAGCACATACATACACACAACCCTATCAATTCTGAATCCTTACAATTATTAACCCAGTAATAAAGAGTATAATGCATTGGACTTGAGTTTCGGTGTGGGCTCCACCACTCATATGCTAACAGTGTGATAATAAACAAGTGACTCAGTATCTCTGGCCCCCAGAATCCTCAAAATGGGAATTAAAATAACTTCCTAACTACATCCCTGAGACCATGTGAGGAAATCACTTTGTAAAGCATAAAGTACCAAAGAAATGTCAATTATTATCATTATCACCTCCCTTTCAAAGTTTATATGAAGCAAGCATTTTTGTAAATGGTAAAATATTTAATGTTATTAATATTTTTTTCACTGAGGTCATACCTGGTCAAAGCCTAGAGATGACCTTGAAGTCTTGAAGCCTGTGTCATTTGAAGACAAGGTCTGAAATGCTAAAGAAGTGGCGCAGTGGTGGACTAAATGTCTCTTCTTCAAGGACTAATTGAACTAATGTAGGAGAGTTACCTCACCAGGTTTGGCCCAGTTTGATGGGTATGTTGGCCATATCAACTACTGATTACCACCTATCAATTCAAAGGGGGCTCTAATTTGTGGAAAGAGTGCCCATACCAACAAAATCACAGATCATTGAAGTGTTATGAATCTTATTAGCCCCTGTAAGATTGACTAAAGTGCTTTAGTTGAACCCATTTTGAAAATGAAGCTTCATCCTATTGTAGCAAAGGGGGAAATAGAGAGGGAAAGATACCCAATATTCAGTAGCCTCCTAGAATGACAATATCATCCCCTTTTCCCATTATAATTTAAAAGACCTTTCCAAGCAGGTTAATAAGGGCCTGATGATTCAATGTTAAAATGAGTTTGTTTACATCTTTCTACTTGTCTTTCTGAGGAAGAGCCATTCAGTTTCATCTGTCAGCCAATCATAACCTGCCAGTGAAACATCTGGCTTGAGCATCTGCCAAGAAAGGAAACACACTTTTCATCCCCTCTAGCAAATAGCAAGAGTGTGTAATTGAGAACCTGTAATTGCAAGGAAGCACAGACTTTGGCAGGAACTGTGAGATGAAACAGAGAGAAGACAGAACCTGGAGGAGACTCAGTGTCAAAAACAGAGAAAACAATTCCAAGGAAATCATAGGGAAGAGGAGCAGGTCGGAGACTAAGAAAAAGACACTCTGGTCTCAACATTTGCTGAGGAGTAATTAATGAGGCAAGTGTGTCCATTGACATTTTATGCTGTTTTTTTTCCCCAGAGATGTAAGTAAAACAAAACATAACAAAACAAACCAATAAATTACTCTAGGGAAATACCTCAAAATACTTGGAATATCAGTGCCAATGTGTAAGCCTTGAAAGGATATTTCTGACCAATGAGTTGAAAACTCTTATGAAAACAAATTTCTTCCGAGGATATAGGTTAGGTAAGAAACTGGTAGTTCACTAAATTTGTCTCTGTGTTTCTGCTGCTTATGAGCTTTGCTAATTACAGCACAGGAAATGGGATTTCATTATGCTTCTATTCTTATTACTACTCTGTCAACTACAGTAGGGAAGTCCACAGTGGTAAAGTTTCAGTTTATGGCGCACTGGGCCTGGAGTAGGAAAGACCTGAAATCAAATCAGGCTTCAGACACTGACTAGCTGTGTGACCGTGGGTAAGTCACTTAAACCTGTTTGTCTCATTTTCCTTTTCTATAAAATGAGCTGGAGAGGGAAATGACATACCACTCCAGTGTCTTTGCCAAGAAAACCCCAGATTAGGTCACAAAGAATCAGACATGACTGAAATGATTGAACAAAAGTGACTTTGAAAAGTTCTACTTTGACTTAGTAAGATCTAGGTCTAAGTTCTGTTTCTGACCCTATGTGACTAACTGAGAAAGTTACTTAACTTTTCTTTGTTTCAATTTTCTCTACTATCAAATGGGAAAATAGTGATTCGTACCTCATAGGAATGTCTACAGGCTTAAATAGAATAATGTAAGTAAGGCCCTTGGCAACCTTTAAGACATTGTGTAAAAGTCAATTTTAATATTGATGATTTCCCTAAAAATCTTACAGAGAACTCCACTACTTAAAAAAGTGGTAACTTTTTTTTTTAACTCGAGAAACACTTGGTATCTTTTGTGTACCAGGTACTGGGAATACAAAGACTAAATTTAAGAAGTATCTTCCTTAAAGACCTTACATTCTATTGGATATGTGTGTATATATGTAACATAAATTTATATCTTTGTGCCAATATATTTATCTAGAAATATATATGAAAATGACACAAGGCTTCTTACATTCTCTAGCAGAAAAAAAAGCTGAGTCTGTAGTAATCACTCTAGCTAAGGAAGAGGATGATTAGATGTTTTTGAATTTGGAGTAAGGGTGAGAGTTGAAGCATCTCCTATCATTAAATTATTGGCAAGGTGGGCTACCACACAGAATTTCTACATCTCCTTTCCAGAGGGATATCTTCAAGGTCCAGGGTCATCTCTCCAAACATAAACAGTTTTGGGAGGACATTACAATTTTCTGTGAACACATGATCCCTTGATCACTGATAAATAGCCATAAATACAAATTTACCTATAAGAATAGATAGATAATACTTACATCTATATACATTTATGTATTCCACATAATGTATATGTATGTATGTATATATGCACACACATATATGTATGTATGTGTATATATATACATACACACACACACACACACACACATATATATATATGTATGTATTACTAAATAGATGGTAATATTAGTGTGCAGGAAGCACTAGCATTTGAAATTTCCAGGAAAGTCTTAATCTAGAAGGTGTCTCAAGCAAAATTTTAGAAGAGACAAGGGATTCTAACAAGTGGATGTAAGATGGGATGGTTACTATGAAGGCATGGACATGGGAGATGGAATATCATGTATGAGTAAAAGCAAAAAAGCCAGTTTGACTAGGACCAAATCATTAACCAATATATATTTTAAAAGGTAAGTTGGGGCTAGGTCAAGAAAGCATATTTTAATGATAAACAGAGGAGATGATATTTGATCCTAAAGGTATCAGGGAGCCTTTGGGGTTTATTGAGAAGGTAATGACATGTTTTAGACCTACTCTTCAAGAATATCACTATTTGGAAAATAAATTGAAAAGAGAAGAAGCTTAAAATAGGGAGGCCAATTAGAAAGTTATTCTGGTCATCCAGGTGCGAGGAGATGAAGGCCTAATGAACTAGGGAGGTGACACTGTGAGCAGAAAGAAGGGGATCAATATCAGAGATGTTGTGGAGAAAGAAATGAAAAATAATGAGAAACTGATTGTATATATGTGGTAAGGGCAAGAGAGAATGAAGATTAAAGAACAACATGAAGATTGTAAACCCGAATGACTAGAAAGATAATGGTGGCCTTGATAGAAATAGGGAAGTTTCGAATAGGAGCAAGTTTGGGGACCTTTTGACTTTGAGATTCCTATGTGGCATCTAATTTGAAATAAACCTTAGGCAACTATAAACTACAGATGTACAATTAAAGTCTAAGAGTGATATATGTTTAGAAATCATCTGCATAGAAGTAGTAATTAAACCCATGAGACATGATGACGTAACCAAATAGGAAATTTTAGAGAATAGTAAGTCAATGAAAATACATTAAGTAAGTGCTTACTCTGTACTAGGAACTAAGTTAAGACCTAGTGATACTAAAAAGGTAAAAAATAGTTCCTCAAAGGGCTCATTTTATAATGGGGAAGAATACATGAGAGGAGAAGGCAACTAGGTGGCAGAGCACCTAGATAAGAGTGTTGGGCTTGGAATCAGGAAGACTCATCTTCCTGAGTTCAAATGTGACCTCAGACACTTACCAGCTGTGTGACCCTGAGCAGGTCACTTAACCCCATCTGCCTCAGTTTCCTCATCTGTAAGATGGGCTAGAGAAGTTAATGGCAAACTACTTCTTTGCCAAGAAAACCCCAAATGGGGTCATGAAAAGTCAAACACAACTGAAACAATTCAATAACAATGAGAAAAAAAAATAGAATAGAAGGAAAAAAAAATAGAAGAAAATCCAGTTCAGAGCCTAGAGGCTTTAGGTTGGATAATATGGAATGTGGACCAGCAAAGGATCTTTCAGGTGTATAGGAGGACCAGGAGAGAAAGCAGTATCATAAAAATCCAGAGAGGAGAGACTATGCTGGAGAAGAGGGTAGCCAACAGTATCAAACAGCAGAGGTTGGGAAGGATAACAATTGGGAAAAAAATCATCAGATTTGGCAATTAAGAGGTAATTGGTAACTTTGTAGAAAGAAGTCTCAGTAGAGTGCTGAGATCAGAAGCCAGTTTAAAGAGGTCTAAGAAGTGAGGTTAGAGGTAGCATAGTGTAGTGGATATAGCATTTGAGTTGGAGTCAAGAGTAACTAGGTGGCGTAGTGGATAGAACCTTGGGCTTGGAGTCAGGAAGACCTGAGTTCAAATCTGCCCTCAGACACATAGGAAGATGAGTCTTCCTAACTCCAAGCCCAACACTCTATCTGCTGTGCCACCTAGCTGCCCTCTCTCTCATGTATCCTCCATAGTAATAGCTATGTGATCCTAGGCAAGTCATTTAACCCTGTTTGCCTTAGTTTCCTCATCTGTAAAATAAGCTAGAGAAGGAAATGACAAACCACTCCAGTATCTTTGCCAAGAAAACCTCAAATATGGTCATGAAGAGTTGGATACAACTGAAATGAACTGATGAGTCAGGAAGACCTAGGTTTAAATCTCATGCTGCAAACTTACTAGCTGTGTGACCATGGACAAGTAAGTTGTCTACTCTGTTCCTCAGTTTCCTCATTTGTAAAAGTAGAGGATTTAATTTAATGTCTTATACAGTCTCTCCTACCCCCAAATCATAGATTTGGAAAGTGAAAAGTGAAAAGAGTGAAAAAGGGAGAAAGAGGAGGCAGTTGACACAGACAGTTTTTCCCCCCTAGGAGATTAGCTTTAAAAGGGAGGATAGGTGTAGTATGATAGTTTGAGGGAATGGTAAGGTCTTTGCGGAATTCTTATGAAAAGGTGAGACTTAATTTTGTTCAGAATTAGCAGAGAAGGAACCAGGAGACAGGGAAAGACAGAAACTAGAGAGATATAGGGATGATTTAGGGGAAGGGAACAATACCCTGGAGAAGACAGGAGGGGATGAGATCAAGTATACATTTTTTGAGGGGGGCACCTCTTTATCATGGAATAGGGTGGAGGATGGGAGAATGAAGGGTAATGAAAATGGGATTTTGAGGTATAAAGAAGAGAATAAGAGGAAGCTAATGGCAGATGTTCTCTATTTTCTTAATGAAATATTAGATTATGCCCTTGGCTGAGAAGGATGGCATGTGGATGGTGTAGGAAGTTTCAGGAGAGAAAAAGCTTGTAATAGTCTCTATGCAGTGAGATAGAAAATAGATTGCTGGAGGGGGCGGGGAAGAAAAGGGATCATCCTGCTGGTGTAAAGCCCTGGTTGAGATATGATAACATAAATTTGTAGTGGACCCAGTCAATTTGGTTATATGATTTCCTTTAGCTCCATTTAACAGCAGATGAGTTGGAATGGAGGAAAGTAGAATTAGTAATACAAAGTTGGTTTTTGTCAGGGCATGTGTGTCATTAAGACAGTTTGGACAGGGATTAAAAAGAAGAGGAACACGTAGAGTTAAAGGGGTTAACTATTAAGTGAGGCTTCACCTTGGAGAGTCTTGAGGGGAGTCCAGGGAGGATGCAGAAAAGATTTAGGAGTGGTAAGATGTAGGAGGTATTGGAATGACAGGCTAGTATGATATAAAATGTAGCTTTGCAGTGTTTGTTGACATAGACCGTTGTGGGTGATGGTGACATCAATAATTATAGGCCAGGCACTAAGGATTCAAAGATGAAAAGAAAGTATCTCTGCCCTCAAAGAGATTGCATTCTTTTTAGGGAGATTAAATACGCCTATAGATATGCATAAAATAAATGGGGACCGAGACCTAGTTGTATATTTGTATTCTTTGCCCTGAACCACTCTTTCTTTGTCCCCCACCTCATGCCCTTGCATGTCTCCACTAACCACTTCTCCTTAACCTCTTTTCAATCTGGCTTCTACATTCTACAGGGACTGCTCTCTCAAAAATCACGAATGATCTCTTAATAACCCAAGCCAAAAGCTTTTTTTTTTGCACTGGCTTTTAAAAAAGTAGGCCGAGACCAAGGAGAAATGGGTAGCATCTATTAGCACTGTCAGAGCACTTTTTAATAGTGCTGCCAAGAAGCCAACTCATTTTAGCTCAGGCACCAAGCATGTCAGAATGTAAGAAGTGGCAGCTGGCATGGAGTCAGGGCACTTCTCTGCTTCTGAAGAGCACCAGCTGAAGCCATTGTGCCACTTACTGAATAGTTTGAGAAGCTGTCAAGTAAGTTGCTCCAAGTCACAATTGAGGCTTCTCAGCACCAAGGAGAGACAATAGCAGAGGAAAAACAAGGCAAAATGAACTGTAGCCAAATGTCAAGATCAGAGCATAATGAGAAGGATGTTTGCAAATATCTTGATCATCCTGTCAAATACACTGCTGGGTGTGTTGACAGCACAGTTAAGAGCCATGCAATAAAAGATGTTTGATGACTAATTGAAACTACAAGGTAACATTTGAAAAGAATCATTTTAATATGGTCTTCTGAGGTTGCTCTAGATTGCTCCTTGATTCACTATTTCCTTCTGTGAAATTTTACATACTAGAAGCTGCACAGAGAAGAAAACAAATAACATACACAAATGCCTTTGTGCATAATGCTCAGTCTCCAGCATTTTGATATGAGTGCTATAAGCTACTACTGAGTCTAAAGAAGAAACAAATACATTTTCCCCTTCTGATAGCCTGTAGCACTTACCAACTTGGTTTTGTGATGATGAAATGGGATAATATATTTAAAGCGTCTTGCAAAACTTGGAAATCCACATGCTTTATTATTATTTATTATCTATTATTATCATTACTATAATTACCTAACAGTGGAATGAGCTGACTTGGGAGATAGTAGGTTAACCTTCTCTGAAGAATTTTAGAAAAAAGACTGTTATCCAGTCCTATCTAGTTATCCGGTTCCAGAGGAACTTCTTTTGGAGGTGTGAAGTACTAGAAAGTTGCTAACCCTCTTTCCAGTTCTGAAATTCTGTGATTTTCTATTTTTTTAAAATGAGGAATATTGCTGAAACTATGTTATCAGTCTATAGGTAATGGAAAGGAAATAAAGCTGGTGCCCAGTTTCTCTCTATGAAGTTAGAAAATAAAAAGATGTCTAGATTGAAATATATTGTGCTATTTCTTCTGGCCTAATAATTGGGTGGGACTAAAGGCAACAGCTGACTGGGAGAAAGGGCTTGTTACCCTAAGGTCTTTATAGTGCTAGTGGAGGTCTGGAGTGGGGTTAGGTGTTGAGTGCTGGCAAGATCAGGACAGCTGGGGTTGGGAGGTTCTTAGCCTAAACTTTCAGTTCAGGAGAGGCCAAAAAGAAAAGGAGGGTCAGGTTGTACAGTGCAGGAAGGTTAGCAATGAAAAACAAAATCAAAATCAGCATGAAGCTGGGCTCTGAGGCAGACAAATACATTTGGGAACTGGAAGAATAGATAGATGACAAGATCTATGATCTAAGGGCAAGTAGGAAACATAATCTGAAGGTGGACAGTAGCTCAAACTCTAAATTAAAAAAAAGAAATTGGATTTTTACAAAATATGCAATTTTATATTCAAAACCTGAGAGAGACTTTAGAGATCCTCTCATTGAATTCTCTCACTGTACATATTAGTAAACTGAGGCCCCTAGAAGTGAAATGATCTGTCTAAAACCTGTTCTTATAACTTGTTAAAGTTGAATATAAAATGACCCCTCTGCCTTCCTTGTTCCTCTCATCAAGGTTCAGCTTTGGACAGCTCCCCACCATCCATCTTTTTCTCCCACATGACTGACATAGATAAAACAAACAGAAGATACCAATGACAGACTTTAAAACTTAGTAAACTCCAAGATCTCTTGACATTATTTTATTTTGGTGAGTGTTTTGGTAATATAAATGGACTCTGTGGTGGGAGTGAAGTATTGGTAAGGTGGAAGGTATTGAAAGCATGAAGGTTTGGGGATGAATATGGGAAGTTGAAGGATAATTGTTTCTCAGTGGTAGAGTAAAATAATTTTGCCTCTTCCCTTATCCACCTGCAATAGAAATAGTTTATAATTAGATGGGTTACTTTTCACTTTAAGGAGTAATTATTGCATACATAGACTAGAAAATGTGTTTGTTCTACTAGATTATTCATTGCAGAAAATTAGGTATAATCACGTAAATAACTCATAGTTATTGTAGACTATATACTCGGATATGGAAATAGCTTCATTATATAGCATTTTTCTTTGTAATGGTACTCCCTATAATGAGATTTCTTAAAAAAGAATTTATTATAAACTAATTTTAAACAATAACAAAACTATTTCCATTTCCATTTGCAATTAATTAAGGTTAAAAATTTCTTTCAATGTTCAGATATTTATGAGAAGATAGTTCTAACAACCTTTGAAGGACTCTATTCCTTTTGGGGAGAAGACTAAAAGTAACTTGATTAAGCAGAAGGAACTCTAGGAGGCTGGGAGCCATGAGATCTGGGTTATAATCCCTAATCCAAAATCACTGTTACCTGGGACAAGCCATTAACCTCTATGATTTTCAGTTTTATTAAGGGTAAATTGAGGATAATAAGACATATTTTACTTACTTCTTGGGGTTATTGTGGAGATTAAATGATATAATGGTTGAGGAAGCATTGCATAAACTATCCAATAGTTTTGAGGCAACTTGATGCAACAGTAGATTAAGTGTTGGACTTGGAATCAGGAAGACCTGAGTTCAGATCCATCCTCAGACTCTTATTAGTCACTTAACTTCTGTCTGCCTCCGTTTCCTCAACTCTAAAGTTTGGATAACAATAGCATTTACCTTCCAGGTTTGTTGTGACTGTCAAAAGACAAACTATTTTAAGCTTTGCAAACTTTAAAGTGCTAGCTATTGATATTATTATTACTGATTTAGGAATAGAGCTTTATAAACAGTGCTAGTAAAGCATTATTTTCTCCCCATGGTCAGAATACTGTAAATTATTTCAGAAAGCAGGTGTCTTCTTTCCTCAGACAGTAGGTAAAGTAGCTGCTCTGTTTTCAGTAGCCAATTCTGTTTTTGTCCCTAGGCTGCTGTTCTTAGTTTCTAAGTTCAAGCTATTTCCTGCTTATATATTTTTGCATACTCAACTTGGATGGTATGCCCCAACTGGTGTGCTTACACTGCTCTCCTGCCTGTGCCCTGTTGCCAACTTGAGTCCATGAATATTTAGACAAGGGCCAAGGTTTCATATTCTCAGATCATGTCTTCATTCCCTGACTATGTTGGACCTTTGCACTCTGGGTTTAGTTTGTTCACTTTGACTTCAGATATTGTTCACATCTCTCAGTTTGGTCTGATACCATTGGTCTGATACCATAGGCATTGAACTCAACTCTATCCTCAGCACTCATAATAACGAAATCCTGTTTTCTAGATGAAATGGCCACCTATTTGCAAGCACTGTCCAGAAATGTAATTAATATTTCATGCATGTGTGGCCAGAATGTTAAAATATGCCCAGAACAAATACAGTTTGAATTGGAAGAGAGCAGGTGGGAGGAATATCATGAGACAGGAACTTGGAATTCTATACACTAGTCCTCATGGGCTAAGAGAACCTGGAAAAGAGCTGGTGGTGAAGAGACAGAGACTTATTTCATAGTAAGACTGCTACAAGGGAGATTGCTTCTGAGGGATTCATATAGAGAGGGCTGGGTTAGGAAGGAGTTACCATGAGGTATGGAATATAGGAGTAATCATTCTTACTAATTTGGTAGTAATAGCCATTTTTACCTTATAATGAATTACAAGTACCATCAGTACCCTCTAAATTTCACTCCCTTGGGTGAAAATCCTAGTTTTACCAACCTGGTCATGACTTAGTCTCTAACCCACTTGTTGATTGAGTTGTTTCATATGCTGAAATGAACAAGCTCGTGACCCTGACCCTTTCTGCTTTTCCTTACCATAGTCACCTTGAGAATTCCTGCAAGGAAAATAGCAACAACAAAAAAGAACTTAAAAAGCCATGTCCATTGAACTGGAATAGCCACACGATGACAGAATATTTATCCAGAAAGCAGTTCAGTCTAGCGATTTTTCTATCTAATGCATCTATTTCTGCCTTAAAAAGGCACTTCCTCCCTCTACACCCAGCTGTTCTCCAGCTGGATCCTGTGGTGAAGTCATAACCCTGTGAAACTGATAGTATAGTCTTCTTTATTGAAGGAGAACTAAATAATGAGAACAATAATAATTAATAAATAATATGTCATATATTCATCAGGAACAGCTTTGCTGTTGGATTGAATCATTATAGAATATAGGTCTCAGAAAGACATTCATTAGAAATCCAGATGTCTCAAGTAACAGAATAAAATGAGAAAAGATGAAAAAAAGTACCTTCATTTTAAGACTTTGTGATTAATATACCCTAAGAAGATGTAGGCTCACTAAGCTAGGACACCCAGAAAGTCAATGAAATTAAGTATACCTTCCTCAAAAGGGCCACATTGGATGACTAATACCACATTTGTGTGCTTGTTTGTCAAAAAAATCTGTGCGCCAACCCAATAGCAAAATGTACAATATTGAATTTAGCCTTATTCTAATGAGCCAAGATAATTTAATTTTGAGAATTTGAACTGGTGACTCGTGTTTATAAGAGGATACTAATGCCTTCTTAATGGAATATCATGGAATATGCCTAAGCAATTATTTGAACATCATTGATTTTTGGTGGAAGGTAGAGGAGGATATTCACTTTCATTAAAATTATAACATGGGTCTTTGAAATGGGAGAAGTATAGCAAATTTATCCCTAGCCCAGTAGAGCTGGAGGGCTTTAAGTCTCCTTGCATCGATTTCTTCTAAATGAGCATAGCTCACCTGGTTGAGCTAAGCAATAACAAAACTAAACATTGTTAACCAATACTGAACTTTTTCACTTAGCCCCAAATTTGGTTTCCAGTAATATTGGCCCACAATTTTAGTTGTTGTGTTCAGCTAAACAACAGCTGGGAGTTGACAGCAACCCAGCTGCAGACTGCTAAAGCAAGTACCAGAGCTCCTAAATGTATAAAAATGATAAAATGGCCAGCCTTATAGGTTTCTAATTGTGGCCAGGATTTTGCAGCTGGGAAGTCACACATAAGAAATTTATTCTGTGCTACAATCTAGCAATCATGCAAAACTCACCAACCGGATTGTTTTCATACTATTGCCAGAAAGCACAATATAACCATAGCTCTTAGGTCTCATTTCAGTTTTCATTGAGGAGCTGACCCAGTTGCAGTCACCCATTCCAAAAAACAGAGCCAGTGAGTTCTGGCTGATGTAACCTGGAGTTGGACATGATGATAAACTGACATGGGAAAACCAGATTCAGGTGTCAGGGCCCATGATGATTAGTGCTGGAGTTCCAAAGGGATTTCTCATTTCACCCATCCCATTTAACATTGTACAGATGGCTAAATGAGAGAGAGGTTTGTGGTCTTCTGTTTTCTTTATTTTTTCCCCTGTAGTAACAGCAATTATCATGTATATAGTGTTTTAATGTTTGCCAAGAATTTTATTTATAAATTCTTACTTAAACCTCATGACAACCCTAAGGCAGGTAGTACAAGCATTATTATTCTCATTTTATAGATGAGGAAATAGAGATTCAAAGAGGTTAAATGGTCTTCTCACAAACTCATAGTTTTGGGGACTATGTGGGAACTGAGGTCTTCCTGATTCCAAATCCAGCATTCTAACTACGATGTTAGGTTGATAAGATGTAAAATTCTATAAGCTTTGAATAAGTCCTCTGTGAATTACTACTCACCACCAAAGACCTTGGCACTGTCAAATGGTTCGAAATAAGAAATAGATATGGTTATCATCAGGAAATAACATTAAAGAAGAGGTATTACACATTTGCTTTGCTGCTATACTCTAAGGACCATGTGGACTTTACATCTGAGATGTAATTGAAACTTCCTTTATATATCATACTCCCAATTAGAGGGGGATCTCTTTGGAAGCAGGGAATCTCTAGCTTTCTATTCATATCACCAGTGTTTAACACGGTGTTTTTCCCATAGTAGATTCTCATTAAATGATTTTTCATCCATCCATCCATCCATTCATCCATCCATCTATCCATCTACCCATTCATCTATCCATCCATCCATTCCTTGGTACTTCTAACCAAATGTGACCATCAGGAGTTTCTCATTTGGGAGAGAGGGATGTTTCTAAGAAAGTGCAGAAATTGGGCAGCTACATGGCTCAGTGGATAGTGCTGGCCCTGGAGTCAGGAGGACCTGCGTTCAAATATAGCCTCAGATAGCCTCAGACATGCTAGCTGTATGAACCTGGGCAAGTCACTTAACCCCATTTGCCTCAATTTCCTCATTTGTAAAATGAGCTGCAGAAGGAAATATGCTCCAGTATATTTGCCAAGAAAATCCCAAATGGGATCATACAGAGTCAGACAGGACTAAATTGATAAACAGGACAACAACATAAATATGATCATTCAAGGTGAAGATGAGAAATTTGCCAGAAGACTCAATGTTATGTAATATAGGACATATCAACCCTGTGGCCCAACATGGGATTGCTATAGTTGGATATAGGGTAGAGATTTACTAAGTGACTAATTAAAGTTCCTTTTCTTCTAACAGAAACTATCAGAGTTCAGGTATAAACCTGAAAACTAATTGAAATGAAAGTATTTCTGAGACCCATATTCTATAATGATCCAATCCAGTTGCAAAACTGTTCCTGTTGAAAATATGACATCACATTAAAACTGCCTTTTGTTGTTTGGGTCATCTGATCAGTGATCAGGTAATGCCTGTAAGAATTGGACTGTTAGGAAAGCTGAGCACCACAGAATTGAAGCATTTAAATTGTGGTACTGGAGAAGACTTCTGAGAGTCCCTGGGATAGCAAGGAGGTCAAATCAGTCAATACTTAAAAGAAATTAATTTAGACTGCTCAATGAAAAGATAAATACTGAAGCTGAAGCTTAATTACTTTGGCCACGTAATGAGAAGACAGGACTCACTGGAAAAGACCCTGATATTGAGAAAGATTGAAGGAAAACAGAGAAGGGGACAGCAGAGGATGAGGTTGATAGATAGTGTAATGGAAACAATGAACGTGAGCTTGGACAGACTTAAGGAGATAGTGAAGCATAGGAGGACATGCCATGCTATGGTCCATGGGGTCATGAGGAGTCGGGCATGACTAAACAACTGAACAACAACAAAAATGCCCTTAAAGGGATGGTTCAGCAAAAGGAAAGGGAACACTGAAAAAATCAAAAATAAAATAAAAAATAAAAAGCAACTCTCCCCTAATATCTTAGGAGATGGTTTGAACATTGATTGGGATGCCAAGTGTTTTCATTTGGAATCCTGTTGTTTTAAGAAGCTGACACAGTCGCAGTCTGAGGCACTGTTGTTATACATGGCAGTAGTGCTTGTTGAGCTTTTTCAGCTTTACTCCTTATCTTCCCCTTTCTGTTCTAATCTATTTCTGTTATCTTACACTTTAGAGAAGACACTACAGATGCAAGTCTCTTGAAAGTAATGAAATTAGGTGGAGTTGTAACCCTCACCCCTTTATGTCTCACTGGAGGGCTTTCAAGCTGCCTTCACTCTGGGAACTCTAATTTTTCTCAAACCTACCTGAACATTTGGGGACCTGCACACCTGGAGACAGTGTAATGAATTTCTTTTTCTGATTAATCTATTTGTAATCTTTCACTTTAGTTGCACAAACTCTCCTATTTGGAATCTCTGGGAGGTTTCCCCAACTAGCTACAGGACACCAAACTCATCAGACTCCTGGTTATTTATGTGATAAATTGTGCATTTTGTTATTTTTTTCTGATCATCTATTTGCCAACTAATGATATAACATATTTTATGATGATATATATTTATATAGCCAACAATATTTGGCTAAGCCAAATTGTAGGTGAGAAAACATAAATTAAATGGCTAAAATTTTGAAAGTTTAAGCGAACTCAGTGACAGAGCTACTAGTACCATCTCCCTTGTCAGCATCATAGCATTTTATGTTCATATAGTGCTTGACAGTTTCAAAAAAAGAAAAGTTTTTTTCTCATCCATTTCTTTCTTTTCAGAAGGCAAAGCAGGTATTACTATCTCATTTTGCAGATAAAGAAATTGAAGTGCAGAGTGTATCCATTGGAAATCCAGAGTCAGAATTTAAACTCAGTTCTTTATACTCAAAGTTCATTGCTTATTCCACTGCACCACAAATTGAGTAAAGCCATAATTTAAAGTATGAATAATTCTTCTTCCACCATTCTCTTTATCTCTCTATCTTTTTTTCTGTCTTTTTTTTGTCTCTCTCAGTCTCTTTGTCTATCTCTGTCCCTCTCCATTTCTTTCTCTTTCCCAGTCTCCCTCCCTGTCTCTTTCTTTCTCTGTCTCTCTCAATCTCTCCCTGTCAGTTTCTATCTCTGTATTTCTTTCTCTCTCTGTCTTTCTGTCTTTTTATCTGCCTCTCAGTCTCTATTACTTTCTCCATCTCCTCTCCCTCCTCTCACATATATGTTGGCAATGGGTGGTGATTTTAATTAGTGTATGGAACTCCACAAAAGGAAAATCCTTTGACTGATACAAATTGAACCTGTTCTGTAACTTATAGTTTAGGAAGCTCCTAGGGCACTACACTGAAATGTTAAATGACTTCACCGGGGTCACATAGTCACTGTATGTCAGAGGTCAGAAGCTAGGTATCACTAACTTGAGGTTGGCTCACTATCTATCTATCTATGTCTGGCCACATACATCCGTTGAAGAAGTCTCTTCAAGGCAGATTTGGGGTTAACTAAACACACACATAAATATGTGGAGATATATATCTGTATGTATATCTATGCATTATATATTGTATAATTATACATCCATACACATATATACATACATATATGTACATATACATTATACATTTGCATACACACACACACATATACATACACTTTTATAGGCTTCTTCTAAAAAGAGGAGATTATTATCCCACGTAGGCCTTTGTCTCCTGTTGGTATGAAAACAAACTTGCCTGAAGATGTGATGTCCTACTCCACAATATACATTACCTATCAATAAAGTCTGAACTCCACCACTAACTATGCACACATCTCAGACTAGCCTTATAAGTTCTAAATGAAGGCTCTGCTTGAAAACCATTGGCCGAAGCTGTCTGGACTGCTGAGCTCTATTAGTGAGTTTATGTTGCTAATGAGGCCAATGGATATAGGTCATCTGGTGAGATATCCTTGCATCAAGAAATTCACTTCCATTGCTACTGTACCCTCAGTCATTTCCCCAAAACATGCTATTGTGGTTTCAAAAGTGGCCAGATGAAAAAAAAACAAAACAAAACTCCTTAGCCCTGAGAAGGCTATCACCACTGTGAGGGAAGCCCTTAGTTACTAGTTAACACTGCCATGGTTTTGGCTTTTACTGTTATATCAAAAGGGCTACAAATTATATTTGTCAAAATAGTGATATGTTTGCACTATGGTACTGAGTAAGTGAAAGGGAGCTACATGGTTTTGAGTTTCTGAAACCTGACCATGTTAATGTACTTTCCAGATTTCAGACCTTGGCAACCCATCATCCACCTGCCTCATTGATGAGGCTGGACTAGAGAACAGCTGCACTCCATGGTTCCTTGGCAAGTTGCAAACTACTACTCAGCACATTCCAATTCATACTATCTTGTCATGTCCATAATTTATTTAAAAAGGAAATAAAAGTGTCTTATTATATGTCAGCCAGTGAGCACTTCAGCTTTAAATCACATCTCCACCTCATATAGGCTTCAGTGGATGAAGCAGAGTTCCCTTGCTTTCTTCACTTCCCTGCTGGATAATTTGCTGGAAAAGGGTAGGCCCAAAACAGTTCTTTTGGATCATTGATTTGATTTTGAATTATGAAAACTTTGAATTACAGTAAGCTAGTAACCACTAACAACTACAGAGGGAAATGCTGGTGAACTCTGTGGTTTAAATTCCCTGGAACTTCATAACTCTTTATCTTTGTGGCATAATCAAGAGACTCACCATTGCATCCCTTGTGTTACAATTAGAACATAAGCATTAATGACTCACCAAATCAGACTAAGATATTGGTGGGAAGGGAAGATGATTCAAGACAAAGATATTGAAAGGAGAGCATTTCGCCAAGACCATTTCAGCATCCAAAACTTTTTTTAGACCTAGAAGAAACCATATAGTTAATTTGATTCCATCACTGTATTCTATAGCAAAGATATTGAAGCCCAAGGAGGTTATGACCCTTGGTCAAAGTCAACTTACTAGTTAATGGCTGAGTTAGAATTAGAACCCAGGGCTCCTGATTCTAAGTCTAGATCTTTTCCCACCGTGCCATCCTCAAGCTTTTAACCCATTGTCAGAGATGATTTGGCAAAGCATTGAAAAAGCTGTGTTACAAAGAAATGATTTCCCTTTAAAATAAATTACGGATATGAAATTAACAAGACTTAATTTATTGAACTGATGAGCTGCAATGTAGAGAAATTTTACTGTGAGCAGGGACCATGTCTTTCATCCTTGTATTCCCATGGTTCCAATCACATAATAGGTACTCAAGAGCTATTTGTTAAAATGAATTTAGTTCCCATAATATTAAAAGCAAAGCATTTTACATGCATTATCTCATTTGATCCTCCAAACAACCCTGTGAGGCAGGTTCTATTCTTATTCCAATTTTATAGAAAAGGAAACCTACAGAGAGAAGGTAATTGACAGGGTCACACAGCTAGTAAGTATCTGAGGCAGGATTCTAACTGAAGTCTTCATGGACTCCAAGTCCAGCACTTTATCTGCTAGGTTATATAACTGCCTTCTTTTTTGTTCCAGGTGAATGTATATTTATCCCTCATATCATTTCACTGTATTTTTTTTCTGTTTTGTTTTTTTGCTTAGGCAATCAGGATTAAGTGACTTGCCCAAAGTGACATAGCTAGTAAATGTCAACTGTCTGAGGCTGGATTTGAACTCAGGTCCTCCTGACTCCAAGGCCAGACCTCTATCCACTGTGCCACCTAGCTGCCCCATTTCACTGTATTTTTAAAAGCTAAAATCTGTCCCTATCTTCCAACTTTCACTATGTGCTTTAAATATACACCTTTAAAAAAAAACCTGAAGAGACGTGAAAAGTAAAAATTTAATGATCGTTAAATCAAACTTGTCGAGCACTATAGATAATTCATTTTTATAATTACTATGACAAATAACATTGGTGATACTACAGTGCACCCTTGGTCATTTGGACTAGAATGGGTCATCTTGTAACCCTGGTTATTGTTCAGTATTAAATCTGAGATTAGTTGTAATGCCCTCTCTAAGTGCTAATTTTATCTTGGGTGCCTTAGAATTTAACTAACTGTCCTTGAGTTGAGTCATTCATTTGTTAGCTTGATAAGGTGCCTTCTAGCTCTAAATCTATGATTCTATTAATTCCCATCTTAGCATCACTGAGTAAGCATTGCCTTAGGCAGATTTTTTTCTCCTTGTCATGGATTTGTTTGTTCCATGGTAAGGTAGGGATAGCACTCTTTGTTATGTAAGAGAAATTAATAAATGACTTAAAGTTATGTTAAAGGATAATATATTATATAAACAGTCACTTCAGAATCAAAGCTACTTTTTTCCCATTATGTATGTAACAATGAGAGGGCCACTGCATAGGAAAAGGAAAAACTGACATGTTGGCACTTGCCACAAATGGCAATATCTACTTTTTTTCATATCAGTGTCTTCTCCCTCTCTCCTTGTTCCTGGTGTGCATTTCCTCTATGCTCCATTAAATATTTTAAAATGATTTTTATGTGAAATAGGGACTATTACTGAAAACCTCAGTGAGTCTGGGGAAATATCAGACAATAGAAGGTGATTGCTCCCCTGTCCAAAAAGCTTAGTATGGAAAATCTAATTGTTCCATTTCTAGGGGCTCTACTCAACTTGAACTGGTAGGGAACCTAGAGATCAAAGAATACAGCTCCCTCAATGTAGGGTTTGAAAAACCAAAGCACAGGAGAATGAATTGGCCCACTTGAGGTCACTAAGCTATTTCATGATAAAGCTGAGACTATATCATAGATGAACTGAGAGCCAGTGATCTTTCCACAATGCTACATAGACTCCTCTACTGCAATGAAATCTTACCATATGTGCTTTACATTGTAATGGTGGGCAAATAATGCACAAAAATTGATTCCACAATTTGTACTTCTGATGATGTGGTGTGGAATTTTCCTTTATAAAACATTATCCAGTACTTTCTGTTAAGACCTCTCCTGACTTCTGCTTCCGGGAGCCAAGATGGTGGAGTAAAAAGGTAGTCGCTCTCACCCTCCCCTATCAACCTCTGAAAACCCAGAAAATATCACCCCAGAAAAAACCCTGGAACAGCTGAACCAGAAGAAAGACAGGTACAGCAGTGCAGTAGCCCAAGTAGCTAGAGAGATTAATGGGAAAGGCCCCTCTTACCCTGGGGGAAGGGGAGCAGTACGAAACAGGAGTCGCCCAGCCAGCTAGTGGAAAGACTCACTTTAGCACATCAGCAGGAGATTCTGGTGCCTTGGCATTCTACAGCAAATGGGTCTCCCAGTGCCTCAGCAAAAATAAGGGAAGCAGCACTACAAAGGGCCCCAGGCAGATAAGCACCCAGCAGCATTCCTCTGAAAGGTGCTGAAGAAAGCAACCTAGAGGTGCCAAAAAGTTCCAGCCTTGTTGATTCCAGCCCAACACCAGGTAAGCTGTCAGAACCCTACAGCCTCCAACTGCTGACCGGGAGGGGATCCCGAAGACCAGGTGGTTGAGCAGGCAAACACCAACAGCTGTACCTCTGAGTGCCTCAGTGAGGGTGGGGTAACTGGTGGAAACCAGCTCAGAACACCACCAGGTGCCTCGGCATTCTACAGCAAAGAAGTCTCCCAGTACCTCAACAGAAATAAGGGAGGCAGCACTGCAAGGGGACCCAGGCAGATAAGCACCCAGCAGCATTCATCTGAAAGGAGCTGAAGAAAGCAACCTAAAGGTGCCCGAAAGTTCCAGCCTTGTTGATTCCAGCCCAACACCAGGTAAGCTGTCAGAGCCCTACAGCCTCCAACTGCCAACCAGGAGGAGATCCTGAAGTCCAGTTGGTCGAACAGGCAAACACCAACAGCTGTACCTCTGAATACCTCAGTGAGGGTGTGGTAACTGGTGGAATCCAGCTCGGAAAACCACCAGGTGCCTTGGCATTCTACAGCAAAGAAATCTCCCAGTGCCTCAACAGAAATAAGGGAGGCAGCACTATAAGTGGCCCCAGGCAGATAAATACCTGGCAGCACTTATCTAAAAGGAGCTAAACAAAGCTAAAGGAAAGAAAAAGCAGGCAACTTAGATTTGCCTGAAAGTCCCAACCTTGCTGATTCCAGCCCAACACCAGATAAGCTGCCAGAACCCTACAGCCTCCAATTGCCAACATAAGAGTCCCCAGCACACAAAGCCAGTGACCAAGACCTAGGCTCCCAACACAAGAGGCTTGGGTCAGCGCCCTCTGCTCCCCAGCAGGGGAGCTTAATCTCTTTAAAGGCTAGGGAATAAAGAAACACCATGAGTAAAAAGAAACGTATGATAGATTCATATTATGAGAAGAGGGAAGATCAAGACAGAAATTCTGAAGAGGACAATGCTATCATCAAACCCACATCTGCAACATCAAAAGGGAATATGAACTGGTTTGAAGCCCAAAAAGCCTTCTTACAAAAACTCAAGAAGGATTTTAAAAGTCAAATGAGAAGAGGGGTCCTTTAAAAGTACAATTGGTCAATTGGAAAAAATGTACACTGAAGAAAACAAGTCCCTAAAACACAATTGGCCAACTGGAAAAAAAGTACACTGAAGAAAACAAATCCCTTAAAAATACAATTGGCCAATTGGAAAAAAAGTACACTGAAGAAAATAAATCCCTTAAAAATACAAATGACCAATTGGAGAAGAAAGTACAAAATCTAACAGAAGAAAACAATATGTTAAAAATTAGAATTGAACAAATGGAAACTAATGACTCTATGAGAGGGCAACAATCAGTCAAACAGAAACAAAAAAATGAAAAAAGTAGATGAAAACAAAAAATACCTCATGGGTAAAACAGCTGACCTGGAAAATCAATCCAGGAGAGACAATTTAAAAATTACAAGCCTACCTGAAAGTCATGATGAGAAAAAGAGCCTGGACAATATCCTTCAGGAAATCATAAAGGAAAACTGCCCTGAAGCCCTAGAACCTGAAGGTAAAATAACTATAGAAAGAATCCACCGCTCCCCTCTTGAAAGAGATCCCAAATTGAAAATGCCAAGGAATATAATAGCTAAATTCCAAAATTACCAGATTAAAGACAAATTACTGCAAGCAAACTGAAAGAATCAATTTAAATATCATGGAACCACAGTCAGGATTACACAGGACCTTGCAGCCTCTACATTAAAAGACTGTAGGGCATGGAACATGATATGCCGTAAGGCAAAGGAGCTTGGAATGCAGCCATGGATTAACTACCCAGCAAAAATGAGTATGATTTTTCAGGGAAGGAGATGGATATTCAATGAAATAGGGGATTTTCAAACCTTCCTGATAAAAAGACCAGAGCTCAACAAAAAATTTGGTCTTCAAGTACAAGATTCAAGAGAGATATAAAAAGGTAAATGGGACAGAAAGATACAATATGTTATTAATAAGGGCAAAATGTTTACATCCCTACAAGGGAAGATGACACTTGCAACTCTTGAGAACTGTATTGTTATTATACCATGTTAAAGGAGTATACATAAAGGGGGTGGATATAAGTTGACTTTGATGTAATGATAAAAAAAAAATTGATCAAGTAGGTTAAATGGATCCAAGTAAGTGGATTAGTCTGAGCTAAGAAAATGTACTGAGAAAGGAGGAGACAGACAAGGATAAATTACATTATAGGAAAAGGCACAAAAACCTATTAGAGCAGAGGTAAAGAAGGGAGGGGGATGAAGATTGTTTGAACCTTACTGTCATCAGATTTGGCTCAAGAAGGGAATAACATAATCAGTTAGGTATAGAAATATAACTTGCACTATAGGCAGTAGAAGGGGAAAGGGAAAAGAAAAGGGAGGGGGGATAGAAGGGAGGGAAGAAGCAATAAGGGTAAAGGGGAAAAAAGGGAAGGGGATAATAGAAGGGAGGATAATAGAATAGGAGGTGCTGGTCAAAAATAAAATACTAGTGGGGGGGAAGGAGAAAGGAGAAAGAAAAGCATAAATGGGGGGAGGGGAAGGATGGAGAAAAAGACACAGATAGTAATCATAACCATAAATGTGAATGGGATGAACTCTCCCATAAAACGGAAGCCTATAGCAGATTGGATTAAAAACCATAATCCTACAATATGTATTTGAAAAATACTTGTAAAAGAGTGACACATACAGGGTAAAAGTAAAAGGCTGGAGCAAAATATATTATGCTTCAGCTGAAGTAAAAAAAGTGGGGGTAGCAATCCTGATCTCAGTCAAAGCAAAAGCAAAAATAGATCTTATCAAAAGAGATAAGGAAGGAAACTACATCCTGCTAAAAGACACCATAGACAATGAAGTAATATCATTACTAAACATATATGCACCAAATGGTATAGCATCCAGATTCTTAGAGGAGAAGTTCAGGGAGTTACAGGAAGAAATAGACAGCAAAACTATACTAGTGGGGGACCTCAACCTCCCCCTCTCTGAACTAGATAAATCTAACCCCAAAATAAACAAGAAAGAAGTTAAGGAGGTGAATAGAACATTAGAAAAGTTAGGTATGATAGTCCTGTGGAGAAAACTGAATGGGGATAGAAAGGAATATACGTTTTTCTCGGCAGTACATGGCACATACACAAAAATTGACCATGTACTAGGGCATAAAAACCTCACAATCCCATGCAGAAAGGCAGAAATATTAAATGCATCCTTTTCAGATCATGGTACAATAAAAATTATATGTAATAAAGGGCCATGGAAAGATAGACTAAAAATAATTGGAAACTAAATAATCTAATCCTAAAAAATGATTGGGTCAAACAACAAATCATAGAAACAATCAATAATTTCATTCAAGAGAATGACAATAATGAGACAACATACCAAAACTTATGGGATGCAGCAAAAGCAGTTCTTAGGAGAAGTTTTATATCTCTAAATGCTTACATAAATAAAATAGAAAAAGAGGAGATCAATGAATTGGGCAAACAACTAAAAAAACTAGAAAAAGAACAAATTAAAAATCCCCAATTAAACACCAAATTAGAAATATTGAAAACCAAAGGAAAAATTAATAAAATTGAAATTAAGAAAACTATTGAACTAATAAATAAAACTAAGAGCTGGTTTTATGAAAAAACCAATACAATAGATAAACCTTTGGTTAATCTAATTAAAAAAAAGAAAGAAGAAAACCAAATTACTAGTATCAAGAATGAAAAGGGTGAAACTAGTACCAAGGAAGAGGAAATTAAAGCAACAATTAGGAATTATTTTGCCCAACTATATGCCAACAAATTTGACAATCTTAGTGAGATGGATATATATTTACAAAAATATAAATTGCCCAGATTAACAGAAGAGGAAGCAAAATACTTGAATAACCCCATCTCAGAAAAAGAAATTGAACAAGTCATTGATGAACTCCCTGGGAAAAAAATCTCCAGGGCCAGATGGATTTACATGCAAATTCTATCAAACATTTAAAGAACAATTAATTCCAATACTATATAAACTATTTGGTAAAATAGGTAAAGAAGGAATCATACCAAATTCTTTTTATGATACAAATATGGTGCTGATACCTAAACCAGGAAGAGTGAAAACAGGGAAGGAAGATTATAGACCAATTTCTCTAATGAATATAGATGTAAAAATTTTAAACAAAATATTAGCAAATAGATTACAGCAACTTATCACATGAATAAGACACTTTGACCAGTTAGGTTTTATACCAGGAATGCAGGGCTGGTTTGATGTAAAGAAAACTGTCAGCATAATCCATCACATCAACACCAAAACTAACAGAAACCACATGATCATCTCAATAGATGCAGAAAAAGCTTTTGACAAAATACAACACCCATTCCTATTAAAAACACTAGAGAGCATAGGTATAAATGGAGTCTTCCTTAAAATAATAAATAGAATCTATCTAAAACCTTCAGCAAGCATAATATGTAATGGGGACAAGCTAAGAAGCATTTCCAATAAGATTGGGGGTGAAACAAGGATGTCCATTATCACCACTGTTATTCAACATTGTACTGGAAACGTTAGCTTTAGCAATAAGAGAAGAAAAAGACATTAAAGGCATTAGAATAGGCAAAGAAGAAACAAAGCTATCACTCTTTGCAGATGACATGATGTTATACTTAGAGAATCCCAGAGAATTAAGTAAAAAACTACTTGAAATAATAAACAACTTCAGCAAAGTTGCAGGCTATAAAATAGACCCACATAAATCATCAGCATTTCTATATATTACCAACAAAGCCCAATAGCAAGAGATAGAAAGAGAATTTCCATTTAAACTTACTGTAGACATTATAAAATACTTAGGAGTCTACCTCCCAAAACAAACCCAGGAACTCTATGAACACAATTACAAAACACTTTTCACACAAATAAAATCAGATCTAAATAATTGGAAAAACATCAGTTGCTCATGGGTAGGCCGAGCTAATATAATAAAAATGACAATTCTACCTAAGCTAATTTACTTATTCAGTGCCATACCAATCAAACTACCAAAAAATTATTCTATACAGTTAGAAAAAATAATAATAAGATTCATTTGGAAGAACAAAAGGTCCAGAATATCAAGAGAACTAATGAAAAGAAATTCAGGGGAAGGTGGCCTAGCCATTCCAGATCTTAAATTGTATTATAAAGCAGCAAGCATCAAAACTGCTTGGCGCTGCTAAGAAATAGAGTGGTGTATCAGTGGAATAGGTTAAGTATGCAAGACACAGTAGTCAATGACTATAGTAGTATATTATTTGATAACCCCAAAGACCCCAGCTTCTGGTTTAAGAATCCACTCTTTGAAAAAAAAACTGCTGCGAAAACTGGAAAAGAGTATGGCAGAAACTAGGCTTAGACCAAAATCTCACACCATATACCAAAATAAAGTCAAAATGGGTACGTGATTTAGATATAAAGGCTGATACTATAAGCAAACTGAGAGAGCAAGGAATAGTTTACCTGTCAGATCTATGGAGAACAGAAGAATTCATGACCAAACAGGAGATACAGAACATTATGAAAAGCAAAAAGGATAATTTTGATTACATTAAATTGAAAAGATTTTGCACAAACAATGCCAATGCAACTAAGATTAGAAGGAAGATAGAAAATTGGTAAAGAATTTTTACAACCAGTCTCTCTGATAAGGGCCTCATTTCTAAAATATATAGAGAATTAAGTCAAATGTATAAGAATACAAGCCATTCCCCAATTGATAAGTGGTCAAAGGATATGAACAGATAGTTCTCAGATGAAGAAATTAAAGCCATTTATAGTCATATGAAAACATGCTCTAACTCTCTATTGATTAGAGAAATGCAAATCAAAACAACTCTGAGGTACCACATCACACCTATCACAATGGCCAACATGACAAAACAGGAAAATGATAAATGTTGGAGAAGATGTGGGAAAATTGGAACACTAATGCATTGTTGGTGGAGTTGTGAAGTGATCCAACCATTTTGGAGAGCAATTTGGAACTATGTCCAAAGGGCTATAAAAATGTACATACCCTTTGACCCAGCAATAGCACTTTTAGGGCTATATCCCAAAAAGATGACACAAATGGGAAAAGGACCTACATGTACAAAAATATTCCTAGCAGCTCTTTTTGTGGTGGCAAAGAATTGGAAACTGAGAGGATGCCCATCAATTGGGGAATGGCTGAGCAAGTTGTGGTATATGAATGTGATGGAATACTATTGTGCTATAAGAAATGATGATCAGGCTGACTTCAGAAAAACCTGGAAAGACTTGTATGGTCTGATGCTGAGTGAAGTATTGATAAACATAACCCTTCCTGGCAATACAAGGATCTAAGACATCTCCAGAGGCCTTGTGATAGAAAATGCTATCCACACCCAAAGAAAGAACTATGGAAGCCGAATTGTTATTTTTTTCTCTTCTGTTGAGTTTTGTTTCCTCTTTCTGATGGTTCCTCCTATTGATTTTAATTTCTACTTACAACATCACTAATGTGAAAATATGTTTAATATGAATGTAAATGTATAGCCTATATCAGATTGTGCGCTGTCTTGGGGAGGGTGGTAGGGAGGAAGGGGGAGAAAAATTTTAAACTCAAAAGCATGTGGAAGTGAACTGATAAATCAAAAAAAATTAATAAAAAATATCTCTCCTTAGAGAGTTAGAGAGGGCTAGAAGCCCACCTTAGGGAGGGCTAGAAAAACTTTCGCCCCTTTTGCCAGCTGTGCCAAGAATAGGATATGAATCACTAATTGGTGAGAAAAAAGAAATCACATTTCTCTTTGTTCCTAGGGAGTTTTTCTCATACAGTAGATGATATATTCTATTTGGTGGGTTTTATAATTTAGGGAGAATAACATATAAATTATTGGTACAGCAGAAAAGTAATTGACTTTAGAGTCTTAAAACCTGGGTTCAAATTCCACTTCTGATGCTTTCTACATGTCTGACCTTGGGTAAGTGACTTATTCTCCCTAAGCCTCATTGTTCTCACTTACCAAACATGAAGGATTTGTTCTAGATGGAAACCAAAGTTCCTTTAAGCTCTGGTTCTTTGATCCTAACATGTTAATTATGTACCACATTATTCCAAGTATTTCACACATCCATCATCTCATTGGATCTTCACAATAACATGGTGCTATTGGGATATTGCATTTTCTGTTTTTTTTTTTGGTTGTCTATCCTTTGCTAAAAACAGATGTTTTCTTTTCACTGACACTTATGATTTTAATGGGGCAGTTATCGTCAATCTGTACTAAAATAGGAAAATACCTCATTTAAAGTAATTCTGACTACAACTCTGAGAAGCCATAGTGAGGACCTAGGACATTTTAAATAGATTAACATGAAATCATCCTAAATAGTCAAACCAGGTACTACCCCCAAAACCACAGTTTATACTTTACAAATTTCCCTACCCTTGTGAAATATGAACAAGGGGTGTACTGCAATTGTCTGTCTTCTGAAGGGATGCAATAAAGGGCTAAGCTTAGCTTACCTCATTCAAGGAACTGAATCCCAGGCTCCTTATCCTTGGGGGAAAAAAGACACACTTCTTTACTCAAGACTTCCCATCATGCTGACACAAGGAGATACTGGAAAATAATTTTGGTTCCAATCTGTCCAAGCATGGATGGCTCATGGGGAGAGACCAAAAGTGCCTCACTTTGTTTTGCAGTGGCATAGATAAATATTCTTCTTATTTCATAAGAATTTGTTTAGATGTGGTTAGAGTTGGAACTATGGAAATACTTTAGGTTCATGGATGGATGGCTGTCTGACAGAAGTTAACAAAGTAAGTCATGTCTTTCCTTTTCATGATGGAAAGACTATGGATCATTTATCTGGAGACTGAAGGATTTCCCCATTTAATGAAACTCAGTCAGCCAGAAATGAAGAGGAAAAGAAAAAAATTAAAATTATTAACAACTCATCTAAACTCTGGGACTTAGACTTTGGACTAAGCTAGAAATGTGTTTAAAACTAACACTGACCTAGTAGGAGATATACATTTAAAATTCATTGTTCTATGTCTGGAAGGGTAAATACATCATTCTGGCACCCAAAGCTATAACCAAGACCTCTCGTGACATCATTCAACTGGTTAGCAGCCAGATGACACAAATGCCATTATAGCAGATGGGTCAGTTTGCTATAGATGGAGAGTGGACAATGAAAAAGTTTCTCCCCCTTAAAAGAGGCCAAGTTAATCAATATGATGTCATGGCTTCTATGATATCACTTGCTCATACCTAGTCATCCATTATGTGTGTGATGCCTTCACTTGTTCCATCTAATATAGCTAACAGACACTTTGGCATCCACTATGAGCTGCTGCCGTTAGCTTTCAGAAGTGGATCAACTTCAGGAGTCTTAATCAGAATACGGTTTTGACTTTCTAAGTCTTACAACAGCCAGGAATTAGATTGTGCAACTGAAAAAGGGTTATGGAACTTTTCCTCCTTAATGACTGGATATACATACTTTTCATCTATTCATCTAGGGTGACTTTAGGGCCTTCTGAAGACAAAGGGAAGCAATAGATCAGTTCAGGTGACCCTTTCTAGCTCCATGATTCATGGTTTTGGGGGGAAGTTTTTGGTTTTGTCTGATGGTTTACTGGTGGCTATTAGTTCATATATATCTTGAGAGAGCTTTAAAAAAGTTAATCATGGTTGGTATTCTCTGAAATGCCAGCAGGAGCTGCAGGCAAAGAATGAAGTAGAAGAGGCCAAGCTAAGTAAAGGCCCAATATTCAAATAGCAAAATATTCTGTAATAGAGAACAATCTCGATAATTAGAACTAATTGTGGCACCTAGTATGAACTAATAAACTAACTGAAATGGGCTACTTTCATAATATAATGACATCATAAATTGTATATAAAAACCCTTATTCTTGATTCAAATTATTTTAATAGGGAGTATTTGATGTTATGTATTAAAATTATTAAATAGAATATTTATATTTGTTTTAAGACATAGCATATCAAATGTATGTATGAGTTTGAGGTCTGAAAATGCTTTATTCTTATAGGTATTTTAAATATTCCTGAGATTCCATTTATATGTATAATTTGCATGCTCAATGAAAAAAGAATGAGCCAAAGTTAAACTTTTCTTTTGTTCAAATTACTGATTCTGAATTCATGAAGTATTTATTAATAAGGTTTTTTCATGTTTCCCCCCAAGTTCTTCTTCCTATGTAAACTTTAGTTTAAGTAATATATTTATGCATTTTCTTTATTCATTCTAGAAGAAATGTAATTGTTTAATGTTTTTAAAGGATAAACTGAGTTACACTTTATGGGATGTGCTGAAGGTCAGTTGGAGACATGAAATGCATTTGTACATGTAAAACTCTCTCTGGGGATACTCCCTCACCCTTCATTAGGAATCAAAAGTTGATGTCCTCAGAAGGCCAGAGTACTACTTCTTCTTAGGGTTCTAGTGATAACCCTGAGGGGCTAGATTTCTAATACTGTTAATCATGAGCACCCACCAATGTATTTCCCCCTTTTAATCAACCAGTCACACTTAATTTGCTTTTAGCAAAGGTACTTACTAAGAATGGCATAGTAAGAACAGTTTCTGTAAAGCATTCCACTCCCATCCTTCATCCCCCATGCAGAGCCTGGGACTCACTTTTTCATGAAAACATATGAGCCCATGGGACCAGGTTTCTCAGGTTTAATTTTAAAGTTCAATGATAATGAGGTGCACATGTAGAGTTCACATGTGGTAAGGAGGTAACTCATAACTCTTGGTGCTTTATGAGCTAGAAGTCTTTTCTTGAGTCCATAGCCCGAATCCTTCTCTGGTATAAGGGTCTTTTTTTCTACATGGGTTTATCTTCAATGTGTCACTGCTCCCAGGTAAATACATTGTCTTCTAGTAATTAGGTCTCTCTAACCCCAGCCAGTTGCACAGTCTCCTATTGAACTAATCTCTACAGCGACATGGTCAATGAAGTGAGAAGGGGGAAAGAAACTCTCTTTTCCTCTCCAAGAGTAATTCCCTCTCAGAACTCAGCTCTAGTACTAGAGTTGTAATCCTTTGCTCCCAAACCTGTAGTCAACCAGTGCTAGACTGACCCACAACCAAAATACCTTCATCTATTTAAAGTGCCCAGAAGTAGCTTCATTGTTAGCAAATCAGCTGTTCCCTCTTTTATCCAATTAAAGAAATCACAAGGCATGAACCTTCTTGTTTGCACATTGAACCATGTCTTTATATGTTGATTGATTTGGCTGAGGTCTTTATGTGCTTCCATGATTATATTTATCATGAGATGAGGTGTGTGATATCCTCTCCCTTAGAAATAGATCATTATATGATAAACCTGCAAAGATAGAAAGGCAGGAAGTTTTGTTAAGTAGTTATTTTCTTCATCTCATGCTGTTAAATCCCCAGGCTTATACCTAGGGAGCATGACTAACACTCACCCAACAACATATATTGAAAAAAAAAAACTAAACAGGTCCTTATTGAAAAGTCTTGTCAAAACTTACCAGATATCACTATTTGGGTTTCACTTGTTATCTGCTACATTGCCCTTTTCAGAGACAGTGTGATGTAAAATCAAAATGCTTAGCCAAGTATAATAAAAAAATAATATACTAGCAACAGATAAGTGTAACTACCCAACCTGAAATCAATAGAGCATTGATTCTATTTATGTCCACTCCTAAACGGGACAATGTTGTGTAGTCAAACATTCAGATCACTTAATTTTTTTTCTGTGAACAATTAACTGATTTTAGAGAGAAGAAATTACTTTAAGATACTATAAAATGCTATAAATTAAAACACTTTTTTAATCATTAAAATATTTTCATTAGGATAAATGTGGCAGATTGTTTGTTGGATAGAATTAAGAAGTGATTTATTTAACCAATGTTTGGTAAAATTACAAAATGGTCATTTGGGAAACAAGTCCCACATCCTTCATAAACAAAATGACAAAATTCAGTTCTGGTAAGGTTGGAAGAAAACATGGCATTCATAAGTTGCTAGCAAAATTGCATATTACTAGATATGGGTAAGGCTAGTAATCAGACTAGAAATGCAAATTCAATAAAATAAGTATAAACTTTGACCCAAATATCTTATTGTGATTATACATTAAAACATTTTTCTTTAAAAACTAGTATTAGAGGATATTAAAACCCAATCATTTGTAGTTGGGAAAAAACTAGACTCAATCTCTATTGAATACTTGAAGAATGGTTGAATAATTGGTGATTTTGCTTAATTCGTGTTGTGGAATACTCTAATGTAATTCCAAGTAACCAATGTGAGAATGGAAAAACATAGAAAATAATGATAAAAACAGATGACAGGATCAGAAGATATACATATATTGACTACCATTTTAAAAATAGAGAACATGTCTACACTGATACAAATGTAAATAGACAAAGGCAACTGAAGGAGATGGAGGAGGAAGTAAAGATAAAGTGTTATAGATAGCTGCATATTATATATCTTTTTAGAAAGTACACATAGATTTTGTACATACAAGGCATCACCAAGGGCATGCATGTTCAGAAAAGTAGGTTGGCCAATAACGTAACAAAGGTAATAAAAGATGATTAGACTAAGTGAGTTACTGATACTCATGAACTGAGGGGGAAAAAAAGAAAGGAGCAGGCCTCAGAGGACTGAATCGCGGGCAGCTGTGGTGGTTTCCAGACATCTTAACCCACAAACACTAAAGACAACTTAGAAGGTCAGTGAGAAAAGTCTGTTTCTGCAGTGAGAGAGAGGGTCTGGGTCTCAGCCAAAGTCCAGAGCATGCACCCGGGACAGCAGCTGCCTTCTGAGCTTCCAGCCCACAGACTGAGGGGGAATTGAGTGGCTGATCAGAGAGGGCCTGCAGGGATCTCTTTGTCAGTGCTGAGGCAGGAATGCCTTGCTTTGCCCATGCTTGGATCTGGGTCACAGTTCTGAGGCGTGGTCCTGGGGTGAGGAGGAGCACTGGAATGGTGGAGCTTGTTGTGATGGTGGAGAGG
This sequence comes from Vombatus ursinus, assembly GCF_900497805.2. NCBI lineage: Eukaryota > Metazoa > Chordata > Mammalia > Diprotodontia > Vombatidae > Vombatus > Vombatus ursinus. Next base: position 32,917,290 of record NW_020948983.1, on the reverse strand, counting down.
AAACACCTCGCCCCTTATCATACCACCTTGGAAGAACTAAAAATGTACAGGTCTCTAGAAGTATCTCTGAAAACAGCTGGACAAACCCCCAAAGCTTGGGACAGTACATTCTCCACATTGGAAGCAGACTCTTACCTTAACAAAGAGTTTAAAACTCAAGTAATTGGCCGGAATCATGAGTAAGCAGCAAAAAAAGAGTCAGACTATGTTATCTTACTTTGGTGACAAAGAAGATCAAAACATACAACCAGAAGAAGACAACAAAGTCAAAACTCCTACATCCAAAGCCTCCAAGAAAAATATGAATCAGTCCCAGGCCTTGGAATAGTTCAAAAGGGATTTTGAGAAGCAAGTAAGAGAAGTAGAGGAAAAACTGGGAAGAGAAATGAGAGTGATGCAAGAAAATCATGAAAAGTAAGTTAACAGCTTGCTAAAGGAGACACAAAAGAATTCTGAAGAAAATAACACATTAAAAAATAGCCTAACCCAAATAGCAAAAGAGATCTAAAAAGCCAATGAAGAGAAGAATGCCCTAAAGAGCAAAATTGGCCAAATGAAAAAGGAAGATTGCTGAAGAAAATACTTCCTTAAAAATTAGAATAGAGCAATTGGAAGCTAGTGACTTTGTGAGAAATCAAGACATTGTAAAACAAATCCAAAAGAATGAAAAATTAGAAAACAATGTGAAATATCTCATTGGAAAAGCAACTGACCTGCAAAATAGATCCAGGAGAGAGAATTTAAAAATTATTGGACTATCTGAAAGCCATGATCAAAAAAAGAGCCTAGACATCATCTTTCAAGAAATGATCAAAGAAAACTGCCCTGACATTTTAGAACCAGAGGGCAAAATAGAAATTGAAAGAATCCACCCATCTCCTCCTGAAAGAGATCCCCAAAGGAAAACTCCTAGGAATATTGTAGCCAAATTCCAGAGTTCCCAGGTCAAGGAGAAAATATTACAAGCATCCAGAAAGAAACAATTCAAGTATTGTGGAAACACAATCAGGATAACACAAGATTTAGCAGCTTCTACATTAAGGGACCGCAGGGCATGGAATATAATATTCCGGAGGGCAAAGGAGATAGAATTACAACCAAAAATCACCTACCCAGCAAAACTGAGTATAATCTTTCAGGGTGAAAATGGTAATTCAGTGAAATAGAGGACTTTTAAGCAGTCTTGATGAGAAGACCAGAGCTGAATAGAAAATTTGACTTTCCAATGCAAGACTCAAGTGGAACATGAAGAGGTAAACAGGAAAGAGAAATCATAAGAGACTTATTAAGGTTGAACTGTTTACATTCCTGCATGGAAAGATGATATTTGTAACTCATGAGACCTTTGTCAGTATTAGGGTAGTTGGAGAGAAAAAAATTATATGCATATTTATTTTTATTAATATATATTATTAATTAAAACATTAATATATATTATATATTAATATTTAGTATATATTAATATATTATTATTTTATATACATTTATATGGATATATATATATATGGATAGATGGATGGATAGATAGATAGATAGAGGGCACAGGGTAAGTTGAAGATGAAAGGGTCATATCTGGAGAATGAAATTAGGGGTGGGAGAGGATTATAGTAGGAGAAGGAGAAAGGGAAAGGTAGAACAGGGTAAATTATCTCACAAAAAAAAAGCAGAAAAGAAAAGGCTCTTACAGTGCAGGGGAAACGGGGGAAGGTGAGAGGGAATGAGTGAATCTTATTCCCATAGGATTTGACTTAAGGAAGGAATAACATACACACTCAATTGGGTTTGGAAATCTGTCTTACCCTACAGGAAAATAGAAGGGGAAAGGGACAAGAGAATAGGGGGATGATAGAGAGGAGGGCAGATTGGGAAAGGGGGTAATCAAAAGCAAATACTTCTGAGGAGGGACAGGGTCAAAAGAAAGAATAGAATAAATGGGGGGATGGGATAGGATTAAGGGAAATAGAGTTAGTTTTTCACAGCATGTCTACTATGGAAGTGTTTTGCATAACTGCATATGTATAGCTTCCCTTTTCAATGAGGGTGGTTGGGGAGGGAGGAAGGAAGAAAATTTGGAACCCAAAGTTTTAAAAACACATGTTTAAAAAATGTTTTTACATGCAACTGGGAAATAAGAAATATAGGAAATGGGGTACAGAAATCTATTCTGCCCTACAGGAAAATAGAAGGGGAAGGGGTAGAGAAATAGCAGGGAAAGCAGACTAGGGGAAGGGGTATTCAGAATGCATTCCATCTTGGGCTGGGGGGAGGGGCAAGATGGGGTGAAAATTTGGAACTCAAAATCTTGCGGAAGTAAAAAATTGAAAACTAAAAATAAAAAAAAGAAAAGAAAAAAAATAAAATAAAATTGCTACACAAAAAAAGAAAGTATATATGAAAAATTGTTTAACAAATGTAATAACATGCAAAGTACCATAAATTTTAAAGTGACTTTAATATCAGCAATTAGAAAGATTAGTAGGACAATGATATTTGTGATAGGGAGACTTTGAGGACGTGTAAAGAGGCTATTACAATAGTCAGGCTATGAAGCACTGAGGGTCTTAGGTGATAGCCTAAAAAAGAATGGAAAGGAGAAGCTTATCCAGATCCCTTTAGTTACTATGCCTAAGGAATTAAAGTACTTATACTTTGTATATATTTATTTATCTGAGAATGCAAACTTCTTGAGAGCAAGCACTATTTCATTTTTGTCTTTATATACCCAACTCCTAGTACTGTGCCTGGTACATAGATGCTTAATAAATGTTTGTTCATTGGACAAAAAAAAAAAGAAAGAAAGACAGGAAAATCTCTAGTATATTGAATGAAGAGCCTCTAAGGAAAATTTATAGAAACACACATATAAGAATAACAGGATCATAGATTTAGAACCAGATAGGACCAGAATCATCTAGTCCAAACTTATTTTACAGAGAGAATGAAATGTAACAAGGTAGAATAACTTGTCCAGGGTCACACAGGTTGTCAGTGACAGAGGGAGAACTGGAGCTTAGGTTTTTTTCCAACTCAAAGCCAGTTCAAAGAATACTACTACCATAACATCAAAGTATTGGAGCACATAGTTGTGAATTTAAATTTAGTTGTTAGAGTTTAAAATTAAATTCACTACTGATTACTTAAAATTAATAAGAAATAACAGTTAAAATTCTCCTCTGTGCTAGGAACTGGAATGGAGGTATTGCATCTATGATTTGGGAAAAGAAGAAGTTCAGAAAAAAGATTGTCACTGGGGCAATAATTCAAGACATTCTCCTTTCTAAACTTCCCTGTTTGTGTCAAGGGTACCACCATCTTCACTGACACCTAGGCTCACAATCTCGATATCATCTGACACTTACACTACATATCCAATCTCTTGCCAAATCTTGCTGTTTCTATCTTAATAGCATATCTTGTATACATCTCCACTTTCCTCTACCCACAGAGCTGTCACTATGGAGTAAGCTCTCATCAATTTATGCCTAGACTATTGCAATAGCCTTATAGTACATCCAGACACCAGAATGATCTTCTTAAAGTCCAGGTGTGCCTGTTAAAGTTCTTCCTTCTCCCCCACACCCCAAAAAATAAAGTTTTGGGATATAAAAATGTTTCAGTTTAAATCTGACTTTCTGTTTGTATATTCTTAAATTATATTCCATTCACACTATATATAACTTATATGTGTATTTTTTTTCTTCTCATGCTGTCTCCTTCATTAGAATATGAACTATTTGAAGGGAAGAACCTTGTTTTTCCCTTTTTATAGTCCTAACACTTAGCACAATGTCTGATACAGAGGAAGTACTAATTAAATGTTTCATGACTAACTATCTAAATCTAATTTCAGTCAAACTGTTTTCTAGTTTCCACAGCAGTTTATGTCAAATAAGGAGTTTTTCACCAAATAGATTGTGTTCTCAGGTTTATTAAATGGTTTTATTTAATTTGATTTTTTTTTCATTCTTGTACATTGAGTAGCAACATCGTATAGTAGAAAAAGAACTGATTTTGATGTCAGATGACCTGGGTTTAAAATAAGTTGCTGTTACTAACTACTTTTGTCATGTTGAGAAAACCATTCAACCTCTCTGATTGTAGTCTCCTCATATGGAAAATGAAGTGCTGGACCTAGGCAGTTCCTTTCAGCTGTAAATCTATGATTCTGATCTCTTCCATTGATCTATCTACCTTGATGTATTAAATCAATATTTAAAAGGTTTTTATCTTTCTTTAAAAAATATAAACAAAGATCCAGAAACTCTACTCATTTATTCATCTTGACTCTGAACACCCCATTTCCCTTAAGATTCTAGACCTTGTTTTTCTCCAAATGAATGTTTTTCTCCAAATGATTTTGCAATGTTATCTATCACTAAAAAGTAACACATTTGTAGTTTACTGAGTCAGTAAAAAACTTCCTTTATATTTCCATTGGGATAACCCAATTATGGTAAATTAATACCCCTCCAATTATTTAATTCATTCTTTATTTACATTTTAATGATATTAATATATCATGAGTATATTGATAGACTAACTTTCAGATGTTTTATGCATTTTATATCTATTTGAATGGAGTTTCATTTTGAGGGGAAACAACTTTATAATGCTCAACAAATGATCATGCAACCTTTCATCTAAATACTTTTAGTGACAGTTGCTCACATGATTTCTGTTACTGATCTTCCAATTTTCTTATAGAATGGAAAAGAGTCTGCTGCCTGGAAAAGTTCAAATGTGTTGCTATTAAAAATGAATAAGAGAAGAGTGTCTGCAAACTATAGACCAGTGACCTTGACTTAGATTCTTTGCTCTACTTTGCATTATAAACTGCATTCCATTAAATTAAATGACTAGCAAACTAGACAAAAAAAGAAGAGATGATGACAAAGGTCCATATTAGCTTTGTAAAAACAAAACAAGTTATGACAGACTAATTTCATTTTCATTATGAACAGAGTTGCTAAATGGATTGATAAGAGAGAGCTAAATTTCATTTATTTTAAACATTTTTTCATTATTTTTGTCTTTATATCATTTATTTTCCCTCCTCCTTACCCTGTATATCTTCCCTTGTAAAACAGTTTTTTAAAAGATAAAAAAAGTTAATAAAAACTAACTGACTTATGAACCCCTTCTGACAATATATGCAATATTCCACATCTATAATCCTCCACATCTATATTTAGGAGAAAGAGGTGCATTTTCTCAAATTTTTGCCAGGACTAAGTTTGGTTGTCAAATTACAAAGCATTCAGTTTTGTTTGTTTCTTTTATTTTGTATTATTGCATTCACTGTATGTATTGTTTTCCTGGTTTTGCTTCCTATACATCAGTTCATGTTATTCTTGTTGTTTCTCTGAATTATCTCTGAGTTATATTTATTTTTTTATGGAGTAGTGATATTCTGCCACATTCAAGTTAACATATTTCTTCAGCATTTACTAATAGATTTTTGCCTACTTTGTTTCTAGTTTTATGCTATCACAAAACATACTGCAATTAATATTTTGGTATATGTGGGATTTCTGTCTTTGTCCACCTTGATGTATATTCCTCATAGTAGAATTTCTGGGTCACAGATTATGGGCATTTTAATCACTTTCTTAAAATCATTTCCCTGAATTGTTGAGTTCATTTATACCCAAAATATATTTCTTTACCTATCTTCATGCAGCCTTTCCAGCCTTGACAATTTTCATTTTTTTGAGATCGTTGCCAATTTCTTGAATATTTGCTAAAATCTGAGGGTTGTTTATATTTGTGCTTCTTTTATTAGTAGTGATTTGAAACATTTTTCCATGTCTTTGTTAATAGTTTTAAATTACTTTGAGGATTGTTTTGTCATATTCCTTGAGCACTTCTATATTTAGGAATGGCTCTTGGTCTTATGTATTTGGTTAATTCCTTAAATATGTTGGATATCAGATCTTTATCAAAAATGGCTGTAAATGTTTTCCAATTAGTCAGATATGTTCCTTGTCCTAGCTTTGACTTTATTCATACAAAAGCTTTTTACATTTTCACACAAAATTGTTTTTTGTGATCATTTCTATCATTTGTTTTTTTTTTTTTCAGGATTTTTCCTCCTAGTCATTGCTGTGAAATATAACTAATCCCATTCTCTGATAATCTTGATGACATGGTGTATTATATCCAGATCACATTTGCATTTTGAGCTTATTGTGTTATAAAATGTGTCCTCCCCCCAACCCCTTAATCTTCACTCCTAATCACATGCTACTGAATGGAGCTGGAGAAAATAATAAAATAGTACTGACTGGGTCCATAATTCATTTGTGTTACATAAGTCTATCTAGGCCCTCACTGCAGCAAAGCAATCCTTTAGCACCTCCTTAATCCATAACTATCCCAATTAAAAGAGCAGTTATTCCAAACTTTTTCCTTCTTCCTCAAGCCCACTCTATAGAGTTCTTGAGAGAAATAAGGGTTAAATAGATATTGTCTTCATCCTCATAGAACTCCAGGAGAGGAATATAATATATACACAAATGACCATAATACAAAATGGAACATGATGCACTCATAATGAAGGTGAGGGAAAAGTAATATGCAAGACTTGAGGAGAGACTGAAAATTCTGTCAAAGGAAGCAGTCCTCTGCAGTTCATCATGCTGAATGTTTTGGAATAGCACAATGAGAGATAACAGTAAGATGGATTGAAAATCTTTTTCTGGAATGTGACATAGCCCAAACTTCAGTTGAAAGAGTGTTCCCTTTAGCTCACACATTTTGAGAAGGATAGAGTAAAGAAAGAACTTAATGAAGAGAGCAAAGCAAATTGACTTGAGAATTGGAATGCAGGTTTAAAGGTGATTGCGTGTAGTATCAGATTTAGGGATAATTTGTTTCACATTCACACTCTCCATAAGGACCCAGGAAGTCACTTGCATCCAGTCTTTTCATCTGCTCTATGATTCAGTGACTCATAGAATCATAAGATTGTAAGCTGGATGGAACCTTAAAGATCATTTAGCCTAACACTCTCATTATGTAAATGAGGTAACTGAGAGTCAGAAAAGTTAAGTACCTTATTCAGGGTTACATAGGTATTAGCAGAATCAAGATTTTTTATTCCAGGTTATTTTATTCCAAATTCGGTACACTACGTCCTACATCAATCTTAGTGAATTTTGTATATCAAACACTTGCTACACATCATGCTTTGTTCTTGTCAACTCTAGTTGACTTAAGCATCTATCAACTAGGAAGAAACTTCCACATCTATACTCACATCTTAACACAAATTGCGCTCTTCTTTGAATGATTACTTTTTACATTTATTTATTATTTATGATCAGAATTTGAATTGTGGAAATAGCCTGGAAAAACATTCTTATGATACAGCATTAATAATACTCTTCAGTAATATTAATGTTAGTGGCTGAGAAAAGGCCAACAGCTATGAGCCACATGAGAGAGGGAATTGGGTATAAGAAACAGGAGCAGAGATGAGAAATGTTTGTAAAAAGTAGGAAGGATCCTTCAGAACCACAAATTGGTGATAAAGTTGTCATTCCAAATGGGGTCAACAGAAATGGAATCACTCAGTCAATTGATACACAGAATTATTTAGATAGTATCAAATCCAAGAAGAATGGAAACAAGGCTGATGTATGGTGATTAGGAGTTAAATGACAGGTAATAATGCAGCTCAGAAAAGATCACATTCCAATAATTAGTGGGAGACAATAAACAGAATGTTTTTCCATATCAAGTCAGAGTTCATTGGGTATCCAAAATCTAAGGACTAGACAAGAGATAGAAAGTATTATTCTTGGCATTGATATAAATCCAGGACAGTCAGCACAGACTCAGAGAAAACACACCATAAACTCAACTTAATTTGTTAAATGTATATTATATGAAAGCCATCCATAAGGTCCTATTCCAATGGGTTCATTATAGTGGCAGCTAGGTGGCACAGTGGATAGAGCACCGGCCCTGGATTCAGGAGGACCTGTGTTCAAATCCAGCCTCAGGAGTATAGCACTTACTAGCTGTGTGACCCTGGGCAAGTCACTTAACCCCATTGCCTAGCACCCCCCCCCCAAAAAAAACAATGGCTCATTATGATGTGGAGGTGAATTGGATTCTTGAAGGTTATGCCAGTGGAGAGTAGGCAGTGGTAAGTTATATCATGCTGGAAATGCTTTGACTGTAGTCCTGGAAACAGTCTGAATCTGATTTGTGAGGACCAGCCCAGGTGAGTATGGAGATTCCATTCATTCACCAATGGACTGGTCACTTGGTAATGAAGCCACTGGCCAGGTTAAACCATGAAACACATAAAAATCAAAATCATCCCTCTCAACTACGCAGAAACTTCTGATCCTGCAGCGATGAGGATAGGGATAGAAAAGAGTCATGTTATGAATTGCATAGTTTTTATTCCATCTATACAGTTAGCAATTGGTACTCCAGATATGAAATATGGAAAAAAAAACTGAGTCATATCAGTCCTGACGTTATCCTGAATGACATCTGTAACCACCTACAAGTGTTTGAACTAATCTTCCACATAGGAGAAAAAATCAAGTAGATGAAGTTGGTACATTGTATATAGCTAGTTGGATGATCTTTATTACTGTATTTATTTCTTTTATAGAGACTGTAAATGAATAATGAATTTTGACCATAACAACGAAGGAGGAAAGAAGACTGGATTGATTTTGTGAAATTAAAAATTCTTAAATTCTTTTAATTTCTTCCCCAAACCTGTCTTTCAAGCAAAGGTCCATCTTTTAATACTAATATTATGATGTGTAGCTGCAAGTGATGGAGCGCTACTATTCCCCCAAAATTAAAAATGGGTATGACTCAGAGGACTATGGAGAGGTACATTCTAGGTTTGAAGGTTGGAATATATAACATAGAAAAATACAGGGCAGCTAGGTGGCATGGGCAGCTAGGTGGCACAGTGGATAGAGGACTGACCTTGGATTCAGGAGGACCTGAGTTCAAATCCGACCTCAGACACTTACTAGCTGTGTGACCCTGGGCAAGTCATTTAACCCCATTGCCTAACCCAAAAAAAAGAAAACAACAACAACAACAACAAAAAGAAAAATACACAGAAAAATCATAGTAAAATGTATTATTAGATATATGATTTAAAAGTTGATTTGGTCATACGTGTAGAGAAGGAGATTGCTAAGGTAATTTGTGGCATTGATATTCTCATAATATTAGACAAAAATGATCAAGACACCTAGCTTGCTGTGCAGACCCCCTGTGGTAAACTTTTGGGAAGATAGGGTCAAATACTAAAAACTGAATGATCAAGCATGGAGGGAATTGTTAGCATAGTAGACAGAGTTACCAACTTGGAGTCAAGAATTCAAATAATGCTTCAGACTTTTAATATTTGTGTGACCCTGTGCAAGTTGTTCTATCTCTGCCAGCCTCACTTTGATCATCTGTGAAGTGGGCATCATAAAAGCACCTACCTCATACGATTGATATGAAGGTCAAACTACACAAAATTTGTAAAGTACTTTGCAAACCTTAAATACTTCATAATTGTTAGGATTTGTTATTGCAGTTAAGCAGAATACCATCATTGTTGAGATAGCAGAACTATTTGAATATTTGGTCACTTAAGTACATATGAGAACTTTTCTAGATCTAAGAGATAGGAAGGCAAAAGTAAATCATTCTCTTTTTTTGTTTTAAATTTTCTTTTTTTATTAATAAATTTATTTATTTTTAGTTTTCAACATTTACTTCCACAAGATTTTGAGTTCCAAATTTTCACCCCATCTTGCCCCTCCCCCTACCCCAAGATGGCATGCATGATGAATACCCCTTCCCCTAGTCTGCCTTCCCTTCTATCTCTCCCCCCTTCTATTATCCCCTTCCCCTTCTATTTTCCTGTAGGGTAGGATAGATTTCTGTACCCCATTTCCTGTATTTCTTATTTCCCAGTTGCATGTGAAAACATTTTTTTAAACATGTGTTTTTAAAACTTTGGGTTCCAAATTTCCTCCCTTCCTCCCTCCCCTCCCACCCTCATTGAAAAGGCAAGCCATTCAATATAGGTTGTATATGTGCAGTCATGAAAAACACTTCCATAGTAGTCATGCTGTGAAAAACTAACTCTATTTCCCTTAATCCTATCCTGCCCCCCCATTTATTCTATTCTTTCTTTTGACCCTGTCTCTCCTCAGAAGTATTTGCTTCTGATTACCCTCTTTCCCAGTCTACCCTCCTCTCTGTCATCCCCCTACTCTCTTGTCCCATTCCCCCCCTATTTTCCTGTAGTGTAAGATAGATTTCCATACCCAATTGAGTGTGTATGTTATTCCCTCCTTAAGTCAAATCCTATGAGAATAAGATTCACTCATTCCCTCTCACCTTCCCGTTTCCCCTCCACTATAAGAATCTTTTTCTGTTTTTTTTTTGTGAGATAATTTACCCCATTCTACCTCTCCCTTTCTCCTTCTCCTAGTCTAATCCTCTCTCACCCCTTAATTTTATTCTCCAGATATGACCCCTTCATCTTCAACTCACCCTGTGCCCTCTATCTATCTATCTATCTATCTATCTATCTATCTATCTATCTATCTATCTATCTATCTATCTATCTATCTATCTATAATACATGCATATAATTTTTTTCCCTCCAACTACCCTAATACTGACAAAGGTCTCATGAGTTACAAATATCATTTTTCCATGCAGGAATGTAAACAGTTCAACCTTAATAAGTCTCTTATGATTTCTCTTTCCTGTTAACCTCTTCATGTTCCACTTGAATCTTGTATTTGAAAGTCAAATTTTCTATTCAGCTCTGGTCTTTTCATCAAGAATGCCTGAAAGTCCTCCATTTCACTGAATGACCATTTTTCACCTGAAGGATTATACTCAGTTTTGTTGGGTAGGTGATTCTTGGTTGTAATCTTATCTCCTTTGCCCTCCAGAATGTTATATTTCATGCCCTGTGATTCCTTAATGTAGAAGCTGCTAAATCTTGTGTTATCCTGATTGTGTTTCCACAATACTTGAATTGTTTCTTTCTGGCTGCTTGCAATATTTTCTCCTTGACCTGGGAACTCTGGAATTTGGCTACAATATTCCTAGGAGTTTTCCTTTGGGGCTCTCTTTCAGGAGGAGATGGGTGGATTCTTTCAATTTCTATTTTGCCCTCTGGTTCTAAAATGTCAGGGCAGTTTTCTTTGATCATTTCTTGAAAGATGATGTCTAGGCTCTTTTTTTGATCACGGCTTTCAGATAGTCCAATAATTTTTAAATTCTCTCTCCTGGATCTATTTTGCAGGTCAGTTGTTTTTCCAAAGAGATATTTCACATTGTTTTCTAATTTTTCATTCTTTTGGATTTGTTTTACAGTGTCTTGATTTCTCATAAGTCACTAGATTCCAATTGCTCTATTCTAATTTTTAAGGAAGTATTTTCTTCAGCAATCTTTTGGACTTCCTTTTCCATTTGGCCAATTTTGCTCTTTAGGGCATTCTTCTCCTCATTGGCTTTTTTGACCTCTTTTGCTATTTAGGTTAGGCTATTTTTTAAGGTGTTATTCTTCAGTATGTTTTTGAGTCTCCTTTAGTAAGCTGTTGACTTGTTTTTCATGATTTTCTTGTATCACTCTCATTTCTCTTCCCAGTTTTCCCTCTACTTCTCTTACTTGCTTCTCAGAATCCCTTTTTAGCTCTTTCAAGGCCTGGGACTGATTCATATTTTTCTTGGGGGCTTTGGATGTAGGAGTTTTGACTTTGTTGTCTTCTTCTGGTTGTATGTTTTGATCTTCTTTGTCACCAAAGTAAGATAACATAGTCTGACTCTTTTTTTGCTGCTTACTCATGATTCCAGCCAATTACTTGAGTTTTAAACTCTTTGTTAAGGTAAGAGTCTGCTTCCAATGTGGAGAATGTACTGTCCCAAGCTTCGGGGGTTTGTACAGCTGTTTTCAGTGATACTTCTAGGGACCTGTAAATTTTTAGTTCTTCCAAGGTGGTATGATAAGGGGTGATGTGTTTCCTCTCCACCGCCACAACAAGCTCCACCATTCCAGTACTCCTCCTCACCCCAGGACCACGCCTCAGAACTGTGACCCAGATCCAAGCATGGGCAAAGCAAGACATTCCTGCCTCAGCACTGACAAAGAGATCCCTGCAGTCCCTCTCTGATCAGCCACTTGATTCCCCGTCAGTCTGTGTACTGGAAGCTCAGGAGGCAGCCGCTGTCCCGGGTGCACACTCTGGACTTTGGCTGAGACTCAGACCCTCTCTCTCACTGCAGAAACAGACTTTTCTCACTGATCTTCTAAGTTGTCTTTGGCGTTCGTGGGTTGAGATGTCTGGAAAGTGCCACAGTTGCCTGTGATTCAGTCCTCTAAGGCCTGCTCCAGGGTTGCTGTGGCCTGCGGTCCCACACTGAACTGCGCTCCTCTCCCCGCCTGGCCCGATATACCTTTCTCTTCAACCATCTAGGTTGTCTTGGGCTGTAAATTTGTTTCACTCTGTCTTTTTGTGAGTTCTGCTGTTTAGAATTTGTTTAGAGCCATTTTTTACAGGTATTTGGAGGGTTTGGGGAGAGCTCAATCAAGTCACTGCTTTACTTTGCCATCTTGGCTTCACCCCCAGAAAAAGGTAAATCATTCTCTTGCTTCAGAGAGCCTATATTTCATGAAGGGGTATTTTTTTTTTTGGTCTTGAACAGTTCCTTCCCAATATCATTTTCCAATAGCAGTGTTGTAGCCAGGCCCTTCTCCCAAACCCCCCAACCCCCTGTTCCATTCCATAGGAGTATTACGATAGCCCCAAAAAAGAAGTGATGTGGGAAGTAAAAGATGAAATGACTGAGGAAACAAAGGTTCAAGCTTCGAAGAATTTTAATTTATTCAGCAGTACATGCCAATTGCCCAACAATTTGAAACTAGTAACTTTCCTCAGCTTTGGCCCTGGACCTCAAATACAAGGGGAGATACATTTTTACATATTAAAAACAATATATCAAATGCCAACTAATTAAAATAAAACAATTAACCAGGCTACAACATTGGATAATCTGACTTCTAATTAGAGGAAAGATTATGGACTTTGCAAATTGAGAGGAGGAGAATAAATAGGTGTAATTTCCTGAAATCAGAAAAGGAGATGTCCCATTCCCCTACCTAAGTATCTGTGAACAATCAAAGGAACGTGGAAACAATCACTGATTGATCAGTATGGGGCCAATTTGCAGTTAAGAGATATGGTTTCCTTGAGATATACAATTGTAAGAAAATACCTTGCATTAATCTTTGGATCTGACCAGATTTCTGGTCAGCTTAACCTAGGTCCTTAGTTAAGCATCTCTAAGCAGCAGGTAGAGGTGGTCCAACTTCCCAATCAAGCAGGGTAAGATTCAAATAATATAATAGTTTTCTCATAATTCACATAGTTGAATAAAGTTTTCTCAGAGGACAGAAATTTGACTAGACCCATAATTGAACAGGAAATTTTCCACTTGTTAATCATGAGCCTGGTTTTTGATACCCCGTAACTACATGATTGGCTGTTAAATATGACTCATGCATGGAATCAAATAGAACTAAGGGAGTTTTTCCCTTTTATGGTATATGTCAGGTCAGTATGTCCCCCTTGAGGAGATGAGACTTGACATTGTTATAACTATATCCCTCCTTTTCCTTTCAGAGACAATTTCTATGACCAGAGCAGGTGAGCAGTAGAGGTTTTGTAAGCATAATATTAGATCTATTAATTAATATATTCATATTTGAACATCTCTGAGTGTCTGTAATAGGATGCAAGTATGAAAAACCTTACAATTTTAAATTGTATTTGTGGTTTATAGAGATGATATCCTCCAAAAGAGTGAATTAGACAAAGTAATAAGACAAAGATGTAAAAGTTTTCCAATTAAACAGAATAGTAAATTTTAAGAAAGCAACAGGATTAAACTGTTTTCTCTAAGAACTGTATACATATGGATATGACTGGCTTCTAAATGTTTCTAGCATAGAAATTCAGGCTTTTAGTAATACATATAAAATTGCATTGATAATCATAAAGAAAGTGAAACTGTTTCCCTATTTTTAAAGTATCTGTCTGATAACATTAAAATCAGAAGGGTTCATTTAAAAAATTTAGAAGGGTTCATTTTAAAAGTTAGATCTTCATGATTTTTTAAAAGATTCTTATATAAGGTAGATAGTTTAGGTAAACATAAAAACAGCAAGAGGTACATAGGAAAACAAACAAACAAACTACAATTCTCTGAAGTTTCAGGATTGGAGAACAAAATTTAGGAGATTATACTAAATTTCATTATTTTGTTACTAGTAACTACTTGTTACTTGGGCAGCTAGGTGTCACAGTGAATAGAGTGCTGGGCCTGGAATGAGGAAGACTCTTCTTTCTGAGTTCAAATCTGTCCTCAGACAATTACTAGCTGTGTGATCCTAGGGAAGTCACTTAACCCTATTTGCTTCAGTTTCCTCAACCATAAAATGATCTGGAAAAGGCAATGGCAAATGACGTCAATATCTTTACCAAGAAAACCCCAAATGGGATAACAAAGAGGTAGATATGACTGAAACAACTGAACAGCAACAAAACTTGTTATTAGCAGATTTTATTAGAATTATCTAGGAACCTCCACAAATGATTTGGAACCAGAGAAGTAGAGCCCCTTTCAGAGTTGCCCTGAGAGTGAAGCCTTTTCCAAAATGTCCAAGAGAAGATATCCAGGGACCAGATGAGTAGATGAGATATCTGAGATGCAAAATATGCTGATTAAATGGACACTGGGAGTAGGTTACTAGGCTACAAGGAGACTTGATGTTAGTTCATGTGCGTTATTATGTTGCTTTGCCCTTTTGTTTCATAGTATTTATATGTTTAAGTTTTCTTGCTTACCTTAGTAACCTTCTCAAATCTCCCTTCTCAAAATTGGTCTCTTGTGAGCCCTCTAAGTAGTTTAATCTGTAAACTGACTTAATGTAATTCTTATTATGAATGTGTGAAAAATCTTATAGATTTGGCTTATAGATAAACTATCCTTAGGGGGAGTAGACAGCCTACTCCCCCATGAATCAAAAGGGGAAATTGAGGAAATTGAGGGGATTGTAGCAGCAAGTGGCAGTGGAAATTGCGTGAACCACACTATCTTGTGACTCAATTATGGATCTAGCTTGGTTTTTTTTCTATTCAATTATTGGTCTAGTCTAATTTATGTCTTCTGAGAAAACTCTATTCAATTATGAGAATCATGAGAAAACTATTGCATTGTTTGAACATAGCCCTGCATGGCTAGGAAGTTGGACCACCTCCATCTGCTGCTTAGAAATACTTAACTGAGGACTTATGTTATGCTGACCAGAAATTTGGTCAGATCCAAAGACTGATGCAAGGAGTTTTTTCAGAATTGTATATATAAAGCAATGCATAAGTCTTATTTGAAAACTGGCCCCATACTGATCAATCAGTTATTGTTTCCATGTTTCTTTGATTGCTGACAAATACTTGGGCAGGGGAGTCGTACAACTCTTTTTCTGATTTCAGGAAATTATACATGTTCACTCTCTCCCTCTCAGTTTGGAAAGACCTTAATGTGTCTTCCAATTAGAAGTCAGATTACCCAATGTTTTATTCTGGTTAATTGTTTCTTTTTAATTAATTGGTCTTGGGGCAGCTAGGTGGTGCAGTTAATAGAGCTCTGGCCTTGGAGTCAGGAGGACCTGAGTCAAGTCCAGCCTCAGACACTTAACACTTACTGGCTGTGTGACCTTGGGCAAGTCACTTAACCCCAATTGCCTCACCAAAAAAATAAAATAAAAATAATTAATTAATTGGTCTTATTTGATTGTTTTTAATGTATAAAATCTGTCTCTCCCTGTATTTGGGGTCCAGTGCCAAAGCTGAGGAAGGCGGCTGGTCCTGATTTGTCGGGCAATTGGCATGCATTGCTTAATAAATCAACATGCTCAGAAGCTCTAACCTTTGTTTCCGCAGTCATTTCCTCTTTTACTTGCCACAGGAACAGGACTGAGATGTTTGGCTCATGGCACAAAGATTGGAGCTAAGTTAGAAACAGCCATAGTGTCAAGGTCAAGGTGGGCTATCTGTACTCAGTGATTGTTGCAGCATAGAATCCTTTCTTCTAATGGCTGGTACATACTAGGCATGAATATTTTTCACTCTTTTAAGGGAACAAACATGACATCTTTGTTTTCTTTATGCAGGAAATTAAGTTAGAGGAGACAAGAGGTAGCAAGGAGTCTCCCTAAGGTAACATTTTGCTTTAAATGAGGGGTTCTTAATATGTAACCTGTAAACTTAAAAAAATTCAATAATAGAATTTCAATATAGTTGGTTGTCATAACCCTATGTATTTTATTTTAGGCATTTACAAGCTTTATTCTGATACTGAGTTGGTAGGCTTACTAGACTATCAAAGGGTGCAGGAAAATAAAAAGTTTAAGAACTCCTATATTAAACTCTTGTGACCAGTCAATTAGTCTTATTAACCAATAAGGTTGAGAATGGCCAATGCCATGCTCTTGGTCAAACAATAGGTTCCTCTAAATGTGGCTGTATGTTGACCTGTGCCATGGAAAAAACACACCACTCCAACATTACCCTCTGGAGCTGGACAGGGGGTATAGGCAATCACCCTTAGGGGATATTTATTTCTTATGCATACTATCTTGTATGTCCTAAGCAGTCACCTAAATCTAGCCTTACCATCTGTTCTCTGGCTAATTGACTCTCTGGGAATTTTGCATGATGAAAATCTGTTGCACAAAATGTGATATTCCTGTTGATCCAGGTTGTTTTGAGCATCCCCAACAACTGTGGCCAAAAGACAAAACCACCCTTCCCTTCTTCCTTTTCTCCATCCTAGCCATGCTTATTTATAAAGCTCTGGGTGCTATGTCTGCCTGATAATGCCCCATGCTGCTCCAGTAGCTTCCTGAGGCTTACTTGCTTCTTTGCCTTTATAGATATTCTTATCCTGCATTCACATTGCATCCTGCTCTTAGAATGCACAGTGAATGGTGGAGCTGCTTCCTAAATATCAAACACCGTGCTTCTCTTTAGACTTTTGAGCTCACTGTGCCCCAGGCACTAATATTATTAGGGTTGACATCATTCACTCCATCTGATGCACCCTATCTCTCCATTTATCAGTAATGGATGGGAGATTTTGGAATAATTTTATCTTCTGCCTGCAGCGTTATAGATTCTCCTTGAAAAAGTGACTCAATTTACTTTTTTTCTGACTCTTTCTTTCTCTGTATTTTCTTCTTTATTCTTAGTCTCTTTTTGCAGCTGGGTTTGTAGCTTCAAGACACTGTAGCTGATATTGAATGTTTTATGGTAAACAGTCCTATAAGCCAGCCTTTAGTGGCTGAACTATATCTGTGTAGAGTGTTGAGGAAATGAGTCACTGGGATAGCCTTCTTCCTTAGGGTATACTGCCCTTCATTTGACCATGACTATGCTTTAGGTATAACAACTGGGATTCTTGGCTAGTGATCAGGTCATGAGAGTTCTGTGCCTGGTGGTTTGACGAAAACTTGGACTTGATTCCCACAGTGACTACATTTCCTATAGATCAGAGGAGGTATGCCCCTTCCCAATGAGAGGTGGAACTGCCTTCAGTGGGTTTAGTTAAAAATCCATTTCTCTAGAATCATGTTTCATGAGGCCCTCATTTATGTAATTTTTTCTTTTTTTTAGGTCCTATTTGGAAACATATTGTAATTGAAATGAACCAACTTTTCTGAGTTATGTGAATGAGTAAGGAGAAGAGTGGTTAGACCATGTGCCCTTATCTGTGGATCATAAAATGAGGAATGCTTTCTTTTTCCTCTTTAAGTTTGTAATTTCAGAGAGAGAAAATGGCAGTTATCATCATTGTACTTTCCTTTATAAACAAACTAGGGCTATAAAATTCATTTGAGGGATGGCCTTTTTCAGAGAGTGAAGAAACTGAATATATTTCCAGCTAGTGGTAGCTGTCCATCTGCTAAATCTCTCCACACACGGTGAGCAGCTGTCATTTCAGAAATGCTACAGTAGATAATAAGATAGGGTGCATTTCATCTTCAAATACTTAAAACAAATCCTGGGGAATAGCAGCAGCTATTTTTCTGACTACAAGAAATCTCTGATGTTATTAACACAAAATGCCAAAAGGATTTGGAGATTTGAAGCAAATAGATTTGCTTTAAAAGGAAAAACACTCAAGGTTGGTATAGTATGTGTTGTAATAATCTATAGTTGTATATACACAGGTAGTGCTGAAGTCACATTCACACACTGAGATATCATGGAGATCACAATCATATACATAGCCCAGAACACAGATACAAGTACATATGTCCCTAAAACCCACAGACAACATACAGATACGATATTATTTTATTCCCCAAACTGGTAGCCTTTACAACTTAGCTCCCTCTGTGACTCGACAATTTTCCTAGTCACCCAGATCCTATGCCTTTCACAATGGCTATAATTGCATGGCTTAGTCAAGGAAGCATGTGGTAGAACATGCTGTAAGCACATTTAAATTGAGGTTGGCAAACTCAAGCAGTGGCTATAGTAGCTAGAAAGTTTGGGGAAACAGGTAGAATTATACAAATATCTAATTTCCCGACATCCTCATGTTTCATGTCTCCTATTCAGTCTTGACCTCCTGGATCTGAATTTCTATTCCTGTAGCTAGCTTTAGCTTTGTACTGGTTACAAATCTAGCAATGGATTTTAGTGCTTCAAAAAAATCCCTAAAGCCACAAATTCTGATCTTTGGGGCTATCCTCTTTGCTCCTGATCCTCTTTTTCAAGATATTCCAGGATAGAGAACATCCTGATGTGAAGAACAGATATGGTAGAGTTGAATTCTCTGTTTTTTGGGGAAACAGAGAGTGCTAATATTTGGTGGGAGAATAGAATATATTGCAGAAAATTGTATGAGAAAAACTTGATAATGTATAGTGGCAATAGTTTGTGGCAGGCCCTGAATAAAAGGTGAAGGTATTTGAAATTTATTAATTAAGAAATAATGGAACCTCTAATTTGTCTGCCAAACAGCCCTATCATTCTGTAAAGCCCAACTGAAATGTCATCTTCTCTATGAAACTTTTCCTGATAACTTCAGTTAATAATGACAATTTCCCCCTAAGATCTCACATGGCTCTTTGTCAGCCCTCAAAAACAGTTACATTGTATTATTTAGTGTTATAGTTACTAAGCATATACCCTATTCTGAATATTACACTTTTTGCCAATAGCTCTCACAAAGATGCCATCATTTCTCTTACGCTGAATTTACCACTAGGCAGCATATAAAAGTAGATAGCCTGAATCTCTTTGATTGTGTTCAGGGCAGTTTACTATAATGAATTTACATAGCTCTGTACAGTACATTGGAATGAGAAAGAACAAAAATACCAGAGGTCTCTTCATGGCAAAGAAAAGTAGCTCTAGGTGTTCACTGTAAAATGAGGATAATCATATCATCTACCTCCCAGGGTTGTTTTAAGGACCACATGAGATAACATTTGCAGAGCATGCAGCACAAGTACATAGTAGGTACTTAGTAAGTACATATTCCCTTCTCTCCTTTATGAGTTCAATTATTATCATTATGCCTATGGCTTCCAAATCTATCTATACATTTATATCCTGAATCTCCAATTACTTGTTGAACATTATTGACTAGATGTCCCATAATGTCTTTAAAGTTAGCATGCCCAGAATGGAATGTATTGTCTTTCTCCCTAGGAAAACCTCTAACCCAACTGTTCAATTTCTATTGAGAAAACTGTCATCTTTCTAGGAATCCAGATTCAGAACCCCAGAGTCATCCTCGATTCTTTATTTTCCCTCATTCTCCATACCCAATCAATTGACAAGTTATGCTAACTCTAATTCTATATTTTTGGGGTACATACCCACTTCTTCATTCATATAACCACTACCCTATCTCAACCTCTCTTTACCACTACCCCTCAACCACTGCAATAAACTTTTCATTGACTTCTGCTCCTTTTCTCTCTTATTTCCTATCCATTCTACAAACAACTGCTAAAATAATCTTCCTTAAAACACTTATCTGATCATATCACTCCCTTATTCAAGATACTTCAATAGCTCCCTATTGCTTTTGGGATAAAATGCAAACTCTGCAACTTGGTGCTAAAGTTCTTCACAGTCCGGCTTAATTTTCTCTATTCTTGTCTCACATTCCTTCCTTTCATATAATTTATGTTTTTCCTGGGCTGAGTCCAATTCAGGGCCTACTGATGATTCAGACTCAAGATTAGTATGCAATAAGACTGTCGTGGATCATGAAATGCAGTAAAATAACTTCAAGTATGACAAGTGACTAAAAGAAGACAATTAGGAAAAGGAGATGCCACTTTTGTAGATGTTTTGTGGGGTAATGAAACTCTGCCAAAGCTCAGGAACACCAACTCCCCCATAGATTGGATTAAAAAAAATATTCGTAGTTCTCTAGAGTATAGAGACCAATTAGATCATGACAATAACCTCTTTACCTCCTTTAAAGGAAAAGACCAGCACCATGTTACAATCAAACTGGTCTGCTTCCTGTTCCTCTAAGTCAAGATCTTGCTGCTCACATCAGCGATGTTTCACAGGTTCTCTGCCATCTTCATAAATATACTACCTCTTCACCTCTACCTTTTAGAGTATGTAGCATCCATCAGGGTTCAACTCATGCTCTCTTCTGATCTCCTTAAATGTTGGTTTCTTCTCTTCTCAAATTACTTTGTAAATAGTTCCATAAATATTCTGTTCCCCCAAAATGAATGTAAGCTCCTCGAGGGCAGAAATTTTTTTTTTTATTTTGCCTTTGTATCCCTAGTGAATAGCCCAATATCTTATACTTTGTACACAATTAGGGAATTCTTACTGAATAGAATGGAATTGGAGCATGACTGGGTAGGCAGAGGATAGGAAGAAGTAAAGTGAGTCTAGGTCTGAGGTTTTTTTTTTTGTTTTTGTTTTTTGTCTTTTTTTTAAGCTCTAGGGACTTCAGCAAAAGGACTTCACATTTCTGGGGCTCAGGTGTCCCTATCTTGCATATGAAACATGCAGTGAGGATAAAAGCCACAATCAAGGCAAGGTTTCCCAGTTTACAAAACCATAGATTTGCTTATAATGCACAGCATTAGCAAATCTTTGGTTATGTATTCAGTTTCAGTATTCAACTATGAACCACTGAACTAAGCCTCTAGAGAGCAAATTGAAAGCTATATTCTCAGACTATGGTATACATATATTTTTATTTTCATCTTTGCAAATACAAATGCTTTTGCTAGGGACAAAGGCACCTTTCATCATTTTCTTTGAGCTGCAGAAATCACAGCAGCAGTGGGGATCTAGGCCAAGGATAGGAGACTCAGAGCATTTAAAGGAAATCAAGTGACTCTGAACGGCCTGGACACAATGCCCTTTGATTCAGTAAAAAGGAAATTCATTTAATCTTAGCAAACACACACAAAAGTGAGTCTTGGCTTCCTGCTCCTTTTATTTGCTAACACCATTAAAGATCTCCTTAATATTTTACCTTCACCCTTGGTCACCAAGCAGAACAAACCAAGTCCTATCACTAGATGTCATCGCTATTAAGAAGAGGAAGGAAGAAAGACGAGAGGAAGGAAAAAGAAATCTCAGGCGGGGAGATTCATGAAACCTATAATTGCTCAAGTCAAAACATTTTAATGCTAAAAAAATCAGAATAAATGATTAAACCAAAGAATTTGAGCTTCCAGTAAGCTGTAAAAAGGGACTGATAAACCACAAGAAGCAAATATTTAAAGATGGTTTTTAAGAACTCAGAGATGAGAAATGATTGAATAGAGGAGGTTTGAGCCCTCTTTAGCTTCTGGGTTTAAAGAAAAGAAAATAGACTTTGCAATCATAGGGCCTCTCTGCTCACCTATCAATGTCCTCTTATGCTGTGCCACTCTTCAAATGACATACTGTGATTAAAATAAGCAACAAAATCATGACTAAGTCTTAGCTGGTAATCAGAATACCTTTTTGTTACGAAAGTACATCCAGGCTGAGAGCCATTATTGCTTCTCATAGCCTTTACATGTCACTTAAACTTGGGATCATGGCCAGGAGTTGATCTGAAGGTAGAGAAAATATTCTATAAATAAACATCACCTCAGTGAGTTTTAGTTCAAGACAAGCCTCCTCTATAAGACATTCTTGTTCTAGAGTGCCATTTTAGTCATTCATCTAAAAAGTCAGTTTTCTTAGCTCTAATACCATGCCAATCATACCACCATGAGGATTTGGGAGGGTCCTTGGGCAAGGTGAATTATATCAACTGGCTATTGTTTATAGCCATCTAGGATTGGCTAAATTATTTCCCTGTATTCAGTAAAACATATGCAAGCAAACTTGCAATGCCTATGCTTTATTTATCAGATCATGAGAATTCTTTGAACTGAGTAGCTCAAACAAAGATATGTTCCCAGGATGAGTATGATGTAAATATAACATCATTTAATCTCCAATTCCTATTGGGTGATGATGGTCATCTCTATACCTCTGATTTCTTCATCTGAATTTAGTCAAGCAAGAGGGATGAGTCTCTAAAGAAATCACAGAGATAATCTCTTCTCCCCCCCAATATAATCTTACCCCTACCTCATAAGTCAGCACATCCTATTGACTAGACAAAAGTTCTGTCTAAGGGTATAAATCTGTCTTACAATGGTGTTAAGTACACAGAAGTGTGCCTGTATGCTCTTTGAGATAGCATGCTATCTTAGAAAGTACACTGGGCAGGTCTGGATTCCACACTTGACTCTGGGTGTAATAGACTTTGTGATTTTGGACAAGTCCTTTCATCGCTTTAGTCTTGTTTCTTTATATCGAAATACAAAGTGAAATCTCTTCTAACTGGGAAGGTGGACACAATATTTTTATACAACTTTATAACTTAAGTATAAAAAGGACAGAGGTAGTGAATCTTTAATAATTAAACTGAGTCCACAAACTAAGAAGACAAACATTTCACAAGGTAAAAGACTCATGATAAAATGTTTGAGAGCTCCCACTCACTTTTATCACCCCCACCCAGTCGTACTTACCAAGTACAGCATTGGGACATACAATACATTTCATTAGGCTATGGAAACAGATTTTTTCCCCCCAAAAGGCAAATATTTGTGCAATATTTACTTATAAAGGAAATTATTTTTTCATCAAACAAAAGAAATAGAACTTGTGCATTTTTAAATTAACAACTAAGCATTACTTTAAAAAAACTTTGAAATTAGATATGAAATACCAATTTATGGAGGTATTAGAGTGTGCCTTGGAACACCTGACACAGCCTGTGCATACACGTATGAGACACAGTCAGTAGAAGCAACTTCACAGGCTTATTGATTCAAGGTCTGACAATAAAAACCTATGCTTGGTTCCCCTACGGCTAGGAATCAGTCAGAACCTTTTCACCCCCTTTAACCCACACCACAAGAGATGGAAAACACTGGTTCTTCTTAGTCACAAGAAGGGAAGATCATGCAACAGAAGGAGAAGAGTAGGGGGAGACAGAAGCATGGAGCCAGATGGAATGGAAGGGGTTTCCATATACAAGAGAATAAAGACTAGAAATTTAGTTGGAGTCAGTCCTCTCCCAATGGA
Source organism: Vombatus ursinus (assembly GCF_900497805.2). Classification (NCBI taxonomy): domain Eukaryota; kingdom Metazoa; phylum Chordata; class Mammalia; order Diprotodontia; family Vombatidae; genus Vombatus; species Vombatus ursinus. Next base: position 32,893,603 of record NW_020948983.1, on the reverse strand, counting down.
GTTTACTCTGGGTAGAAAATCAGCTTAATCCCTATATTGAACATGATGAGCATTCTAAGCCACAGGAATCTGTTGGGATATAATCAGGGAATAGCTGGAGAAAGCACATTTGCCAAGGAGTGAGATAGGAAGCTAAATATAAACAACACAGAAAATAAGAAAAAAAAGCCAAATGACAAAAATTCCTTGAGAAAAAGGCTTTATATAATTCTAGCTCCCAAGCAGATACAAAAAATAAAACCCATAAAGACAAATTGGGAAAAAAGAAAATTTCCCAAAGGAGTTATAACACATCAAATAGGTATTCTATCAAAGATATTGAACCAACAATCCTTAATGAAAAATAAAATTTTATAGATTTCCCAGAGATATTGGAACACCAGAAAGAAAGCCCAGAATAGTTCAAAAGAAAAATAACACATAAAAGATGAAGATTTGGAAATAAATTGATTTATAAGAAATAAGATTTCTCAAAGTAGAAATAATAAAGACAAATAACAGAAAGGAAACATAGAAAATTTAATGGAGAATCTCTCCAAATTCGTAGATGCTTTGAAAAAAGAGAATGAGAGATCTTAAACTAAAAGTTTCTGCTGTAGAAGAAAATTTGCTAGAAGAGAAGTAAAAGACAGTAACTTTGAGGACATACAAATGACATATCATCCTAAATAATAGAAAAATAATAGAATTAGACGATAGGGTACATAGTAATAGATTATGGATTATAGACATGGAGAAAATAAAGCAATATTAGATTTTATTTTTATTAATTTATTTTGATTTATTAACAATCACTTCCATAAGCTTTTGAGTTTTAAATTTTTCTTCCCTTCCCTTCCCACCTCCATCCCCAAGACAGTGTACAATCTGTTACAGGCTATACAAATACATTCCTATTAAACATATTTTTCACGTTAGTGATGTTGTAAGTAAGAATTAGAACCAATAGGAGGAACCACCAGAAAGAGGAAACAAAACAAAACAGAAGAAAAAAAATTCCAAATAGTATTCTTCAATCTGCATTCAAACTCCATAGTTCTTTCTTCTTTGTGGATATCATTTTCCATCACGAGGCCTTTGGAGATGTCTTAGACCCATGTATTGTTGAGAAGGGTTAAGTCTTTCAATATTAGTCATCACACAACGTGGCTGTTGCTGTGTACAACATTCTCCTGGTTCTGCTCACTTCACTCATCATAGAACTATACAAGTCTTTTCATGTTTTTCTGAAGTCAGCCTGTTCATCATTTCTTATAGCACAATAATATTCCATTACATTTATATATTACATTCACAGTTATGATTACTATCTGTGTCTTTCTTTCCATCCTTACCCCCCATTTATGCTTTTCTTTCTCCTTCTCCTTTTCCCACCTCACTAATGTTTTGCTTTTGACCACTGCCTCCCTCAGTCCAACCTCCTTTCTGTTAGCCCCCTCCCTTTTCTTCCCCTTTACCCTTACTAATTCTTCCCTCCCTTTTATCCCTCCCTCCCTTTTCTTTCCCTTTTTCCCTACTACTACCTATAGGGCATGTTAGATTTCTATACCTAACTGATTATGTTATTCCCTTCTTAAGCCAAATCTGATGAGAGCAAAGTTCAAACAATGCTCATCTCCCTCCCTTCTTTCCCTCTGTTGTAATAGGTTTTTGTGCCATTTCCTGTAATGTAATTTACCCTTATCTGCCTCCTCTTTTCCTTTTCTCTCAGTTAAATCAGATTAATCCACTTACTTGGATCCATTTAACCCACTTGATTAGATTTTTTTCATCATTACATCAAAGTCAATTTATACCTACCCCCTTTATGTATACCCTTTAACATGTATATCCCTTTATACAGTTCTCAAGAGTTACAAGTGTCATCTTCCCTTCTAGGGATGTAAACAGTTTGCCCTTATTAATAACATGTTTCTTTCTGTCCCGTTTACCTTTTTATGTCTCTCTTGAGTCTTACATTTGAAGATCAAGTTTTCAGTTGAGCTCTGGTTTTTTTTTTTGGCTAGGCAATGGGGTTAAATGACTTTCCCAGGGACACACAGCTAGTAAGTGTCAAGTGTCTGAGGCTAGGTTTGAACTCAGGTCCTCCTGACTTCAAGGCCAGAGCTCTATCCACTGTGCCACCTAGCTGCTCCGAGTTCTAGTGTTTTTATCAGGAACATTTGTAAGTCCCCTGTTTCATTGAATATACATCTCCTCCCCTGAAAGATCATGCTCATTTTCACTCAGTAGTTGATATTTGGTTGTAATCTAAGCTCCTTTGCTTTATGGAATATTATATTCTGGGCCCTACAGTCTTTTAATGTAGAAGCTGCAAGGTCCTGTGTAATCCTGACTGTTGTTCCATGATATTTAAATTGTTTCTTTCTGGCTGCTTGCAGTATTTTCTCTTTGACCTGGTAATTTTGGAATTTGGCTACTATATTCCTTGGTGATTTCAATTTGGGATCTCTTTCAGGAGGTGATTGGTGGATTCTTTCTATGGCTATTTTACCCTCTGGTTCTAGGACCTCAGGGCAGTTTTCCTTTATGATTTCCTGAAAGATACTATTCAGGCTCTTTTTTTTTTAATCGTGATTTTCAGGTAGACCAGTAATTTTTAAATTGTCTCTCCTGGATTGATTTTCCAGGTCAGTTGTTTTATCAATGAGGTATTTTACACTTTCATCTATTTTTTTCATTCTTTTGTTTTTGTTTGACTGATTCTTGCTGTCTCATAGAGTCATTCACTTCCATTTACCCAATTCTAATTTTTAACAAATTGTTTTCTTCTATTAGATTTTCTACCTCCTTCCCCATTTGGCCAATTGTATTTTTTAGGGACTTGTTTTCTTCAGCTAATTTTTGTCCTTCCTTTTCCAAGCTATTGACTGTCCCTGACACACCTCTCATTTCTTTTCCCATTTTTTCATCTACATCTATCATTTGACTTTTAAAATCCTTCTTGAGCTCTTCTAAGTAGGCTTTTTGGGCTTCAGACCAGTTCATATTCCCTTTTGAGGTTTCAGATGTGGGTTTGTTGACAGTGTTGTCCTCTTCAGAATTTCTGCCTTAATCTTCACTCTTCCCATAATAAGAATCTATCATACGTTTCTTTTTGCTCGTGGTGTTTGTTTATTTCTTGGCCTTTAAAGAGACTGAGCTCTCCTGCTGGGGAGCAGAGGGCACTGTCCCAAGCTTCTTGTGTTGGGAGCCTATGGCCTGGTCACTGGCTTTGTGTGCTGGTGCCTCCACTGCTGGCAGATGGAGACTGTAGGGTTCTGGCAGCTTACCTGGTGTTGGGCTGGAAGAAACAACACTGAAACTCTAGGGGTAGGATTGGGTAGTGTGATGCCTGGAGATTTCTTGCTCACCTGGCCTTTCCTTCCTTTCACTTTCTTCAACTCCTTTCAGATGAATGTTGCAGGATGTTTATCTGCCTGGGGCCCCTTGGAGTGATGTTTCCCTTAATTTTGCTGAGACAGTGGGAGAGCTGGTTGCTGTAAAATTCCCAGACACTTGGTGGTTTTCCAAGTTAGTGTCCATCAGTTCCTCTGCCCTCAGTGAGGCACTCAGGTGCATGCTCCACCACCTGGGCTTCAGGATCTCCTCCTGGTATGCTGAGGTGAGGCTTTCCACTAGCTTGCTGGGATGCCTCTCATTCTATACTGCTCCCCTTCCCACAGGGTAAGAGGGGCCTTTCCCATTAATTCCTCAAACTACTTGGGCTACTGGACTGCTGTACCCCATCTTTCTTCTGGTTCAGCTGTTCCAGGGTTTTTCCTGGGGTGATATTTTCTGGGGTTTCAGAGGTTAATAAGGGAGTGTAAGAGCAACTTACCTTTTACTCTGCCATCTTGGCTCCCGGAAACAGAAGAACAACTAGATTTTTTTTCAAACAGTCAAGACAAAGACTTCAGCTATGAAGGAACCTCAATTAAATAATCCAAGATTCTTCTGTGGGCATAAAGAATCATTAAAAAAAGAATAGGACATTCTAAAAAGCAAAGGACGTCAATAGGAAACCTAAAATAACATATAATGTAGAGCATAAAAATTAATGGGAAAAGATGAATCTTTAACAAAATAGAGGCATTCTTTTTAAAAATTAATTTATCTATTTTTAGTTTTCAATTCACTTCCATAAGATTTTGAATTTTAAATTCCCCCCCCCCTTCCCCTCTCCTCTCCGCAAGATGGCATGAAATCTGATATGGGCTCTACATATACAGATATTTTCACATTAGTCATGTTGTAAAGAAGAATTAGATCCAATGGGAGGAAACATGAAAAAGAAGAAACAAAACAAAACAAAAATTTAAAAAGGAGTGCAAATAGTATGCTTTGATCTGCATTCCAACTCCACAGTTCTTTCTCTGGATATAGATAGCATTTTCCATCATGAGTCTTTTGGAGTTGTCTTAGATCCTTGCATTGCTGAGATGAGCTAAGTCTATCAAAGTTAATCATTACACAATGTGGCTGTAACAGCAACTGTGTACTGTGTACAATGTTCCCCTGGTTCTGCTCACTTCACTCAGCAGCAGTTCATAAATCTTTCCAGGTTTTTCTGATGTCTGCCTACTCATCGGTTCTTACAGCCTGGAAGTGTTTACTCTTCACAGGGACCAAATCTCCTGGGATTTTTCTTTAGATCTTCTAGGATTGTCCCAGGAGAACCCTGTTGTACCCCTATTCTTATTTATTTTTATCCACACTTTGTTCTCCCTAAGGTGATATTTTATCTCTTTTGGGAAAATCTTGAGAGCTTAGAATATTGTGACCTACTCCTCTATTTCCCTAGAATCCTCCAAGCCACTCCTTTTTCAATGAGAAACATGAAATGGGCCCAAGCACATAAAGATTTCTTAGAAGAACTTAAAAAGGACTTTAAAAATCAAATAAGAGAGATTGAAGAAAAATTAGAAAAAAATAAGAGCAATCCAAGAAAATAAAGAAAAATATGAAAAGAAAGTCAACCAACTTGAAATAGAGAACCAAAAACTTAAGGAAGAAAATAATTCCTTGAAAGCTAGAATTAGGCAAAGGAAAGCTAATAATGGTCTAAGACACAAATAAATATTAAAACAAAATTAAAAGAATAAAAAAAGAGATATGAAATATCTCATCAGAAAAACTACTAACAGATTGAGGAGAAATAATATAAAAGTAGTAAGACTGCCTGAAAATTATGATTAAAAAAGAATCTTGGTAAAATGTTACAAGAAATTATCAAGGAAAATTGCCCTGAAGTTCTAGAACAGGAACAGGGAATCAGTGTTCAATTCCAGAGAGGGAGCCTGAGAAACAGGTACCACAGGTACACAGGTACCGGGCAGCAAATGTGCAAATTAGGCAAAGCAGAAATAGAAAAAAATATACTAACCACCACCTGAAAGAGGTCCCAGAAGGACTTACAGGAATATCATAGCCCAAGTTGCAAAGCTTTTTTTTTTCAAAGTTTTCAAAGGTTAAGGAGAAAATATTGGAAGTAACAAGAAAAAAAAAAATATTTTGGAGCTACAATAAGGATTACACAAGACCTAGTAGCTACTATGCTGAAGGACCATAGGTCTTGGAATACTGTATTTTGTAGAGCAAAAAAGCTGGGGTTATGACCAAGGGTAATTTACCCAGCAAAGTTAAGTATGATCCTGAATGAAAAAAAAATGGGCATTTAATGAACCAAGAGATTTTCAGATATTTGTGACAAAAACAGAGTAACTTAAGGGCAAATTTGACATATAACATCCAGGAGAAAAATAAAGTAAACATTAAGGACCCATTATAAGGACTCAATAAGGTCAAATAATTTACTTCTTATATATTAAAATATTATTAGTTCTATTATGACTCCCAATTTTATTTAGGTATTTTAAAAGAAAAGCTTAGGCTGAGCTGAGTATGATGGGGTGATTCTTAAAAAAAAATGTACTATCAGCACATCCATCTTGTTTCTGGTGGAAAGGCATGGAAACATGACTAGAAAAAACTCAATATCATGAACTGATGCAGAATGAAAAAAAAAAACCCCAAACCTTTATATCCACAATAGCTACAATAAAAATAAGAAAAAATATAGAAAAGGAATTTGTCAATACAGTAGTGAAGAAACTTAGCCCTGGAGAAGAGCTGAAAAAACATAACACCTCTCATCTTTGCAGAGCTAAGAACTATGAGCTGGAATATTGTATACCTTGTAAGACTTTGTGGATATGATGGTTGGTTTTGCTAAACTGCTTTTTTCTCTTTCTTTTAAAAATGTTATATGGTAATGATTCTGGTTAGTTGGATGGTGGAAGAGGGAGAGGCTTTTGTCAGTAAATGGTGATATAAAAACAAAAGACATCAAAATTAAAAAAATAAGGAGCATAAGAATGAAAAGATCTGCTTTCTTCCAGTAACTAAATATGTAATCTTAGGTCACTCAATCTCTGTCTTTCAATTTCCTTGAATTGGTCCGTGGTTCTTTACCTTTTTCAAGTATGAGGATTTCCTTTTATTACAAGCAAATTTTGCAAATCCCAACAAGACAATGATTGTGCTCTTAGCCTGTAGACTCCTTGTGTGTAGCAATTATTATTTTTTTAATATCTGCTTCCCCAATACCTGGTACGTAATCCAGTGCTTAATAACACTTGTTGATTAATGTATTAGCATAGATTGAGAAAATACATAGTGACAAAAGAGCAGAATAAATAGAGAAGGAGCATGAAATCAGGAAACCCTCAATTCATATCCTGCATCTGGTGATTTCTAGCTTTGTAAACATGAGCAAGTCACTTAAGCTCATTGAGCCTCAGTTTCCTTATATTTAAAAAGGGAATAATAATAATAGTAGTAACCAATTTACAAGGTTGTTGTGAGGCTCTAGAGCAATGATGTATGTGTCACTCTTGGCAAATTTTAAAGTACTTTATATAAATATGAACTGTTATCATTATAATTAATAATAATTCTGCCATCATGCTTTTCTACTTTGATATTTACACCGAACTAGTGATATATGTGAGACATGTTATTTATTCAGTGCACAGAATGTATGTTTTTCCTCACTTGTCAATTTACCTACAAATTCAAGGAGGCAGCTAGGTGGTACAGTGGATAGAGTGCTGGGCCTGGAGTGAGGAAGACCTGAATTCACATCTGGTCTCAGATACTTACTAGCTGTGTAACCCTGAGCAAGTCACTTAACCCTGTTTGTCTCAGTTTCCTCATCTGTAAAAAATGAGCTGGAGAAGGAAATAGCAAACCACTCGTGTCTTTGCTAAGAAAACCCCAAATGGAGTCACAAGGAGTTGTACATGACTGAGCTAGTGATTCAAAGATCCATTAGAAAAATTGTGCAGACACAATCAGTCCCTTTTTGAGATCTGCTGAGAAGGTTTAGAATTACTGCTCTACGTAATTTAGGTAATTTAAGAATTAAATTAGGTAATTTAAGAGTAGTCCAAAATACAGTTCAAAAATTCTTTGAATTTATAGAATTAAGACCCTTGTGACCTGTGTCAAATTCACCTATCCACTCCATTAAAGAAGTGAAATCTTAAAAACTTCTTTCAACCTAATTGACCCTTTAGGGTTCATAGGATCACAGATCTAGAATTTGAAGAAAACTCAAAGGTATCAAGTCAACCTCCTAATTTTACAGATGAAAAATGACTACAACAAACATATAAATCCTGAGTCTTAGAGAGGGTCATATATCCAGTAAGTCCCCTGGATTGGATTTAAACTCAGATCTTCCTCTTCTTGACTCCAAATTCAGTGTTTTATACACTATACAGTATTGTATCTTGGCTTAGAGGGAGAATAGCTTTGAGGAGTCCCATTGATTTGCTCTTTAGGGATATATGCATGTGAAATACATCTTTGACATTCCCTCCAAAGTTCCTGATTATGAAGCGCAAACTTAAAGTAAGCACTGATTTCTTCTGTTCCATGAGTTGTTAATATGTCTTTGGGACATTGAAGGGCAGATATGCACCCATCTGGCATCTGTACCTCACTGCTTATTGGGTGAAAGTCAGATGAAAGTTAGATTCATTTGTTTGGTTGTTTGCCTTGAGAATATTTTTTTCAAATTGTTTCTCTCATTTTTCATCTTTTTCTTCAGTCACAGGTGTTCCCTAAGAGGGGAGGATCTCAACAGACAATGGCTTTCTCCTACTGCTCAACACCAGCCAACTATCTACCATACGAAGGGCCTCTTACACTACTTAAATAACATTGGTCGGACCCCAGTGGTAAGTCTCCTTTACTTTGTTACTCTGCAACTTCCTGAGAAATAAACTCCAATCAGATAACAGCAATGTTCCAAGGTTTTCACTTGAAAGACACTATTAATAGTGAAGTGTTTTAATAGGTGAAGAACCCAGTGCTAGCCTTACATAACAAAATTACCTTGCTCACTCAAGAATTTGAATGGAGGTTTAGTTAGCTGCCCAATGATCTACATCAGAGGTGTCAAAATGACTACATGACATCTGCAATTAAAATGCAATGAAATACTCCAAGCAGGATTTGAAGAAATAGTAGCACAGTAATTACTGTGAAATACATTGTAAAAAGTGCCAGAAGTCAGCCAGGTAAAGAGAGCAAAAATTAGGAAGCATGACTTGCCTCTAATATTTCATGTGGGCCTGGGAAAATTATTTCCCCTTTAAGATCCTCAGCTTTGACATTAACAACAATAACAACAACCAGAAAGATAGGAGATTGAATGATTCACTTAATGGGGCCTTGGCGATTGATACAGCCCCTCCACCCGGAGGAGAGCAGCTGATTTCCAGCTCAACCCTCGTTTAGTACCCTGTTGGGAGGGCATCTCTCTGGGTGGTACAGTAACTACTGGGGAGGGAAGCTTGGCAGTAACAGGAGCAGGGAGGAGAGATATCCTCATAGAGCTGGTTGGCACTTACCTGACTCATGTAAAGAAACCAATAAGGCAGGATTCCTCTCTGCTCTGACAACCTCTAATTGAAGAGAAGAAGATTTATTTTAAAACGCGACAGGTGAAAGGCTTGTTTAAAAATATAAATAAACATTAATTAGCTATAAACATGACAGCCACAGACTTGTTTCCTGCTGGGAGCATCTGAAAGGTGGGTGAGAAACAGCTGAGTACTAAATGCTGTTCACAGTATTACAAAGCTCTTTAATGGGCTCTATATCACCTGTTAGTTACCTACTTGGATATATTTAGTCAGCCTCCTGAAGACACCATAAGCACTGTCATTCATCCAGCATTAGTTCCTATCTTATTCAGGGAAGACTGCTCCAGTGCTGAAACATAGGAAACATAAATAAGCTTGAGGAATCCTTCTGGGTTTCTGTGGATGGTGATAGATTAGGGTTCTCAGCATCCAGCTGGACAAAGGCAATATTTTCTTGAGATGTATTATTATTTGTTTTTTTTTTGATAGGACAGCAGATGAATTTTGGGACTGTTCAATCAGTACTCCCTAGGAGCAGGCAGGTAGCTAGTGCAGCAGTGATGCCCAGCAATGTCAGTACCTCAAATGTCAATCACACATTAGCCAGCGGTCTATGGAGGTAACCCAAACTTTTATAAGTAGGGGAAACAGCACGGTTCTGCCATCACAGCGTATCCCTTAGGCATCTCAAACTTAACACGTCCAAAATATAACTTATTATCTCTCTCCATCTCCAAACTGAACCATCTTCTGAAATTTGATTTTTCAGTAGAGGCCACCACCATCCTACAGGTCACTCAGGTTTGCAATCTCAGAACCATCATTAACTTTTCCTACTCCCTCACCCCAAGCATAGAGAGTTGCCAAATCATGTTTATTATATATTTAATATGTCTCCCATCTGTCTCCTTCTCCATACTTATTGCTACCACTGTCATTCAGGCTCTCATTAATTCGTACCTGGACATCTCTGTCTGTTTTTGAATTGAGTTTTTTGACTCAAATCTCTCTCCTCTTAAATTCATCTTTCACATAGTTGCTAAATTTCAGAATGATATTCCTGTAATGAGATAACACATAAAATATTTATGTAACATGTAAAGCAAACTTTAAAGGTCTATCTTAATGCTAGCTAGCATCAATATTGTTGCTATTATTATTATTATCATTACAATAGTTCTAACTATGCCACTCCCTTATTCAATAAACACAAGTGGTCTACTCATCTCTATAATAAAATAAAAACTATCGTTTTGCTTTTAAAGCTTCTGACAACCTGACTCCAACCTACCTTTACAACTTTATTATACATTCCCATTCATGTGCTCTTTGATCCAGACAAACTATCCTTCTTGCTTTTCCTCATATGTGCATAGTACTTTATCTCTTGTTACCATGCCTTTGCATAGACAGCCGCCCACCCCCCCCCCCACTTTTTTGGAATGCATGCTATCCTTATCTCTGAATCTCAGAATTCCTTGTGGGTATCCAGCATGGCATGGTACCTAAGGCAATTTGCAACATGGAAAATCTCTCTCAATCAGGCACAGCTCTGCCAGTGGGTGGAGGAAAACTGTAGTAAGCCTTTGGACTTTTAGGGGATGGCAGGTCACTGGGTAAGTTGGGGGTGGGGTGGAGTTAATGCTTCCCTCAATTAGGTCACTGATATAGGTGGGATGCCCTGCTTCCTCCCCAAAATGATCCTACCCATCTAATGGAACCTTGTATGCCCTAAGATGTTGATGCTTTTGTGACAAATACCTGATTATCCCATTCTATCCTCTGCTTTCATGTTTGTTCCTGTCATCTCAAGTTTAGGAGATTTCTTTTGATTTTATGGAATTTGCTGGCCCTTTTTGCCCAGCACCACTGGTGTATGAGTAATAATCAAATTTATATTTTCCCTGCTAGTGATACTGGTACATGACCCTTTTTTTCCCCACTAGGCACGGCCCTGAACTATAAGTGTCTTTCTCAACTTGCTAGAGGAGCAGCAAGGTTACTCCACCTCTTCTATACTGAAGAAAAGACAGGAACTAGCCAAAGAGCTTTCAAATTCTGATTGATTTCAATAAAATAAACCCTGAGTAAGGCACAAGGAATAGGAACTATGCAAAACAGAGAGACAATCATAAAGAGAGGGAAAAGATATTTAGTTGGAGAATTCTTGAGATACAGGAGGAACCTGTACAGGAGGGACACCAGTACAAAGAGAGACACCAAAGGAAACAGACTACGGACAGGAAGTGCCTAACTGGTTAATGTAAGGAGTAGGAGCAGTTGGTGTTGTATACACATATGCATATTTGCATTTTGCATTTTATACATATATACATATAACTACGTATATATATACACACAGAAACATATGTGCACACACATATGTATACACACAATATACATGCATACAAAGGCCATAGGCATTATAGAATGTAGAAGATGTATATACATGTGTGTATATGTATGTGCATGTATATATACACAAACGTGTATATATTTTTACAATGCCTATGCCCCCTGTGTATATATGTATATATATGAATATATAGGTATATGCTCTCATGTGTATGTATACATATATATGTAAATATATTTTTGTATAAACATATGTATGTATCTTCTACAATGCCTATGCTCTTCACAGAGGCAGTAGTCTTGTGACTGAGTTGGTTGTGTTAGGCACAGCATGTGAGAATTGTATAATATCTGGTCACCTTTAAGAAGGATGCTGGGAACTTAGATTAGATTCATGTATAGAGCTAAGCTTTTATAGCAGTCTCTGGCTCTTGTCCCACTGTAGAGACTCAAGATTGAGGAATTTGGAGAGGTTATTGATCTCTGTATCCTCCTTGCTCTTTACTCCCCATGCAAGCGTGTTAGTAAACTTATTTTTCTGTCTCTTTGAAGAGCCTATTGATTTTAGTTTACAATTCGTGTGAACCAGCTTTTTTTCCACTGGGAGAAGCAACTAGACTTTTTTCCTTGTTTACTCTGTCCTTATCTGTGGGTTAAATGGAATGGAATTTGTAATTACTCAAATAATTTTCCTGGACAATAGTTTGGCCTAATTCAGTCCTATGGGCATGTATTTTTTTCTGAATTAATCAGCCTCTTTGAAAATAGAAGTAAAAAAAAAAAAGGCCAAAAATGATGGCTTTTTTCATCCTGAGGTGGTGTTATCATGTGCTGTTGTGTTTAACAAGATTTCCAAGGAGCTCCAAGCTCTCCGCACACCATCTCTTCCATCCTCACAATCTAGAAATTTGTCAAAGAAGACAAATTTCTCTGACCTTGCCACTACCTCCAAATACTCTATCCCCTTCCTGTTTTCCCAGATCACCACCCCAACTCTGGCCTAATTTTCTTTTCTTCAAAATCTTCATTCAATAATTAACCAGTTTAGCTTAATGGTATTTTTTTTTTACCCTTGAATCACTTTTTCCCTGGTCCCATAACCACTCATCCCTAGATGACAGCATTAGATTATTCTCAAAATCTGCTGTTTTAGTCCTATGCATGTACTGCTTAAGCCAGATGGAGGAAGTCATGAAATTCTGCTAACAAGGTCCTGCACAAATTTTGCTATCATCTGCTGCATACTGAGACTTTTACTCTTTCCTGATAGACCTTCTATGCTGTTTCTCTTGTCAGCTATTCTAACTCTTTTCTTATTTCTTCAAGTTCCCACCACTATACCTCTTATTTTCACTTGCTTCCGCAGGTGACCTTGCCAAATATTTCACTGGAAAATTTGAGGCCACCTAATGTGAGCTCTTTCTTCTCCCCAACACTTTACTCCAAATTATGACAACTTTATTTCTTGCTCTCCCCTCATTTGCTCTCATCTCAGAGGAAGTGGCTCTTCTCTTTGCCAATGACAAACTCTTGACTTGTGTCTTTGACCTCCTTCCTATCTGATCATCTAGAGAAGAAATATCAAATAAAGAGTCTGCAACATTCCTAAGTGTGGCCTGAATGAGATTAAAATGTAATTGGGAAATATTTAACAAAACAAAATAAAATATAGATAATGTTAATATGTGGTTTTCTAAGTCAATGCACATCCATAGAGATTTTTATGTATAGCTCAGTAGCCCTGTTTCTATTTGAGTTTGACACCACTGTTCTAGAGAAACTTGTCTGCTCTATTACCCCCTTTTTATTTCTCTAATTTTCTGCCTCTACTTATCCACTAGCCTTTTCACTACTGCTTATAAATAAGTCATGATTTCATCCATCCTTTAAAATAATAAGAACATCATTTGATCCTACCATCCCCTCAGATTTGCTGTTGTTTATATATTTTTCCTTTCCACATAGCTGAACTCTGAGAAAAAGCAATCTGCATTTTTGCCTCTATTATTTCACTTCATACTCATGCTTTAAACCCTTGCAATCTGCCTTTTGACCTCTTCTCTCAACTGAAGCAGATTGTTGTCTTCAAGGATACCAGTGATCCATTAATCATCAATTTTGATGACTTCTTAATCAACATTTGTATTACTTAGGCTTTTTGTAGCCTCTGTCACTGTTTCACACCCCCTCCTCCTACATACTCTCTCTTCCCTGAGGTGTCAACACTGCTTTCTCCTGGTTCTACTTCTACCTATCTGATCACTTAAATTTTTTTTCCCTTTGCCTGAGCAGCATCCCTGTCTAACCTTGCAATCTTTAAGTATACTCCAGGGCTCTGTCCTGGGCCATCTTCTCTCTATATGTATTTTAGTGATCTCATTAGCTATAATAGGTTCAAATATTGTATATTCAAAGAAGTTCTAGATATAGATATAGCCTCAGTTTCTCACATGAATCCCAGTTCTTTTCCAACTGCCAGTTGAACATCTACAACTTGATAACTTTTGGCATCTCAAACTCAACATATCCAAATAAAACTTATTATATTTTCCCCAAATACTCTCCTCCTTCCTAAGTTCTCTCTGTTGAAAGTGCTACTCTTTCTTTAGTGACTTGGGTTCTCAACCTCAAATTTATCATTAAAACATCACTTGTCTCATCCAACCAGTGGCTAAGTATTTTAAATTTTCCCTGTACAATATTTACATGCATCTCCTTCTCTGTATTTCAATGGTCATGACCCTGGTTAAATCTTCTTTGCCTCTCACCTGAATTTTTCCAATAGCATTGTAATTGGTCTCCCTGAATCCAACCACATCCCTCTCTGATGCATTCTCTTTTCATTTGCCAAATTTATATTAAAGCACAACTTTTTTTTCATGCCACTTCCTTCCCTAGAACACTCTGGTGATTCCCTTTTTCCTTTCGGATAACACACATACTTTTCTGCTGGCTTTCAAAGTTCTTCTCAGTCTATCGCCATTCTGCCTTTCCAGTCCTGTTGCATGTGTCTTGTTTTCATACATTCTCTTTTCCAACCATAATGGATTGATTGTTATTCCTTTTTGTGAAATCCTATGTTCTTCTTCTATGTTTTTGTACATGCTGTGCCTCATACCTGGAATGCCCTCCCTCCTTACTTCAGATTCTAAGAATTACTATTTTTCCTTCATGCCTCAGCTCAAGTGACACATCCTACAGAAAGCTTATCCCGATCCATCTATTCACCAGGGCCCTCCAACAGGAAATTGCTTTGTATATATGTCTTATTTAATTTTCAGTATACATGTAGGTTTCCTTACCTTCAATAGTAATAACAATAATGCTAAAAACTAACCTTTATAAATATAATATTTGCAAAGTGCTTTACAAATATTGTATCATTTGATCCTTACAACAACTCTGGGAATTAGTTGCTATTATTATCCCATTTGTACAGATAAGGAAATTGAGCCCAAAGATGTTAAATGACTTGCTCAGCATAACAGAACTAATGTGTCTGAGGCCAAATCTGAACTCAAGTTTTCCTTGACTCCAAGTGTAGTGCTCTATTCACTGTGTCACCTAGCCACCTATATAGAATTATAATCACCTTTAGAACAGGGACTATTTTCATTTTTACCTTTATGCCTTCCATGCATAGTAAAGGGCCTGACACATAATAGGCCTATTATTGTTCTTTTCACTGAGCAGTATTTATTTCTGATCTTGGAGACTTATAGCATTTTCTCTAAAAATCAAATTTCCCCCTTTTTTCAAATAGAAAGTTAAATAAAAATACTTGCTGCCGTATATGAGTGAGAGAATGCTAACTGGAAAACTCTGATGTAGAGAAAATCAAAGGAACCTCTTTCTTTTCCTATGTAATTAATATCTGAGGAATTCACCTTATTGCAGGGCCCTACACTTAACATGATGCAGTCTAGTGAGCTTCCCACCATTCTGTAGTGCATCTCTCTTTTCCATGCTCTACTCTCCCTCACACCTCCATTGATTTTTACCTTTTGTCCTGGAACTGGTATCAAATCAACTTTAGCATTCCTGGAAAGTCATGCCAAGACTCCAATCACCATGTCTGTGTCTTCTCAGCCCAAAATATTTCTCCTGGCTACCACCCCCCATATGTGTTGCCTTATTCTATTAGAATGTAATTTTCTGGAGGGCAGGTCCAATCATGCTTTTTGTATTTGAAACCCCAGCACATAGGACAGTTCTGATTACTTAGTAAGCCCTAAGCAAATGCTCATTCTTCTCTTTTTTATCATTCATATTGCTCTAAGTACTATAAGTCTACGGTTTTTTAGATGTGAATTTTTAGCACCTTGGTCTCAAGCAGTATTAAACATTTTCTTTAAAAAAAAAATAACAGCTCCCAATAACATTGAAACTTGTACTTTGCAAATTGCTTTCCTCACACTTGCAGTTCCTCAGATAAGTATTTACCCCTCTCAGTTCATCAATGAGGAAGCTATGACTCAGTGAGTCGATTGAATAACTCACTCAAGGTCACATACGGAATTTGAATCAAAACACACACACAAAACTCCCAGTTTTTTGGATTCTATATCCATTGTTCTCTCTAGCATGTCATACTACTGACTTCAATGTAGAAAAGAAAAATTCACAGAATTCCAGACCACTGGATAGAAGTACTTTGGACATGAATGCATTTTCTACTTAGAAAAAGTGCTTAAGACATATTTGTTTGCTTAAAGGACAGTCTAGTCAGTAGGTTTTTCCCTTTCTTTGTATCTCTAGTACTTAGCACAATGCCTAACACATACTAAGCTCTTAATAAATGCTTGTTGCCAGGTTGATTTCCTTTATGTGAAGCCCAGTGGCTCATTTCCCCCTTTTTTTTTTCCTAATTGGGAATCTTATGATTTTCCCCTCATCTCTTCTTCATGAAAAACGATACCTGCCTCTGAAAACTGACTGATATGATGTTTGCAAAGTGATTTTATTTCCATTTATGAAAGGTCCTACATAATGCATGCTATGGCATGCATTAGTCTGCACATATTCATTATTTGCTTACATGGGATCTATCAAAGGACTGTTGAAACTTTGAAATGCAGGCTCTAGCAAGAGGGAGAGGAAAAAAAATACCCTTCTAGTCATATTAATATGGTATAATAACAAGACCCACTGTGGGAACTTTCCAAACCAGTTAGTCAGTTGCACATTATATTGAGCTCCATGTGGTTAATTTCACTCACAATTAGCCACTGGAGGAAGCCAAATCTCAGCTCTCAGCAAAGACAACTTCATGAAGGCTTCCTTGAAACTGGCCTTGAGCAGCTCAATTTAAATGGAACTCCTGAGTTGGGAATAGGCATGGAGCTTAAAAATCCCCCTTCAGATATTTTAAGACTGAATTCCATACACATTACCTGTGGTTAACCTAACCTTGACTGGATGTTGCTGATAACTCAGATGAAACACTTAGTAAGAAAAGAGCATATCTGTCATTAGAAGAACTGGTAAATACAGTCTTTCCAGTGGGGCTATTAGCTGGTAATTGAACATGCCACTGATGTTATTTACCTCATAGGGATATTTACTCCACTCCAGAGCGTGAGCTGAATAAAAATTCTGTAGAACATCGTACATGAGCCATAAGGGCTGAATCTCCAGGGTTCACATAATCCTCAGGTTGTTTAATTGGAAATGCTTCTGTTTTGGGATTTCCATCATATTTCCCAGACTATGCCTCCTCCCAGCACCAGCCTTACTTTAATTTTCCTGTGGCAAATGTATAAATAATGCAGAGGTCTTGCCAGTGGAAAACAGAAACACTACCCAGATGTCAGGAATGGAAAACATGGCAGCTACAAAGTTAGCAAAACCATGAAGTAAACAAAGGCTGGGTCAGGGTATTTGGCAGCAGGGAGCAAAGGGAGGGGTTTGGAGGAGAAGCTGAACAAAATGCATTTAGTATAGAGTGGTCAATTCTAAAGCAAGATTCCAGATTAATTTGTGGAGGAACAGGGTAGGATGGGGAGAAGCACTCAAAAGGAAAACCCAACAGCCATATAACCTATTTCACAAATATTGACATCTTTTTAGAAGTACAAAATTGAGAACATCAATTCCAGATCACTCTGTTGTAATGAACTAGTGTTCTTTGTTGAGACAAGTCATAATGAGACTTACGTATACATTAGCTAAATCCAACTCAGACAAAAGTTTATGTATATGTGTGAGTCAGTGGTGGTGGGGGGAAGTAAGGGTTTGAGAGAAGGTGGTTCTAAGTGCTCTGGCTTCAGAGTTGGTAAGGAAGGATCAGTGAGTATATTGCCTTCTTTTGTTTTTCTTAAATTAATATTGATACATTAGAAGTATTACAATGGTTGGTGGAGGAACATATCTCTGGAGCACCATAAAATACCAATAAACCAGTAAAGGGGTACTCTCCCTTCTACAGTGGAAGCTGTTTTTTTTTTTTTTTGGAATGTGGTTGCATCCTGGGTGATATTAGGAAATCTGTCCCTTTACTCAGCACTTATTGGTCATGCTCATAGCAGACATAAAACACTATGGCATACACAGGAGGAACTTGGTTTCCCAGGGAAGACTTAGACTTTACTTAGGTTCACCCCATACATTAAAATTAGGTATCAGGTATGCAAGGCTGCATCATAATATCTTGACATATCGACAAAAATCTTTCAAAAAGCACATGATTATGTCAATAAATGCTTAAGAGTCTTTGATAAAATCCAGCATTTATTGATAAAGACTAAAATAAAAATATAAGCTGTATGAAGATAGGGAATCTTTAATTTTTGTCTCTGCATCCTAGCATCTAACATATTGCATTGTACATAGTAGGTATTAATAAATGTTTATTGAATTGATTCAAATAAATGGATTTTTTATTTAATATATTAAAAAATATCTAGCATTAGAAAAAATAAACAATGGAGATATATTAGAAGCCTTCCCAATAAAGTCAGGTACAAAACAAAGGATCATTTTCACTATATCTATTTGACAAGGGATTAACATTATTGGTGTGATCCAAATATTGTTTTCAGAACAAATGGTGGGAAATCCAATAGTCTCAAAAATAATTATTCATATAATAATGAGTTCAGCAAAATCACAGCATATAATATTGTAGAAAGGAGATGACTATTAAACAGGAATTATTGGGAATAAGAGGTTTGCTTCATAACAAGAAAATGAAAAAAATACCAGAAAATAAAAATGATACAATAAAAAGAAATAACATTTGGAAAATGCATATAGCATATTTGATGGATAAAGTATGGAAAATAAAGCAGGAATTTGTGAAAATTTACAAATCAATGAACAAGTTTTACTTACATGCCTCCTATATGCTAAAATAAGAGACTAAGCCCTGGGAAAATAAAGGAAAAAAATTAAAGAGTATTGCCCTCAAGGATCTTGTATTCTATAAGCAATTCACAAAGGTAGTTTACAATTCCTAATGGATAGCCAAATAATACTAAAAGAAAATTTGCAAAAGAGGAAACAAAATTTTAGTAACATAACATGTGCTCAACCTCATTTGTGGTCAAAGAAAAGTTAGTTGATGTTAGAAGCCATGAATAGAATATAAAAGTTGATGGAGTTGAGAAACTGGTAGATCTGAGAGGTCAATAGAATAGAGAAGCAGAGAGGAAACAGAAGATAATATATGCTATTTGAATTGAGTACAGTTTAAATCAGCTGACTAGAAATAGGAAGACTGCAGTTTATATAGGGAGCTGATCTGATTGGTGGAAAGCTCTGATTCAAGAAGTTAGTTAGAGAAAACATAATCTTCTATCGCTTGAAGAGTTGACTGGAGAAAGGCTGCCTTGCTCTCTAGTGATAGCTGTACTTTAAATAAAGAGAAACACTTCACTGGCTTGTTTACGCTGTCCTTTACTGCTCTCTGTGGTTTCAGAAGGGGAAAGTTCTCTGAATCATAAAACAGATCTGACCGGCACTGTGGATTCCAGAGTCAAAGGGCTTGCTTTTCCCTAGAAGAATGTGATGTTGCCTCAGTACCCAGCTAAGGAGGTAGATGTAAGAAACACTGTAGTTACTAGGCTTAAGGCTGATGTGTACTAAGAGAGCTACAGCATACTGAGAGTAGTAGAAAAGTGACTTTGTCCAGAAGGAGAGCAGCGAGGTCCAGGATAACAGCAGTCACATACATTAGGTAAAGCATGGTACAAACTGTTCCCTAAAGACACCAAGGACTGTGCAAATTGTTAGAAGAGTGTGATACAGGTTTATGAGTGGATTCATTTTATGATTATTATTACTTTGTCTTCTGTTATGTTTCATAATTAAGAACTAAAGGGGTTGTCTTGGATTATTTGTTAAATGGGAAGCACTGGGGGAATACACAGGGGGTTAAAATTATGAGGAATCGATTGTCTTTCTTCTCACAGAGGTTATTTCTAGGACCTGAGTGTATAGCAACTTTTCACCCCAGCATGTCAATGTGAGTGATTGAACCAAATCCATCCCAGTAGTAGAGAGCCTTGAAAAGATTTGGAGAATTGGTGCCACACTGCTGACCTACACTTTTAGATGGCCCTTGATCAAGTAAGAGCCAAATATGTCTGTAGATGCAAATCAAGTTTGATTAGGTGTATTGATATTCAACATTAAATTGATCTTCAATAAATTGAAAGTCAAAGGGTCAAGTGCACTAATTTCCCTTTCTCTTTTGTCTGACCCTCCTAGGTCTTCTGTGATTTCCATGGTCACTCTCAGAAGAAGAATGTGTTTTTCTATGGCTGCAGCATCAAGGAAACTTTGTGGCAAGCAGGTTGCACTGCAGACACTTCCATTGTCACTGAGGATATTGGCTATAGGGTGAGGCATTTGGAGGCATAGTGCCAGTTATTTTACTAATACCTACACCTTTGAGTTCATGTTTATTAGAAGCAAAAAATTATTTCACTTATGTAGTTTTAGGCCAGGTTCCTATATGTTGGAAGCCTTCCAATAGTTTTAAAATAGGTTCTTCATTTTGGGAGGGATAGAGCTCCATACATGCTCACTGTATAAGGCATTACCTACAAGATGCCACACATGTCCCATTGTCACCCACAGTAAGCCATTTTAGGGAGCAGAGTGTTCTCAAAACTCATACCAATAGCTTTCTGTGTTCCCAGTGTCTAGATTGTTATTTATAGTTCAGTGATTCTTTGCTCTATTCAGACAATCAGAAGAGGGACAGAGGAAGGGATTTTTTCAACTCTGAGGTGAAGTATATAGTGTTCCAAAAGTCCCAAAACCACACTATTCAGGGAGGGCATAAACACTTATGGTGCCTGCTAAGTACAAGGTATGACTCTAATCACTTTTCAAACATCTTATTTTGACCAAAGACTTTAGGGATACCCTGTATATCATTCTAATACATACTGAGATTCCAGAAGGGGACTCTCTCCTAGAGGTAATTCCCTCATTTCTGACTGCTAAAAGAACATCTCCATCTGGATGTCTCACAAATACTTAGAGTTTGACATTTTAAAAGCCAAACTCATCTTTACCCTTTGAATCATTTCTTTGTAATAACAATGCTATTTTTGTTCATATAAACATCATTCTCCAAAGCATCTGTGTTCAAAACCTTGAAATTATCTTTGACTCCACACTCTCGTTCCTTCTCTTCATCTCTAAACCATTGACAACCTCAATTTCCTTACCTATAAAATGAGAGGATTAAAAAAAAATAGGCTCTGAGATCCCTCCTAATTCTATATTTATGATCCTATGTTTCCATCTCTATGTTTTCTTTTGCAATAGGTTACTTCTTTTCCTTATGCCATTGCAACCATTGTAGTTCAGGGATTTATCTTTTTACAGGAATATTGCAAATATGCTTCTAACTATTCTTTTTTTTTACCTTGAGTTTATACTCCTTCCAATGCATTAAAACCACCACTGCAGATCAATCTTCTGAAAGAACAACTCAGATCATATCATAATCAGATTCAAAAACTTAGAATTAATTTTGATTGTCTACTAAGTAAATTAACCCCTAGTCCAGAGTCTGTCACCAAATTTGGGCTTATATTTGACTGAGACTGATCTTGGGGTTGACCAAAGAGTAATATCTTCTCTTTGGCTCACTTTGCTCCCACCTCAAGTTTTCTCAGGGAAATCACCAAATATATTCATATCCAGCTTTCAACAAATTTGTGTACTGTAGTAACCAACTCCCAAATAAGGCCTTAAATTACCATACATATATGAATGGAAAGTAACTTTTTTTTACCACCAAAATGCAGAAAGTTCATAGGCAAAGATGATATAGGAAAAGCTTATAAACAAATATGGAAAATACATGGAATAACCAGTAAGCCCTCTGTAGAAGGGATCTGATCTCACAGTTGCCATCAGGATAACATTCTGACATCCCTAGCTTTCCTACAGAGTCTTACAGAATCCTCCCTAAACATGTAATGCAATCCAATGGTGAAATCTCTCCCCAAAAAGCTAGGGATTGCTTTGGAATTGCTAGACAGATGACCTTCTCCTCTTTAAACCTATGCTGTCTGAATTACTCAATGAAATTGTGGAGAGCAAAGTATAGGACTTCTGTTCTCTCACCTCATGTTTTAGTGCTTGATGGCTTTCCATCTGAAGGCTGGGAGGAAGTACATCAGTGACATCTTTGTCAAAGGGACATGCTACTCAGGAACTCCTTTTTTTCTCTCTAGATAATGTAATATCCAAATCTCAAATTTAGAGTTATTTTCAAGGCAACCAACATGTTAAAAATATATTCTGAGATCAAGCTGGTAAAGAAATTTGGACTACCTCTTCTCTACACAAGAAAGTAGGGATCCATATCATGGTTCCTTCTTAGACTCCATGTATAAACATATGGCTGTTTATGTCATGTGATTTTTCAAGATTCTTTTATATCTCAGTTTAATATGACCTACTACCATTTTCTGAGTTCCACGATTAGGAATTCTCCTCTTGGGTCAAGTGAATGACAAAGCTATAGGTGACCATATGTTTTGACTATGTACTTAATAATACCTGTGAGGAGTTGACTGTGTACACATCTCTAATCTCTCCTCTAGAGAAGGGTTAAAAAAGGTGAAGTGAATTAGCTAACTTTTATAATCTAATATTTAAGGGTGGCTCCTCCCACAGAAGATCCATACCCCTAATGTCTTGGCCAACCAAAGCATTTTGGGAGGGGTCACAGTCACTGAAAACTATCTATGATAAAAGGTTAAGGGCCAGTTCCAAATAAAGCCATTCATCTTGGTATAACCCTAGTCATTAACACCTAATCACAAGCAGATTGTGGGTATGTCCAGACTCTATAGGGAAAGAGATAAGTTCATTAGATTGTTTTGGCTGAAGTGAAATGTGAAAATTCACCAAATGAACTCCTATCATATAAAGTCCAAATTACTCAGTCTGGCATTCAAGACCTGCCACAATATGCTTTCCAATCTATTTTTTTGGCATTTATCTGCCACTATCTGCTCTTATACTTGGATTACTGGTAGTTAGGAGAACATGCTTGACATTTTCTTGTTTCTGCACCTTTGCTTGTGCTGTACCTATTACCTGAAATGCTTCTCTCCTTCATCTTTTCTGGTCTTAATGCTACCAAAAATTTAATACCACATCTATGATTCTCTTAGAAGACTTCTCAGATTACCACACAAGAATGTGATCATTCTCTTCATAGAATTTCAGTCACATTTTGTTTATACATCATATATAGAACTTTTCACAGAATAGCAGAATGATAACTAGGATTTGTGTCTAGATAAAATAAGTGAAGCCAATCCAACAATGAAGAAGAACAAATAAAATGTGCTTCTTTTCAAGATGAAAAAGGTTGCATATTTGAAGTCCATTATCTCTTATAGATAAGCCAAATAACTCAGTAGAAGATAACTTCTTTATCATAATAAAATGACCTTTGTACTGGATATAAATTCCCCTAAGTAGCAAGCCCTATTTTGAGAAAAAAAATATACTTCTACTTTTCCCTAGGAACCACATTAAGAGTGTTTTTTTAAAACATGTTTTAAATCATATGCCAAATTTGAAATAATGTCTTATAATGCCTGATCACAGAGAATTATATGAGTGATGGTTCTTGAGGTTGTCTTGACCAATTTCACTCTCTTCTTGTAGTGAGCTTGGAATTTTTATTTTGCCTAAGAATAAGACTATGATATTTTGCTTCTTGTCAATTTCAAAGAGTAATTTTTAAAAGTTCTTAAATACATATGAAATCATATATCATTATTCATGAATAGATGAATGACTGCAAAGATTATCCATTGTGGCATGAAGCTTTTACCTTGTTCCTGCCCTACTAAAGTTTGTCCCAACACAAGAACTTAACCTGATTTAGGGTTAGGCCTGTCCAGGAATGGAAGGGAAGGAGGGAATGAGTAAATGAATGTGTGTCTGTGTATATATGTGTGTAAACCAATATCAGAACTGGAAGGATTTTAGGGATAATCTAGTTGATTTTTTTTCATGTAAGGAAACTGAGGCCCAGAAAGTTTGGTTCTACCTAGTTGGTCCATTGAATATTTGTTTTGATCATATTTGCTTTCAGTCAGCAGTATCAATTGTCTCTAGCTCTTGAATTCCAAAGAACAGTGATTTTGGTTTATCAGAATTTCTTGTGCTCTGCATTTGGCATGGATTAACAATTTCAACAAACATTTAACCCTAAGCAAGGCATTGTTACTATGTAAAATGTTATATCATTCTGATCTAAGACAAATACAACAACAAAAGCAAACTTCTGGTTTGGGACCTGGAAAACATGAAGTTAAGAAAGGAGGTGTGGAACAAAAAAGATCATAGTGTTTTGAGGAAAGAACGTTGGGTTTAGAGTCAGAAAACCTGTGTATAACTTCACCTAAAGGACTCTAGGTCTTTGATCAAATATATTTTCCTTTCTGTTTCCTTCTCCTTTAACTCCTGCTCATCTACAGCTCTTGTTCACCTACATTTTCAACTACTTTATTATTGCTGCAGTCTTTTGAATCCCCAAATTCTCTATCTAGGTTTCATCACATTTTCTAAACCTTCCAAATCTCCTTTAAACTCTTTTCTCCTTCTTGTTTTTCACTCAAGTCATTTTGTTGCTTTTTCTCCCACACATCCTTCTCCCACTTTAATTAAAAGCCATTTAAAACCTCACCCAACTGATTTTCTCAGGTTTATTGCATGTCATTCCCCTCCACACCCACTATAAAACAGCCAAACTAGTCTTCTTGCTATTTGTAGTTCATAGCCCTTCACGATCCACTTCCATACTTTTCTTTGTGCTGGCTGTCCCTCAAGACTGGAAGGTATTCCTTCCTCACTTCTGTTTCCTCAAAGTCCCTAGTTTCCCTCAAGACTAAATTTGAGCCACCTTCCATAGGAATGTTTTCCTCCTATCCTTAGATGCTTGTGAATTCCTCTAAAATAACCTTGTATCTATTTTTATCCATTTTGCATATACCTGAAAAAGCAGTTCCCATTCATGCCTTCTCATCTTGTGTAATTCTTATTTAGATTTTTCATTAGATTCTCCACAAATAACTTACCCAACATGCTTATAGGTCCTCCTCTAAGTCTTTTTGGTAATATTTCTAAGGTACCCATGGAGCACTCAGGCTATCCATCTGTTATACAGCACTTACTTTTTGGATCATAGGCTTCAGAACCAGGAATACACGGGCTCAAATCCCAGTTCTAACACATCCTGGCTGTGTGACCTGGGCAAGTCAAGACTATAAGTTCCAGAGAAGATACCAACTTGAATTGGTAGAATTTGTTCATCTTCATAGCTCTGTATACTAATGAAATCATAGCTCTAGTCCTTATGGCTATCCCAATCTACCTACCTACACACACACACACACACACACACACACCTTCAGTTAGACTGTATGATCCATGAAGGCATGAGTTATTTTTGATTTTGTCTTTTTTATTTCCAGTTCCCGTCACAATAATTGGTATGTAGTGGGTACTTATAAAATATATATTGATTGAATTGGAATGTGTATATATATGTGTGTATATATATATATGTAATATATATATATAATATTAAATTTGCTTTAGACCAACTATCTGATGCTTATCTTGCTCTCCCTGATTTCTAAGAACCAGGCCTATTGACTTTTTTTTATTTTCATAACAATTGGCTAAATTGAAATTGAGACTCTTGACAGTGCAACTCAATAATTATAATTCAATTCAATTCATTTCTATGAATATGGATGAATGACCTCCTACTTTTATTCTATCTATCTTGTATGTACTTAATTTACATGCTGTCTCCCCCATTAGAATTTAAACTCTTTGAGGGTAGGGAGTATTTTACTTTTCTTTGTATCCTCAACTCTTACACAGTGTTTAGAACATAGTAGGTACTTAATAAATGCTTATTGATGTTGATGATAGTGGTGATGAGGGTATATGAAGGGTATATGACAATAGTACTAGGTACTGGGAAATATAGTAAGCACAGAAAAAAAAAATTCTCATGCAGAATTATGTATGTATTCCAGTACTAAAATGTTCCATTTCTCTTATTGATGTGAGGATTCTCTTCTTTGCTGCATATCAGATCCTATTTGTGCCTTCTCATCTTGTGTGATTCCTATTTAGATGTTCCTTAGATTCTTCACAAATAATTAACCCCATATGTTTAGAGGCCCTCCTCTAGGTCTTTTTGTTAATATTTTAAGATACCCATAGAGCATTCAGGTAGTCCATCTGTTATACAATACTTTCAGGATTACAGGCTTTAATGATATCTCTGCAAAATACTTGCACCCAATATGCATCTCTCCCTTGTCCCATGGGTCATCTGTAACTTTAATTCTTTAGAGATTAGGATGTTCTAATATTCTCATAGAAAATGACCTGGGGAACATCTGTGTTGAAAGGATGGGACTTTTCAGCAAAGAGAAGCATAGGATGGTTAAAGGCACTACACAATTTCCCAAATGCAATCTGTGCCACTCTCTTTCTCTTATTTACCTATAGTTACTGTCTTAAATGTTATAGAATCATAGCTTTAGAGCAGGAAAAAATCTCAAGGGCCCTTAAGTTCAATACCATCACTTTTTTTTTTTTTAGGAAAATGAAGTACAGTTTGATTAAATAACTTGTCCAGGGTTGCACAGTTAGTAAGAGTCTAAGGCAGGATTTGAACCCAAGTTTTCCTAAAACGAAGTTCACTGCCATGTTAGTTATACCTTATTGAGTTGGTAGATTATCTGACTGCAAGTGATAATATTGACAGTAGAAATTTTGAATTCATTTTATTTTTCCTGTATGGACTATTAGGCTGGTCTCTTTTGAATAATCCTTGATCTCACTGAAGAGTTCTTATAACATGTTAATATGAATATTTAATTATCTAGCTGCTATCTGTCACTCAAAATAATTTGATTTTTCATTGCAGACCCTTCCCAAGATCCTTGATCAGGTGGCACCTGCATTTGCAATCAGCAGCTGCAGTTTTCTGGTGGAGAAATCCAGGGCTTCGACCGCTCGAGTTGTTGTGTGGCGAGAAATTGGGGTGTTGAGGAGCTATACCATGGAAAGCAGTTACTGTGGTTGTAATCAAGGACCTTATAAAGTAAGTATATTTTGCCCTACAAATTGGCAAAACTTTTATTTGCCCACTTAGGACATCCTCAGCTGTTCTATGAAGAGAGTGGGAGGTCTGTGCTCTAGGCTGTGGCACAACACTCAAATTGCTATCAACAATATTTGTTGACTTACTTGATCAATTAATTGAGTGTTTATACTCATGGGATGGTATCCTTGGTGTGTAGAACCAGAATAGAGTATGTGGGGACTCCACTGCCTTGAAGTAGAACTGGTTAATGGCTTTCATCCACTTGCAATAGAATTGTTGCTATTTCCAGAAATAGTCTGGTTTTGCCCATCCAACTGATGCTTTCGCTAGGAGACTGGAGGGAGCCTCCTTGCCACCTGCTACCCTAACAAAAGATAAAGTCTTAGTGCAGCATTGCAGAGATGACTGCATTTGCTTTGGCTAGGTTTCATGAATAGGAAGTTGTTACTATTTTTTTAAATTGAATAGAACCTGCTCAATCATGGAGGCAGTCCATGAAGAGAGATCTTATATTCCAGATGGGCCTCTGCCTTTGGTACTTACTCAAGTTAGTGGCTCTCAAGATCGTCATAATATCACCAGAGCCCACTGATGTGTGTGCACTGTGTGGGTCACCACAGAGCTGGGGTGGGATTTATAACAAACTGGTGGGAAATAAACTCTAGGATCAATCATGTTCTTTCTACAGTTATATTAACAGCCCAAGCAGCTGGGTATCTACTTCAGCATCCTGGGTTAGCTGTTCTTCACACACTTCCTCCCAAGGGCCATAAATAATGGACTCTATGACAGGGGCAGTGTAATGAACACATTTTAATTTGTTAGGAAAGATGATAGACAGCTCCTTGGTGACATCCATTCACACCAAAGACATCCCCAGCTCACAAGAAATAAAGCATATTACACTGGTTCTGTTGTTCTCCTGGGACAAATAGGAAACACTTGGAGTATACAAATTCACCCATGCTTATCTAGAGCTCAGTAGAACATGTCATGCAAATGAACATTATCTACCTTTCCAAGTCGTTACATAGTGACCGTAATTCTTATGATACTTCACCAGAACTAGAATGCCCTTCTGCAGACTTGTGTCTCACTTGCTCCTGGTCCTAGAGTCTTATGAACTCAGAATATCTTTCTCTTGGAAATGGCATATCTTGGTAAAATGTACCCAAATAATTCACATATATAGCCTTCTCTTTGAAAGTATATATTAATCAATAACACAGGATTAAAATACATGGGGATTATTTAGGGGATATTTTAACTCAAAGACAAATAAGCAAATCTGCCAGAGGATTTCTTTGTGTACAGAACTTTCATAAACACTGCTTCCCTCAAAGCATGACCACATAAAGTAGGTTCACCCAGAAAACAGTTAAATGTGGTTATATCTTTCCAGGGTTCCTGAAATTTGAGACATTGAAATTTTTCATTAAGCAAAAGGAGAAAAAGATACCTCCTCTCACTCTTAGGTTCCAGTGGACAGTAATTTCCAAACCCAAAGAAAATGTCTTCAGAAAAGAAGCCCCAGAAACCTGAAGACTCAAGACTCAGGGGTTAGAAGGGAGATTGGACATGTTTACCCTCTTTGATTTTGTTGTTGTTTCACTTTTACCATAAAAAGGCTCTCCTTCATCACTCTTCCTACCCCTGGTTTATAATGTTGCCTCTTGGGGGAGTGTGAGAAAGTAAGGAAGATAATCACTTGATCTAAAAGAATAGAACAAATAATGTATTTCCCCCTACTTTTTTCCTCCTTCTACTGATAATACTTGTCCCTGTGGTTCAATAGGGGTTATTTACTTCTTTCCTTGTTTCTGCTTCCTAACATCCATGTGTTCATGTCGAGTGCTTAGCACACTGATTTTGCCCAATCATTTTTCCTGATTTGAATGGACTGTTCAATGTTCAATTAGCATAGCTACAGAGATTAGACCCCATGTAATCACATCAATACCTTTGTTTTTGAGGGATCTCGAAAGCGCCTCACCTCATTCTTGCTAGAATATTGCTGTAATATCCTGAAAAATGGCTTTCTTAATATTAGTCAGCATTTACCTTGATAAAAAGTTGCTTAATTACATTAAACAGAAGTACAGTTATTCCTTCCACATTGTGACTTTCTGCATTGTAGTTTCAATATGTATCACAGATCAGCATAAGAAATTTGAGGAGAATTTTTTGGGGGTTTTGAAGAAGCCACAGATGACATGTGAAGGCCAAGAGACAACACAGAGCTTAAGACCAAAATTTAACCCAAATTTTGCAATAAGGAAGTATAAATACCTCATAAAAAAAAAAGAAAAAAATTCAGACTTTTTCTCTGGTGTGAAGGGAGGGCCAAAAATTTTTTACATGGATTTTCCAGATTGTGAGGGCATTATGCTTCTTACCCCTTTGATGTGGAAGGGATAACTGTGTAGAATCTAGAGCTGGAAGAGACCATGGAGGTCATGTTGTTGAGAAATAGTGTTTTATAAATGAGAAAACTAAAGCCCAGAAAAGAGAAGTGACTTGACCAAAGTCATATGACACACACCCATACATACATGCATATACATTTCTATGTACAAGTATATATTTATGCACATATATACATATACATATATCAATATCTATATATCTATATCTCAGAGCTAGAATTTAAATCCAAGGTTTCTGACTCCAAAGTCTTTGACTCTTTACGCTATACCCTATATGCCTCATCATTTCAAACAGGAGCTAATGACCATTTTAGATAATGTTCATTGAAACAGATTACTCTTTCCATGGGTATTATAGATCTACTACAGTTACACCCCCATGAAATAAATGTGAAAGTCACATTTTTAAAAATTAGAATTTGACAAATCCAAGTCCATACTATCTCCCACAAAACTCCCAATGCAACCCATGGGAATGGCATACACTGAAAGGCAACCTTTGTCAACTTTCTGATAAGATACTATTCAGGTATCAAGCCAGGGTTTGCCCTTTGGGATATTCCATGTAGACTTTGCATAGAATAACTGTAATATAGAAATGAAAGAAAACTAGCTAGAGAAAGCTCCAGATAATGCTAGACCTGGATTTCCTTCAACACTTCCACATTTTTATATGAAACACCTCTCAAAAATGGATTGTTTTTCACTTTCTCTTTGCAATTCATTCCTTCCCCAAATTTCTGAGTAGCTGAGCAGAGCTGTAGAGAGTGAGCAAGGGGACCATGAGTAATTTTACATGTGGGGGCCTGATACAAGGGATAGAAACCAATTCATGGTTGGATGTTTTGGTGGAGATGCTGTTTTCAGGTCTATAATGACATCTATGAGCTATAAAGCAGCATAGAAATTTTCATCCTGAACATATTGCAAATGATTTTTGTATGGTAAAATGTTGAATCCCAGTTGAACCATGAGGTTATTTTTCTAAGGTCATCTTTCCATTTTTTGTTTAGCATTACCATTTATCTGAAAGATGAAGGATACTTAAATACACTCAGGAGGGGCATTCCTTCCTTCCTTCATAAGGATATAAATATTTTTGCAGTTTCTCCAGTTAAAGCAGATTTAAAGTAGTTCTAATCATTTTCCCCTAGTACACAAAGTACCTGATTTGTTATTATTGAAATGAAATATCATTTCTTACAGTGACATTTATGTTGGAACTACATAAAAGAACATAAGCTATTACTTTCAAATAATAATTATTAATTTATTTCCCTTTTATTTTCCAATCTCTAAATAGGTTTTCATCTCCCCTGCCCTTTTCAATTCTCATGCTTTTGCTTCTCAAGGATTTTTTTCAGCTGAATAGTTAAGAACTTAAGTTCACAGCTTCATTAATGTTGTAGTCTTATCCACTTAGATGATATCTCCTTTACCTACTACTACATGACTGCTCTGAAGCTATCAGTTAGATTAGCCAAAACCAAGGCCATATCCTATTGGGGAACATTTTAAGTAATCTATTTGTGTGTGAACAGTTGTGCATTTCTCTGGAAGTATGTGCCCATTTTTCACTGACTTTTAGTCATACATGTAGTATATTTGGGCATAAAAGAGATGATAGCAACTTACCTTGGAATGGTGCTTGATGTACAGAGCATTTTAGTTTATGAAATTACATGTTAAAATAGTTCAATGAAGCATATATTAAGGGCTTATTATATTCCTGATAGCATACTAAGTGCTAGAGATACAATTATAAACAAGCAAGATACTTACATTAAATAGTAACCCCACAATAATCCTTTCACTAAAAATCTTCCACTTGAATGAGGGAAAACCACATGTAATGATGACCTGAAAGGGCCAGGACCATGGTGTGGTAGTGGCAAGGTGAGGAGGTGACAGAAATGTTGTATAGAGGCCTCCTTCTAGGCACCTATAGGAGCTCACCTATAGGAGTCCAGTGTTCCAGGGGCACAGTTCAAGTTTCCATTAGAGAGGAGGAGATAAAAGTGATGGCCAGAATGCAGGCAACAAGGTGCAGCAAAGTAGATACCAATGGAGATGGTCAAGAAATCTATGAATTTTATTCCTGTTTTACTTTCCCTATTACTATGTACTTGCTCTAAATATTTCAGATTGAATGAGGAACCTGAGACTCAGAAAGAAGACATGACTTGGACAAATTCTAGCCCAGGTTGTGACCTCTTGCTCCTTAAGTCTAGGAATAGTGCTGGGTGAACTGGGATTCCCTAGCAATGGGAAGTTAGAAATAGCTCCTTTCTGAATCAGGAACCCATACTATTTTTGTGGGGTGCTTGTCCCTACATCAAGCTATATAGCCCTAAGAGGAAACCTTGGCCAAAGAAAATGAAAAAAAGAGGTGGAGCTAGCCTGACAATGAATTTGGCTACAAACCATATTTTTTCCTCCGTAGAGACTAAATGGTAACTGCAAAATGGAGGTAATAAGATAATCTAGGAACAAGGTATAAGAGGAATACACTATTACTCTCATTACCTGAATTGCCTAAGCATGAAAGGATAGTGAAGAAGATGAGAGTTATCCTATGGGAAATGGGGAAGATCTGTGGTATAAATGGAGTGGGTGTGGAAATAAAGGTAAGAAATGACTAAGAATGAAGATCTGTGGTCTCTCAGCCCTACCATGAGACAAATAGTTTTAATACATGCTAGGGATGAAATTTACTAGAGTAAAACATATGCATTCCCTAGGTGAGATTTACCATGACCACACTCTAATCCATGATAGTGCTTACTCAGAGAATGATGCAATGGTATTTCAAACAAGGCTTATAAAAACACAACTGAAAATACTCCATAAATATGTGTATTGAGAATAGTTTGTTAGCAATGTGTTTTGTGTAAGAAGTTGAATCATCTGATTTCATCACTTAGGATTCCTTTCATTGGGTGGGTATTTGGATTAGATGGATTCTGAGGTCTCTTGAAACATGTTGTACTTCTATGATTCTATACATTCTGAAAACTGGATCATAAAATCAGGTTCTGACAATTATTCATTCAGTGACCTTGGAAAAGTCATTAGCTTAATGCCCACAACTGTAATTTAAGAAGAACAATGGTTTTCTACCATGTTTCGTAAGTTAGTGAGAATATTTTTTGGTTTTAGATAGATATTACTTATGTTTTAAGGAAAGTTCCATTTATTCCTATACTCTCTAGAGATTTTAATAGGAATGGGTGCTGTACTTTGTCAAAAGTTGTTTTTTTTTTCCCTGCCTCTACTGAGGTAATCATGATTTCTCTTTATTTTTCTATTGATATGGTCAATTATGCTGAGTTTTGCTAATATTGAACCAGCCCTGCAGTACTGGTATAAATTACACCTGGTAATAATGATTCTTGTGATAAATTTCTGTAATCAATGAGAGTGTTTTTTTAAACTATCCATTTTGTCACATTGCATGGTGGTATAATATTCCACTGTATTCCTATACCATAATTTGTTCTGACCAATTCAAAGTTTAAATCAGTTCAGACCAGTTCACATCAGTTAAATGCAGTTCAAACCAGTTTAATACAGTTCAATCTAGTTCAAACAAGTTTAGTACATTTTAATACAGTAAAAACCAGTTTAATAGACTTTAATACTGTTCAAATCAGTTTAATATAGTACAAACCAATTTAATCCAGTTCAGACCAGTTTAATCCAGTCCTAACTAAATCCAGAATTAATGTAATAGTTTAATCCAGTTCAAACCCAGTTCATACCAGTTAAAACCAACTTAAACCAGTTTAATCCAATCCAAACCAGTTTAATAAAATTCAGACCAGTTTAAACCAGTTTAATCTAGTTCAAACTGGTTCTAATCAGTTAAACTGGAGAAGAAATAGTGAGAAAGTCTTCATATATGGATGGAGAGGATGGAGAGATAGTGACATGCATGTGGCAGAGTTCCAAATGTTTCCCGTATTAGTTAGAAGACCTTGGAAAAATCACTTCACTTTTCTGGATTTGAATTTCCTTATATATCATTGAAAGATAATTAGGTTATCTCTAAGGCCTCTTCCATCTTCAAGATTCTGTTATTCTATATGATAACTCACTAAGTAAATGTACATGTACATCCCTAGTCCTGGGACCCTATAGACAGATGTGTTAATATAATTGGAGTTTAGTTAAACATTGGTACTGAAAAAAGACAATAGGTCATTAAGTATGAAAAATCTTGGGATTTTATATATACTATAAATTTAGGAAGGATAAAGCCCACCCCTACCCCCACCAAGCCAAACCAAACA
This sequence comes from Vombatus ursinus, assembly GCF_900497805.2. NCBI lineage: Eukaryota > Metazoa > Chordata > Mammalia > Diprotodontia > Vombatidae > Vombatus > Vombatus ursinus. Next base: position 32,859,996 of record NW_020948983.1, on the reverse strand, counting down.
AACTCTTATATTTCTTTTGTATATACTTACTTATGTGTATGTTGTTATATAACATAGGTTTCTTGAGGTCAGTGACTATTTTATTTTTTCTCTTTGTGTTACCATGGCCTAGTGCCGTGTCTGAAGTATAGAAGGTGCTTAATAAATGCTTGTTAATTAATTGATGGAGAAATTTTAAGATCAGTATCAGTCCAGAATGCTGACCAGGTAGTTTCCTGCCCTGAAAAAGGATACTCTTCTTCAATAAAATTCAGTCAACAGAATGGAGGGAAGCCTTCAACTGATGATTCTGGTAGTTGTGAGGAGGATAATTAAAACTGAAGGAGACTTAGGTCCTACAGAGAAAGGTATTTGTTTTTTCAGTGATAAATGCTATAAAGAGAAACACATGGTTTAAGACTGGGTTGGGAATTGGGGAATATGTGCACAAAAGGAAGAGTTATAATCACTGAGGGAAAAACACTGATTTGTGTTTGATATTATTGTCTCCATTTTACAGTTAAGGAAACTGAGAGAGATGAAGTGATTGATCAGGGTTATACAACAAGTGCCTAAGGCATCATTTGAACTCAGGTTTTCTTGGTTCCATATCTAATTCTTTATCTATTATTCCATCTGGCTACTCATTTAGTTTGAATATTAGTTTCTAATAGTCATAATAATAGAGGAGTATAATGTGGTATAGTAGAAAGTATTTTTGATTTGAAGTTAGTTTATATTGGTTCAAATCCTTGTTGTACTTACTTAGTATTGACCAAACTACTTCACCTCTCTAGACCTTAGTTTGCTCATCTCTAAAATGAAAAGTTTGGATGAGATGATTTTTGAAGTCTCTTCCAACTTGAAACCTATGATCTTATGAATATGTTCTGCCTGGTGGTTTTCAGCTAACTTTCAATAAACAATGAATGGGTATAATATTATTGTTATGAGCTAATCTCTTTTTACTAATTAAATATGAAATCTCTGAATCATAAATACTCCCTTCTGGCAAAATTGTGGGCTGCATTGTTTTTGTTTTTGTGTCCTCAGTATCTAGGATAGTGCCATGCACATAGTTGGAGATTACTAAAAGTTTATTCAATTAGCCTTCTCATTGGCCTCCTGTGATCCTAAAGTCGGGAGAATAGGCTGTTCCCATATAATCCCTGAAATCAGAAAAAAAAGACCAAGTTAATTTTATAGGACCTGAGGTCAAATCCCAACTCGACCATTAACTAACTGTGTGAATTGAGCAAAGACAAAGACGAAGCAGTCCCTGCCTTCTAAGTTTCAATTTTCTCACCTGTTAGACTAGGCGTTCTCTAAGTTCTTTTTTAGTTCTATATTTATGATCTTGTGAGATTTTTTAAAGTCCAGACATTATAATTAGTTTTCAGGGTTGAACTTGAGTGTCTATTTTAACGAAAGATTTTGGTAGAGGATAGTTATGCAAAAAAAAAAAAAAGTTTGATGTTGCTTATTTTTTAAAAATCTTTGTAATATGTGTGAAGAAATAAAGAAGAATGGAGCAGCCCAAGTAAGACTGGAAGCTTAAAGAGAAAGGAAATTAATGGGGAACTAGAAGGAGCCAGGCTGTCTTGAAGCTTAAGAGTATTACAGGGTAAATAACAAAAACAATATAATTTGAGGCCTGAAATTCTCAGAAATATCTTATTCCAAGGGAAAAGTTTAGAGACCCTAGCAAGTGGTCCTTCAAAACATTAATGTGGGAAAGAAACTATAAAATCCAAGAGTAGAGTATAACAATAGACTATTCAAGGTAGACTGAAAGAAAGGGTTCAAGAAACTTATTTCACCTTTTTGCAGGTGGAGGGCTGCATAGAAAAGTCACTTCCCCTAGATATACCTTACACAGACCAGAGAGAAGAGAAAGAAGAAGGAGGGCTCACAAAGCAGAACCGCATGTTTAGCATCTCACTGCTGTGACCATGGAAAATGCTTTCACTGTGCTCTGCGTCTATTTAGATACAGGCATGCTTGTCTGTCAGTGGATTGCATGCTGGGGCTAGAACCAATGCATTTGGGCTGCACAGAACAGTCTTTTGCTGCTAAAGTAAAAGGTTGATATCCATTTGTGATGGCTCTAGCCCCAAACTGAGTCAGTGCAATAGGGAGGGCCTTAAAAGACTTCTTTAGTTCCCCTCAGGTACTATAATTCTCCGCCATCCAAAGTTGTATATATTCCACAAGTTAGGCTGAAGGAATTTCCCTAGCAAACAATTAGACTGAGTTTCTGAGTGTTAGAAGGTATTCATACTCATTCCTCTTTTTCTTACCTCCCCTAACTTGATTCATTCAATAGAAAAAAAAAAATGTAAAACATAAAGAATACCCTAAGAGGTGATCAGGGAAATGCCCAAATGTCCTGCAGAGGTAGTGTAATCTATACACAATGCCTAGCATGGTGCTTTGTACTTAAGAAGCACTCAGTAAACACTTGTTAATTGACCATTCAATTGAACAGATTTTGAATTCACTAATGCCAGTCTAAACCATTATAGTCAGTAGAGTGCAGTGGTATGTTTATAAATATGTACACATTTTACCAGGTGTTGGTCACTATCAGCAGGGTGCAGGATCAATCCACAAGCATTATTATGTGTGTGACAGGTACTATCCTAGACTCTGGGTATACAAAGACAAAAGTAAATCAGTCCAAGCTCTTGAGAAGCTTATAATCTAGCCTAGGGAGCCAGTATGTATATGTGTATGTGTGCATGTACATGTATGTACATATATGCATGTATATATCTACACACATACACGCACGTGTATGACTATCTACATGTCCACATGCATGTGCATGTGTACATATATGTTGGTGAGTGAATCCATACTTGTGTGGCTAGATATGCATTATATACACACATGTATGTGTACATGGGCATATGTCATCATAAATGTGTTTGTATACATGGATATATGCTTGCATAGATATAGGTTGATATATGGATACATGCAATATACACATATAAGTACCTATATAAGCTAGGTGGTAAGGTGGATAGAGTGTTGGGCCTGAAGTCAGGAAGACATCTTTCTGAGTTCAAATATGACCTCAGACACTTACTAGCTGTGTGACCCTGGGCAAGTAATTTAATCCTGATTGCCTCAGTTCATCACCTGTAAAATAAGCTGGAGAAGGAAATGACAAACCAGTCCAGTATGTCTGCCAAGAAAATTTCAAATGGGGTCACAAAGAGTTGGACACAACTGAAATGACTGAAAAAAATGTATGTACATTGGTATATATGCAAGCATATATAGGGATCTATATACATATATATAGGATGCATACTATATGTATACATAAATACCTATATAAAGTCAAGAAACTCTCTCTCTCTCTCTCTCTCTCTCTCTCTCTCTCTCTCTGTATATATATATATAGGTGCCGAGTCTATATTCCCTCATACATTTTATAGCTATGACAATGTGGCCCTAAGAGATAGCATGCACATATAAAATGTATATGTACCTATATACATATACATATACACATATACATATACACACATGTGATGTACATATACACACGTATGTATATTTATATAAGTGTGTATGTATATGTGTGTATGTGTATGTATATAGATAGATAGTTGGGGGTGGGTCATAGGAGAGAGAGAATTTGAAGAAAAGTGTAAGAAACTGGTATAGCACTGCACAGTAGGAATGTGGTAGTGAGGGTTTTTGATAGCAGGTGTCCAGTAATGGCCAGACTTGACATATCAAGACCTATAGAGTGCAGATAGATGATAGTATCTATGCTATGGCCTGAAATCAAAGAGACAGAGATATCCCAGGAAGTATTTCCTATCTCTTAGGAAGTACAACAAAGAGCTCTGAACTTTGAGAGTTTTTTCCCCTAGAGGAGTCATAGGATTGTAGAGTTTGAAATTGTTTTACATGTTATCTAGTTTAACTTAACTAATTTTACAGATGCTGAAACTGAGGCCTGGACAGGTTCAGTGATTTGCCTAATGTCACAGCTGTAGTAAGTGGCAGAACTAGGATTTGAACCTAGGTCTTCCGATTCTCAAATAAGTGCTCTGCTAAAAATCAACGTTTTCTCACATAGTTGGTCTCTCATTGCCTCTGACAGATAAGATTTAGTAAACAGGAATCATTCCTGTCTATGCAATGGCTAACCTGGGACAGGCCATGTAAGAACAAATAACTGCTGCAGCAGCCATTCAGGATAGGACTCCATGCTGAGCTCCACATAGGATAAGTTACTCTGTCTTATGAGCCCGCGTGTTGCCAAGACGTTTCAGCTTTGGCTTTTAAGAAGTTTTAATCAAGCTCAATCTCGCAAAGACACAGAGCACAGTATGCCCTGAATCATACGCCACAGGAGTCCTAACCTGATCAAATCCATTACCAAGAGTATGTGGATGTTAGGACCTCCGAGACGCAGCTCATGCCAAGCTCCTCAATCTCCTACCTCTGATACTCTCTTCTGTCTGTGGTTCAACTAAGCTTTTACTTTCCAAAGCTCCTACTTCCATCTATCTCCATCCCAGTTTTCACTATAAAGACATTGAATAAACAGAAAATTCACCCTAGTGAATAGGAGGGCTGATACTATGTTCAATTAATTACCAAGCTTGGTCAACTCTACCTCTGTAATATGTCTTGCATCTATCTTTGTTTTTCCATTCCCACTGCCACCACTGTAATTTAGGTCCTAACCTCTCACCTAGATTATCAGAATAATGTCCAAAATAGCTTCTCTACTTGTACTCCCTCCTGAGCCTTCATTAATTTTGTGGTTGTTCAGTTGTTTCAATTATGTCCAACTCTTCATGATGCCACTTGAGGTTTGTTTGGCAAGATACTGGAGAGGTCCGCTGTTTCCTTCTATAGATCATTTTTACCTATGAGAAACTGAATTAAACAGTTGCCTGACTAATTCTTCAAAAGCGTAACTCTGTCCTGCTAAAAACTTTACCATTAGCAGACAATGGTTCTCATTACCTACCAAACAAAGCTGGAACTCAGTTCCACATTCTAGGCTCTCCAAAGCAGTTAGGTGGAACAGAGGATAAAGTTTGGAACTTGGAGTCAGAAAGACCTGAATTTGAAAACTGCCTCAGACCTGGCTGAGTGAGCCTGGACAAGTCACTTAACTTCTCAGTGCCTTGGTTTCCTCATCTGTAAAATGGGTATGATAATAATAGCACCTAACAGTGTTATTCTGAGGATCAAAGAAGACAACATATGTAAAGCTTTTTGCAAACCTTAAAGTGCTACATAGATGCTATTATTTTTATTATTATCATTATTATTCATTAAAGGCCAAGTAGCCTTTTCAGTTTTACTTTTTCCATTCATGTCCCCTGCATTCCAGACCATGTTGCCATTTCCTAAACACTTTCCTTATTTTTCTGCTTCAGCCATTTGCTCATACTGTTTGATTCCCTTCAGATGGAATGACCCACACCCCACCCTGACCACAGCTCTGCAGAAAAGATATTTTTCCAGGTTCTTCTAAGTCCAGTTCTAACACTGCTTCCTCTATGAGGTCTTCCCTGTTCCCTAGTTAGAATGTTCCTTCCCTTCTATTATTTCACTCTCTGCTTTGTATTATTGCTCCTGTTCTAAAATTTAAGACATTGTTTCACTTTTCAGAGTTTCAACTTGTCACATTTATCTTGTTTAAGTTTTATTTATGCCCTTTTTTTACACTCTAGTCATTTGCCAATATATGCCAGACTATCTCTCTCCCCTCCTCAATGAATCGTCCCTTATAGCAAAGTAAGCAAAATTAATTGTTAAAACAACCATGCCTGAGTGAATATCATTCTGAAGTTGTAGCCTCTCACCTCTTTACCAAGAGGAGAGAAGCATGTTTGAAACTGTTGAAACTGAAAACCTTTTGGTCCATTAAAATGAATATATCTAGGATTAAAAGGGAAGAGGTCAAACAGGGAGCAGTTAAGTTTTGGCAATCCCTGGAGGAGGAAAACTCTTGTTCCCATACAAGAAGATTTCAGGGGCTGGAGTGAGCCCAGAGAGAGTGTTACATTTCTCTCTCCTCCTCTACTTTGACCATTGGGTGGTCTTATGAACTTTCTAAGGTTAGGTTAGAAGATTTCGACTTCTCATTGATGTCAGGAGCAGTGTCCACGCAATAACGGTGACTGTATTGGCAACTCAGAGACATGACAAGAACAATCTCGACACACCAGGGGAGTCAGATTTCAAACTCTACAAGGCTAATAACCCTTAGGACTCAGCAGAAAGCTTCCTTCAAGGGGAAGTTCTTGAGGGCTCCGCAAAGGAAGAAAAAAATTCTCACTTACTAATCAGCAGTTTTGACCATGAGCTATTTAATCTGAATCCACTTTTCTTAAACTCACTATGGATTGTGAGATATTATGTCTCAAACTCTGGGTAAATTAATTTCATATTGTCTGTTCTTATTATATCACCTTAGTAAAGACTCCCTTCTAAAAGATATTTAACTCTGGCTGGCTAAATGGTGATCAGTAGGGAAGCATAACACAGCAGATATGGGCTTGTGAGCAATATGACTAGAAAACCCCAACCCCTCCAGATTATCCTTTAGAATCCTGAGGGGAAAAACACTCACCTGTCTGCAAGTGACCTGGCCTGCTAGGGTGAGTGGTATTTGGGAGATAGAGCCCAGAGGAGGTAGGGAGGGAAAGGAAAGGGAATGGAAAGGGAAAAGGAAAGGGAAAGGAAAGTTGAGACATCTTTTTTTAAATGAGCATAGCTTTAAACTTAGTTTCCTCTTTCAGAAAATGAGGAGGCTTAGACCAGATAATTTCTCTGGTCCCTTAGAGATCTTAACATTCTGCTACTCTTTGGTGTCTTATATGAGAAGTGCCTGCCTAGTGCCTTTTGGAAAGCCATCTGCCAAGATGCTCCCATATATATGACTCCTTAAAATGCATTCTGGGGAAATATATCCCTTGGCACTTCAGTGGTAGATATTCACCTGTCACTCAACACCATCTGCTTTCTATTTCCCCACAAAAGGATTTGCATGCTAGGAGAGAAACCTGTAATGCCCGAGTTCCTTTTCCAGGAAAGGGACTTAAATGAGAAAGCACCTGGGAAAAGAACATTGCCTCTGTCCTACATATACATGATTGTGAATCTCATTTTATAGTTGAACCTTGGCATAGCCAGAGAATGTAGATTTGGGACAACTCTGTCTGACTTTTTTGGTGGAATGGGCCCAAAGAATATAAACAGGTAAAAGATACTGAACACTTGCTTGATAGGAAAGGAAGGGCCAATGTTAATTTAATCAAAGCAGAATAAATCTCTAATAGCTTTTCCCACAAGGCCCCAACATCCTCTGAATGTCTAGAATCTTTCCTACCTAATTTTTAATCTTAGTAAATTCTCCAAAGCTATGCCAGAGATTAAGCTGATGTAGATGTGGCAATAAACTAAGACCACTTAATCCCATCTGGATTTATGGCACCATCCACTAGACAGAACCCCATGTAGCAAACAGATTGACATGGTTGCCATTAGTGGAGGGAGAAACTTCTGGAATAATGTACTGAAGTAACATCACTGATATCCTTTGAATTAGGAATGACTTTTAAGGAAAATAATAACAATGATGATACTTAGAGCTAGCATTTAAAAAAGCAGTTTAAGGTTTGCAAAGCACTGTACATGTTATCTCATTTGGTCATCATAATAATCCAACTAGTGTTATTATTTTCATTTTACAGCTAAGGTAACTAAGGCTGAGAGAGGTGAAGGGACTTGCCCAGGGTCTTACAGCTATGAATTGTCTGAAGCATTATTTGAACTCAGGTCTTCTTAACTTCAAGTTCAGTGTTTTTAAACACTGTGCCACAGTTTTGTTTAAAGAATAGAGACACCCTGTTAAAGAGTGATTGTCTTCTTGCAAAATAAACTACTTGCTTCTCAGGAAAGGTCAAAGATATTTGATAATGTCTTTTAGCTCTCTTGAGGAATGTAACCTATCCTTATCTAATTCTTTGAAGAAAACTACTTCTGAACTAGACAATAGATCACAAAGGAATTAACAGTTGCTTATCTGTGCCCATCTGAGCAGTCACCTAGATATTTTAACAAAAGTAATTAATCCAAAACGATTACAATTTAAATTTGAAGTAATTTATGAGATTTTTTTAGTTGTACTATCTATCTATTTTATAGGTTAGTATTAAAATATTTGTTTCTTCTTTGAAAACTTTAAGGAATGAAAGATTTTGTTGTCTTCAAAGCATGTCCCATAGTATAAGAGAGTTGACCTAAAATTATATAATTATACCTCATACTTATCTATCACCTTTAGTCTTTTATAGAGTTCCCATCTCTCACTTCATGTTTTTGGCCACAAAAAAATAACAACAAAAACAAAAATGTGTTATATAATTAAGGCATATATTATTATTTTCATTTGATAAATTAAGAACAATAATCACACAAAAAAGGAAAAAGACAAAAGTGATTAAAGAATTTGTCAAAAGCAGAGCTTAAACGAGAGAAAAATGGGATAGGCAGCCACCTTGGTAGGACACAACATTTAGGGAGGCCCAGTAATTGATACTTGATAGAAATATATATATATATATATATAT
>NW_020948983.1:32828803-32851386 GCF_900497805.2 Vombatus ursinus | reverse complement strand
TGCATACATATACGTGTATGCATGTATATATCTACAATTCTCTACATGTATATACACATACCTGTATATAAACAGACTATATATGCGTATATATATGTGTGTGTGTATACAAACACGTGTGTGTGTGCATGTGTATAATATACCTATTGTAATCCCAATGATACGACTTTCCATGGCATGAGTGTATTTTATTTTGTGAGGAGTCTAATCGGACATATTCTAGTGAAAGCTCACAAGCGCCTGTGGAAAGTCATATGGAGGAAACATGATGTCCAAAATCAAGAGCATGGGATATAGTTTTTAGATGTTACCCGGGGGTACACAAGTATCTTGTTTGGTTCCTACCCAAAGGTCACATTACAATTAATAGGTCCTTTCTATTTAAGCGCCAAGAAATAATGTTTAGGGATTTTAGTGGATTGTAAGTTCAATATGAGTCAGCCATATGATATGTCACCGAGAATGCTAATATGATTTTAGGCTGTCGTTAGAGAGATATAGTGTCTAGAACAAGAAAAATCATGTCCTGCTATATTCCCCCATAGTCAGACCACAACTGTAGTATTTTGTTCAGTTTTGGTTGCTAAATGGTGCTAATAAGGTGGAACATATCCAAAGAAGGACAAACAGGATGCATAAGAGTCTTAACATCATCAGATAAAAGTATTGGTTAAAGGATCTAGGTAGATTTAGCTTGGAGAACATTAGTGGGGAGACCTGTCTTTTTGAATTTGAAAGATTGTCTGTCCTATAGGGGATAAATTTGTTGCACTTGAACTAAGTGAATAGAACTAGAAACAATGAATGGAAGATTACAGAGGTGTAAGTTTATGCTAAATGTAAGCAATAACATCCAACCAATTAGAGCTATTCCAAACTGGAACTGTCTGCCTCTATAAGTAATGAGTACATCCTCACCAGAAGTCTCCAGACAAAGGTCAGTTGACCACCTGGCTGATAGAAAAGTTTCTCAGTCAGTTGTGAGTGGAACTAGATTGCTTTTGAGATCTGTTTTAGCTCTGAAATTCTAAGAGTCTTTACTCTTTCAATCCTAACTTTCTTCCAAAAGGCCACACTGTGAGCCAAAATTAATTGTGCCATACTCTCAAAATTAAAGACAGGCTCAGAAATCAAGTCTTATCTATAGAATCTTATTTTTATATTTACAGCAATAATACCCATATCTAAGGTACTCTTAGTACTTTTGAGATGCTTTTATTAATTTTTGCCAAGTGTCCATATGATAGTAAAGGGGAATGGCATTGCTATCTTCACATCAGAGATCAGAAGTAGTAGGATATAATAAATACAATGAGTGAATTAGAATCAGGAAGATCAGTGTTTGGCTGCTACCTCTGTCACTTTCTAACTAGGTTACCTTTGGTAGCATAAATGGACTCTCCTCAGGACAGGTAAAGGAGTTTCCATGCCAGGAGTCCCCTATACTGACATGGTCATAGACACCCCCCTTTGGGGGGGTAAATTTACAAATAGGAAAATTGAGGAGTAAAGAAAGGATGAAACTTTTCTAGAAGGTAACGGTAATGAGTACTAAAACAAGTCTCTTACTAATGGATTTGTTATGGTCTTTGTTACTGTATCAGAGGGAAATTTCTCCTTTTCTTAAAACTATTGAAGGAACTTAGGGGGCTATATAGTCTAGATATTTGCATGACATTTGTTCACATTAAGGACTCACTGGAAAAGGTCATTAGAATTTTTTGGTGCCATTTATAGTTTGTCATGCTGGGAAATTATATAAGAATCAGGATTTGGCTGGGACAGTACCTGAATAATTTGAGCTGTTTTCCTAAGTAAAATGCATTGGTCAGAAAAAGAAATGAGGACTAGAACTGGAAGGAAGGAGACTTCATTAGTCTCTGGTATTTTGGAGTCGGCATCTAAAGCTCTCCCACTAAGTGAAATTCTAGGGCCTCTGGTCCCTTTGCTCCCAGAGCAGAGTGGTTGACCCAATGGAGACCTCATTCACTAGTATGACACATCTTAAATCAGCCCCCTCACCCTGGTTGGTGACATGTTGTTGGGTGTTGATTGACCTTGTAATTGGAGAAATGGTCCCATAGCATATGGTAGAATTACAATTCAGTTAGAACTGACAACAGGATGGATCACGATAGATCAACGTCCATGGGGGATGTCTGGTGATTTCTGACTAGAAGAGGTGTGAGTCTGGGCTAAGAATTGGAATGATCATGCCTACATATCTGTTTCTCTCCATTCTCTTGACTCTATTTCTCCATAATGATATATGGTGCTTTCGTCTCTGTTTCCACCCTAAACTTGATTTTGGGGAACCAATCTTAGAGAGTTTTGGTTCTGAGAATTATATTATCCCTCCCCTGTTCAGTCTTGCTAAATTTGTTGCTTTTTATTTGAAAGTTAGAAAGGTGATTTAGGCTTGAGGACTTATATTAATCAGTTCAAGAAGGGACGTTAAATTACTCTTTCAGAATTGCCAAGTTGTTTCTTACCCTTAGCATCGAGGTGGTTGGCTAAAAAATTGTTCTAATATTGCATTAAAATTGTTCATTAATATGGCATAAAAATTGTTCTAAAATTCCCAACTTCTTCCAGTCCCCTTCCCCATTTCCCATCACTCATCATTTGCTTTTGTGGCAGGCGATCAGGTCACAAAGAAAGTAAATCTGGCACTATGTGAGACCAGAAGAGGTATTTTTTTCCCAAGAGAGAAGCTTTGAATTGGAATCTTTCAGAAGGGGTGACCTGACCCTTCTTCTTAGCTCCATCCTTTCCATCTGGATGAAAAGAGAAGCTGAGAGAATTGGAACTTGCCAAAGTTTAATTACTTCTATTGACAATGCCAAGAAAAGTGAAAACTTATCCTTTAGTTGAAGGAACATAGTGACCTTGCAGACATTTTGCTATGGCTTGTTTGCCATTTGTTTTTCCTCTTTTCTTCCATATTCCTGAGCAGCAACATTTCATTCAGTGCTTCCTGAGGAAAACTGGGATGCAGTCTTCCTTTGGGGCCATAGAAATGGGCTTCAGTTTTTGTTACCAGAGAAGCCATCGTTAATCCAATTTTAGCAGATTAAGCCAGTCAAGGATCTGGGAACCACAGAATGAGAGATATATATCTAGATAGATGGTGGGGGGGGAGAAGAAAGTGAGGGAGAGGAGAGAAGAGAGAAGAGGAAAGGAGAAGAAAGGAGTGGAGTAGGGAGTGATGACACAACTCAAGACTAGAAAACAGGTTAGGGTCTCCATTTCTAATCATTTTTTGGCATCTAAATCTTTGATGTAACTGATCTCTCTTCTATCCCTGTAATACATATTTTCCTGGTCTAGCACTGAGCTTCAACCAAGGGTGGCCCTGGATTCTAAAGAAGACAGAGGTAATTCTATATGTACAGACTTCTACCCCTACCCCCACCCCTTCCACTACCCAGATTTCCCTGTGTTGAGGGAGAGAGGAGAAGGAGGACAGGCTTTTTCCTGAAGTAGTCATATGACTCCCTAAAATTTGGGAGTTAGGTACCCTAATCAGCCTTTTTTTCTCAATTTATGCCAAACAGCTTAAATTGATAATCATCAAGAAATTCTCAAGTCCTTCATCAGAAACCTAGTTATGTAGTAAATTCTACCATATCTTCTTATTTAATGTACTTCTTTCATGTGATACCCTTTACAATTTACAATTTCACACATTTTATTCTGTGACCTGTTTATCTCATCACCTTTGTGTCTTAGATAATGGGGGACACAGAATGAATGAATCATTGAAATCCATAGTGAATTTTAAAAAAAAGTTATTTTAACTAATGGTTTCAACAACCATGCCTTTTTAAAAAAAACAGTACTTAAATTCTTTAATGGATCTATGATCTCATCAATAAGGGTACTCTAACAACATGGATTACAACCCATCTAAGACTATGTATCCTGTGCAATTTTATCTACAGGTATATCCTTTTTAGTGTCAATAATGATTATTGTGAAGCAATTTTAATGTATTTTAATTCACATTGTTTGAAGTTGTAGTCATTTAAAATATGGTTGAGGGCTCCAACCCACTGGAAATATGAAGTGCAAATTCAAGTAATATGATCATTTTATGGCATTTATTGTTTAGATCAATTTGGACCTTGCTATATGTTGTTCTGTAATTCAACCATGGGGCCTCCACACAGTATGTATGGAGTTTACCTTATGTTCTCTTGACATTGCATGGATAACAATGGTACACACTAGATTTGCATTGATTATTTCTCACCCTCATTACATGGCTGCTCCTTCTTGGTTTTTTTTTTTCCAGTTGAGTGTTTCTTTGATAATTTAACACTTCATCTGTAACTTCTTATGTTCTCTATATGCCTCCATATTGTTTGTTGTATGACCCTCAATTTCTCTTTTCTAGAAACTGTAGCAATCAATAACTAACAGCAATTGTAATAGCCATAAAACATTACCTAAAGAATATTGGTGTTAATTATTTAGTCTTTTATTTCAAGGAGAATCTTATGATTAGTAAAGGAAATGAACAATCTTTCAAAGGCAATGCAGTCCACTCTCTTCCAGTTCAATTCTGGGTATAGTTTATGTTCTGTTTGCAGTATATATATGAGATATTTGGATGGATGGATAGGCTGTCAATCAAAGAGCAAATCTTAGTCTGGACAATAGGATACTTCATCCATTTGATTTTTCCTACATAGAGTAGACTCTTATGAGATCTCATTTTAGTATACCTTGCAATTTTCTCGATCTTGGTAAAATTATCACTTTGTCATCCACTTTTAAAAAGGAATTCCTCACCAATTATATAGAATCATTCTTAAATTTTGACTCTGCCCAACATAAGAACATAGACCAGTTCTGGAGGGGATCTTAGAGGCTGTATACTCCAACTCTGATTTTAGAGAAGAGAAAATTGAGGTTCAGAGAAATATAGTGCATTGCTCACCATCAAAGGTGATAAGCAATAGAACCAGGAATTGAATTCAAGGTCTTTCTAATTCCAAATTCCAAACTTTCTCCACTGCAACACAATTCCTTTCCTGACACTTAGTGATATCTCTGGTAAGCATGTAAGGATACTTATACTTGTTTCATACCTTCAGGCAGTCTTGACTGAAAGTAAGCAATGGCCCCAAATGACCTTTCATAGTCAGCTCTAGTTTTATGATTTGTACAAGTTACTTAAACATATATTATTCCCTTTGGGGAATATCAAATGGTAGATCTGCTTTATGTTCATATTTCTGACTGGGTGATGTATATTTCCATCCTTTGGTGAACCTTACATCATAGGTGGACCTTATATTATATTATTTTATATTATATTATATTATATATTATAGGTATTTCCTTATCAGTTCTAAATTACAACTCATGATGCCTCTTTATTCTATATGGGTCTCATCTATATTGTCTTTTTCCAAATCTTCAAAGTGATGTTAATCCATCACATTCAAGGCTTTGTCTAGGTCATTTTTGTTCTAATTTTTGGATAGCAGTATAGTATGTGGGTTGTCAATCATTCACCAAGAATTTTTTAAGCATATACTATATGCTAAACACAGGATAGAAATAAAAAAATATAATTCCTGCCTTGTAGGAGCTTACAGTCTACTGGGGGAGCTAAAGAGGTATACAAATATGCAAATATTGGATATTTATCCAAAAAAAACCACAACAAGCAGTGACTAACCACTGAGGAGTTCAAAGGATACCATTTGTTCTTTCTATGTGGTCAGTATATCTTCTCTGATTGTATATGCTCTGGATCCTTATGGACGCTGTTTATGTATAACAAATAATTATTCATATACATCACATTACTGGCACCTATTATTTCTCTTTATATTACTTGTTGGACCACTGGGATTTTATTTTGTGATGTAATGGTGTTTCATGATATATAGCCATTAATATCTCTGAAAGGATACTGGTGTGAAAGAGATGGGCTTTTGCAGAACTAAGGAACATAGGAATATAGAATGAACAGCGTAAATCTTTCAGTATGGGGCTACACCTGGTGGTACACACTTGTAGTCTCTGATAATTGGTAAGCTGTGACTGGTGGAAAACTAAAACTTGGGAATTTCAAGCTATGATCAGATAAGTCAATCAAGTGTAGATGTTAACTATGTCTAGCACCCATATGGCGAGCTCCTGGGAGTGAGGGGCCACCAGGCTGCCTAAGGAGGAGTGAAGCAATCTAGGTTGGAAACAAAATAAGTCGAAGGTCCTGTTCTAAGTAGAAGTGGGATCAGACTCAAAAGTGGCTGCTAAAATTATAGCCTGAGTGAGATAGTGAGATCTAGCCTCCAAACAAATTGTTGAATAAATAAGTTAAAAAATGAACAAATAAATAATTTGAAAACAAATAAATATGTAAATAAATGAGGTAAATAAATAAAAAGATGGTATGTAGGTATATATGTAGATAGGATGGATGGGAGAGAGAGAGAGAGGAAGAGAGAGAGAGAGAGAAGGGGAGAGAGAGAGACAGAGAGAGAGAGAGAGAGAGAGAGAATAGATAGAAATGAAATTGAAGGGTTCCATGCACTATGAGATCTATATTGACAATGTGATATGGCAGCCTAAAAAGGTAGTAAACCCCCAAACGACATTAATTGAAGCATAATGCTCAGGACTAGGGAGGTGATAGTTTAATTATACTCCCTCCTTTTAGGACAACCTCAGGAATGTTGTATTCAGTTTTGAGTATTGCATTTTAGGAAGTATATTGATAAACTGGGTCATTTACAGAGGATTGCAACCAGGATGTTTAAGGGTCTCAAAAATGTGCAAGTTGAGAACTGGTTGAAAGAGCTAGAGCTTAAGCCAGAGGTAGGTAAACTACAGCCTTGAGGCCACATGTGGCCCTCTAGGTCCTCAAGTGCTGCTCTTTGATTGAATCCAACCTTCATAGACAAATCCCCTTAATAAAAGAATTTGTTCTGTGAAATTTGGATTCAGGCAAAGGGCCTTGCTTGAGGACCTAGAGGGCCACATGTGGCCTTGAGGCTGCATGTTCCTGACCCTAAAGAATAGACTAAATGGAAAGAAGATATGTCCTCCAATATTGAAGGGCTGTCATGTGGAAAAACAGATTAATGTAGTTCTGCCTGGTACCATAGGGCAATGGGTGGAAGATGTAAAGAAGCGAATTTAGGCTAGGTGTATGCAGGGGTAGGGGCAGGTGGGGGACTTTCCTAATCATTTGAGATGTCCAAAAGTGGAATGAAGAGTCTCAGAGGTAGTACTTTCCTTTACTGGAGGTGTTCAAGCAAAAGTTAAATGACTACTTGTTTGGTACGATGGAATGAGGAATATTGTTCAAATATAAGTTGAATTAGATGCCCACCAAGGTTTTATCTAAATCTGAGATTATATAAAATGCTATCTGGCCTGGGAGCCTATTGCATAAGGCTGACTATTGACTTTCAACATAGTTTCAAATGAGCAAGATGTGGTCTTCCAAACACTTGGGAAATGTATAGGAAATGAAGATATGTTGGAGTGTATGTGTGTGTGTGTGTGTGTGTGTGTAAAACTCCTTTCTTTTTTTTTTTTTTCATCCAAAGACAAGGTTTATTAGAACATCCATCATATTGGGCAGACTCTTAAGGAGTCTGAACATTAGTGAGCTATTGGCTAGATTGTAAAAATCTGAGCAGTGGCTAGATTATAAGAATCTAAGCATGTTAGTGGAGACAAGATGGACCTTATATACAGAAAGACTGTGAGAGGGATCTAGGAGTAGCCAAGTAGTTTGGGGTGACCGGGGGGGTGTTTAAGGAGGATCTGAATGGGAGTGGCCAGTAAGCTGGGGTGAACAGAACCCCTGAGAGCTGGACCACCTGGCCAAGGGAGAATGGAATTTAGCTAGGATTAAGGGTGGGAAATGGCCCTGGGCCATAGGGAGGTAAAATGGAGAACTAGACTAGGTTAAGGGTAACAGAATTGGGAGATTGGGTGTAGCCACAATAAAAGGACAGTTGATGAGATTATAGCCTCAGGCAAATGCCAGAGATTTGACCATATGGGAAAGTCCAGGGTTTTTCTTTTCTGGGGTTTAGATCCCATCCTCATCATTCCCCCCTTAAACAAATGAGACCCAAATTGGGGTAAGGGGCTAAGGTCTTGACTTCTGAAACTGCTTCCTGCTGGCAAGGGGCACAGAGCTGTCCCTGCCTCGAGAGGTTCCCAAAGAGGAGGTTGACTGGAACCAAGCACAGGGTGCATCCAGGGAATGATAGGGAGACATTGGCTGGTACCTGCTGTTTGCTACCAACTGTAGGTGAATGGCCTGTAGTCTGGAAGACACAAATCTGACAGAAAAGACTGCAGGGCCCAAATGACAGTATAAAACATCCTTAGCTCTCTTTGGATTCAGATAACTCAGTTTTCCAACCATGCGGTATTAAATCTACCTCGTAGCCAGACTCAGGAATAGCCAGGTGGGTAACATTCCTTTTCAAAGGAACATAATGGGGAAACTGAACCAGGAGGATCCTATCTTAGAATGAGGCTAAAATTGTCCTCTCAGCTTTTCCCAACATGACTTCCACCAGTATCACATTCTCTGAGTAGCATGTGGCATTTCTCTCAGATGGTGGATTATTGATTATCAATGGATTATTATGATCCATTAGACAACTCAATAAAATCATGATCTTTTACCTCACAGCAAGTTTCACTAATCACAGTTTAGGAAAAACTTTTCCAGGATTTACATCTCAAACTTAAATTTGTCCTGATGTAAAAAGGCAATCATTAGAGATTTCTATATACTTGCAAATTCTCAGCAAGCCATACATAGCCCAAACAAACTTTTTGGCTAGCTTACCCATTAAAAAAATAGCCAACAATAGCCAAATTATTTTAGTGGTAACCAAATTATGAAAGGTTGCTTGACATAACTGATACAAAAAGTTCACCAATTTGAAACTTGAAACAAACCCATTACCAATCTGGTGACTTCAGTTTTGTTAAATGCATTTCCAAATTACCTTATACAGGGAATCATCTCATTATTAACAGTTAAAACTACAACTTTATAAAAGAGCATGCTTACCCAAGTTCAGAGGCTAGCTTCTTTACCTTGAGCAGTATGTGCTGAACCTGGGTGATGCTTCCAGGCAAAGGTTGCCCCAGGGCCCAAGGCCATTGCCAGGAGGGTCCACACTGTAGCTACTGCCCCACCCCCCTCCTTTTTTTCCCCGGGTGGGGGAGGGCAAAATCAAAGGTGAGGGGAAAAGAGTAAAACTCTCTTCTCCTATGAGAGGGGTTAACAGATACTCTCTTGACTCAAGGGAAGGGAGTGACCAGGGTTGTAAGGAGGTGTTTCAAAACTCCTTAATGATCAACCACAAAAGCTCCAGAATCTGCCAAGATATTTTTAGCTGTTCTAACTTTCCCTGTAACCTCCATGAAGGAGTATTCAGAGGTGCAGAGGGAAGGGAGTAAGTAAGCCTCAAGGAACCAAAAAGCAACTGCAGTTTTCCCCAAATCCCTAGTGCTGAGAGAATTTACACTTCTAGATAGGGCATCCATCCTTGTCCTCTATGATGCAGAAGGTGTACCCAGGCTGAGTGAGAGACAGCCTCTAACTGTGTGCCCGAAAAGCACCTCCAAGCCTTGGTACTTGGAGAGTGACCCCAACTGCAGAGCAAGAAAGGAGGAGAGGCTTACATATTACATACCTTCCAGTCTTGGCTGGAGAAGAACTTGGGGTTAGGCAGTTTCCCTGTATGGGACACCAAAATGATGAGGTGTAGGGGTGCTGGGACCCCAATATCACAACATGTGGATCCTGACATCCATCATTTTGGGCAGACACTTAAGGATTTGAACATTAGTGAGCTATTGGCTAGATTGTAAAAATCTGAGTAGTAGCTAGATTATAAAAATATAAGCCTAAAACTCCTTTTTAATAAAACATATGAACATCTCTTGGCTCATTAGTTTTTGTATTTTTTTTTCCATTTCAGTGTACTTTGGTGGACTTCTGCAATGCCACAATAACAGTTTTCCCTTACTCTCTCATTTATTACCAATCAGCTTCTCTATCTTTACATACTCTATCTCTCTATTCCCCCTCTGTCCTATCTCTCTGTTTCTCTCTTGGTGCCACCACAAATAAGTTTTAAATCAATCAAGAAGCATTTATTAAGCATCTACCATGTGCTAGGTACTGTGCTAAGCACTGGGGATACAAAAAATGGCAAAAGACAGTCCTGCCCTCGAGCTTAAAATCTAGTGGGGAATACAGCAAACAAACACATATGTACAAACAAGTTATATACAGGAAAAATAAAACATAATTGAAAGATGGAAAGCACTAGAATTAAGAGGGGCTAGAAAATACTTCTTAGAGAAGGTGAGATTTTATTTGGGATTTAAAGGAAGCTAGGGAGAGGGAGACCAGTAGGTAGAGATGTAAAGGGAAAACATTCCAGGCATGAAGGACAGCCAGAGAAAATGTCTGTTGCCTAGAGACAGGGAATATCTCAAGGGGACTACTACTGATCTAGCTTTTGAACTGTGTGATTCTAGACTACCTCTTGTCATTATAATGCATCTTAGAGTCTGAGAGAAGGAAACATAGATGTTGGCAAGAAGGGTGGGGGAAGAGAGTAAGATGGAGGGGGAAGGATGGAGGAAGTACATGGGTAGAACCCGGGAGCTAAAGGTGGCTACTTACCCCATTGATATAGCCCGGAGTTCACCACCTTCAAAAAGCTACTTATATAACTATAGCTCTGTTGGTGATTCCAATCTCTAATCTGAAAAATACTACCCTAGGCGGAGAAAGTTACTGGACTGACCAAGAATTGCTGACTTACTTGCATTATTAATATTGCATATGTAGGAAACAGTGGGGGGGGGGGAGATACGTACCTGAGAGGAAAGGTTTATACATGTTCTTTGTGTTGAGATGTGTTCCTGCTGTACTGCTTAATGGAGCATGGGGTCCAGAGAGAGCAGAAAGAACTTGGACTGGAGAATCTAGGTCAGCAAAACTACCTGCCCGACTGACAGTCATGCAAAGTCACTGAGTCTGTAGGAAAAAAAAAATCAGGTTGTGCTGATAAACACCCTGGCTTGCGGGGAGGAGGGGTGAAAACAGGAGATATGGGAGAAATCTCCCAACATCAACAATGTATACAAAGCAATTAAGATTGGCCCTGTTCATTATGGCTTAGAAATGACCATTTCTCTTGAGGGTAACACCCTTGGGTCAGTGGGGAGCTGTCCAGTCAAAGCTCGTTTAGAACAAACTGCCACACAGTGCCAACCTCACTGCCCAGTTATAGAAACATTCACATTCATAAGATAAACAGTGTGGCAGATTATCTTGAACTCCTTGTTAGTCTTCGGCCTTCTTCATTCATCTAGTATCTATACCTTCTGCCTAGATCTTGCCTGTGACTCCTCACCTGTCCTATGATTCTCTGTATATGACTCAAGATTGTAATTCTGATGTTTTATTTGGTCCCCTCCCCTCTGCTTAGCAGCCTTGACTCTAGAAATTGCCTGGATTGTATTACCCGCCCAATGCTTTGCACCCCTCTTCAGGCAAGGGGCCTTTCAAGCACAGCTCTTTCCTGCTCCCTAGTTGCCACAAGGGAGCCAAATCCTATATCAGGCTCTGACAAGAGCCCCATCAGGCTAAAGGGCCAGTAAAAAGATTACAACACTGTTCTCTACAACTGTTAGTACATTCCCTGACAAACCATCCTGTAGTTAACTACTTTAAAATATTTTGTATTCATTTTGCATATATTATTCATGTTGTATATACTTATACATGTATATTTTCTCTCCCATGTTAGATTTTAAGATCTTTGAAAGCAAAGATTATTTTACCTTGTCTTTGTCTCTCCAATGCTTAGTATATACGGTACTAAGTAGGTATTTGATAAATGCTTATTGATTATTTTAACCTTGTTCAAGACAGATGAATCTAATGGCTTCATGTTAGAAACTCACTCTTTTTGAAGAAACCTGGGCAGAAGAAGAATCCAAATGGATCATAAACTAGAGAGGTTTTTTTTTTTCTTTTTTCTCCTCCCTTAGACATTGGCTTTCAAGATATTGACTCAGGAGCTTATTTGGCTTCCTTGGTAGTCTGTGGGTTTCATTTTGTTCCTGTCCACAGCACAATTGGATTTTGTTGAGAATGACCAGTAAGCATTTTGATCTGCTTTTTCACTTAATCTCTGCCCTTTTCTAATTGGCATTCTCTGGCCATATCTAATTTATCTATCTATTTCTTATTGCTCTTTGCTAGCCTTTGTCCTCCTGTTACCTTTGACCTGTGCTAGGAAAAGGCACTGCAGGAGAGGTCTTGACTTTACAAAATTTGGGCGAATCTGGGGACAGGAAATTGGCCAAATATAATTTGATGGAATCGATGTTTTCTTCAACTTGACAGCTGTTCGGATTTCACATCCGATAGCTGGACGCTGATTTTCCTGTGACCTTTCAAAGCTGCTTTTCTTTTGCTTCAAGGGGTAGACGTCAGAAGAGTTGAAAGCAAAACCCTAATGTTCTCTGGCAGGGTGAGGGGTGATAGCTCAGACCAAACTAAGAAGAATCTCAGCTAAAGGATTATATATGAGTTCAAGTGGGAAGCTAAATAGGATTCCTCCCCTCACCCTGGCAAGTCCCTGTTGATTCACTACTTAGACATCTGCCCACCTGTGCTTACCATACAACACTTGTGTTATAACACGTCTTTCACGTTATCACATCTAGTTCAAACTGTATTATGCTAGAGTCCACATCCATCAAACACCCCTAAGGCACCATAGGCATGATTTGATCCTGATCTGAGGCTTCCTAGCTCAGTTATCAAACAATATGAAGAGTGGGTGCTACCTTGCTTCTCTGTTAGGTTTTCTGTAAATGAAGCTGAATGGAGGCATCATGAGATAGCAGAAAGATTTGGGGTCTGGGAGTAAGAAAACCTTAATTTGAGTGTTGGCTCTGACATTATAGCATCCTGGGCAAATTACTTCATCTTTCCATACTTTGCTTCAGCATTGGTGAAATGAGTTGGTTGGCCTAGATTAACTTGAAGTTCTCTTTTAGCTCTTGAAAATCCATGATCCTAGTTTACATGCTTAGGGTGATGGAGGCAAATCTATAACTAAGGTAATATGCATTAATAAGAGAGACATGCCATGTAAACATAGTCAAATCTTGAAATTAATGAAAAGGAAGAGCAAAAAAGAAGAAAATAAAGCAACATCAGATAATCCAAAATTCATTTCTGTTTTAACTTAGGATGCAGTCAAACACATGAACCAACTTCTCCATCCTTTGCTGAGTCTCAGCTACTTTGAAAAGCAGCAGAATAGTAGACTAGCTAACTAGGCTCAAAATCAAGAGACCTGGTTCAAATCACAGCTCTTGATACTTTACTCCCTGTTACCATGGGCAAATTATCTAGCCTGTTAGGTCTTAATTTCCATACCTATAAGTAGGAATTAAAATATGTGCATTCCTAGGGTTGATGTGAGAAAAGTACTTTGTAAACCTGGCATCACTGAATTAAGTGAGTTATTTCTATTTTATTTCTATATTTGTTCATATTTATTTCTTAGCACTATCTCTTTCCAGCTGGTGCCCTGGTGGATTATAATCTAGTTATAGATAATCAAGAGTTGAACATAGAAATTCTAATTCATCTGAAAATCATTGCCTCAATGTCCCTTAGCTCAGGAATCTTGGGGAAAAAGTAAGGCTATTTCCAAAGCTCTTGAAGCAAAAAGTAAAGCAGGAGTGCTTTAGTTTTTTAGTTACCTAGCATCAAACACAGTAAGTACTCACTAAATGTTTGTTGGGAAAAGAAATAACAATTCACCACTTTAGAGACCATCTGAGAATATCCTTTCTGAGGAAGTAAAGTTTAGAAAGTCCCAGCAATTTGCTTGAAGTCACACAGCTAGTTTATATCAGCAGAAAGATTAGAACTCTGTTGTCTGTTATTTTATGGAAGAAGTCCAAAACTTATCTCTAAAATATGAGAAGGGGAGAGAGACAGAGAAAGAGAGGGAGACAGAGATTTTTCTCATGTCTGTAGTTTCTAGGTATTTTGAGAGCTATCACTTTATTTGTGATGTTTGCAAAAAGCCAGTGAATTAAAGAAACATTTATTAAGTGGCTACTATATGTCAGACGTTGTGCTTACAAATTCTGTAGCTGCCTCTAGGCTATCACTGATGCTTCCATATTCTGACCCCACATTCATGTTCTAAGTTCTAATGGTTTGCTTTCACTTCTAAGATAAAATATAAAATTCTAAGCCTGGCATTTAAAACTTTCCTGTCTACCTTTCAGAATCCAGTTTCAAAGCTAGGTCCCCTACCTCAGAATTTGGTCTTCATGAAAATCACACATCATATTTCTGACTTTGCCTTGATAGAGCATCAAGAGAGCTAACACTAAGATCCAGAAATTATGTAGATGTCACATTACCTGAGCGGCAATCAGGTATAAGGGAAAGGACACTCAAATGGAAATCAGGAGACCTGAGTTTTTGTATGAACTGTGCCGTTCACTTAGTAGCTATGTGACCTTGGGCAAGGAACTTCATCTCTCTGGGACTCAGTTATTTTAAATGTGAAATGAGGATAGGAAAAGGTAAAGTGACCAGCTTAGAGGAAATAATTAAAAGGCTTTGAAAATGAATTCTGATACCTGTGGGAGTTTGGACAACTTTTATAATTTCTTTAGGCCTCAGTTTCCTTATCTGTTAAATGCGGGTTGAATGAGATTGATATCTACTATTCCTTCCAGCTCTAAATCCTGTTACTCTAGGCTTCACTTCTTGCAATATATATGTTCCTACAAATTGTATACAATATGTTTACATATGTATATGGGAGTATGTGATAGACACACAGTTAAAATAGAATCCTATTTTATCACAGGATCATAGATTAAGAGCTGTATTGGAACTTTGGAGATTATTTTGTACATAGACCTTTTATTTTACAGATAAGGAAACGACCCCAGGGAAGAGAAGAGACTTAGGTCAGGTCATACTTAGTGAAGAACAGACTGGAATCTGATCCTACTTCTCTCCATTCTGAATCCTGTGGTCTTTCTACTACCATGCTGATGCTTCTCTTAGGTACAAACTGAGATTTGGAAAAGACCTAGACCTAAAAAGGCCAATGTCTCCCACTGTGTCCAGGGCCTCTCCAGTCCTGATTTATATCTTGCCACTGGACCCAGATGGCTCTAGGAGAAAGTGACGCTGATGACTTTGCACAGCCCTCCCTCACTTAAATCCAATTCACCTGCAAGTCATAACATCACCTTTCTGATGTCATGGTCCTCTTCAAGAATGAAGGACAAACAACAACAACAACAATAATAGCAACAATGGTCTACCTTTCAAGTCTTATTACATATTTCTCACCCTCCTGAACTTCCCATTCAAGTCAAACTGACATAATAGCTATTCCTCATGGACATTATTACATCTCCCACCTTTGTGCTTTTGTATATATGGCTCCTCATGTCCAGAATGTACTATATCCTCATTTCCATAGCTTGAGTGCAACCTGATGAGGCCTTTCCTGATTTCCCAAGTTATTCCCTCTCACTCCACTTTTTTATACCTACATGTATGTGTATCATACTCCCCACTCCAGTAGAATGTAAGCTACTTGAAGGCATGGACAGTTTCATTTTTCTTCCAGGGCACAATGCTTTACACAGAAAATACACTTAATAAAAGCTGAATGGTTGGATCTCTCTAACCAAGAATTTTGTTAAGTCTGAACCAGCCACAAGAGGAAAATGAAAGGAAGTCCTTGGGAGTCAGTTTTTGGTCAGGTTGTGTTGGTTGGCATGAGCCAAGGGAATACAAAGTTTGGAGAAGGAGGGGGCAAGATCACAGGGTTGCAGTATGCATCTCAGCTGCCCTTGGTAACATCTGTCTCTTTTTTATGCTAAAGGACTATGTGCCTCTCTCTCCTGCATACTGATAGGTCCCATCTGTAGTCAGCTTGTCTATCACCATAGGAGGGAAGAATGAAGTTGACAGTGTTGGATGGAAAGGCTGTAAGTGGTTATTGATTCTTGGTTTCATACATTCCCAGTGCTGGGGGTGGGCAGAGGTTTAGTAGGTATAATAGAGTGTGCAGTTGTGTGAGGAGGTTTGTACGTGTGTATACAAAAGTGGAAATTCATTTATGCACATAGAAATACAAGGAAAGATGTGTTAGAAAGATGGCACAACTGGGGGTAAACAGATATACATAACCTTGTGGTTACATGGTTTAGGCACAGTGTAGAAAAAAAAAAGAACCATTAATTTTTAGAGCTGAAAAGGACTTCAGAGATCATCCAGTCCTACAGGGCTGTTTTTAAATGAGGAAACTCAGACTAAGAGAGGAGAAATAACTTGATTTAGGTTATATATCCTGGAATCTGGATCTCCTGTCTAGTTTTCTTTCTATGGAGTGGTACTCTCTCCCTATTTTTCATATCATAAAAGAGAAAGAAAAGCCTCATGAAAATGATAAAGTTCAGACTTGATTAGCTCCTTATATTTCAGTTCCTTGGGAAAAATCACACTTTTATGGTGACCTTTTTAGTTAATGCAGAGCTTGGGGAGGGGGGTGTGTGGGGAAATATATTCCTTAGTCTCTTTTCCATTTACAAGTAATTAGACTGCACTGAAGGTCTCTGCCATGTATATGGGGGGGTGATGCAGAAGTGTGGCAGAGACACAGTGTGGCTTTTCTCTATATATATCTCTTTCTTTCTTTTCTGCTATTTTTGGGGAGCCAGGAGTGTAGCTTCTTCTTTACACTTTCAATTGCCAGGTGCTTGAATTGGCCATTTGCTGAAGACGGAGAACTTGGAGCAAGACAGCTTTGCAGAAGGGAGAAACATGTTCAAGCCTACTGTGCAATTACTGAAACAATAGATGCAGCACCACTGAGCTCATGGGGTCAATTCTTGGTTCTGGGCAGTGGTGGGAATCAATATGATTTATTTTCTGAGAATGCTAACTGCAACCTTGTTAAATGACTTATGTTCATGGTGCTTTTTTGAGGTTTTAGAAGTGCCTTCTAATGTGCTTCGGTCCTTAAGTGCCAGCCAGATCTTCACCACTATGGCTAAGAAAGGACATGCTTAGCAACTGATGGGGAAGAGTCCACTGGCAGTGATGGATCTGTTTTGCTTAATTTTAGTCTGTCAACTAGAAGCCAGAGGACTCTGTGCTATAGGTACAGTTCTTGGGGAGAGGTCCAGTAAGAATGTTCCAATAAGAAAGTTTCGTGCTCAGGGCTCATGGTTTACCCAGAGGCCACATGATTTTTACCACTGATACTATTCTTGGTGATTGTAGCTACTCTTAATCTCCATTCTGACTGCCTCCAGACACCGGTAAATATGTATTTTCCCCTCATATTTCTGTTTCTTATTGTGAACTTGACAAACATCAGTAAATACCAACATTTTCATATACAAAAAGGAACTTCTAAAGATTGTATAAGAAACTGTGAATCTCTGCTATACATAGCATGTTGTTATTTTTAAGTACATAAAGAATTTAATGTGCTAGTACTGACACTGCTCTGCTTGCTCACACATACTTGTAATAGACTTCCCAGAGCCTTTTCTTCCAAAAGAATATAGGCACAAGTCTCATCCAAATATCTCTAGATAAGACCAGAATGCTTATCTAGCTTTCCTGAATTCTACTATGGATCTACTGGCACATGACATCAAAGGCAATTCCTCCATCTCTTTTGTAAACAGACTACTCTTCTTCATATTTGACCTGTGCTTAATTGCAGTGGGCTAATTTCTTGCTCTGGGAACTCCAGTGAGTTATTATGCAGGTAATCACCATGCCCTCTAAGTTCGAATTCCTGACATCTATTGCCTATTAGTTAGCCTTGACAGGTGAGTTACTCTTTCTTATATAGTGTTATAATGGTTTCTGCCACCTGCTAACACCATCTCTATTCTTCTGTGGTTGAATGATCTTGGTGGATTCAGTTCATGGAGAGATGACAACCAGCTCGTTTGGCTAGAAGTTGCCTCAGATTATACTTTCAGTGTTAAAGTCAGAGATTTTAGAAAGTCCTTAATTTTAATCCTAGAAATAATAAGATTAAAAGTTAATTTTAAGGGATGATGCTTTGTACCAGCACACTACTCTCTGTGATATCTGACTAACCTAAAAATTTCCTAACTTCAATAACTCCTAATAGCTTACCTAGTAAGGGAAGAATAAGGCAGCTAGGTGGTACAGTAGATAAAGTGGCTAGCCTGGAGTCAGGAAGAGTCATCTTCCTAAGTTCAAATCTGGCCTTAGATACTTACTGTCTGTGTGTTACTGTCTGTAACTGGACAAGTTACTTAACAATGTTTACCTTGGTTCCCTCATCTGTAAAATGATCTGTAGAAGGAAATGGCAGACCATTCCAGTATCTTTGCCAAGAAAACCCCAAATGGGGTCAGGAAGAGTTGGACATGAGTGAAACAGCCGAACAAGAACAACAGTGAAGGAAGAATTGTACCTTTTCCCCTAATAAAAAACAATCTCTGTTGTCAAGTCCTCTGGGAGTTCATTGACCCACTAGTATTATCAAGTAACAGAGAGACATTTTACCCTTGAAGTGGAGAATGATGAGGCATAGTGGAACAGAAAGGTTTGAGAATAATCAGCAGAGGGATTATTGAGACAGCATTTGAGCAAATCTTTACCTAATCACAGTAGGCTTTCTGAAATAGTTGGAATACAGAATAATAATGCTTTTTCACTGCTTTGGTCTCTATGAATCTAGAAAAGGTGACTCACAGGCATCTCTGTCTTAGCTCTAAGGAGTAAAGCAAGAAATCATATTCTCTATTTCCCACGAAGGACTGAGTTCATAGACAAGTCTAGACTCAGAATGCCACAAGGAGAGACCACAAGACAACATAAGACTTAGGGACTTAATGATAGTAGAATGACTGCTCAGGGTGCAGAGGACCTCCTTTTAGATCAAGGTTTTTCAAACTCTTTTGTGCCATTGATACCTTTGGAAGATTCAAACCCTGGAAGAAATAAAAATAAAAAAGGCAATACAAGTAGGTGGCTTTTAGTACTAGGATAACTGTTTTCTCTAATAGTTCCAACTTAACCTGAAACATTTCTGTTTATAGGCTGGTGAAACCTATGGACTCTGTCTCAGAATAATGATTTTAAGTAATTGAAGGAAATGCTAAATTTCAGTTAGAAGTTAGTGAAAATAAAGATATATTTTCCCCTATCCTAATGCACAGAACTTCTGAATTTTATTCACAATCTTTTTTGGGGTCCAGGGATCACAGGCTAGGAATTATTGATTTAAATCATCAATTCTAGGAGTGTATGGGATCATCTTTTCTTCTTCTTCTTTGTGTGTGTGTGGCAGGGAGAGGGGATTGAGAGAACCCAGGAAAATGTTGTTCTGTATATTGTATTTGCTCAATATGTACTAATTAAATTTATCTTCATTTTCTTCCTTTGTGACTCAGAGAGCAACATTACAAATTCACTAAGTAAAAGAAGCTATTTCCCATTTGGCATCCCATCCCATCCCCCAGGATAATATCCTAACCTGCTTTGAAAATAAAGTCCCGTAATGACATATTAAGTCCATGTAGTACATTTGCGTGTGTGTAGATAGATTAGATAGTCATAAAGTCTTGCTGTTTTTTTTCCCCTTTCATGATAGTACTGTGAAATATATGAGTCAAGTAGTATTAGCTCCACATTCCTGATGAAAAAACCAAGTCCCAGCAAGTTACATGGCTTGCCTACTAGTAACAGAATGAGTTAGTGGAAGAGTTGTGACTCTTCAGATTTCTTTTCTCTTACCTAAGCAGTTACCCCCACCCCATTTCTATCCCATTTGTTTCATATTTGAGGGTAAAGCAGCAAGAGTCATAGGATCAATTATTTAGAACTGGTAGTCATATAGTCCAACCCCTTAATTTTACAGATGAGGAAATTGTGGCTCAGAGAGATTAAATGATTATCTAGGGTCACACAACTAGAAAGTGGCAGTCAAGATTTGGTCACATGCAACTTTAAGATAGAGAATCTGAGCTATATATAAGACTATGGCTCAAAACAGTTTTCTATGATCAATAATCTTCTGGAAAGAATTGGATAGGATGCCCTGCCCCTTGCTAAACCACAGCATATGAAAGGTGCCATAGATGCTAGAATGAATGAACCCAAGATCGAACACCATTGCTGTAACTAGGAATATTTGCACCTGAGACAAATCCAGGCAGCATAAATCACCCTCTGATAAGCAAGGCCTTGCAGAGAAAGTCAGGTCAAGGGCAGAGCAACTATCGCTCCCTTCCCATATTAACATAAGAAAGTTTTCTGATTTAACTAATTACTTTTGCTCTATAAGTTCTAAGCTCTCTTGTTTCTATGTTGCTAAAGATCTAAAGTATCAGCATGGCCCTTTAAATTCAATACTCTGGTGCAAGGGTCTGGCTACCTTCTCCTAGTTACATGTCTGGTTAAATGTCACAGCACCATGAAAAAAAATACTTTTTCTCTTTTCCATAAGTTTCCACTCCTTTGTGCTTTCTTGAATCTCTAAATCTTCATTCGCATTCATCCCTTGAAGGATTCCCTAAAATCACTATATGGTCATTTTTACCAGTCTGATTCAATACTAACTTACTTAACTGAGTTGTTATTTTGCTGTTGTTGTTGTTGTTGATGTGTTTTTAAGAATATGATTCCCCAGTAAGGATTCCTTTGTTTGGAGTCTCCCAAATCAAGTGGGCATACTCAATTGATAGTGTTAGGTACTATTCTCCTTAAGAAGAGATGAAAAGAAAGATCTATGAACTCACCCCTAGCCTGTCTCTTGAGGATACAGACAAGGAGTATTCTGGCCAGTATTTATTTTCTAGCACTCTGTCCAACTCAGCTTTATATGTTTACATTTATATAGCACCTTTCCTCAGAGGAAACGATTTCACTGATGTAAAGCAAAAGGTCACTTGAAATTTGAGTTACACTGAGTCTCAATAAACTTCACACTGTTAGGAAGTTTGTTTTGAGACTTAGTAAATGTTCCTTTGTGGATTTCATCTTATCACTCCTACTTACTAGACTGCCCATGTCTACTTCTCTAAGCAATTCCACTCTTGCCTCTGTTTCTACATCCTTTAAATTCTCCCAGGCAGCAATCATATCTTCCCCCTGTGACCTTAATTACCACCTCGTCAAATATACATATTTAGTGCTTTTAATCTTTCCACAGAAATCAATCCTCTCTTGTTTATGTATGCAGCCCTCTTGTTTAACCCTTTTCCTATCCACTGACTTTCTTCTGGTCCCTTTCTGCTATCTGATATGCAGTGGCTAGGAAATAATATATCGCCTCATTAGTGACTCATAAAAAAGGACTTTTTCACCTCCAAGCTGTGTGATTTGATACCTCCAAATAGGGACTCCAAAATTATATTAGCCCTTTTTATGCTACTATATTACATTGCTGGTCTATGTCCAGCTTGCTGCCTTCGAGTCCCTTTTGACTGCTCTTTTTAAGGTTGGCTCTGCTTTGAATATTTTCCTTCAAAGGAAGCTGCTGCATAATCCCTCAAGTTAAATCTCCTTTTATTATTTCATATTCACATTGCTCTTGCTTTGAAGTCCCTTTGCATCTCTTCTCTTTCATTCTTGGCATTTGTACCCTTTCAATTTACTATCACTGGAGAGTTTCATTCTGGTTCGGTCTTCTCTCTACTGGGGTCATGAATACAGATGTTAATAAGACTGAAGATAACAACAACCCTTGAAGATTTGATTTGGTTAAGGACCTTTGTATTTGGAATGTAAAGGTCCTTGAATTTCATTATGAAATGCCAGTCCATCCTGACCCCACTGTTGGTAATGTTAAATGTTGTGTGACTACTACAATTTCTGGTATATACAAATGTCTTATTTATTCTAGATTTTTTAGAGCTGGAAGGGGCCATATAAATTATCTTGTCTAATACCTTTATTTTATATGTGAGAAACCTGTGCTTCAGAGATGTGGAATGACTTACCCAAAGTCATACATAGCTTTTAGTGGCTGGTCTGAGGTTGGAACTAAGCTGTCCTGATTTCTAGGCAAGTATTCTCTCCATTTTAAAGAATGGATGCATGGTATATTGTGGAATGCCTCTCATTGCTACTGATTTGCATTAGAAAATAAAGATCTTTTGGGCAAGAAATCCCTGCTCAATTGCAGTTGAAAAGTTTTAAAGAGGCAAGAACTGCAAGGTGGGGGTGGGGGAGATAGACCGCTGTCAGGGTACACATTGTGTTATGAGAAGTTCTTGTTTAGTGCTTTGGAGAATTTTGAAGGATTTCTTAGCCCTGGAATCAGTCCTCTGAAATTTCCTTTTTGCTATTTAAACTTTCTCCATTGGCTGAAATTGTAGTAGTACTATTAGTAGTAGTAATAGTGGTGGTGGTAGTAATAGTAGTAGTGGTGGTGGTGGTAGTAGTAGTAGTAGTGATGATGGTGGTAGTAGTAGTGGTAGTAGTAGCAGTGGTAAAGGTA
>NW_020948983.1:32737515-32828793 GCF_900497805.2 Vombatus ursinus | reverse complement strand
TGATGATGGTGGTAGTAGTAGTGGTAGTAGTAGCAGTGGTAAAGGTAGTAGTAGTAGTGATGGTGGTAGTAGTAATAACAGCTAGTAGTAGTTGTAATAGAAGTAATAGTATTGGTAGTAGTAGTAGTAGCAGCAGCAGTGGCAATGTTTATATGGAACTTTAAGGTCTGTAAGGCATTTTACCAGTATTATTGTGCCTATTTGCAGATGAAATGAAGCTGAAGGAAGTTAAATAACTTTTCTAGGGTCACACAGCTGGAAGTGTGTGAGACTGTATCTGAACTCTGAAGTATGGGCATACTTAAGATAGGGAGAACAAATTCACATCCTTGCAAGACACAAGGATTCAGACTCCATTTTATCTAGAATCAATCATGGTCTTTTCAAAAGGAACATCGTTATGATTAATAATTCTAAAATCACATATCTCAGATTTGGAAAGGGATCCTCTTAGCCATTGGTCCCCATGAAAAAAAAAGATTCCTTCTGCAAAATACCCAACAAATGAATATCCACATTTTGCTTAAAGATGTCTGTTAAAGAAAACCCATTACTACCCAAGTTAGCCCATTCCATTTTAAGATAGTTCTAATTATTAAAATTTTTTCCTGTGTATCAAACCTAAATTGGCATCTATAATTTCTGACCATTATGCCAAGTTCTGTCCTCTGGAACCAAATCAAACAAGTCAGATCCATTGTCCATAAGATATCGCTTCACATATTTAAAGACAGTTAACACATCCTTCTCAACTCTCTCTTATGTGGGATAATAATCTCTAGTTTATTCAACCAGTTGTCAATAGCCTGATGTCAAGACCCATTTTCATCCTGATTGCCCCACTCTGGACGAGTGTTTTCTTAGAGAAAAATAGAATCATTTTACTATTAGATAATAGGAAATATGTTAACAGTATTAGGAGAGGGATGGATAAGGGGAAGATAAAGACAGAAAGTCTAATCAAGGAATGAAAACACTACAGAAGCCAAATTAAGTGTTGCATAAAAACCCAAGTACAGAACAGAGTGATTCATAATTTATTCAGATGCAGATTTCTGCAAATGGCAATGATTTCAAGGCATCACATCTATGTCTTAGGTGCTCAGCTCAGGGAAAAAAAGGGGGAGGAGAGGCAGAAGCATTTGAGGATCCATAGAATAGATAGTACAAGATGTTTATATGATATGTCTTTAGTAGAAAGAAATAGAATGAAATATTGAATACTGGAGATTAAAAAAAAGACAGAAAACAATCTCTACTCCCAAGGAGTCCATTGTCTAATAGAAGAGACATCACGAAAGCCACTATGTACAAACAAGGTATATGCAGGATAAATTGGAATTGGAACAAGAGCTGTGACATATAAAATTTCAGCAGAGTCAATTATTACTCTAATCTTTCCATTGTGTCTGTGAGTAATAAGACTTCTCCAAAAGCAATCAGATACAAAGTAAACATAAGGGAAGGCAGTGGGGCTCAGTGAAGAAGCATTAACAACTAGGATACTCAGGATATACTTCTTCAAGGAGATGACAGTTGACCTGAGCTTTGAATGGAGTTTGGGGTTCCAAGAGCCACAAGTGGATATGGATAGTATTTAAAGTCTGTGGGATAGACTTTGGAGAGGTACAATTGTAAGAAGCTAAATGCTCCAAATTGGGAACAAGAAGCAGGCCAGATTGACTAGAGTGTAGAACTCATGAGGGTGACTAACATGTAATTTGCTAGGAAATATATGTTAGAGCCAGATTTTGAGGGACTTTAGATGTTAAATCAATAAATTTGAAGTTTGTTCTAAAGTTGGGAAGCCACTTAACATTATTGAGCAGAAGAGTGACATAGTCTGACTTGTATTTTGACAGCTATATGGAGGACATTTTAGAGAGGGGAGAGATTTGCCTCAGGGAGAAAAAAAAATTAGACTATCTTATAAGAGTGAGGTCAGTGGAGTCAACCAATCTCAGGTCATACCACTTAAAGTAGTCTGTGCCTTAAGTAGATGAGAACACCTCTTTTGAATAAATCAATCAAAGGCATTAGACTGAATGTGAGAAGCACTTCACAGCCAATGGATGAAATGGATGATGTTCACAAATACAGAAACCAAGAATTCATTTGTCTAGAAGTTTATAGAAAAAATCTGTTCTAGTCAAGCGCTTGAGAAGGAATGAAGGGGTGTAATATAGCTTTTGCCTCCTCACCTCCTCCTTGACCAGAGAATGACCTTTGAACTTTGGAGGGTTGGAGAATTAGGTTTCTCATAGGAATTCTAATAGTGTCCCAGGAGCAGCTGTGGTTGCCAACATGGTCTGCATCTGGAACCAAGAACAAACTTCACATATTAAGGAAAGGCAGCTTGAGGATTGTATAAAGAGTCTAAAGGCTGCACTATACTGAAGGGAAATATCTTGAGGACTCCAACAAATGGACTTCAAAGATCTATGAGTTACACACTTTGTTATGTGCATTCGAAGCTTGAGCATATATTCTCCCTGGACTGTGTATGTACATGTGAAAGAGTGTTATGCTTTTTTTGGGGGGGAAGGGTATATTTTGTACCAACTCTTCTTACTATACAACTTTAATAAATGCCATTTTCTAAAAGCTAATAAAATGTGACTGAATAACTGATATCAATTGATAATCAACTGAGGAGCAGACCAGTGAGAACTCATGAGCTACAGAAGTAGAAAAGCCATCCCTCAGCTTCTCAGATTATGAGGGGAGTAGTTGCCATTCTTTAGGGAAACAACCTACCAGAACAAGTGGGACATGGGATATCAGCTCTAAAATTTGTGCCGCATTTATAGTAGTCAAGATGAGAGATGATGACTGTCTGGACTAATGTAGTATCTTATGAATTGAGGTAAGGTTATAAATTAAAGAGGTGTTCAGTTAAAGTAGATGCTGACTTGTCAATTGAATGAATATTACATGAGAGTGATGGAGGGTGAAGAGTCAAAGATGATTTCTATGTGGAAAACTTGGGGCATGGGAAAAATGGTGGTACACTTGATGTAAATGGGGAAATTGGGGGGAGGGACAGGTCTAGTTCAAAGGATAATTAACATGTTTAGTTTGAGATTCCTATGATATATCCAGCTGGAGATGCCAAGCAGATAGGCAGAAATGTGCTATTGGAGTTTAGGAGGGAATTAAGGGATGGATAGATTTTGGATTCATTTTTATAAACATACAAACTGAATCTGTGGGACCTGATGACCAGGGCTCAAATACTGCTTATGACACAATCTGGCTGTGTGGTTGTGTGCAAGTTCATTAATCTGTTTAAGATGAAGTCATAGACCATTACTGATCTCTATCAGTGCAGGGTGCTGCCACACTGGAAGTACCTTATGTGGATGAAATTATAGTGCTGGACCTAAAAATAACCATAAAAATAACAACAATAAATTCTAGTGGAAAGGAACCAAATGGAATAAGGATCTCTGTTCTCTTTCTAGATCTAATCAGATTGGAGAACTGCACTTCCTGAATTCTCTCTGATGAATCATAAAGCCACAGAATTCTAGTAGTGAAAAGCATCTTAAGGTTAATCTAGTCCAATTCTTTCATTTTGCAGATGAAAAATGGAGACAACCTAAAGTTAAATAATTTGCCCATGTTTATGCCATATTAAGTGACTGAAACAGGTGCAGAGCCCAAGTATTCTAACTTTGATCCATTGTTGATTCCACTGTATAGTAGCTTCTTTTACTTTGAATGCAATTATTTCAGAAGATCCAAAGTTCCACTCTTTCTTCTAATTAAAAAAGAACTTCTGATAGATGAAAGATGGCATAATATATTGTAACAAGGAAGATGATTTTTAAAAGTGTATTAATAATCATTGTTGAGGCTAAGGAGTTGGGGCACTCATTCCTTTCTGTTCTCTACTAACAAGTTCCTCTGTTTTGGATACTCACTGTGATCCAGACCAGGTTCAGTACTAGGGGAATTTGTCCTATAAGAATAGGGATTAGGCTGTCTTTGCTCTCAATCTTTGGCTCATTACAGCCCCAGTCCTGGTGGCCAGAATGATATATTACATATAGCTAAGATTTTGCTTCATGTCTAGAGTCTTTTCAAAACAGACACAGTTGAAAGGTACTCAATGTCCAATATTAATTTGGTATGGGAAAGTTATTTCCTATATACAGAAGAAATGATAAACATAGAATATTAACAAGTAAGCATTTTATAAATATGACCTAAGCAAGAAGAGATGTTAATTACTGTCATAATCTGTGAGGAAGTTGATCATTTTTAAAAATGATATTAAAATTTATTTTAATTTATTTTTTTTTAGTGAGGCAATTGGGTTTAAGTGACTTGTCCAAGGCCACACGGCTAGTACGTGTCAAGTGTTTGGTCTGGTCTGAGGCTGGATTTGAACTCAGGTCCTCCTGACTTCAGGGCTGGTGCTCTATCCACTGCACACCCTAGGTGCCCCTATTTTTAATTTTTAACATTCACTTTTATAAGATTTTGAGTTCTGAATTCTCCCCCTTTCCCCCCTCCCCCAAGACGGCATGCAATCTGATATAGGCTATGCTTATTCAATCATGTTAAACATATTTCCACATTAGTCATGTTGTAAAAGAAGAGTCAGAACCAAAGGGAAAAAACATGAGAAAGAGAAAAACAAAATAAAACAGAAAAAGAAAATAGTATGCTTCAATCTGCATTCAGAATTCATAGTTCATTCTCTGGATGTAGATAGCATTTTCCATCTTGAGTCCCTTGGAATTGTCTTAGATCATTGTATTGCTGAGAACAGTTAAGTCTATCAAAGTTGATACCTGCACAACATTGCTGTTACTATGTACAATGTTCTTCTGGTTCTGCTTACTTTACTCAGCATCAGTTCATGTAAGTCTTTCCAGATTTTTCTGAAATCTACCTGCTTATCATTTCTTATAGAATAATAGTATTCCATTACATTCATATACCACAACTTGTTCAGCCATTCCTCAATTGATGGGCATTCCCTCAATTTCCAGTTCTTTGCCATCACAAAAAAAGCAGCTTAAAATATTTTTGTAGATGCAGAGGCAAAGCCAAGATGATGGAGTAAAAGCAGTGACTTGCTTGAACTCTCCCCCAAACCCCTCCAAATACCTGTAAAAATGTTTCTAAACAAATTCAAGAGCAGTAGACCCACAAAAACACAGAATGAAACAAATTTCCAGCCAAAGACAGCTTGGATGGATGATCTGAAATGTGTATTGCTCTGGGCAGGGAGGGGAGTGCAGTTAGGCATGGGCACGCAGGCAGCAGCAACCCTGGAGCAGGCCTCAGAGGACTGAATCACGGGCAGTTGTGGTGGTTTCCAGACTTCTCAACCCATGAATGCCAAAAACAACTTGGAAGGTCCGTGGGAAAAGTCTGCGACTGTGGTGAGAGAGGAGCTAGGCCTTAGTCACCCCTGGGGCAGCAGCTGTTTCCTGAGCTTCCAGCCCACGGACTGAGGGGGAATCAAGTGGCTGATCGGAGGGGGATTGCAGAGTTCTCTTTGCCAGTGCTGAGGCAGGAATCTCTTGCTTTACCGGTGCTGGGATCTGGGTCACAGTTCTGAGGGGCAGTCCTGGGGTGAGGAGGAATGCTGGTGTGGTAGAGCTTGTTGTGGTGGTGGAGAGGAAACACCTTGACCCTTATCACAGCACCTTGGAAGACCTGAAAATTTTCAGATCCCCAGAAGTATCTCTTCAAACAGCTGTACAAACCCCCAAAGCTTGGGACAGTACATTCTCCACATTGGAAGCAGAGTTCTGCCTTAACAAAGAGTTTAAAACTCGAGTAATTGGCCAGGATCATGAGTAAGCAGCTCAAAAAGAGTTAGACTATATTATCTTATTGGTGACAAAGAAGATCAAAACATACAACCAGAAGAAGACAATGAAGCCAAAGCTCCTACATCCAAAGCCTCCAAGAACAATGTGAATCAGTCCTAGGCCTTGGAAGAGGTCAAAAGGAATTTTGAGAAGCAAGTAAGAGTAGAGGAAAAACTGAGAGTGATGTAAGAAAATCATGAAAAACAAGCCAACAGCTTACTAAAGGAGAACCCCAAAATTACTGAAGAAAAGAACACCTTAAAAAATAGCCTAACCCAAATGGGAAAAGAGGTCCAAAAAGCCAATGAGGAGAAGAATGCCTTTTAAAGCAAAATTGGCCAAATGGAAAAGGAAGTCCAAAGGCTTACTGAAGAAAATACTTCCTTAAAAATTACAATAGAGCAATTGGAATCTAGTAACTTTATAAGAAATTAAGACACTGTAAAACAAATCCAAATGAATGAAAAATTAGAAAACAATGTGAAATATCTCTTTGGAAAAACAACTGACCTGCAAAATAGATCCAGGAGAGAGAATTTAAGAATTATTGGACTATCTGAAAGCCATGATCAAAAAAAGAGCTTAGACATCATCTTTCAAGAAATTATCAAGGAAAACTACGCTGATATTTTAGAACCAAAGGGCAAAATAGAAATTGAAAGAATCCACCCATCTCCTCCTGAAAGAGAGCCCCAAAGGAAAACTCCTAGGAATATTGTAGCCAAATTCCAGAGTTCCCAGATCAAGGAGAAAATATTACAAGCATCCAGAAAGAAACAATTCAAGTATTGTGGAAACACAATCAGGGTAAAACAAGATTTAGCAGCTTCTACATTAAGGGACTGCAGGGCATGGAATATAATATTCCAGAGGGCAAAGGAGATAGGATTACAACCAAGAATCACCTACCCAGCAAAACTGAGTATAATCCTACAAGGGAAAAATGGTCATTCAGTGAAATAGAGGACTTTCAAGCATTCTTGATGAAAAGACCAGAGTTGAATAGAAAATTTGATTTTCAAATACAAGATTCAAGTGGAACATGAAGAGGTAAACAGGAAAGAGAAAATCATAAGAGACTTATTAAGGTTGAACTGTTTACATTCCTGCATTGAAAAATGATATTTGTAACTCATGAGACCTTTGTCAGTATTAGGGTAGTTGGAGGGGACAAATTACATGTACATTATATATATAGCTAGATACATAGATAGAGGGCACAGGGCAAGTTGAAAATGAAGGGGTCATATCTGGAGAATAAAATTAAGGCGTGAGAGAGGATTATACTAGGAGAAGGAGAAAGGGAGAGGTAGAATGGGATAAATTACCTCACAAAAAAAAAACCAAACCAGAAAAGAAAAGGCTCTCACAGTTTAGGGGAAACAGGGGAAGGTAAGAGGGAATGAGTGAATCTTATTCTCATAGGATTTGGTTTAGGGAGGGAATAACATATACACTCAATTGGGTATGGAAATCTGTCTTACCCTACAGGAAAATGGGGGGGGAAGGGAACAAGAGAGTAGGGGGATGATGAAGAGGAGGGCAGACTGGGAAAGGGAGTAATCAAAAGCAAATACTTCTGAGGAGGGACAGGGTCAAAAGAAAGAATAGAATAAATGGGGAGGCCGGATAGGATTAAGGGAAATAGAGTTAGTTTTTCACAGCATGTCTACTATGGAAGTGTTTTATATAACTGCACATATATAACCTATATTTAATAGCTTGCCTTATCAGTGAGGGTGGGTGGGGAGGGAGGAAGGGAGAAAATTTGGAACCCAAAGTTTAAAAAACACATGTTTAAAAAGATGTTTTCACATGCAACTGGGAAATAAGAAATACAGGAAATTGGGTACAGAAATCCATCCTGCCCTACAGGAAAATTGAAAGGGAAGGGGATAAGAGAAGGTGGGGGGGGAGATGGAAGGGAAGGCAGACTAGGGGAAGGAGTATTCAGAATGCATGCCATCTTTGGGTGGGGGAGGGGTGAGATGGGGTAAAAATTTGGAACTCAAAATCTTGTGGAAGTAAATGTTGAAAACAAATAAATAAATAAAAATTACCATTAAAATGAGAAAATAAAAAAATGAAAAAAAGAGTGTTACAAAACTGATTTTTTTAGTCTTCAGTTTTACTATTTTAAAGATAGAACTGGCCTTATATTGTGGTATAATTTGCAGGACCTTGGGAAAGGCTACACCCTTCTCAAATTTAACTTCTCAAACAATCTTCAATTGATGAAAGAAATTAAAGCTTTGGTAAGACATATGACATAGAAATGAAGGAAGGAAGGAAGGAAGGATGGAAGGAAGGAAAGAAGGAAGGAAGGAAGGAAGGCAAAAAGAAAAGAAATAAACATTTATTAAGAGCTTATCATATGCCAGCAGGTGCACTAAACACTTTATTATTTCATTTGATCCTCACAACAGCCCTGGAAGGTAGGTGCTAGTTGTTTAGTCATTCAATAAATTCTGGTTTTTTTTGTGACTTCATGGACCATAACACACCAGGTCCTTCTATCCTCCACTATCTCTCAAAGCATTTCCAAGCTCATGTTCATTTCTTCTGTGACACTATCTGTCTCATCCTCTTCTATTCCCTTTTCCTTTTACCTTCAATCTTGTCAGCATCAGGGCCTTTCCAATTAGTTCTGTCTTTTCATTATGTAGCCACAATATTTAAGCTTCAACTTCAGAATTTGACCCGCCAGTAAGTAGTTTGAGATGACTTCTTTAAGTATTGATTGATCTGGTCCCCTTGCTGTCCAAGAACCACAATTTGAAAGTGTTGTTTCTGCAGCACTCAGATTTCTTTATAGTTCAACACTCACAGCCATACATTGCTAGTGGAAAAACCATAGCTTTTACTATATGGACCTTTGCCAGCAAGGTGATGTCTCTGTTTTTTAGTATACTGTCCAGATTTTTCATAGCTTTCCTTCCAAGGAGCAAACGTCTTTTAATTTTATGGCTGCAATCACAATCTGCAGTGATCTTTGAACCCAAGAATATAATATCTGAGACTGCTTCCATGTCTTCTCCCTTCATTTGCCAGAAAGTGATGGGACCATATAACAAGATTCTAGTTTTTTTTGTTTTTTTTGTTAAGCTTTAAGCTAGCTTTTACACCCTCCTCTTTCACTCTCCTCAAAAGGCTTCTTAATTCTTTTTTCACTTTCTGACATGAGAATAGTATCATCTGCATATCAAAGGTTGTCAATATTTCTCCCTGCAACCTGAATTCCAAATTTTGATTCATCCAGCCTGGCATTTCCAATGATGTACTCTACAGATAAGTTAAATTAAGGTGACAATATATGCCTGTGTCATACTTGTTTTACAATCTTAAACCAATCACTTGTTCTATGTTCAGTTCTAACTATTGCTTCTTGACATGCATACAGGTTCCCCAGAAGACAAGTAAGATAATCTGGTACTTCCATTTCTTTGAGGACTTGCCACATTTTGTTGGAATACATACAGTTAAAGGCTTTGTGTAGTCAATGAAACAGAAGTAGATTTTTTCTTTCTGAACTCACCTGCTTTCTCCATAGTCCAGCAAATGTTGGCAATTTGGTCTCCACTTTCTCTGCCTCTTTGAAAGCCAACCTGTTCTTGTAATTGCAAGTTCACACATTGTTGATGCCTAGCTTGTGGAATCTTAAGTATAATGTTGCTGGCATGTGAAATGAGTGCCCATTATCTCCACTTATTTCACAAAGCCACAAAATGATTCTCCTAAAGGCAGGTGTGGCCATACCACTCTCTTACTCAATGAAGTCCTCTACTTTCCTCTTACCTCCAGGTATAAACTCCATTGTCATTTTAAGCCACTTCCTACCTGTTCAGTCTACTTATACATTACCTGACTCTACATTCTACATTTAGTTATACTGTTCCTCACACATGATACTCTATCTCCAATCTTTGTGTGTTTTCATTGGGTGACTGTCAAACCTAGAATGCTACCCCTCTTTACCCTTTTTTTGAAACATTGATTTTCTTCAAGATTATTCAAGTGCCACCTTTTATGAGACTTTCCTGTTTCTCACAGATGCTAGGGTCTTTTCTTCCAAAGTTACCTTGTATCTGATTTGTATGATTTCTATTATCCTATAGAGGCACATGCTGTCATCTTTCTTAGAATGTAAGTTCGAGGGCACCCAGTATTTGTTTACCTTTTGTCTTTGTATCTCCAGTGCTTAGCAGTGTTTGACAAAAGAGATGGCACTCAATAAGTGCTTGTTGATTAATTATGCAATTCAATTCACTTCTTAATGCTCACAGGGAATTTTCAAGGACTGTGTGCTTTAGACCAATTTCTGATCTGATTGGGATCTGATTACAGATTGGGAGTTCTATCATACCAATGAAATCACATCTTCCAAATTCTACACCTCTTCAAATAAAATAAAGAAAAAAAGAAGAGCAAAGTAGATATGACCTTGAGATAGGTCAGTCAGTCTTTGTGAAATAGCAGGTAGTGTTTCATCTCCATGCAGAGATTCAGAAAGTATAGCCATCCAGGGCCATGCAGAGGTTCCAGAGAATGGGAATGAAAAAGGCATTCACATTGAGATGGGGAGAAGAGGGAGTGAGGAAAAGAGAGGAGAGGAGAAATAGGAAGAGAACAGGTGAGATAAGAGGGAGGAAGGAAGAAGGTGGAGGCTGTGAGACAAAGGTACACTGTCAATTTTCTTTTTTTCAGTTTATGGGAATATCTAACACTAGATAGTTGAGTTTTATGCAATTGAACCTAATCCTAGTACCCAAACCTAGCCAGATGCAAACATAGACAAAAAAGAAATGTCTCTGAATCAATTGCCAACACCTATTTGTTTCCATTAAGAATCAGGAAAAGGATGGAGATAGGTAATAACCAGCATGGTCCAGTATACAAAGGTTTGATTTTTATGTTTATATTAAGTCATTTTTATTGTACTGACTTCCCAGCTCAGTGCTGAATAAATCCACATTACACTGAAATGAATGCCCAGGAAACAGGGGAGGAAAAAAAAAACAATTCTGTAGTTTCCTTTACATATTTATGGTATTACATTTGCTTCATTTCAGGCTCTAATCAATTCATTGCCAAAAAGAAAAAAAACAGATGAAGAACAATTTGCATCAGGATCCTGCTTATTACCCTTCTGTTAGAATTCTCATTAACAATACTAATTAGCATTACATTAATAAATACATGAACAGGATAGCAATGGCAGATACTTATATGTAACTTACAATAGGGTGCTTAAGTTTTTTGACAAAAATCAGTGTCTAATTCTTCAGTTTTCTAATGAGGGCAGAGGGACACTCATATAAGCACCTTAAAATTTAGCCATTAAGTAGTTTATATGGATATCCATTTGTATGGTCTTGATTTGTTTATAAAAAAAGATAATATGTAAATCTCTGTGCTGAGAGAATCTTTGGTAGCAATGGATGAAACTGCAAATATAGATATAGATATTAATATATGTTTGTATCTATATACATAAGTACATATACATATATACATATGCATATATATATAGGCTTAGGCAGAAACATCCTAACAACTATCTTAAAAAGAGGAATGGGTTATCTCAGGTCAGAGTAGGTTCCCCCTCATTGAAAGTCTTTGAGGTGGATTATCATTTGCCAATTTTGTTAGAGAAGAGATAATTTCTGCTATAGAACAGATGAGATGGCCACCATAGCCCCTTTCAACTCTGAAAAAAAATCTGTGATTCACATTTAGGAAGGTACCTGGATATGAGAGAATTAAAAAAAAAAAGATAAAATCTGCCAGCCATTACAAGAACTAATACAGGCTGATAAATTTGACCTCATAGGTATAAATTAGACTTGGTAGAATAAAATTGAACATGGCTCTGAATGGCTCTACTTATTCAGAAGAAATAGGATAGCTAAAAGAAGAGTGGAGTGCAATAGCATTGTATATTAAGTTCAAGTCACATGAGGAAACTGGGGAACCAGAGTCAGGAAGCATAGTAGAATACATTTGGATAAGGATCAGATGGAGTGGTTTTGTTGTTGGATTATACTATAGACCACTTGGGCAGAAAGAAGAAATAAACAAAGAGTTCCAGGAGCAACTCACAAAGCCTGGTGTGGTAGCTATGGATGAATCAATTGTCCAAATATGCGCTAGCTTTCTGTCAATAGAAAAGTAGCCACTCATTTCTTGTTTTGTCTTAATGATAATTTATTCCATAAAAAGAAGGAAGAATCAACTAAAGCAGGGGATCAAGCATTGTTCACATGAGAATGCAGTAGGGAGCAGATTAAAATATAATTGGGAAATATTTAACAAAATTAATGAAATACAATATGGCACAAATAATGTTAATATGTGGTTTTCTGAGTCAATATGCACCCAGAGTCCTTATGTACCATTTTGTGGCCCCCCCATTTATATTTGAGTGTGACACCACTGAACTAGAGGATATACTGTATTGAGTTCTAGCCTTCTACAGCTGAAATGGAGATTGAATTTCTACAAATGGAATAAAATTTGCTTTATTGTTCTTTAGTTGATCAGTCACTTCCAGCTCTTCATGATCCCATTTGGGAATTTCTTAGCAAAGATACTGGAGATAAGTTGCTCAGCTCCCACATGCCTATTCCAGCAAACCTCTAAAGTTTGCTCATATACAAGCCAATGAAAAACTGCAATTCATGACATTTTCACCCCCAAAATGCACAAAGGATCAGTCAGAAGCCCAGTGGCAAATAGAAAAGTAGTCTCTCCAACAGGCTCAGCACGAATATTAGTAGAAGTGGAAAACGTGTAGCTTGCTAGTCACAGATCAAGACCAAGGATGGCCTATCTCCCCACTCAAAAGTATAGTAGGAGTTAGACCTGGCTGCACCTCAAACTCCAATTCAGGAACTAAAGCTGAAAAGATAAATAACCCAAACTCCATAACAGCTGCAAGTGGAGACTCAGGAAAAGGGAGGGGGGATTTTGCACAACTATTACATAGCTGACTAGAAAAATGAAGCAAGAGTTTAAAAAAAAAACAAGAAAGGAAATTCTTAAGGAAAGTAATATCAAAGAAAAGGCACTAGCAATGAAGAGGGTAGAGGAATGTGAGATAGATGGGACAGTAAAGGTCTATGAAAGGCATATTATAGAAGATGGGATTTGAGTTGACTATTGAGGGAAGCAAGGGAAGCTATAAGGCAGATATGGGGAGGAAAAATATAATAAGCATGGGGATTAGTCAATCAATGAAAATGAATGGAGAAAGGTGATGGAGTGTCATGGGAGAGGAACAGCAAGTAGCCTGGTGTGACTGTATTCTAGAGTGTGTGGAGAGGAGTAAAGTGTAGGAAGACTAGACAGGTAGGAAGGGACCAGGTTGTTAAGGGCTTTAAAAGTCAGATAATTTAAAAAAAAATTCATTCTGGAGGTAATAAAAAGCCACTGGAGGTCATTTAATAAAGGTATGTGTGATAGGATAAAGCTGCCCCCAGGGCCTGGTTTGGTCTCATCTTCTAGGACACAATTTCTTTTCCTCTCTCCTCCTCCCTCCCTTCACTGTAAACATGGTGTATACTTAGGGCAAAGTCCTGGACCTGATTGACCTCAGCTTCTCTGACTGGGCTTCCTAGTAATTTAGGAGCATAAAATGTCCCA
Source organism: Vombatus ursinus (assembly GCF_900497805.2). Classification (NCBI taxonomy): domain Eukaryota; kingdom Metazoa; phylum Chordata; class Mammalia; order Diprotodontia; family Vombatidae; genus Vombatus; species Vombatus ursinus. The sequence continues at coordinate 32,815,318 of NW_020948983.1, read as the reverse complement.
ACCACATGGAGTCTGGTTGCCTCAGACTTTTCTAAAATTCCATTCTTCTCCTTAACTTCTTTCTTGTTAATTTGTAGTTAAATTTATCTAGTTCTGAGAGAGGGATGTTGAGGTCCCCCACTAGTATAGTTTTGTTGTCTATTTCTTCCTGTATCTCCCTTAACTTCTCCTTTAAGAAATTGGATGCTATACCACTTGGTGCATATATGTTTAGTAATGATATTACTTGTCTATGGTGCCTTTTAGCAGGATGTAGTTTCCTTCCTTATCTCTTTTAATTAGTTCTATTTTTGGTTTTGCTTTGTCTGAGATCAAGATTGCTACCCCTCATTTTTTTTTTACTTTAGCTGAAGCATAGTATAGTCTACTCCAGTCTTTTATTTTTACTCTGTGTGTATCCCTCTGCTTTAAATGTATTTCTTGTAAATAACATATTGCAGGATTATGGTTCTTAATCCACTCTGCTATCCATTTCCATTTTATGGGAGAGTTCATTCCATTCACATTCACTATAATGATGAGTTCTGTGTATTTTTCTCCACCGTATTTTCCCCCGTTTATGCTTTTCTCTCTCTTTTCTCCCTTTTCCTCCTCACTAGAGTTTTGCTTTGGACTACCACCTCCCTCAGTCTGCCCTCCCTTTTATTAGCCCCCTCCCTTTTCTTCCCCTTTACCCTTTCTACTTCTTCCCTTCCTTCTCTTCACACCCTCCTTTTTCTTTTCCCTTTCCCCACCTACTTCCTATAGGGTAAGTTAGATTTCTATACTTAATTGATTGTGTTATTCCCTCTTTGAACCAAATCTGATGAGAGTAAGGTTCAAACAATGCTCATCTCCCTTCCTTCTTTCCCTCTAGGGTGTTAGGTTTTTGTGCCTTTTCATATGATGTAATTTACCCTTGTCTTCCTTCTCCTTTCCTCTTATCCCAGTACAATCTCTTTTCACCACTTAATTAGATTTTTTTTATCATTACATTAAGATTAACTTATACCCCTACCCTCTAAGTACACTCCTTTTAAATGTCATAATAACAATATAATTCTCAAGAGTTACAAGTGTCATCTTCCCTTGTAGGGATATAAATAGTTTGCCCTTATTAATAACATATTGTTGTTTTCTTTTTTCCTTTCTTGTTTACCTTTTTATGCCTCTCTTGAGTCTTTTATTTGAAAGTCAAATTTTCTGTTGAGCTCTGGTCTTTTCATCAGAAAGGTTTGGAAGTCCCCTATTTTGTAGAATGTCCACCTCCTCCTCTGAATATTATGTTCAATTTTGCTGGGTAGTTGATCCTTGGTTGTAATCCAAGCTACTTTGCCTTAGGGAATATCATATTCCATGCCCTCTGATCTTTTAATGTAGAAGTTGCAAGGTCCTGTGTAATCCTGACTGTGATTCCATGATATTTAAATTGTTTCTTTCTGGTTACTTGCAGTATTTTCTCTTTGTTCTGGTAATTTTGGAATTTGGCTACAATATTTCTTGACATTTTCAATTAGGGATCTCTTTCATGAGGTGATTGGTGGATTTTTTCAATGAATATTTTACCTTCTGGTTCTAGGGCTGCAGGGCAGTTTTCTTTGATGATTTCATGAAAGATGTTGTCCAGGCTCCATTTTTTTTTATCGTGGTTTTCAGGTAGACCAATAATTTTTAAACTGTTTCTTCTGGATCTATTTTCTAGGTCAATTGTTTTACCAATGAGATATTTTAAATTTTCTTCTATTTTTTTCATTCTTTTGTTTCTATTTAACTGATTCTTGATCTCTCATAGAGTCATTAGCTTTCACTTGCCCAATTCTAATTTTTAATGAATTCTTTTCTTTGATTAGATTTTGTACCTCCTTTTCCATTTGGCCAATTCTACTTTTTAAGGAGTTGCTTTCTTCAGTGTACTTTTTTTTTCCCATTTGGTCAATTGTATTTTTTTAAGGACTTGTTTTCTACAGTTAATTTTTGTCTTTCCTTTTCCAAGCTACTGACTCTCTCTTACATACCTCTCATTTATTTTACCAATTTTTCTTCTACCCCTCTTATTCGACTTTTAAAATCCTTTTTGAGCTCTTCCAAGATCAGTTCATACTCCCATTTGAGGTTTCAGATGTGAATATATTGACAATGTTGTCCTCTTCTGAATTTGTGCCTTGATCTTCCCTGTTCCCAAAATAAGAATCTAAGGTCATTGTCTGTTTCTGCTTTTTGCTCATGGTGTTTGCCTATTTCTTGACATTTTTTTAAAAGTTGAGCTCTCCTGCTAGAGTGCAGGGGGCACTTACCCAAGCTTCTTGTCCTGGAGGCCCAGGACCTGGTCACTGTCTTTGTGTGCTGGGATCTCAGGTGCTGGCAGTTGGAGGTTGTAGGGTTTTGCCTGCTTACCTGGTGCTGGTCTGTAGTCAGCAATACTGGAGCTCTTGGGATGTGGGTGAGGAGATTGGTCTCTGGGGGATGCCTGCTCACCTGGGCCTTTCATTCCTTTCTTTGGCTCCTGCTCACCTGGCCTTGCAGAAGAATGTTTTGCTGCTTAAGGATGTCTATCAGCCTGTAGCTTTGCCTCCTGGAGTTGTACTTCCCAGAGCTGTGGTGATGCACTGGATGATTTGGCTGCTGGAGAACAGGATTACACATGGTGGTTTTCTGAGCTGGTGTCTACTGGTTCCCTTGACTGTACTGAGGCATTCATGGGGCAGGGGAGGGAGGATTCCTGGTGTTGGAGCTTGCTTGCTCCACTACCACGAGTCTCAGGATCTCCCCCTGGTATGCTGAGGTGGGGCTTGCTGCTAGCTTATTGGGATGCCTCCTGTTCTGTACTGCTCCCCCTCCACCAGAGCGAGATAGGCCTTTCCTGTAAATTCCCAAAGCTTCCTGGGCTACAAGAGTGCTGTGCCCTGTCTTTTTGCTGGCTCAGCTATTCCAGGCTGGGTCAGTATTTTCTGGGCTTTCAGAGGTCAATAAAGGAGAATGAGAGCAACTTACTTCTTACTCCACCATCTTGGTTCCCAGAAGCAGAAAATCCCTTCTCAGTCTTTTAAGTGCTGAAAACTGTGAGAGTCACTATACTCTGATGACCCACTGCCAAGATGTGTTTCCCAACTGAGTATAGAGTCTAAGTGTCAGGTTAACCTTGTTGCATATTTTTGCAGTGTTAATACAAAGTAGGTAGCTAAGTGGCACAGTGGATACAGTGGTGGACCTGAAGTCAAGAAGACTCCTCTTAACCCTGTTTGCCTCAGTTAATCATCTGTAAAATGAGCTGGATAAGGACATGGCAAACCACTCCAATATCTTTGCCAAGAAAACCCCAAATGGAACCACAAAGTGTTGGACATGACTGAAATGACTGAACATTAACAACAACATCAACAACAACAGCAACAAAGTACAAAGTAATTCTCCTTTGTTAAATATCCAATTTCCTTTGATTGCTTCATTCCATTCCATCATCAAACCAGAACTAAAGAAGTAATATTTGGAAGGAAGTGAGGGTGGGGGGGGGGCGTTGATAGCTGCTAAAGTCCCTTCCAGTCCTAAACCAATGATCCTATAATCTTGTTTATATGTCATAATGGCCTGGGGTCAGCTTGCTTTCATAGGATTCATAGCACTTAGAACTAGAAAGGACTTTAAGTAATATCTAGTTCAACTCCTTAATTTACAGATGAAGAGACGGGGTGAAGAGAGTCTATAAGTGACTTTTCCAAGGTCATGCAAGGAAAATCAGGATTCTGACTACAAATGCAATGATCTTTCTATTACATCACAGCAGCCTTCACCAGTTATAGGAAGAGTGTACTACTAAGGGAGGGAGGGAGGGAGAGAATAGAGAAGAGAAGGAAGGAAGGAAGGAAGGAAGGAAAGAAGGGGGAAGAAGGGATGAAGAGAGGCACATAGGGAGGGAGGGAAGAAGGAAAGAAGGAAGTAATGAAGGAAAGAAGAGGAAGAAAAAGGAAGGAAAGGAAGAAGGAGAGAAGCATTTATTAAATTTATTTTACAAATATCTGATTTGATCCTCACAACAGCCCCGGGAGGTAGGTGTTATTATTATTAGCTCCATTTTACAGCTGAAGAAATTGAGACAAACAGATATTAAATGACTTGTCCAGTGTCACACAAGTAATAAATAAGTGCCTGAGGTCAGATTTTCTTGACTCTAGACAAAACTAAAGATGAATGTCTCCCATTCCTTAGTTTTACCTCTGGCTAACTCTTTCATTTTCAACTGTGTCTAAAAAAATCACCTTTGCATATTCTGGTTTTACATGACTCTGCACAAGTGACTAAAGCTCTGGATAGTGACTAGGGCTGTCACCAGAATAAAAGTTTCCCTATGGAGTCATCAGGCTTCTACCTACACTTTTTCTGACTCTTCTCTTGCCTATAATTCTTAATGCTCCTTCATCGTAATATGATTTCAAATCTATATAAATTATCAACTCATAGTACTGGATGGTATATCTATAATTTCATCACTCAATAATATGAGTGAGTCATAATCTTTCTGGGCCTCAGTGATTTTATTTGTAACAGGAAGTTATGGAATTAGTTGATATTTAAGGTCCCCTCCAACTCTCACATTCTAGTATTCTATGATTCCTTTATTTTAGAGAAAACAAAAATAAGACCCAGAGAGATTATGTTTCTTTATCAAGATCACATAGTGGAAAAAGGAAGGCTTGAAGCCAAACTGCCTAGGTCAGCATTCTTTCTATTGGACTATCTGACTATCTCCAACGCTATTATCTTCATGCACTAGTGGAATGGAAGAATAATTTTAGACAGGATCTGCCCCTGAAATCATATCCAAGTGGCTGTCTACTTATAAAGATAAGCTTGCCTTTTGTTTTCAACTAAAGCTGATTTATAACTTTGGAGGACTTGCTTCTCAAGCCTTTAGCTTCTTCAGGGACCTTACTCCTACTACACATATCACCTCAGCATCCCCAGAAGGCTGATGATCAGTAATCCATGTAGGAGACTGTTAAAAGCCACAAACTGAATAAACCATCGCTGACTAATAAGAACTACTAGTAGAATGAATAACAGCAATAGTAACAACAACAACCCCCATCACCTTGACTGCCCACATTCACCACCCCTCCATCTCTTGCTCTTGACTGATAATCAAATCCAAGTTTCCACTGTTTCTGTGAAGAAATGGCTCCATTCAGCATCCCTGAGATTCTGGATCCTAAGTTATCTAAGTTTATGTTTCTTGCCCTGAAAACTACTCCCTGCTCCTCTTCCTGCCCATCCTCATTGGCTAGCCCCTTTCCTCCCATAGTTATTTCCCATTCTACTTCATCTTTCCATCCTCTGGAACTTTTGTTCTATTATTATCAAAATGCCTTCTCTCCAAAAATCACTTTGTATATATTTTCATGTGAATTTCCCTAAAAATATTACTTCCTTCCTTCCTTCCTTCCTTCTCTTCTCTATTCTCTCCCTCCCTCCCTCCCTTAGTAGTACACTCTTCCTATAACTGGTGAATGCTGCTGTGATGTAATAGAAAGATCATTGCATTTGTAGTCAGAATCCTGATTTTCCTTGCATGACCTTGGAAAAGTCACTTATAGACTCTCTTCACCCCGTCTCTTCATCTGTAAGTTAAGGAGTTGAACTAGATATTACTTAAAGTCCTTTCTAGTTCTAAGTGCTATGAATCCTATGAAAGCAAGCTGACCCCAGGCCATTATGACATATAAACAAGATTATAGGATCATTGGTTTAGGACTGGAAGGGACTTTAGCAGCTATCAACGCCCCCCCCTCACCCTCAACTTTATAGATGAGGAAACTGATACACAGAGAGGTTAAGTAATACTCCCAAGGTCACATACATAGGAAACAGAGCTGATATTCAGACTAATATCCTTTGACTCCAAACTATCTTGATTCTGCTGCATTGTGCCACAGTGACTTCATTTTTTTTCTTTCTGTCCTTCCCCATTCTTATCCTATTCAGTGTATCTGCCATCTGGCCAGATCCTGGAAAGGAGACCAGGAGACAAATTCTACCCAGCTTGTCCTTGTTAGCCACTTTCTCCTTCCTCCTTTCATTTTTAGTACAACCCAGAGAGAGACAGTAACTTCCCATGCTGTGCTGGATAAATTCTGCTGTGCCAGCCACCCTAAAAGTGCTATCTGTCATAGATTCCATCAGTAGCCCAGCTGAGAAACAAAAATGAAAACTGTAGTGGCCAATATACATTTTGGTTTTATGGACATCAGGCAAGTGCAGCTGTAAAGTGTCCTTTATCTGAATCTTTGACATGTCTGTCAATGCCATTGTGAGAATGTGGTAGGCTCTGTTTCTTCTTCTTTCTCTTCAAAGTAAAGGATGTGTTCAGATATAATCCCCTTTTGAGTTTCTTCAGGGATTGGCCAGTAGCCAGAGGGCTGTAGCCCAGATAATTTCACGTTTCTGTCTTCTGGAAAAGCCAAGGAGCAGGTACCAGGTAATGAGAGCGAAGGACAAAGCGAGCGACATTACTGTGCTCTGTTAGCAAGAGATGGGGAAGTAGCAATGGTGGCAGCTGCAGTATAACCAACCTCAGAGAGCAATCTCACTCTAACTGCTTTCTTCTTCCCTCAGTAGTTCTAGCTTGATAGTTTTAGACAGTCATAAGGAAAAAAACTTGTAGGAAGAGGAGCAAAGTTATTTGGAGGAGAAAAAAAATCAGTACTAGATTTGATGTCAGAAGACATAGGGTTGAGCCCTGGTACTCCATGTGTTACCTTGGGTAGGTCACTTAAATTCTCTGAGCTTTGGTTTCCTCGTCTGTAAGATCATCTATAATCTAATTATCCTAAGAGAAGCTTCTATAGAGAAGAGCAGACACAAAGGAAGGAAGGAAATAGTGTTTATCCTGGGATAAAGTCAGGGAAAAAGAGACAGTTTGTTCTGGGGTTCACTTTTCTCCCCCACTCCTATCGTGAACGCCTCAGTGAAAACCCTAAAGCATAAAACACATAACTGTTTTAGCAGCCTGACCCCATATAAGACCTTTTATGGTTTCCATATGTATTCTGAGTAGTTAACAAAAGTTAGCTGAATATTCCACATAGAAATTATGTCTATTTTTCTTTATACTGCCCTTTATTTGATGATAATTAATAGTCTTATTAATTGTTCCATAGTTCTAGAAAGCTCTCTGTGTATTAGAAAATTCCTAATAACTAATTTATTCTGTGATTATGAGTATGTATCCCATCAAAATACCATCAACTAAAACAAAACAAAACAAACAAACAAAAATCAACCCAAAAAGCTTGGAGTTAGACCATTGAGATAAACCTCACTCTGAAGATTCTCTTGGATTGGCACACTAATAATGTTAGATGTCACACTCCTACTATTAGTGTGTATATCTGTTAGTTGCAAAACCTATGACTTTCATGTTGTTATTTTGTCTAGCACAAAACCTAGATGTTCTCCTTATGTATTCAGATTATTGCCTGGCACATTCATCTGCCAGTGACCAGATGGCCTTGTCCAAATTTTGATAACTTTATAGATTTCACAACTTGTAGAGTCATTCTAAACTAGTATTTTAAAACTAAACAAGGGGCATCTAGGTGGCACAGTGGATAGAGTACCGATCCTGAAGTCAGGAGGACCTGAGTTCAAATTTGGCCTCAGACCAAACACTTGACACTCAACACTTACTAGTTGTGTGACCCTGGGCAAGTCACTTAACCCCAATTGCCAAAAAACAAAAACAAAAACAAAAAAACCTAAACAAAATAAAACCATCTCTGCCCAAGGAAATAGTTCTACTCCCTTTCCTAACTTTTAAATTAATTCTCCAAGTTTGACCCACCACATATTTACCTTTTAATGGGTTTATTTCTTAATTTATTTGCATCAATAAAAGTTACAGATGACTTTGACATTTTTATGACTAATGGTATTCCTTCCAAGTGAGTTGATATAGTAACTCTATTCACAAATGGGTTACAAAAAGGAAAGGAACTAGCCAGGGATACTAAATATTTAGGGGAATTAGAGCTGAAATGAAAAGACCAGGAAATGTGTTGGCTGCTTCTTGTTTTGACTATCATTATCACGTATTGTTATAAAAATCTAGAGAAACTTGCTGTCTTTTGTGCTACTGGAGATTACAATTCATTCTAGTTTCTTCCTCCTCCTCTTTGAAAGCCCACTCTTTAATTTCAGATAAGATGTCATTTTTTCTATAAGGCCTTTCTTCCTCCCCTCATCCCTTCAGGTTCTACTCTTCCCCCAAATCACATTGGATCTATTCTTTGTATATCTATATACACATTATCACCTCTGATAGAATAGGAGCAACTTGAAGAAAGGATCTGTTTCACTTTTTTATTTACACACCGAATATCTAGCATAATACCAGACACATAGTAGGCCATTCATAAATTCTTGTTGATTGTTTGATCGACATCATTTAGTCCTCTGTTACTCAGTAATTCAGTACTTACCAGTATATCCCTCACAAATTGCTCTGAAGAATGATAGATGACTATTTGAGCCAGTTATCTATCAGAAATGATCTTCAAAGTCATCTAGTCTGACTGCTTCATTTTACAGATGAAGCAACTAAATCCAAGAATTGTTAAAAAAGTTTGCCCAATGGATTGTAATTGGGATTGGATCTCTGATTTCCTGATTCACAGTTCATCGTTCATTTCTATTACACCATTTCATCTTCATGCTGTCATCCATAGAAACTTCCAGGTTTCACCCCTGGAGTCTTACTGATTAAGATAATGTCCTCTGACTATACTAAAACTTCTACTTTCCAATCTTGTTCCAAACACTTGAGTCAACTTTACCTTTCAAGCAATCTTTTCCTTCTCCTATTTGTAAATCATGTGAACTGAAAAGTTTAGAGAAAAATATTACTGAGAAAGCAAAGAGAAACCTAGAAATCTCCTCTGGTATTCTATTAGTGTATAGTATAGATTATTTAATGTCTTGTTGACAGCTTGCAAAGCATAAAGACATTAGCTCTGAGGGCATGAAAAATAATACTGTTACATTTCAGTAGAATTGGGGCTGGGAGTACAAAGGAGCAAGGAACCCTGGGTAACTAGTTTACCAGTAGAAGATGCTGGGTAAGGATATGGGCATGGCAATTATGACTCCAGAGAGAGAAGCATCTGGGGATAGATTAAAAAGGTGTCAGAGCAAAGAATTTTAAATTGCAAGAGGGTGGAGTAACAGGCAGAGATAGGGAAGAAACCATCAAATGTAAAACTTTGCCTACAAGGCATTTTTTTTTTTGCCTAGAGTTGACCCTGTTCCCCAGAGCCCTACTTAAAATATACTAGGGTTGTGAAAGAATTGATGTAGCTTCTAGCCATATTTAACTTCTTCCCAGAAAGTAGGCCATGTGCTAGGAGGATCTGGCCCATATAGTAGTGATAGGAAGATCATATGTTCTTTCCATTTGCCTTAGCAATAATGGTCACTCGCTTTCTTTCTCATGATATTTTTCAACAAAAATAAAATGGGTGTTAATAACCTTGAACCCCAGAAAGCATGAGCAGGAAAATTTCTGACACTGTGTATCAGAACAAACAAACAAAACAAAAAAAATAAAAACAAACAATGCCCCAAACTTTCTAGTTTTCAATTCAAGTTTAAATTTTATTGTGTTTCATGGGTGTCTTTTGACTTCATGTCAGTCAGGTACTATTTTCTGCTTGAGTATGGAACTTTTATTAAAGCTTCATTGAATAATACCCAGTACCATTGTTCTTCCCTGGACAATTTTGGTCTGCTTTTTGGCAGATTTCAGAGGCTCCAAATATTTATTGCTCTGTCTTACATCATCATTTTTTTTCATTTTTTACTTTGACAAATTTTTAACACTGTCAATCTAATATGCATCTGGAGTGGGAAAGCATTACCATAATTTTGAGCATTATGAGTAATCCCACACAAATGGTTCTTTTGAGAGTCATACTGAAATACATGACTGAAGCAAACAAGCCAGACAGAAGCTTTTATGTCTGGTTTTGTTGATTTTAGTTAAGTGGCAAAAATCAAATGTCCCTATAAAAGTCATGTTGGGCCTGAGGACATCCTCCTTAACTGGAAGGTACCATCAATTCCCTCTTCTCCTGCTTCTAATATGATGGCTTTGCTTTGTGGACACTAAACTCTTACCTCTAACGTTTGTCTACTATGTAACACTCATCAACCAATTAGCTTTTCTGATCTTCAGTTTCTGAATTTTAAAAACAGAGATGATAATATTCAAATAATAATATCCTAATTATTAAAACTATACAAATGGACAAGGGGCTGTTTCTAGAGTTACATCTGTCTAGATGTCTTCCAGCTGAGACCAGGTGATAACTTCTCAGGGATGTTTCAGAAGGGATACTTCAGTATCAGGGATAGGATGAACTAACTGGCCTTTGGACTAACTGGCCTCTGAGATTTCTTTTACGCCTGAGATTCTGTGATACCTACAATCAAGCTTTCTGTTTTCTCTTCCAAAGGTTAGCCTACAGGCTAATTGACAAGAGATGGGGCATTGTTGTTTCTCCTTCTTTTTGATCTTAAAAGTAAAGCATTTTAGCTCCATTTTTCTTTTTTCTATCACTTTGAGGTGATGCCTCCTATACTTATGTGATCAACTTTCTCCTATAGGTTCATATATGGTATCAGGCAAAGCTTCAGAATGATGATTTTATAATCTGTGCTCAAGTCCTGAATCATTGTCTTAGAAAAGTAGTCACTTAACTATATTAGATCTCAACACAATTCAATAAATATTAAGGGACTACTATGTTCAAGAGCACTGGTTTTGGTAATGGTAAAGATAAAAAAAATATGACATGGGCCTTCCCATCATGATACATTTCAGGTATAGTCATTGGACATGTGGCATTGGCGTGAGGAGTTGTAGTGAGAGACTTGCTCTACCAATGCCAGTTGGCAACTTCTTGGCAATTTTTTTCTTAGAGAATGGCCAAAAGCACCAAGAAGTCAAATGCCTCCCCCGGGGTCACACAGCCAGTATATGTCAGAGGCATGGCTACATCTGTTATATTGTATTTACTTTAGGAATGACATAGATAAGATGAAAATGTCCAGAGGAGGGCTACCAGGATGGTGAGGTGTCTTGAGATCATACTATATGACAATTACTTAAATGAACTAGTGATGTTCTGCTGTGAGAAGATTTCTAGTGAGGATTAGGAGTGGGTGGTTAAGCATAATACCTGGCTCAATATTTGAAGGATGATTATGTGAAGGAGGGATTAGATTTGTTCTTCTTGTCCTCAGAAGGCAGAATTAGCTATAATGGGTGGAAACTGCAAAGAAGAAAAGGCTAGATGACCACTCATTGTAATAATAATAATAATAGTAAAAACAATAATTGTTATTATTATTATTGCTAGTATTGTTTTAGGGGTTTAAGTTTTGCAGAGCTCTTTACATATTTTATCTTATTTGATCCTGAAACACATCAGTGAGCTGAGTTTTATGTATGATGAAGATGAGACTGAGAGGGGTTAAGTGACTTGCCCAGGGTCACCAGTTTAGTAAGTATCTGAGGCTGAATTTGAATGTAGATCTTCCTGACTCCATATCTAACCCTCTGTTAACTGTACCACCTAGTTGCCTTCTAAGAGACTTCTTGTTGAGGTATTGTTTCAGCTAGATTGTCTCTGAGATTCCTTCCAGCCCTGGGATTCTATGGTTTTGTACTGCTATGTCTCTACTTACAGTATATTGGTGGGAGTTGGGGAGAAGCAAGACTCAAGGTCAGTTTTTCATCTGTAAAATAAAGAGTTGAATTACATCCTCCATTAGGTATCTTTTTGGTTCTAAAATTCTCTGATTGCATAAAGGGTGGCAGGAACAAATAGTTAAATAGACTAATAAGATTTCTAGCTCAGGCTATGCTAGAATGGGCACCCCACTCTCACCAATTCAACATTAAAGAGACTGGAACTCCCCTCCAACTGACCTCACACATAGGCCAAATTGGTTAAAAGAAACTTTATTTCCAGATTTAATGATTTAAATGTCACAAAATAACAACAATAATAATAGCTCATTTATTTGTCGCCTATGATGTGCCAGTCATGGTACCGAGCCCTTTACAAATATTATGTCATTTGATCCTTATGGCATTCCTGGGAGGTCTGAGGTACTAATTCTTATCCCAATTTACAGATGAAGAAACTGAGACAAACAGAGGTCAAGTGAATGGCCTAAGGTCACACTTCTAGGAAGTGTCTGAGAATAGAATTGATCTCAGATCTTCCTGACTCCAGGCCCAGTGCTCTTTCCACCATGTCATCTAGATACCACCAATAATTATAACAGTTATTTAGTGTTTTAAGCTTTGCAAAGCACCTCATAACAATCCTGGGAGGTAGGTGCTATTGTTATCCCCATTTTACAGATGAGGAAACTGAGGATGAGAGAGATTAAATGACATATTCTGAGTCACATTGCTAATTTGTGTTTGAGCCATCTCAAAGATATACCAGGAGGTAATACATGCTCAAACGCAAAGTGAATGGCGTCAACAGTAGGTGTTGAATGAAATGTTAGAGAAGGAAGAGATCTTTGTAAGTTGGGAGGAGCAGGAAATGCCAAATGGATGAGGTGGGTCTTGAGCTTGGTCTTGGAGTTTAGGAGACTTGACATCAGCAGAGTGATGTGAAGACACTCCAGGCAGAGAAAACATAGGATCCTGGGATTTAAAAGTGGAAGGGACCTTATAGTTGATGTAATCCAACCTCTCTTGGAAATAATTGTACATATACACTGATGATCTACCTCTGAGTTTTCTCGGGTATTCTCTTTTCCCCTCTCCCTCAACTCAGTTGCTCTCTTTTCCTATACAGGGTGTATTAAGGGAAAAAAGATGATGCCATTCATATAGCATCTAGCCTCTGTTTTGTACTTTTTCATAACCATCATCAAATATTAGAATTACCCACTGGGGAAGGCACACTTAGGATCATCATATAAATGCACAGAGGCACCGCCTCTGTGAACCACATTAATCTTTACTACTCTATTTCTTAAATCCAGGTTCATCTCAGGCAGGAGCTCGACCCTCTGAGGATCTATATCTGAGCACAACTATTAACATATGAACGGCCATCTACTTTTAACTCCCATAGTTATGTCACTTTCTAATCGTTTGCTCATTGTTTCTCTCTGACTCAACTCATTAATAAGTGACCAAAACACTAATTTTGCATTCATGTATTGATCTATGGATCTCTACATACAGTATATACCAGAAGCCCAGGTGTTGTTGTTATTGCTGTTGTCATTGTTTTTAGCTTTGCATACTTAATTATCAGCTGAAAGAGAATTCCTGACCCACTGATTTATGGTCCAGGAATAAAAAATATATATATGTGTGTGTGTGTGTGTGTATGTATGTATGTATGTATTCAATCCTATATATATATATATGTATGTATGTATGTATGTATGTATGTATGTATGTATGTATTCAAACCTGTATGTATACATATAGGATTGAGAGTTCTCTTCAATTCTGTCATGTAACCCTTCCTTGTTTGTCACTTTTCACAGATACCTCACTTTATAGATGAAAAAACTGACACTCAGAGAGGGGATATAACAATTACATGATGGGATGGTGGTAGGAATGTCCATGGTACATTCACAGAACAAACAATAATCAGTCTATCTGGAGAGGATGACTGAAATCTATAGTTGTAGACTATAAATTTGGAAAGGAAGAAAAGTAGACTTTGAATGACAAGATAAGATATTTGGACATTATCCTATAGGGCAAAGGTTCCTAATCTCTTTCATGTCATGGACCACTTTGGCTGTCTGATGGAATCCTTTGAATCTTTCATAGAATAATGTTTTTAAATGCATAAAATAAATAGGATTATAAAGGAAATGAATTATATCAAAATAGTTTTTAAAATATATTTTAAATTATAGATTTTGTCAAATTTTAATGTACTATAGACAATAGAAATACAAATGGCAATAATAATGGGAAGCTACTGAAGGTTTTTAGAATGTGAATGAAATGAAAAGGGGAATTTCATGAAAGATATGTGAAATTGACATTAGAAGCCTCAAAGAGGTCATAATATAGAATATAGGGAGTTGCAATGAAAAAGGGCCTAACAAGGACCCAGTAAATCAGGTAAGTGTTTGTGAGGTGTCCTACTTCCTAAATAAGAGTCAAGAATTAAGTGACCTAAGTTTCTGTTTTGTTTGCTTCTTAGTGATTTTCTTTCTTCCTTGCCTTCTCTTCTCTTGTATTCCCTTCCCTTCTTTTCCCTTTTCCTTTCCCTTCACTTTCCCCTTTTTTCCACTTCACCTTCCTTGGAATATATTGGCCATCACAGAACATTAGAATCTAATCTCCCTGACTATTCTTGCCAGGGATGTACTTACAAATATATTTCTCACCTCCCCCACCCCTGGTTTTTTCTCCTTTCCCTAAACTACTGGGTCCCTCTTCATCCCTTCCTCTTTGCCTATCTTTATATTATACTTCATGCCCTCTGCAAGGTACTTAATGCCTTTCTCTTCCTTTCTCTGAGAACATAATAAAATCTCTTACAAGTCTATATGGTCTGTTCTGATGTCCTAGATTCTTTGCCTATTCTCCAATTGCCCACTACTGCCTCATTCCTAGGTGACCTGCCTGACTTACCATCACTTAAGCCTATAGACCATAATCACAAAGGGTGTTTGTGGGTGAATAACATTTCACTGAAATAGATTGTATTCCATATGTGAATCCTTCAGAGGCTGGAGGAAGAATGAAGGAGAGGCTCGGTTTGTTGCTTTTCTTATCCAACTTTACTTTAGGTGAATGAGGTTTCATTACCCAAGACAGCATAAAAAAATGAAAAGATCTTCACTATTATTGCCTATCCCTCTCCTAAATGTGACAAGTTGAGAGAGGGAGAAAACTGTATCAGAATAACAATGCTGACACCACTGCTTGAAAACAAACTCCCCTGGCTTGGGTCTCATTTTAAGATCAAAGGGAATGATGGGAAAGGGATGGAAGTGAATGAGCCCTCCTACCTGGCCATCTCTTACTGAGTCCCAAGAGCAGACAGTTCTCTAGTTCCTCTGATATGGCTTTCTCTTTGAGAAACGGGAAAATCAATAGCGGTTGATGTGACTCCTTACATAGTAGGACAATCTCTACCTCCTCCCCCTCCCTCCCTCCCTTCCCAAGTTGGTTTTCTTCAGGTCCACATGTGAGAAGCTTGCCCTTTGAGTTTGTAAGGGATTGAGAGGTCATCTACTCCAATCTCCCACATTTTAGGAAAGAGAAAAACGAATCCCAGAGAGGGATGCATGGTGGCAGTAGCCAAAATATGAAGCTATGTCTTCTGACACCTAATAACAAAGGTTGTAATAGGAGTGGACATCTTTTCCTGGGTTCTTCTCTCTGGCTTTATAGATCTAGGAAGAAGATTCTATACAGCATATGTAGTGATGGTGAAATGAATTTAGAGTTTCATAGTACATTGAAAAGAACACTAGATTTGGTCAGAGTCTAAAGAGGTGAGAAATATATTTGCAAGGAGTACATTCCTGGCAAGAATAGTCAAGGAGACTTGATTCTGATGTTCTGTGATGGCCAGTATATTCTGGAAAAGAGGAAGAGGAAAGGGAGGGGGAGAGGGTATGGAAAGGACTAGGGGAAGGGGTAGGGGAAAGTGTGAGAAGGGAAGGTGTGGGAAAGGAAGAGAAGGGAGGGGAAGGCAAGGCAAGGGAAGGCAAGGGAAGGAAGAAAATCACTAAGAAGCCAACAAAACAGAAAATTAGGTCAATTAATTCTTGATTCTCATTTAGGAAGTCCACTAGGAGGACTGGAGTTTGAATCCTGCCTCTGACACTTAAAACTTGTGTGACCTTCATCATTACTTTCTGGATTTTAGCATTTTTTTTTCTTTAAAATGAAGGGGTTAGATTAAATTATCTCTGATATCCTTTCCAGTTCTGAGTCTGTGATCATATGATTTCCATTTACCTCTTGAAATTACCTTATATATGCTTTTTAATTACTTACCTGTGTACATTGTATCACCTTCCCCAATAAAATTTAACTCTTTAATGGTAAAAGTTGTTTAATTTTTCTGTTTAAATTCCCATTTCCTAGTACAGTACCTGGCATGTAGCTTTATAAATTTAGCATTTTAAGAAACATCAGAGATCATCTAATCTAACACCAACATTGTATTTATTAGGATACTGAAGTTGAAGAGCATAAATGACTTATTTTAAGGTCATAGGGGTAGAATATGGAAGTTCTGAGAGTTTCCCCAGGCTCCTCTACCTCCAAACCCAGTATTCTACAAGATACTTGGAAAAACAAAACTCATAAATATCCAATTTAATTGGATATGTTGACCTCTCTTTTGATTCATTTTGGATACCGACAGTCTCCTTTGGGAGAATCTTGATCATTATTCCCTATGTGTATGGATACATTTCCCCATTCTTTGATTGACCTGAATAATTGTTTAATTTATATGACAAAACATATATAGAGCCCATTTTATCTCAAAGGATCCCATTTCTATACTCATGAACCTGTTCAAAACTAGTATGCATAGTAAGGGCACCAAGCTATTGCTGATTTCTGAGATTTTACCTTTCTTATCAATCACAAAATAGCTCCTCAATTATAATCTAGTATCAATAAATTAAAAGCCAATATCTCAGGGGTTGAATTAGTTTATAAAAATGAGACAATTGGATTCTGGCTTATTATGCATTCTGAACTTCTGTTGAGTAATTTCAGCTTATACTGTAGTCTATTTACTCATCAACATTCTGTACTCTTCCCCTTCTCCACCCTTCTTCTGCTCCTATCTTTAGGCTTATGAAAATTTCAGGTACAGAATCCCTGCCCCCCTCAACCCTATGTAGCAGAGCTGCAAATCCCAGCCTCCCCATATTTTTTTCAAAGCCCAACAGGGGCTTCTGTGTTCAGTCGAGAAAACATGCTATCAATAATCCAATAAAACCTTTACAGACATCAAATATAAACCATAGTACTGAGCACTACACAATCTATAACTGCTTGACTCTCTCCCTCTCTTTTTTATAAACTCTGCACTTGAGCCCTGCAAGCAACACAAATCAAAGCTAATAAAAGCGCCCAAATTTTACCCTTATTGCTCCTAATGGGTTGATTCACCCTATCTATGCTACTCCCCTAGTGACCACAGCCTTGCTCTGCTTTCCAATAGATCAGGCCTATCTGGTGGGTTGAAAGAAGAGTGAACTAATTTCGAACTCCTCTTTAATCACGATGATATTTCCCCTTTGTCCCTCAGCTGCTGCAGATAAATATGGTCTATCACCTTTTTTTTTTTTTAATGAGTATCAGTGTCTCTTACTCCCAGAAACCAGGGAAAAAAACAAATACAAAACTGGGACAGGTTCTACCTTGACTTCATCTAGTGATTTTTCACTTAAGTACTTTGAAAACATCCATGAAAGGTGGACTTCTGTTATAAATGAGACCGTGTTTGAACAGTTAGTTAAAGAAATTGACAAAGTCAGGCATCAAATCCAGGAAGAACTACCATAAGAATACATAGAATGAAATTCACCCCAGAGTTCTAATCATCTGTACAGTATTTAGCACATTCTAGGCACTCAATGAACATCCACTGAAGATAAAACAAACAAACAAACAAACAACAACAAAAATACTGCAGAGATTCCTGGTACGCAGTTTGAGGTTATAAAGGCCACAGGCTTGCCTTTTAGGATGTCTTTATTAACTAACCTCATTTACATTTTGAGCACCCACTGCTTGAATGGATTTGAAAAAGAGCAATACAAACTCTCTCTCATTCTTGCTTCCTTTTTTCATTTAATTCTTTTCCTCTAAGTGTCGGTTAAGTTCTCCTCTGAGGAGCATTAGAGTAATTCACCTCCCCGTCCCCTTCATGGTGAGGCTTTCATGATGGCCTGCCCCTACCAAACTAGTCAGCCATGGTGAGGCAGAGATTATGTGAAGCTTTTCCTTGAGTAGCAATGTCTGTAATAGTTGAAATCAAATGAGAAGCTGAGACAACCCTAGGCTATGGGAGATTGCAACACTGGAAACTTTCAGGAATCTCTGCTTTGTGCTACCCTGATGTCTCGACAACCCCAATTTCATTTCCAAGTGAAGTTGCAGAATAAAAGTATGAGAAAAGCCCATGTTCAGGGCCTTTAACAGCTAAAACCAATAAGGTCCAGGTTTATTCATGAATTTATAGGAAACTTGCTGGAAATGGTTAAATATTGAACCACTCTAAACTCTGTAGATGCCTTGTTATTAAAGGTTAACTGCATTACAACTTGATTAGGAAAACAAATATTCCAGGGATTGGTACCTGCTGTGACAATCATTCTGAAAGCAGTAGCTATTATCGTTTTGTGGGTGGCACCAAACAGGAACGTTTAAGTATGAAGAAAGAGAAGGAAAGGGAGACAGCTATGTAGAAAATATTTCCTCTTATTTTTTCTTAAACTTGCAATTCATTGCCACCTTTTTCAGTAGAATCTTAGGTATCATCTATTTCAGAGGTTCTTGACCTTTTTAGCTTCATGAACCCTGTTGGCAATTTGGCAAAACCAATGGACCCCTTCCAAGAATAATATTTTTTCAATGTATGAATTGAAATACTTAAGATTATATAGGAAACCATTTCAACTGAATTATGTTACCATTTAAAAAAAAAAAAAAAACAAGTTCATGGACCCCAGGTTAAGAACCCCTGCTCTAGTCTAAATCTCTCATTTTTCACATGAGGACATTGAAGTTGAAAGACAAATTGACTTGCTGAGGTCATACAGCCAGGAAATGGAAATCAGAACTAGTACTCTTGTCTCCAGGTTCCCAATTCAGCGCTATTTCCAGTATGTCATATACCTTCCTACTTTATATGCCATCATGCTTCCATCTATCTCCCCTTCCTACTTTTCCTTTATCAGTTTATTTACAGCTTGAGAGGGAACATTAAGATCTTATGAGGTAGAAATTTGATTATGTGCCATTATACAATGACTTTTCCACTATCATATACAAATGTTGTGGTTCATTGGATTCTCTCCTTGAGCATTGTCTTTTCTGGTACAAACACCAGGGGGTGCTCAGATCTGTCCAAATCATACATTTACATCTTCCAGGGACTCAGTATCAATAGTTTCCAAAAGATCTATGGCCCCTGAAACATCCACTGTCTCAACTGAGGCTCCCCCCTCCCTAGTCTACCCAATATTCTATATACTCCAAGGATCAGCACCCATTCAGGTCATAAATCATGAGACTACGCTAATATATTTACTTTATTAACCAGATAGAGGTTGTGTTAGTTTAAATAAAATAGATTTAACCAAATAGAATAGCAGGTAATGTGACAACAGAAGATTCTCCCCATGCATTTTTGGGATACACTCTCCAACAGGTTACTACATAAGCAATGAGAGGGTTGGACACAGAGAATACATATGACCAAGAAATACACATATAGGATATGTACATAAGTAATTCATGTGATCTGATAACATGCATGAAGGAACACGTCAGGATCACCTGTGACCAGAACCCACATGGAAGGCACACAGAGACACTGGTGATTAGGGCATATATACAGCTAGGGCATGTTATACTTTTGATACTATGGAGTTGCTGATGTCTTCTGGTGGTGTCATCACTCTATTCCCTGTCAGGCACATTGTCTCTACTATGTTTTCCTTCACTGCTCTCATAGTGTCTAAGCCTTTCTTGACTGTAGGATTTTATCTCCTTAGGTCCATCTCTAGGCCATTTCAGGTCCTATCTGTTAGGATGCAGTAAGGGCTAACAGCCTTTTGGAAATAAATGGGGCTATGACCCTCCAAACTGAATTAAAGGGAAGTGCCCCAAGCTAACATTAAAATTGTTCATTTGTGTCTACAGGTAAATACAGTACGTTGTTCCAGAGATCTATCTGATTTAGAGTTAGAAATGCCTTATAAGTCCTTTCAGTGACTTTTGGTAAATCTCAGTAATTTTCTTTCCCATTAAGTCCATTGGTTCTCATGAATGGAATTACCTCTCATGTCAAAATTCTATTTTTTGACTTCTTCTCTCTAATTTTCTGGCAGATAAATAAATAAAAGCAAAGGAATATAATAGTGTGAAGACTAAAATTATATTCCTTTTTGCTGTTATTGCTTTGTTTTAGAGTAAAATTACTATAATCTTGTTTTCTACACTTTGGTGATCCTTTTCATAAAGAGCTAAGAACCCTGTGTCCTGGGAGAGGCCGCAGGCAACGGAGTCTCTGCTCAGACTTCTACCATGGTTCTTTTTTTTATTTCCTCCTTATTCTGACTTTATTCATGCCAACACATTTGTGTGGTTTGTCCTTCATTCTAGAAGAGGACCATGACATCAGGGAGGTGATGACATGATTTTCAATTGATTTTCATTTGAGTGTGAGAGGGCTGTGCAAAGTCACTAGCCTCACTTTCTCCTCCAGAGCCATCTGGGTCCAGTGGCCAGATATTGATCAGGATGACAGGAGATGGCCCAGGATGCAGTGGGACACCTTGGCCCATTTAAGCTAAGGGCTTTTCAGGTTCTCACTTCAAGTGAGGCAATACCCATTCAGTGAATAGTCTCTTTAAAAAGTGAGTCAAACTTTCCTGTCAGTGAAAGATAGCAGTGCAGATCTCCAAAAAGAGGTAGTTTGTTGCTGATGGCATCTTCAAAGCTGAGTTGAATGAGTTTCTCACCAGGCTGCTGGCTGAGGATGGCAATTCTGGGGTGGAGGTTTGAGTTACCCCAACCAGGACAGAAATCATCATCTTGGCCAACAGGACTCAGAATGTTCTTGGGGAGAAGGGTCACCAGATTTGTGAACTGACTGCTGCAGTTCAGAAGAGGTTTGGCTTCCCTGAAGCCAGTATAGAGCTGTATGCTGAGGTGGCCACCAGAGCTCTCTGCTATTGCCCAGGATGAGTCCCTGTGTTATAAACTCCTGCTGTGTGTAGAGCCTGCTCTAGTGTCCTCCAATTCATTATGGAGAGTGGAGCAAATTGATGTGAGGTGGTGGTGTCTGGTAAGCTCAGAGGCCAGAGGGCCAAGTCCATGAAGTTTGTGGATGGCCTGATGATCCACAGTGGAGACCCCGTCAACTATTACCTTGACACAGCTGTGTGCCACATCCTTCTCAGATGGAGTGTATTGGGAATTAAAGTCAAAATCATGTTGCCCTGGGACCCGGGTGACAAGATTGGCCCTAAGAAGGCCCTGCCCAATCACGTGGGCATCATAGAGCCCAAGAATGAGATTCTTCCTACCACCCCCATCTCAGAGCAGAAGAGTGGGAAGGCAGAGCAACCAGATATGCCCCAGCCAGTGCCCACTGCATAACGGGAATCTGTGACACCTGGAATGGTGTGCCCAAAGCTCTTCTGTAACGATTTTTAATAAAATTTTTTTTAAAAAAGTGAGTCATAGACCCAGCCTATCCAAATGCTACAGAAAACATGCTTCTGTTTTTCCAGCAGCCCACTTAGCATTTTAAAATCCACTTGTTGTAACTCCACATTCTGAGAGTGCAGGTGCCTGGGTATCCAGAGATTGGCTTGGCAGGGGCACAAGATGTGTTCAATTCACTGTTGATCAATTTTCATGTATAGCAAATACATGCAATTAGTTTAAAGCCCGTGAGGCAGAGGTGATGTTTTCTCTATGATACAGTGCTCTAGGAACACTGGCAGCATAAGCAAAATGTTTCTTTAATTTGGGGCAAGTTATAATAATCATAATTTCTGTTGAAAGCTTTGTGTTTCCCAAAGATGTGCAAATAACAATGATTACTTCTCTTCTTCCTTCCTTCCCTCCCTCCCTCTCTTTTTCTCTTCCTTTCTTCTTTGCTTCCTGCTTTCCTTCTTTCTTCCCTTCCTTCCCATCTCCCTCCCTCCATGCTTTCTATTCTTTCTGCTTCTGCTTCTTCTCTCATATACTCCTCAACCCTTTGCAATCTAACTTCCAACATCATCACTCTGTTGAAACTTTTCTCTCCAGAGTTACCAATAATCTCTTAATTGCCAAATCTGAAGGTTTGTTTTAAAATCCTCATTCTATCTGCTGTATTAAACAGTTGGCCACTCTCTCCTTCCCTCTAGATTTCTGTGACACCGCTCTCTCTCTCAATTCTTCTACCAGTCTAACTACTCCTTTGTTAGTTAATCATATAGATCATATATCCTAACTGAATTTTCCACAAACCTTTGTCCTAAGCCCTCCAATCATCTTTCTACATACACTCTTTCACTTGGTGACCAAATCATCAGCCATGAATTTAATTATCATCACTATGCTGATGAATCCCAGATCTATATATCCAGCTCCAGGCTCTCTCCTAGGATTAAATCCTACTATACCGATTGCCTATTGGACAAACTGGATGTCCCAGAGGCACCTCAAACCTACTATGTCCAAAAAAGAGCTATCTTTCTCCTTTTCCAGTACATCCCTCTTCCAAATTTCCCTACTCTTGTTAAAGGTACTATCATTTTTTCAGTCTCCCAGGTTCATTCTTCCTTATTCCCCAGATACAATCAGTTGCCGAATAATGCTGTTTTTACCTCCACAGTATCTTTTGAATTAAATTCCTTCTCACTGCTCACACAGTTACCAACTTAGTTTGGGCCTTTATCACCTCTCAAGTGGATTACTGAAACCACCCACTGATTGGTGTCCCTGCCTCAGATCTCTTCAGTCTATCATCCATACTGCTGTGAAAATGATTTTCCTTGCAGAGAGATTTGACCATGCATGTCACTTCCTGACTCAGTAAATACCAGTGGCTTCCTATTGCCTCTACAATCAAATATATTTAGTTTCTAAAACCCTTTACAACCTTGCCCTAACTTATTATTCCATCCTCATTGTATGTTGGGAGCTACTTGTGAATAACAAGACATGTAGATTCTCTCACTTCAACACATCAAGGCTCCATGATTTCTTCTTTATGGGATTCCTCCCACAAAATTAGAATTTAGGCCTTATATAAGACTTAGAGCAAGGGACCTTAAGCTTTCTTCCATGTCCCCAGATACATGCAGGTTTCTCCCAACTCCAGTCCATCCACCAGTCAACTATCATTGTGATCTTTCCAAAGCACAGATTAGACAATACTATCCCCTAATCCTGTTCAATAAATAACAGTGGCTCCTTATTACCACCAGGATGAAACATAAAATCCTCTGGCTTTTAAAGTCCTGCATAAACTGATCCTTTGATATCTTTCCAGTCTTCTTATACTTTAGTCCCTTTTATGTACAATATAATCTAGTGACACTGGCTCTTAACTGTTCCTTGCATCTGACACCTCATCTCCTGACTGTGCATTTTCAATGGATGTCCCTCATGCCTGTAATTCTCTCTCTCCTTGATTCCACTTCCTGGTTTCCTTCAAATCTCAACTAAAATACTAAGCATTTCTTAATGTCCCACAATGCTGGTTCTTTTTCTTTGTGATTAATTCCAATTTTATTTGTGCATATTTTGTTTGTAATAGTTGTTTGCATATTGTCTTCCCTAGTAGATCCTGAACTGCTTTCTTTGTTTCCCCCTTCTTTGTTCATATTCCCAGCCCTTAGCACAGTGCCTGGAATGTAATAGGCACTTAAATATCTGTTGACTTCACTTAAGTTATGGACTCATTTGGCAGTCTAGTAAAGCCTGTGAATCCTGTCTCAGCTAATGTTTTCAGATGTGTAAAAGAAAATACATAGCAGTACAAAGGAAACCAACTATATTGAAATATAGAAATCAGAATGTATTTTGCAAAGCAAGTTCATGTACCCCACATTATGAACTCCTGCCTTTGAGAGGTACCCAAGGCTCTGAGAGTTTAAGTGATTTGATACACAGGTAGGATGTATCAGCTATCTTAGTCACTCTAGCATGCCTCTTCACATGACAAAGTAATATGACTAAGAACCAAATGAGCGGCATGGACAATAAATGATACAGGATTTCGGAGAAGAGCAGTCTGAGTTGAATTGAAAGAAGTTCACAAAAGGCAGGGAAAGAAGAGAGAGGCAATTTAGAAAAAAAATGCAGGGACGTTATAGAAAAGTACAATGGGGAATATGTGTGGTAGACTTGGGGAGTAATAAATAGAGTATTTTTGGGGGGGGAAGGCAAAGGAGTTTTTTGTATTTATTTTCTGGGTAAACTTGGACAAGTCACTGGTCGGAGAGGCCTTCTGTTTTCTCATTTCTAAAATGATGGGTTTGGATACGCCGACATCTATGTTTCTTTCCAGATCTATATTATGATCTTATGATTTCCCAATTTATATGGACTGCTATAGGAAGTTCAAAGAAGAGGATCTCAGATCTTTCCCTTATTCCAATATTACAAATCACTCCAATCTCTTCCTTAAGATAAGTTCCCTCCTGGATTTTTCTAGGCAACATTTTGTCAGACCAGTTCTAGTTCCTTGTCATATCCAAAGTAATAAAATTGAATTTATTTAAATATATTCTGTACTTCAGGCTTGTTTGGCTAAGAATGGGTCTTTATATACTACCTTACCCTGCCATTCTGCCAAACCTCCAGATTAAGGGGATTTGTTTTATGAAGTTTGGATTCAGTCAAAAGGCTTCATTTGAGGACCCAGGGGGCTATGTGTGGCCTCGAGGTCACAGGTTCCCCACTCCTGAGCCTGTCATATCACTTCAGTGTCCTCCACATTAACATGGTATTCAGCACATGTTACATGACTGGTAAAGTTGATGATGAGGAGGAAGAAGAGCAGGCATTGATCCGTGGTAGTATATTTACTCTAAGGGACCCAATCAAAGAAAGTTGCTAAGAAATACTGGCAAGGAGAAGGCTGACTTTAGGAAAGCTGGATTAGAATCCCCACTTGACCACTTACTAGCACTCATTACCTATGTGACCTTGAGTAACTCATGTAATCTTTCTAAGTTTGAGTTTTTAAATTTTGTAGTGAGGGACTTGAATTGAGTTAGCACCTACCTTCTGGCCTTGTAAGGATCAAATGAGATTATATTTGTAAAGTGGAAAATAGTACAAAATGTGAAGTACTCTATAAATGCTAGTTATTGTTATTGTTATTATTACCATCATCTACAGGCCATGAATGGTGGCCTAAGTCTTAAAGACAGTGATGAATGCAGATTAGTGGAGATGATCAAAGAGTACCTTTGAGATACTCATGATGCTTATGAGCACAGGCATGGAGAGGTATCAGTAATACACTTGCTTGAAATAATGAGACGTGCTTGTATAGAATGGGGAGTGGGGAAGGATTTTAGGAGCTTAACAGATATGAAGTGAGGACTGGAACATGGTGCAGTGTGTAGGGGCACTGGTTCTGACTCCATAAGACTTGGTTCAGGTCTTGGTTTATATATTTCCTGTGTCACTATACATAATAAGTATCTTCACCTCTCTGAGGCTCAAGCAGAAAAAAAGTGATGATATTTGTACCCTCTACCTTGCAGAATTGTAGTGAGGAAAACAGTATAAATCTTAAATCATCACATCAAAGTGAGTCATTACTGTTACTGTGTGTGTGTGTGTGTATAGTGTGCATAGACAAACATATATGTGTATACCCACATATGTATATACATATATTTATATATGCATATACATACATATGACTCTCTGAGTTGTATGTGCCACGAATGAAGCCATTTCACATGAAGATCGTATGTGTGTTTATACATATATTTATACATGTGTATGTGTGTGTCTGTGTGTGTGGAGAGAGAGAGAGAGAGCATTTGCATTGAATGAGGCCAGTAGACACTACGTGAATTAGATGGCCTCTGAGATTTCTTCTGGCTCTAAAGCTATGATGCAATGAATTTGAGGCAGTGGATTTTAGTTAGATTTGGTACTAGAAGGCCCTTTACATTCTTGAGCACCCCCATCCAGTTTTATGCTTTCTACTGTCCGGGTCACTTGGAATGAATGATGGTTTTGTACTAAGTACCAGTTTCATTCTTTCAACCACAGGGAGAAAGAGATTTTGGCAAAACTTTTTTGGACAGAATTTATTTACAAGAGTTAACCCATGCCCTTAAGTTGAAGGGCAGAAAACTTCCTTTTTCTCCCTTCATACCTTCGGTCAACCTCATTCTTTTACCCTTCTTTATTACCTCATCTTTTCTCATTCTTAAACTACTCCATGTCTCTCTTCTTTTCTCTTTAAGCAATGCCTTCTCATTTTTCTCAAGTCTACACTTCCTGCTTCAGTGGTCCTTCCTGATCCCTCACCCTCTCTCCATTCATCATCCTAATGCTTTTTCCTAACGACTTTCAACTTTATATTCTCTCTTTCTGTTAAACTCTATATTAAAGTGAGTATGAGCAACACTCTCTCCTCTCTCTGCTTGATCTTTAAGGATGGGCCTCCTGGGCTCCTGGAGGGCAAGAGGCAGAAGTACTTATGGGCTGCCAAGGCTAAAGGGGTCCAACAGAACTCAGACCTGAAATAATTGCAGGTTTCCTCCAGCTTCTTGACTTAAGCTTTCCTCACCTCTGGGGGACTCTGATTAGTATTCTAAAAGAGTGCTCTCTGATGGAATTAGTGGGAAACCAGACTGTCAATTTATTTATACCCAGCCTCAGGGCATAACCACTGTGCCTGTTTAAAGTTATTGAGATGCAGAGAATACTGTGTATATATATACACATATTGACTGAAGGTGAGGTTTAGAGTGGAAATCCATTGCCCTATGGGTTGGAAAGTGACTAACAGTGGGAAAGAGAAATACCCCCAAATAGAGATGGTGTTATTGTTTTTGACATTTGACATTGGGCGTTGTTTTTTTCAAAACTGCTATTAATAGCTTCCCCTAAAATGGAAAATCCTTTATACATAATTCTAGTGTCCCTGCCAGGGTTCTTCTGGTCAGAACGTACTTTACCCTAGTGACTTAATTCAGAAGGCTAGTGCAGAACCCCTACCATTCCATAAATGCTGCCTAGATCAACCAAAGTATGCCATTAATGGATATGTTCATCAAAAGTAGGAACTGACAGTGGGTATGCCTTTATGATAATGGGATATTTTGATACTCTGGCAATGTCAACTGGATTTTTGGCTTCTGACCCTCAGCTTATATCTTAACCTTTGACTTAGCTGAGAATATTCTCATTTTGACTTTTGTTTCCTTAGTTATCTACCAAGCACACAGTAGGTAACTCATAAACTTATTTATTATTAAATTAACTAATACTTAATAATTTAATTAAATTTATTTCTTCATGGATCTTGCTTTTTAGTTTCAGGCTACAGAACTGCTATTTTACCACAGGTCTCTGTCTCAGTTTATGACCATATATCTTGGGGTCATAATATCACAGATTACAAACCTAAAGCCTTTGAGTGGGTAGGCCAGGGAACTTGACCTGATGTGAAGTAGGAGGTTGGATTTTTAAAAAATGTGGGATTTTCAAGGTGAGAAATATTCTATAGTTAGTATGTGAAAATGATACATACAGTGTTTCTATGTTGTTGTTCAGTAGTTTGGTCATTTCTGACTCTTTGTGACCCCATGGATCATAGCACACCAGGCCTTTCTGTCTTCCACTAGCTCCTAAAGTTTATCCAAGCACTTGCTTCCATGATACTACCTATCCTTCTAATTCTCTACCCTCCTTTTCTCCTTTTGCCTTCAATCTTTTCCAACATCAAGTCTTTTCCAATGAGTCCTCTCTTCTGATTTTGTGGCCAGATAAGCTTCCACATCAGTATTTGACCTTCTAAGAAATAGTCTTAATTAATTTATTTAAGTATTGGTTGATTTGATCTCCTTGCTAAAATGTTTCTTTGCTTGTCTTCCTATCTGTTATACCTGGGTTTTTTTTTTTGAGGCAATCAGGGTTAAGTGACTTTCCCAAGGTCACACAGCTAGTGAGTGTAATGTGTCTGAGGCCAAATTTGAGCTCAGATCCTCCTGACTCCAAGGCCGGTGCTCTATCCACTGATCCTCCTAGCTGCCCCTTGTAATACTTGTTTTGAGAGCTTCTCATGTGACCCCAAAGAGCGAGGTACTTGTTGTGGAAATTTTCATTTCTTTGACTCATTTTTTCTACCCCAATAATTTTGAAATACTATTTGATATCACCTAGAGGGACATCTTAACTCTGTGTGTGTGTGTGTGTGTGTGTGTGTGTGTTTGTGTGTGTGTACATGTGTTATGGACTCCTTTGGAACTTTGGTGAAGATTTTCTACCTCTTTTCAGAATAATGTCTTTAACTTCATAAAATAAAATACATAAGATTACAAAATATAATATTGATAATTATTATATAGTTTTCAAAATTAAAAAGTAAAAATAAAACCCTTGACTTAGAGCAGCAGCCCCAACTCTCCTGTGAGCACCAAGTTAAAAAGGCTTAAAGAATAAACAAGTTTATTTACAGATCATAGAAAACAAATGGAACTCATACAAACTCAAAGGAAATAAAGACCCTCAGCCCCTTATTACAACCTTCCCTAGAGTCCCATACATTTAATTATAGTCATTGCCTGGATAGGCCTCCTTCAGGTGTTGGTGATAGTGTAGCTCCTCAGGAGGCCTCTTCTGCTGAGATTAGTTCTCTTTGGCCTTCTTCCCCATGAATCCTCCTGAAGTCTGCATAGTGCAGATTGCCATTCTATTATTATCTCTCCTTAGATAGTAGGATGATCATTCCCTGCTATGGCCCCCTTGTGGTCTGGTATAGCATCACTTGGCATTTTGTCCCCCTAAATGGATTGGCTTTCTTCTTACACACTTGGTGGTTTCCAAGTAAGAGTCCAATCCTTTAGTTATACTCCTTCTTTAATTTGGTATAGGTTGCTTGTTCCTGGGTGGCTTTCACTTTGGGGACTGTAAATATGTTTCTCTTATGCTATGAGTGTTCCTTTTTTGGGAAGGCTAGACAAAGAAAAATAAAATTAGAGTGATTCAGCTGCAATGAATCTATGTTGTGAGGTCAGTGAGTACATCACCTTAGATTGTATCTTCTCAGCCATTTACTTTTCTAAAGGAATATTGCCACCAGGAGTCATAGGACCTCTTTATTAATTCAGTTCATATTTTGCTGTCTGCTTATTCTTTAAATATATCTTATTTTTATCTTCATCCCTTGGAGTATAGAAATATCATGGCATACTGGCTGCAAAGCTCAATGCTACTTCTAACACATACTGGATGTGCATCCCTGGACAAGTCACTTAATCTCTCATTGCTCCAGACAACACTAAGTCTATAAGTTGGAGAGAAACTGATGATCTGAATTTGGTAGAGAGTTCTCTCACTCTTGAGTTTCCTATATCAATGAAATCCCAGATCTAGTCCCTATCCTTATACTTTATCATGGAATGAAAGTTATAAAAGGACAAGAACTCCATCCAGAATCATCTTTGCCTACTGTCTAGCATAGTCTACTAGGTTCTTGATAAATTCTTTTAGAACTCAATGGAGAAGTGAGGAGGTTCTATATAAGGACTTTAGGCTTCTAAGAGAAAGGCATCACACTTAAGATATACATTGCAACCTCTCCATTATGTTATGCTAATGGTCATGAGCCTGCCTCATGAGTGAAGCTGCCATCTAACCAAAGTCCTTATATGATTTCACTAATTAAATTCTCTTGATGGAATTCCAAGATTGACCTTCCTTATACTAAATTCTGAAAAGAATTCTCATATTGACAATCCAGTTTACATATAATCTTTTACAGGAGGGTTGAATAATGTTATCCAGATTGATTAAGACTCTTTCCGATGGAAACTCTTTCTACCCAAACAGGCAGTATCTCTCTCCCCAAATCTAGAACTTCCTAGATAATTCCTAGTGAGTAGTCTGAGTTTGAGTTGAAGTGACTTGTACAGAGTAAAATAATAACAGAGGTGGAGTTTGGAACCAGGTCTTCACTTTTGCTGACCTGGTCTTATTAAGCTAAGAAAAATGTAAACAAATATTGCTTCTACCCAGATATCTCCTGGAAAAAATTTCCCCTTACTTCTTCCCCAGGCCTACAAGATTTTCATATTGAAATCTCTCCTCTTCCTCTCCCCTACCCTGTCACTCTCACTTATAAAGAGACCAGGTAACTGAGGATCAGTCTCTGCTTTTCTCCCTGTTCTATTCGGCTTAACTCCTAAGTTATAACTAGCCCCTTGGTGACAAGAAATCTCTGGCCCTACTGAGAGAGGCAGGGAGGCTACTGTCACCAAATGTATTTTCAATATTTAACTTGATCTATATTCTTGCAAGAGTACCATTAATTCTATAATGACTCTCTGAATTACATGTGCCATGGATGATGCCATTTCACATGAAGATCAGTGTTGTTTTTGATGCCATGTTTAGTAATTTGAAAAAAATTCTGTCCTCTCCAGCAGAAAAGTATCAGGGACTCAGTAATATCTGTAAATGAGTCCCCAAAGTTACACTTAAGTTGACAAAGAGTTCAAGTGTCTTAGGGGCAAGGGTTTGAGCACTAAATAATCTGAAGTTTCAGACTTACTATATATTTTAGTTTATGTGAAGAATAAATAAATGATCTCAGTCAACAGGAAACTTGAAAGTCAATTGACTGACCAGACAGGAGTCCTGAGGTCCTCATGTATGATGCCACTAGAACAACAAAAAAAGTGTAGAGATAACCAAAATGAATTCATTCTACTCAATAAAATCCAGAGGTGATGAACAGTTTGTGATAGGAAGATGTTTCCAAGCCATTTCTGAGTCATTTTGTAGTGACCTGTACCTGGTTTATACAACCACGTTAAATAACCTGGTATTTTGTGTTCTTTCCACTTTCAGCTTCATACAATTGACCCCAGATTGAACCTGTGAGCTTACCTAGCTTTCATGAGAAATGTTGGTCACTAGGGCAATTGGATAAGAGTTTATGAATGGATTAATAAAATCCAAAACCACCAAAAAACAGAACAAAACAGCCCAACAACTAAAAATCTATGCCCTACTAATAGTACAGAGGGAGATGACATATTGGGCAAAACAAAACAAAACAAAGAAAAAAAAAACCAAGAAAACAATTACTCCATTTGAAGTCAGAAGACCTGGGTTCTAGTCCCAACTCCATGACTTACTTCTGTTTGAACATAAGTGAGCTGCTTTACAAAATCGTAGAATTTGAGATGGAAGGCTCCTCGGAGTCTGACCCATATATAAATATGAATGTGCTTTACAGTATCACTTCTATGTGATCATTTGGCCTCTGCCTGAAGAATTCCTGAAGTTGTCTAGAATATCCTAGGCTAGAGTAGGGTGGGGTAGAAGAGTGGCTTGGATCAATAAAAGAAGGGCAATGACTTAGAAAATCCTTGGGCCTGTTACCTCACTGGTATCACAATATTATGCACACTGTGCCTACCACCACCACCACCGATCAACTGCGAACAGAGTACATGGGCTGATTTTGTACAGAAGAATGTGATCTGTGGGAAACTAGGTTTGCTTATAAGTTTTGAGGGAACCTGGGCCATGAAATCTTCTATGTTTGAATCTCTCTAGTAAATAATATAGTAGTACTATATATAGTAGTAATACATGTAGTAGTGATACAAATCATAGAGTAATAATAGTTTCGTAAATTTCTGTTGAACTGTATAAGAGCTGCCGTTTGGTGGGTGAGATGCCAGACCTGAAGTTAGTTAGGTGTGGTTTCAAATTTCACCTTTGACATTTAATAGCTATGTGACCAGGGACAAGTCATAAAATCTTCCTAA
Organism: Vombatus ursinus; assembly: GCF_900497805.2. NCBI lineage: Eukaryota > Metazoa > Chordata > Mammalia > Diprotodontia > Vombatidae > Vombatus > Vombatus ursinus. The sequence goes on along the minus strand of NW_020948983.1, from coordinate 32,783,548 downwards.
ATCTATTTCCTCATCTGCAAAGCAGGGATAACAGTGTGGTTGGGAAGCTTAGATAAGAAAATGTTCATGATGTACTCTGCAAGCTTTAAAATGCTACATAAATATCAGTGTGCATTGTGATTATTTTTACTATTGTTACATTTTAGGATTGCCACACACTTTGCATACACTGGCTTATTTAGTCCTCCTCTTTCAAACAGAGATTATAATGCAGTGTCAGTTTATACATATGACAGTGCCTTGTGTATAATAAGCACTTAACACATATTGATTGAAATTAGTTGAAGTTAGCTGAATTGAATTGAATTGAACTCAGACAGGCAGTCTGGCATCCTTACTTCTAGTTCAGGAGTCTTTCCACAAACTCTCAAGAATGTCATTCATTCAATAAGCATTTACTTGAGCACTTATTAAGTGTCGGGTTCTATGCTAAGTGCTATAGATAATGGATAAATATTTATTAAATACTTACTGTGTGTAAAGCATTGTGTTAAGTACTGGAGATATAAGCAGAAAAGACATCCTTTTCTCTCAAGAAACTCACATTCTAACATAAGGGAAAGTTTTCAGCTATGTCCGATGAAAAATTCTCATGGTCCTTAGGATGCCGCAGCAAAGCAGATGTTAATGCTCCTTATTTAATGTTATTTCCACTGATAATATATCAGTTTCTGATGCTGAGCCATTTGACAATGCCAAGGACTTTGGTAGTAAGACTTTTTGTTTGTTTGATTTTTTTTTCTGTCATTAGTAGCTGTATCTATAGTACCTTTAGGAGCAGTGGCCTGGCTGTATCTCCTCCATGTCCTGTCATCTAGACAGGCACTTAGAGGTTCTTGTCTAAGGGCACTGAGCTGGAAGCTTTGCTGTTCCCAAGGCTTTTGGTTTCAGCGTCCTTTATTATCCCCGACAGCGTCAAAGGGGGAGATGATGATCAATGCCATGGTGGTGATTTGATTTGCCTGCCACATACTGCTTCCTGTTTTTCCTTTAGGGTACTTTGCATCTTTAACTAAGCTGGCTTGACTGCCCCATGTTGTCACACAGGCTGCTACACAGGCTAGCAGTTGGTGTGAATGGCTGGCTCCTTCTCCATACGAATTGCTTCTCTGATTAATGGCTGGGAGGGATGGGATGGAAGTAGGAGTAGGAATGGTGGTATGTGAGGAGGGAAGTGCTGCCACTCTGAAGACTTCTGTACCTCTCTTCCTCTTGATTGCAGTTGTTTATCAGTTGCTGTTGGTAGAGATGAGGAAATCTCCCCAACACACACACACACACACACACACAGAGACACACACACACTGCTCCCAAGGGGCTTACATTGTTTCTTCTTTTTGTTTTTCTTGTTCTTTCTCTTCATCTTCCTCTTCTTCCCCTACACCCACTCTTTTCCTTTCCCTCCTTCTAATCAACCCCCAAATAAATCTGGATGTCTGCCATTTCCTTCCCAATGGGATAGATAATGGTGTTTCTTCTCTATAGCTCATCAATGAACTTCTTCACAGGAATGAAGCATTTTGTTCCCATCTTCAGGTACCAGCTGCTTTCTGTGAAACTTCTAAGCTCCTGTCACTGACAGTCCTGTTGTCATCAGCCTGCACTTTTCTGAGCAGTCCCAGAATCTGAGAAAGAGATAAACGAGGTTGTAGGAAGAGGGAGCAGAAGGCAGGAATGATGCGGACTGTTTCCATTAAAAATAAAATATTTCTCTTTGTTTGAAGGGAACAAAGTCTGTTAACGAAAAATCTGCTCACTGGGGTTTCCAGCTGTTCCCTCCTGAGCACTCGGGAATCAAAGAAGTGTGGGCCTGTGGTAGAACAACCCACTCTAAATGCTGCAGCAATTATAGCCCAATGTAGCTCAGCTGTATTACGGTTTTATTATTATTATTTCTCTGCTCATAGAGTCTTCAGGCCTCTCCTCATCCAGAATCAAACCCTAGGGAATCATAAAACTACAGGCAGTGCTTTTGCAGTCACTGCTTGGCAACTTCTAGATTGATTTGAATTAAGCAAGGGGATTTTACAGAACAAGCAAAAACCAATGATACAGTTCAAAAAAGTAGACTTAGAACCCATTTTGCCCCCAGGAAAGAAAGGATTCCCTTGATGTCACTTCTCTACCTCAGGCCCTGAGTAAAGAGGAGGAATGTATCAGCTACTTAAAACAAAAACAACTGAGAAAGCTCAGCATATACTAGTGGGTGACACCTAGGAAAGTGTCCAAGGCAGAGGTGTTGGTCTTTGAGTGGACTTCCGAAATGTAGACTTTCTCATGTATTTAAAAAAAAAATACTTGCAGGAAATGGAATTAATATCAAAGGGTGACATGTTCACTAACTTTCTTTTAACTATGTGACTTATTTCAAGTCAGGCTAATCAAAAGTCTGTGAATTCGGTTCTTGTCAATTCACAGAAAGACATATCAACATATATTTTGGTCTCTGTATTAATGTCTCCTCAACTGCTTATTTGCACTTCAGCAGACTGAACCTTCTTCTTCTTCTTCTTCTTTTTTTTTTTTTACTATCACCGCCTCTATTATTGGAAACTCTGACTTTTAAAATTTTTTTTTTAATTTTTAAAATGTGTTTTTAAAACTTTGGGTTACATATTTTCTCCCTTCCTCCCTCCCCACCCACCCTCATTGAAAAGGCAAGCATTTTGACACAGGTTATATATGTGTAGTAATGTAAAACACTTCCATAGTATTCATGTTGTGAAAAACTAAGTATATTTCCCTTCATCCTATCCTACCCCCCATTTGTTCTATTCTCTCTTTTGACCCTGTCCCTCCTTAGAAGTGTTTGCTTTTGATTATCCCCTTCCCCAATCTGCCCTCCCCTCTATCAACCCCCTTCTCTCTTGTCCCCTTTCCCCCTTATTTTCCTGTAGGGTAAGATAGATTTCCATACCCCATTGTGTATGTTATTCCCTCCTTAAGCCAAATACTATGAGAATAAGATTCACTCATTCCCTCTCATCTTCCCCCATTTCCCCTCCACTGTAAAAACCTTTTCTTTTCTGTTTCATGTGAGATAATTTACCCCATTCTATTTCTCCCTTTTTCCTTCTCCCAGTATAATCCTCTCTCACCCCTTAATTTTATTTTCCAGATATCACCCCTTCATCTTCACCTCACCCTGTGCCCTCTATCTATCTATTTACACATACATATAATTTTTATCCTTCCTACTACCCTAATACTGACAAAGGACTCATGAGTTACAAATATCTCTTTCCCTGCAGGAATGTAAACAGTTCAGCCTTCATAAGTCTCTTATGATTTCTCTTCTCTGTTTACCTCCTCCATGTTTCACTTGAGTCTTGTATTTGAAAGTCAACTTTTCTATTCAGCTGTGGTCTTTTCATCAAAAATTCTTGAAAGTCCCCTATTTCACTAAATGACCATGAAGGATTATACTCAGTTTTGCTAGGTAGGTGATTCTTGGTTGTACTCCTATCTACTTTGCCTTCTAGAATATTATATTCCAAGCCCTCTGGCCCCTTAATGTAGAAGCTGCTAAATCTTATGTTATCCTGATTGTGTTTCCACAATACTTGAATTGTTTCTTTCTGGCTGCTTGCAATATTTTCTCCTTGACATGGGAATTCTGGAATTTGGCTACAATATTCCTAGGAGTTTTCCTTTGGGGATCTCTTTCAGGAGGTGATCGGTGGATTCTTTCAATTTCTATTTTGCCCTCTGGTTCTAAAATATCAGGGCAGTTTTCCTTGATAATTTCTTGAAAGATGATGTCTAGGCTCTTTTTTTGATCAAGAGACCTAAGATAATCTCTTTGCCTCTCCAGGAACTCATAGTAAAATGGGAGGAAACATGTGAAAAACAACGGACCAACAAGATATATATAGGAAAAAATTAGAGGTAATCTCAGAGGGAAATATTCAGATTAAGGAATTAAGGAGGATGGGATAGGCTTCTTGCAGAAAGGGGGCTTTAATTGAGACTGGTAAGAGACCAGGGCAGCCAGGAGGCAGAAATTGGGAGAAAGTTCCAGATATAAGGGACAATCAGTGAAAATGCTCAGACTTTCAAGATTGAGTATCATCTATGCACAACAGCAAGGAGACCAATGTCAGTAGATTGCAGAGAAGAGAGAGAGGAAGAAGAATATAAAGTATAAAATTATGCATAATATATATGTTTGTACACACACATATATAATTTATATATATTTATATTATATATAATAATTTATATATATATTTATATTATATGTAATAGTTTATATACTAAATTATATGTAATACTTTATATATCAATTTATTTATATTATATATTATATTATATATTATATTATTATATAATATATTATATATTATAAATATATATCAATATATTTATATTATATAAATTATATATGTGTGTATATGTGTGTATATATATATATGTATGTATGTGTGTGTGTGTGTGTGTGTGTGTGTGTGTGTGTGTATGTGTGTATGTCCATTCCCCCTCCCCTTTTTCTCCCAACGCATGTATGGGTCCAATAGACAAAATTAAAGAAATGCTTGCTAATTGCTGTAGGTCTCATATTTTCATTTGGACCATAAAACACACATAAATACAGAGATTGTAATACATATCATCTCCTATATATGGCTCATCCCATAATCATTCTTAGTAATTTCAGAAAATTCATATTGATGAACTGTGTGAAAATCTGTCTTTTTCTTTGATCTACTTAAATCCAGCAACCTCCCTTTTCTAGTTAGCCACTTACCATCATGGCTACTAATGGACTATTATACTTATCACTTGGGAATGCCATATCTCCAAGACATCTTTTTTTTTTTTTTTTGAGGCGAGGTTAAGAGACTTGCCCAGGGTCACACAGCTAGTAAGTGTCTGAGGTCAGATTTTAACTCAGGTCTTTCTGACTCTAGGGCCAGTGCTCTGTCCATTGCACCACATAGGTACCCCTCAAGATGGTTTTCATAGCTATACGTAGTCAATTCTAGCCACCTTACTGTCCACATATCACTCCTTTACACTAAGTACTTTTTTTTTCAGCCAAAGACAAGGTTTATTAAAGATCAGCCATGTAGACCAGACTCTTAAGGAATCTGACCATTTATGATGCCTGTCAAGACAGGTGGGCATGAGGAAGTCTCAGCCCCTAAATGGCAGCCAGGATGGAGCTTATATACAGAAAGACTATGGGAGGGATCTAAGAGTGGCCAAGTAGTTTGGGGTGACTGGAGGAGGGGCTGGGAGAAGGGATGTCTTGATGAGAGTAAGCTGGGGTGACTGGAGGAGGAGTTTAGGAAGGATCTTGAAGCTGGGATGACTGGGAGAGGGTCCTGGGAGAACCTTGATGGGAGTGTCTGGGAGATTGAATGGGGTCTGGTTAAGATCAAGGATAGGATAACTATCAAGCCAGTAATAGACAATGGAGGGTTAGACTTTAACTTGGTTAACAAAAAATTGAGAGATTGGGTTTAGGCATTAAGAAAGAGCCAGTTGATAGGAATAGGCTTCCTTGACCAGGTAAAAGTTCAAGTAAGATTCAAGGAAGTTTTTGTTTTTGTTTTTGTTTTTGTTTTTTTTGAGGGGGTGGGCATCTTGGGCTCATACCCCATCATTCACCCCTCAAACAAATGGGATCCAAATTCTTTTGGGGTAAAAAGCAAAGGTCTCAGCTTGTGAAACTACTTCCTGCTGGCAAGGAGCATAGAGCTGTCCCTGCCTTGCTGGATCCTGTTCAAGGGGTCAGACTTCAGAACCCAGATGATACTCTAAGTACTTTTGCCCTTTACAGTTATTCTCATTTCACTTCTTCATTTAACTATCTAGTACCCTAAACTCTCTGAATCCATTGACCTCCTCTCATTTCAACCATATCAAGTCTCCAACCTAGAGTCATACCCATTTTCTGCTTTTATTATTCTTACTTCTCATCCTGGAGAAGGTCATGAACCAAAGATGACTGGGTCCACTCCAATTTCATGCTATGTATGCTCACAGCTATTTAGCAATCCTTTTTATTCTCTGTTCTTGCCCTATTTTATATTCCTTATGGTTACAGTTCTAAACAGTTCCCATATTCTTAAGGACCCTAGGCCCAACCCAAGTACTTTTCTTCCTAATCTTAATAGACACCCACTCCTCCTATATTATTAAGAAGATCAATTCACATAAGTCCCTTCAATTTTCCTCTTTTACATTTCAAAATAGCCATTTTTTTCCATCTCCAGATATCTCTGGATCCATATGGCCTCTACCACATCCAAGTATATTTTACTGTGCTCTACTTCTTAACTTCATTCTCAGAAGGAGTTGGATTATATGATCACTAGAGCTAGACAAAAAAAAAAAAGTACAACCATTCTCTCTTTCATCTTTAATATCTGTTTTCTCTCAACTGTGGACAGGTATTCAAATCTTCTAAAAAATAAAATCCAAGTAAGCAGTAAATTACCTAATTCCCATGTTCCCCTCCAAACAACCATAAATTAATGCCCCCAAACAAATCCTGGAACAGCAGAACCAACAAAAAGACAGGGTGAAACAATCATTTAGCCCAAGAAACTTGAAAGATCAACAAGCAAGGTCAGTCTCACTTATGTAAAAGAGGAAAGCATTTCAGGACAGGAAGCCTCTCAGAAGCCAGCAACAAGCCCTGCAAACCAGCAGGCAATCTTGAATCTTAGTGCAGTGGATCAGGCAAACTCCAACACCAGGACCCCTCATATGCCTCAGCATAGCCAGAGGAACTAGCAGGCAACAACTCCAAGAACTATCATGTGCTTCAGCACAGCCTTGGGCAAATAGGTAAAGACCAGCCTTACCAATGCCTAAGCAAACAGTCATCTATCAGCACCCGCCATGTGCTTCAGCACAGCTCCAGGCAAACAAGCATCCTCCAGAGGCCAGACCTCCACTGCTTCAGTGTTGCCCCAGGGAAATACAGAAACACTCCACCAGCCTCAGCACATGACAGACACCAGCACTAGGACCCCAGCTCAGAACCAGGTAAGCTGCCAGACCCCTACCTCCTCCAGCAGCACCAGCCACCCCTACACTTTCTTAGCACAGTACCAGACACAAGGGTCCCCCAGGGGCCTCAGAGCAACATCAGCACAATACCAAATAAACAGTCTGGGCCTGTAGCCTCAGGCACAAGAAGTCTGAGACAATGCCCTTCCCACCCTGGGAGAAGAGCTCAGATTTAAAACAAAGGAAAAAGGCCAAAAAAAAAAAAAGAGAGAGAGAGATGAACAAACAACAACTAAAAAGAATCTGACAATAGAAAGTTGTTATGGTCCAAGACCAAGACACAAACTGAGAAGAGGACAATAATGTCAAAACATCTATTGGCAAAACCAAAAAGAAAAATGGCAAGTGGTCTCAAGCCCAGAAAGAACTCATGGAAGAGTTCAAAAAGGAGCTTAAAAATTGTAAAAGAGAGGTAGAAGAAAAAGTGTGAAAATAAATGAGAGTGATGCAATAGAATTATGAAAAAAGAGTCAACAGCTTGGAAAAAGAAAAAGAAAACAATTGCTTAAAAAGGAGAATTGGCCAAATGGAAAAGGAAGTATAAAAGCTAACTGAGGAAAACAATTCCTTAAAAGTTAGAATTTGGCAAATGGAAGCTAATGACTCTATGAGACATCAAGAATCAATAAAAGAAATTCAAAAGAATGAAAAAATAGAAGAAAATATAAAGTACCTCATTGGGAGAAAAAAAAACAAAAAACTGACCTGGAAAATATATCCAGGAGAGACAATGTCATAATCATTAGAGTTTGTGAGAACCATTATTAAAAGCGGAACCTGGACAGCATTTTTCAGGAAATTTTCTAGGAAAACTGTCCTGATATCCTGGAACCAGTGGGTAAAATAGGCATTGAAAGAATCCACCAACCACTTCAGGAAAGAGATCCTAAAATAAACAAAACAAAACAAAACAAAAAAACCCAAATATTATAGCCAAATTACAGAACAATCAGGTCAAGGAAAAAAACACTGCAAGTGGTCAGAAAAAATGTAAATATAGGGGAGCCACAATCAAGATTACCCAGGACTTAGCTGCAACATTAAAGGATTTAGCACTCATAGAAAATGATATTCAGGAAGTCAAAGGAGCTAGACAAGGATGAGGAACCTGCAGCCTCAAGGTCATATGTGGCCCTCTAAGTCCTCAAGTGTGGCCCTTTGAATCCAAACTTCACAGAACAAATCACCTTAATAAAAGGATTTATCTGTAAAACTTGTACTCAGTCAGAAGGCCACACCCACAGACCTAGAAGGCCATATGTGGCCTCAAAGTCACAGATTCTCCACCCCTGAGCTAGGACTTCAACCAAGAATCACCTCACTGGGAAAATTAAGCATAACATTCCAAGGGAAAAAAATGGTCATTCAATGAAATAGAAGGCTTTCAAGCTTTCATAATCAAGAAGCCCAGAATTGAACAGAAATTTTGATCTCCAACATCAAGACCCAAGAAAAGCCTAAAGTTAAAAAAGTTAAAAAAGAAAAAGGAAACATAAGGGATTTGATGGAGCAGAACTGTTTACATCCTTACATGGGAAGATGGTACTTGGAATTCTTAAAAATTGTACCACTAATTGTATAGCTAGAATGAATATACATAGACAGACGGTACAAGTATAAAGTGAATTTGAAGGAATAACATAAAAAAGTAATTAATGGATGAGAAAGAGGAGTACACTGTGTACAAAAGGAAGGGAGATGTAGAATGAGGTAAATCATTTCACATGAAGAGGTGCGAAAAACCTATTACAGTGGAGGGAAATATTGGAGAGTGGGTGATGGGCATTGCTTTAACCTTACTCTCATCAGTATTGGCCCAAAATGGAATAATATACCCAATCAGCTGAATATAGAAATCTACCTTATCCAACAGGAAAGCAGGAAGGGAGGAGATTAAGTAAAGGTGAGGGAAGGGGACTGACAGAAGAGACGGCAGAATAGACGAAAAGTAGACAGAAGTAGAACACTGTTGAGGAGGGAAAGGATGAAAGTGGAGAGAAGACAAAGAGGAGGAAAAATAAGATGGAGGGAAATACACAGCTAGCAATTGTATCTGTAAATGTGAATGTGATAAATTTTCCCATAAAATGGAAGTGAATAGCAGAGTGGATCAAAAACAGAATCCTACAATATTTTGTTTACAAGAAACACACTGGAAGCAGAGACACACACAGAGAAAAGGTAAAAGACTGGAGTAGAATATATTATGCTTCAGCTGAAGTTAAAAAAAGGGGTAGCAATCCTGATCTCAGACAAAGCAAAAGCAAAAATAGATCTAATTAAAAGAGATAAGGAAGGAAAATACACCTTGCTAAAGGGTACCATGGACAATGAAGTAATATCAATACTAAACATATGTGCACTAAGTAGTATAGCATTCAGATTGTTAAAAGAGAAGTTAAGTGGGTTACAGGTTCATGATCAAACAAGAGATAGAGAGCATTACAAAATGTAAAATAGATAATTTTGATTATATTAAATTAAAACAAAAACTTTGCACAAACAAAACCAATGCAACCAAGATTAGAAGGAAAGCAGAAAGCTGGGAAACAAGCTTTGCAGCAAGTGTCTCTGATAAAGGTTTCATTTCTCAAATATACAGAGAACTGAATTTAGAAGAAAACAAGCCATTCCCTGATTGATAAATGATCAAAGGATATAAACAGGCAATTTTCAGATAAAGTAATTAAAGCTATCTATAGGCATATGAATGAATAATCTAAATCACTTTTGATTAGAGAAATACAAATTAAAACGACTCTGAGATACCTCCTCATACCTATCAGATTGGCTAATATAACAGAACAATAAAATGATTCATGTTGGAGAGGATGTGGAAAAATTAGGACATTAATGTATTGTTGGTGGGGTTGTGAACTGATCCAATTATTCTGGAGAGCCATTTGGAACTATGCCACAAGGGCAACCAAACCGTGCATACCCTCTGATCCAACAATACCACTTGTTAGGATTGTGTCCTAAAGATATCATAAAAAAGGGAAAAGGGCCTATATGTTCAAAAAACATTTATAGCAGCTCTTTTCATAGTGGCAAAATATTGGAACTTGAGGAATGGCTGAGCAAGCTGTGGTTTATTAATGTAATGGAATACTATTGGGCAATAAGAAATTATGAGGAGGTAGATTTCAGAAAAACTGGAAAGATTAGTGAAAACTGATGCAAAGTGAAATGAAAACAACCAGAAAAATATTGTACTTAGTATCAGTAACATTATGTGATGATCAACTATGAGACTCAGCTCTTCTCAGCAATACAATGTTCTAAGAGAAGTGCAAGGGACTCACAAAGGAAAATGTTATCTACATCCAGAATAAAAACAAGCAAACAAACAAACTGGTAGACTCTGAATGCAGATCAAAGCATACTTTTTTCATTTGGTGTATTCTTTTTCATGTTTTTTTTTTCTCTCTCCATCAGCTTCTTTCACAACTGTAAATAGTATGGAAATATGTTTTACATGATAGCATACGCACAACCTGTATCAAATTGCCTACCATTTTAGGAAGAGAGGAGCAGAGGGAGGAAAAGAGGGAGAAATTTAGATCTCAGAATCTTATAAAAATAAATGCAAAAAATTGCTTTGCCATATAATTGGGAAAAAAAATAAAATACTATTAAAATAATGTAAAAAAATAAAATAAATACCTTTGGGAAAATAAAATAAAATTCCTTTTTGAAATGTTAAGCTATTATGTTATTTTTGCATTTTTTTCACCACAAAACTCCTTGAAAATGTATTCTATTCTTTATGCCTCTATCTATTTACTTCTCAACTCCTTGCCATCTGGCATCCATAACTCTAGTATGGTAGCTTTCTCAAAGGTCACCACTCATATAGCCCATTATCTTAACTACTCTATAGAATTCAAAATTATCAATTATCTGCTGATTAAACTTCTCCTCCCTTGGCTTCTATGACACTTGAATGTCCAGGTTTTCCCACTGCCTCTGTGTCACATCTTTGCTGATCCCACTTTCTCTTTCTGACAATTGAATATAGGAGTATCCCTGAGGTTTAGCCCTTCATTCCTCTGAACTTTCTATTCATTTTTTGTGATTTTTCCATTATCTTTACTTGAATGATCACCTCTTAAGATAATAGGATTTACAGCTAGGGAAGACCTTAACAATCTAATCTGAATCTAAAAAGTATTTATGAAAGACCTATGTATACTTTGTAAGTGATCTGAGACTGCCAGCTCAGGACTATTTGAATTCAAGGGTCTCAGATGATTTGTGACCTAGGGGGTTCAGCTTGATGGTATCTTAAGACACAAAGTATCCTTCAACAAGTATGTACCAGACTTCAAAGCATAGTAATAAATGGTTTGACATCTCAAGGGCTACTGGGATATCCTATTACCATTTACCTTAAATCTCTACCTGCTTTTTTTAGGTCCATGTAAGAAAAACTCATTCTTTGATTTCTTTCCTTATTTCCTTATTCTGCACATTTCTCCAGCTTGTCCATTCTGGTATAAAAGTCTTCAAGCTCTTATCCATTAAACTTCATGTCTCCCATCTTTAAAAAGCAATCAATCAATCAAACAAAAATAAGTATCTCTCATCTTACCTTATCAAGGCTTCTTTTCTAGACTAGATGGTCAAAGGTTTTGGCCTTCCTCAACTGTCTGGGTTGAGCAGCCGTCTTTGCCCTATAATGCCCATATCTATTCTATCAGACAAAAAAAACCAAAAAAATAAATCTTTAAGAAAAAGGAAGAAACATTTAAAAAGTGGGGAGAACTAATCAGAGACCTCCAAAATTCCTTTGTAGAACAGTTCTTAATTTGGAGCAGGTGCACATTATATATGACATAGATGACATGTTGTAAACAGAAATAAACTCCTCTGGGGAAGAGATCATGTTGTGGTTATCCACTGTGGAGTGCTTATCACAGTGTGAGAACTCTTGAAATTCTGCCTTCTATGTGATAACTGGTGGTAGCAGGTGGATGATAGGTCCATTGGTGCCTAAGTCTGTGGGAAATGTGGTAGGAAATGTGGAAAAGCATACAAGACCAAATCAGCACCATAGTGGCTTTAGCATCCCCAGGTATCTTTGCTGGTTTTTTGAGGCACCAAATATTTGAGAAAAAGATATGCTTATCTGTTGAGGAATGGCTAATGGTACATTCTTATAATATAACACTACTTTACCATTTGAAGGGATGAATATGATAGAGAGGAGAAGACTTCTATGGACTGATTCAAAGTGAAGCAAGCAGAACAAGGAAAAATAGGCATGATGGCTACAACAGTATAAATAAAAAAACCAAAACTGAATGTTACAGAAGTAAAATGATCAAGATTGGCCACAAAGAAGTAATATAAGAAGGTACCACACCTTCATATTTCTTTGCAAAAATGGGACACTATGGTTGTGGAACATTGTTTACAATGTCAGACTTTTTAATGTATTGCTTACTTTTTAAAAATTTTTATTTTTAGGCAATTGGGGTTAAGTGACTTTCCCAGGGTAACGCAGCTAGTAAGTGTCAAGTGTTTGGTCTGAAGCTGGATTTGAACTCAGGTCCTCCTGACTTCAGGGCTGGTGCTCTATCCACTGCGCCACCTAGCTGCTCCTATTGCTTACTTTTTATTAATTGTTTCTGTACCTCAAACTTTTTTCATTCTTTGATGTAAGAGATAGGTTTCTAGCATAGGAAGAAGGAAGGAAATATATTGAGAAATTAAGATGATATAAGAAACAAAAAGGTATCAATAAAATGATATTTAAAAATGATTGCTGGGGAGATAAACTGGAAAAGAAAAAGCCATTCCCTGAAGCATTCACTACAAGGAAAAGAGTGACTCCTTGGCACATCACTGTATGTACCCCATAATACTGTATCAGGATCCTGGTTCACATTCAAAATCATTTATAGAGACGTATGGATAAGTTATGAACATTCACCAAGAAACAGACTCATGGAAGGCCCAGCATAGAATTTGAAATACAACTCATTCCACTAGCCCTGCTACTTCTGAGACTATAAGGGGCCTTTTTGCAGTTACTAGGGAAACAATTGTTAGTAATGTTTTTGGAAGCTTAGGCTGAAGAGAGGGACACAGAGAGGACTTTGTGCTGAAGGAGCCCATCAAGTGAAACCTGGTTGGAGGGACCAAAATGTTCTATGATTGATTCTGTCCTCAGCATGAAAGCATTAGAGTCCATTTGATGGTGTCGAAAAGTAGCAAAGCTGAGGGAGCCTCACCATCATCACTCTCTCTTTTCTTCTTTGCTTCCCATTAGAGTATACTTATCTGGATGGCTGGATTGACTTAATCTTTGCCTTCCAACTAGATTTGTATCAAAGTGAGGCAAGCTTAAGTGAAGTTTAAAGACTAACCTGAATGTTTCCCCAAATCTGTTTAAATTTCCAAATGTTTTAAGTCTTTAAAGTCACAGAAGGTATCTTGAAGGGTTCTCTACTCATCTCTGTTGGCATTTCTGAGGAAAGTCTGTCCATCATTGGATTCTCTCCTGAACTTGGGTAGCAGACAAGTTATTCCAACCAAGAAGGAAAGCATTGACCTGTGGACCTAAAAGAAATTAGTATGAGTCTAATGGAAATCAGGCAGTCAGCCTAATGGTAATTGGGCAGAGTGCCTGAGAAAGTGAATAGATACTGCTTCTAATTTCATGTGCTTTTCATGATGACCTGTGGTTAATAGTGGATGACTATTTTCTGAAGGGACATCGGCAGCAACAATAGCAGTCAATAATTTTGATGTGTTCACAATTTGTAGTGCACTGTGCTGTATTCATGTGTTTTCTTCTGCTACGGATAGATGACAGAATTATAGTACTTGGCCTTGGCGAATGTAAATAGGCCAATACTAACTCCATGGGACAAATAAAATATTTTAAACTAATTAAATTCAGAAAATTTATTTTAGGATTTGGATATATATTTAGATAAATCTAACCTTTCATACTATTGTAATTCAATTAATATCCTCGAGGATGCTGCCTCAAATTACAACAAAATTATAATAAGAATAACCACAATGATAACCACCACCACCCAAGATCATCAACCTTTGAAAATATGAAGGCATGCTATCATGTCCTAGGACCCTTGCTATCCTAACTGTATAAAAATATGGACTATGCTTCCTCATTTTTTTATATTGAGATACAGTGGGGCATAGAGAGATGAGTGCTAGATTCAGAGTCAGAATGACCCATGTCTAACTCCAGCTTCAAATGCATATTAGCTGTGTGACCATGAGCAAATTACTTAATGCCCTTTGGTTTCCTTATCTATAAATTAGGGGAAAGGAATATGTTTAGTGTCTGCCTCACTAGGTAGTTGTGAGACAAAAAAACAAACAAAAAAAACCCCACAACATTTTGATAACCTAAGTGCTTCATAAACATGAGCTATTTTATCCTCAGTGCACTGTCACGCTGTTCACAGGAGTTCAATACATATCAAATGATGACCAAAATAGAAACTACTCCAAAATTTGCCATTATAGAGTCCTAGAAAACATCAGCTTGGGCTAGATGTATACTAAAGCAGTGTTTATGTAGGTTTAAAAAAAATCTATTAATCTATTCACGTATTCATTTAGTCACTCCACATTCCACACTCAGGGTGGAGCAAAGTAACCCTCTTATTTGTCTTACTCCTGATCTAGCTCTACTTTGGGGTTCTCATACTCTATATATACTATACAGATTGGTATACCCTGTCCATTTCCCTTAAATCCCATTTCCTCTCCCACCTTATCATTTTGTTGCTTATGCCTTCATAAATTCCAGCCCTATATTATTCCCACTCCCCTCTTTTTCCACTTAGACTCATTTTTACTAAATGTTAGAGAAAACTCAACTAAGCTTTCTCAAACTGAGTCAGACAGTAGTTAAGTGAGAAAGCTAAGCAACTGTGTTTGCTGGATCTACTTTAAATTTGTGTTATCTAACTTCATCTTAGGCAATATCCTATGAGAGACCTTGTCTTGTGTCAGAAAGTTCTGGGTTGAAGTCCTGCCTCTGGCATATACTAACTGTTTGTCCCTGTGCAAATCACTTGTTCTCCCAGTTTCCCAGGCAGCTTTGTGAGATTATCAGATCACAACATGCAGAAAAGGTGCTGATCTGAATTGATAGAAGAAATTCATCATTGGGAGCATTCTACATAAATGAAATCACAGGAAGTCTTGGGTTCAAATATGTCCTCAGATACTAATGGTGTAATCCTGGACAAGTCACTTAACTCAGTTTTTCTCATCTATATAATAGAGATAACAATAGCATCTACCTCCCACAGTAAGTATAAGGATAAAATGAAACAATATTTATGAAGCACGTTGTAAACCTTAACAATGCTGTGTAAACTGCTATAACAATTATTACTATTTATTATCACCATTATAATGATGATTATTACTTATTATTATTATTAATCCTTCCTATTTTCTCTCAACTGTCTGTCAGACACTACTAAACACTGGATGTACAAAGAAAGACAAAAAGGAGTCCCTGATCTCATGAAACTCACAGTCTATATCATCTCCTATACTCTCTTCCTTTCTTCTTGCATCTAAGAAGACAGTGAGCCAAGGCTTCTATTTGTACCCAAGTTATCATGTTCTTCTTTCTGCTTGGCAACTTTGCTTCCCTGAGCATGGCCTCTTCCTCTAATCTTCAATCTCTGACTATATTTTAATTATTTCCTTGCTGTTTGCAAACATGCCCAGTATACCTTCATCTTGAGAAAAAAAAAAGCATCTTGACTTTTATTATGCCTTTAACTTATCTCTTATTTCTCCTGCATTTTATAAACAAAATCTTAAGAACAAAAAAAGCTTACACCTATGAAATTCATTTCCTAAACTCATCTCACTTTTCAATCCATTACAATTTGGCATCCAATCCCACCACACCACTGAAACTATTCTCTCTAAAGTGAAAAATGATCTCATAAATCCCGGACCAATGGTATTTTCTAATTCCCTACCCTTCTCGTTCTTTGTGCAGCTTTGAAGACCATTAATTAACCTCATCTTCTGAATACTCTCTCTTCCTTTGAATTCCATGACACCACTTTCTCTGTTTTCTTATTGCTATTCTAACTGCTGCTTCTTAGTTTCAATTGCTGTATCATCATCTCTGACTTACTCTTTAACCGTAAGTGTACCTACAGGATCTGTCTTGGGCTATCTTCTCTTTTATCCTGTCTTCAAACCTTCTCTAGGTAATTTCATTAATTCTCATAGGGAAAAAATCAATATCTGTGAAGATGTCTCCCAACTCAATATATCCAGCCTTTTATATCTCTCCAGAGATCCAGCTCTGTATTACTGTCTGTTAGACATTTCCACATTGTGCACTAAATTGTCATCTCAAGCTTAACACTTCTAAAAGAGAATATTTGTGTATGATCTTTCTTGCCCTATTCCCAAAATTCTATTTCTGTTGATGACACCATAATCCTTCTAGTCACCAAGGTTGATTACCTTGCGATTATCATCAACTTTTTCTTCTTCCTCTCCCCCTATATTCAATCAGTGACAAGTCTTTTTTTTTTTCATTTTTGCTTGCCTAATAGCTCTTATATCTGTCCTCATTCACTCTATATATATATCCACCAAACTAGTTCTAGTCTTTATCACCTCTTTTATGGGTGATTGAAAAAGCTTCTTAGTCACCCTGATTTCTGTTTTTGTTTTGTTTTGTTTTGCTTTTAAATTCATCTTCACCATTGTTGCCAAAATAATTTGTTTGAGCATGTCTCTTTTCGTCTCAAGAAATTTTTCTACCCTACCATGGCTGCTAGAAAAAATAACCACTATCTAGTCTTGAAGTTTAAAATACTTTACAACCTGCTTCCTGTTGGCTGTTTTTTTTTATTCTTTCCCTTTTTTAAATTTATGCTTTAAAAAGTCATTGCCCAGGATATCTCTCCCCTTTTTAATCTCTTTTTTAAATAAAGGAACATTTAAGCAAAAATGACTGAGAAACTAACTCTGAGAGTATAGATAACATTTTATATGAGCAGTCCTCCACCTCTCTATTGAGATTATATTTTAGCATCTGTTCTTTGGAATACAGATTATTCAATGTAATGAATCTGAATTAAGCTGCTTTTTTAGTGTTGCTTTTAAAAAACAATATATTCATGATATAACTTTTTCTCTTGCTTCTTCTTTCTTTGTATTATTATATACAAGTGTTCCCATATTTCTCTCAGTTCCTTATACTTATGATGGCCAACCATATTCATATGACATAATTTGTCCACATTTCTCAATCAGTGAATACCCAGTTTCTTATTTTATGACTACCACAAAAATGCTACTAGAAATGTTTTGATATATGTGGGATTTCTGCAATTGACTTCTTTGGGTTATATGCTCAATAGTAAAAGAAGGTTACCTTTCCAGAATTATATCACTGTTATTTTCATAGTTTTCTTACTGTTCCCTGAACCTGGCATTCCAGCTCCTGTTTTTTTTCTGTTGCCCAGGTCTAGAATGCTCTCACCTCACCTTTATCTCTTAGACTCTCTAACTTCCCTCAAAGCTCATTTCATGTAATCTCTTCAAGGAAACCTTTCCTGGTCTCTGTAGTTGTTAGTACTCTTTAAATCTCCTCAAAGCATCTTAAATTTACTTCTTTTTTATGTGTCATATTCTTTAGTGCAGTTATATCAAACTCAAACAGAAATGGGGCTATTAAACTGTTCTTGTGGGTATCATTTATATTCTATTGTATTTGCATTTTTTATTTTTTTGCATTTTATTATATTTTGTATTGTATTTTTGTATGTGTATTTTACATTTGTATTGTATTTTTATTTATTTTGGTATATGTATGTATGTGTATATATATATATATGTGCAAAGTGTAGAGATAAGGAACTGGTCCTGTGATTTTATTGATATGCAGAACTACTGGGTGAGGAAACTTTTTGCCTAGAGTTTTGAGATGTTATGTGATTTGCATAGTATCACATGGCCAGTACATATTAGAGACAAGCCATGAACTCAGATCTTCCTGGGGAAGGGGGAAGGGAACAAATGTTTCTTAAACACCTACTATATTCCAGGCACTGTGCCATGAATTTTACAAATATTATCTGATTTGATCTTCATGAACAATGCTAGGAGGTATTAATATTAATACCCCCATCTTACATTTGAGAAAATTCAGGCAGATAGGGTAGTTAAATAACTTGCCCAGAGTAACACAACTAATAAATATCTGAGGCTGAATTTAAACTCAGATTTTCCTGACTCGAGGCCCAATGCTCTTGAAAGTTCTCCACCTAGCTTTATAGTTCCGAGGTTCCAAAGCCAGCTCATTAACTACAGAATCTATAAGCATTTAATTATTCATCTCAGTATATGCAAGTGGCCTAGAAACAATAGCTAGGATTGATATGGAGATATAAGATTTGTAAAACACTTTGTGTGTGTTATCTTGGAGCCACACAACTATCATGAGAGGAGATGCTATTGTTACCATTTTACAGATGAGAAAACTGAGGCTGAAGGAGGTAACTGACTTGCTCAACTTCTTATAGCTAGTAAAAATTTGAGGCAGGTCACTATTCCACTACATGACTAAAAATAATACAGTATATGGTCGATATCACCAGCCAGGGAATTCTAGTGTCACTCAAAGTCTGCTTTTTGTTTTTGGTGCTGTGCTTTTTAAGTTCTGTTACAATGGTTCTATACTGGTCAAGGCAAAAGAGCATATCTAAAGTTCACCCAACCCCATCTACCTTTTTCTAACTCTCATTAGAGATCCATTAAGATCTCCTTATTTACTCGGATAGTCACTAAATCCTTCTTAAAACGAAGTTTCCTAGATGAATAGTATTTTCTGACAACCGATGAACAGCTGTAAATGACCTTTCTTTGTCTACAACTCAATTACAATTACAAAACACTCCAACAAAATGTCCACATATTTCCATTAGAGTTGATTTTAAAAATTGTGTTAAACATTGCCTGAAATAATTGAGTCATCATGTAGGAATTGAAAATTGTTTTGTTATACAAAAAATGTTGCTGTAGTGATGTTTGGTTTTGGTAGCAGGATTTGACCTGTATGAAGATGATTCTACTAAGCTACTCATAGATAATTCATTTGAATTTTTGTTCCAGGAGCAAAAATGGATTTTATTAATCATTTCATATCCTACAATCCAGTTCCCTGTGAAAATAGGTGCATACATTTGTGAAGTGGTTGAATTATAGCATCATGGGGATGACTACTGGCATATAAACAAGTGAACTGGAACTGATCAGATTTGAACCCATGATGTTGATTTCCTTAGCACTAACCAAAGATCTTGGCCTGGTTATTTGACAAAGAGCTTGTAGACTGTCAGCATACTTCACTGGAATTCATGAAATTCTATGTGACCTAGAGGAAGGTGCATTGGGTGGATCCTCCCTGGAGGAGTCATGAGGGGATATAAATGGACAAGACTCACGCAGGGTGGGAGGACATGGATGGATCACAATATTCACAAATGAAGGGAATACTCACAGCAATGAAGTCACTGATTTTTTTAAAACTTTTTTTTATTTTTTTATTTTTAGCAAGTATTTTTAAAACTTTGGGTTACAAATTTTCTCCCTACCTCCCTCCCCACCCACCCTTATTGAAAAGGCAAGCATCTTAATACATGTTATAGATGTATAGTCATGCAAAACACTTCCATAGTAGTCCTGTTGTGAAAAACTAAGTATATTTCTTTTCATCCTACCCTATCCCCCATTTATTCTATTCTCTCTTTTGACCCTGTCCCTCCTCAGAAGTGTTTGATTTTGATCATCCCCTCCCTCAATCTGTCCTCCCCTCTATCAACCCCCTGCTCTCTTGTCCTCTTCCCCCCTTATTTTCCTGTAGAGTCAGATAGATTTCCATACCCCATTGTGTGTATTATTCCCTCCTTTAGCCAAATCCTACGAGAATAAGATTCACTCATTCCCTCTCATCTTCCCCCATTTCCCCTCCACTGTAAAAGCCATTTCTTGTCTGTTTCATGTGAGATATTTTACCTCATTCCACTTTTCCCTTTCTCCTTCTCCCAGTATAATCTTCTCCCACCCCTTAATTTTATTTTCCAGATATGCCTTCATCCTCAACTCACCTGTGCCCTCTATCTATCTATTTACATGTACATATAATTTTTTCCCTCAAACTATCCTAATACTGACAAAGGACTCATGAGTTAAAAATATCATCTTTCCCTGCAGAAATGTAAACAGTTTAACCTTAGTAAGTCTCTTATGATTTCTCTTTCCTGTTTACCTCTTCCATGTTTCACTTGAGTCTTGTATTTGAAGGTAAAATTTTCTATTCAGCTCTGATCTTTTCCATAAGAATGCTTGAAAGTCCTCTATTTCATTGAATGACCATTTTTTGCCCTGAAGGATTACACTCAGTTTTGCTGGGTAGGTGATTCTAGGTTGTAGTCCTAATTCCTTTGCCCTCTGGAATATCATACTCCATGCCCTCCAGACCCTTAATGTAGAATCTGCTAAATCTTGTATTATCCTGATTGTGTTTCCACAATACTTGAATTGTTTCTTTCTGACTGCTTGCAATATCTTCCCCTTGATCTGGGAATTCTGAAATTTGGCTGCAACATTCCTAGGAGTTTTCCTGTGGGGATCTCTTTCAGGAGGTGATTGGTGGATTCTTTCAATTTCTATTTTGCCCTCTGTTTCTAAGATATCAGGGCAGTTTTCCTTGATCATTTCTTGAAAGATGATGTCTAGGCTCTTTTTTTGATCATGGCTTTCAGATAGTCCAATAATTTTTAAGTTCTCTCTCCTCGATCTATTTTCCAGGTCAGTTGTTTTTCCAATGAGTTATTGCACATTGTTTTCTAATTTTTCATTCATTTGGATTTGTTTTACAGTGTCTTAATTTCTCATAAAGTCACTAGATTCCAATTGCTCTATTCTAACTTTTAAGGAAGTATTTTCTTCAGTAAGCTTTTGGACTTCCTTTTCCATTTGTCCAATTTTGCTTTTTAGGGCATTCTTCTCCTCATTGGCTTTTTGGACCTCTTTTGCCATTTGGGTTAGGCTATTTTTTAAGGTGTTATTTTCTTCAGTATTTTTTTGGGTCTCCTTTAGCATCACTGTCAGTTTTTCCTCTACTTCTCTTACTTGCTTCTCAAAATCTTTTTGGCTCTCTTCCACAGCCTGGCACCAATTCATATTTTTCTTGGAGGCTTTGAATGTAAGTGCTTTGGCTTCGTTGTCTTCTACTAGTTGTATGTTTTGATCTTCTTTGTCATCAAGATAAGATAATATAGTCTGACTATTTTTGCACTGCTTGCTCATGATCTTGGCCAATTACTTGAGTTATAAACTCTTTGTTAAGGTAGGAGTCTGTTTCCAGTGTGGAGAATGTACTGTCCCAAGCTTCAGGGGTTTTGTGCAGCTATTTTCAGAGATTCTTCTAGGGACCTGTAAATTTTCAGTTCTTCCAAGGTGGTACAATCAAGGGCGAGGGGTTTACTCTTTTCCTGGCTTGTGCTCTGGTCTATGAGTGACCACAAGCACTCTTTTCTGTCTTGGAACTGTGAGGAGGATTTCCTCTCCACAACCACTACACGCTCCACCATGCCAGTGCTCCTCCTTGCCTCAGGACCGCCACCCAGAACTGTGGCCCAGATCCAAGCACGGGCAAAATAAGAGAATCTTGCACCAGCAGAGAGATTCCTGCAATACCCCTCTGATGAGCCACTGGATTCAGCCTCAGTCTGTGGGCCGGGAGCTCAGGAGGCAGCTGCTGCCCAGAGGTCACGCTCGGGACTTGAGGCTGAGACCTAGCTCCTTTTCTCACCGCAGTCACAGACCTTTCCCACTGACCTTCTAAGCTGTCTTTGGTGTTCGTGGGTTGAGAAGTCTGGAAACCACCACAGCTGCCCACAATTCAGTCCTCTGAGGCCTGCTCTAGGCTTTCTGTGGCCTGCGCACCCAAGCCGCAATGTGCTCCTCTCCCCACCCGGCATGATAAACCTTTCAGATCAACCATTCAGGCTGTCTTGGGCTGGAAATTCATTTCACTCTGTCTTTTTGTGGGTTCTGCTGCTTTAGAATTTGTTTAGAGCCATTTTTTATAGGCATTTGGAAGGGTTTGGGGGAGAACTCAAGCAAGCCACTGCTTTTACTCCGCCATCTTGACTCTGCCCCCCTGTATTGAAATTGCTGATTTATTAAAGTACTTAATGAATTGCCAAAGATAGTAAACAGTGAGAGCATGGAGGAAAGAAATCAAGAAGGCATATCTGAGAGAGGAAGTTCATTTATTAAGATCATAGATTTTTACCACACAGAAAACACTTTAGGGATGTTGTTAACTGCCTGGTTTTTTAAAAAGTGATCTCTTTCTATTGACTTAAAAAATTATGAACTTGTAAAACATTTATCTTTCCCCTCATGCTGCTGTTGTTTACAAAAGAACAGACCTCCCCTAGAACTGGAGTAATATCTGTTTCCTTGGGAAAACAGGTGTAAAAACATGCAGCAAAACAGATTCACAAGTTGATGAAATAACCTTGAGCACCTTTGACTCCCAAATTCTAGATAATTCTGTTAGATTCAAGATTCTCCCTATGTAGAAGATTTTTTGTGACTGTTATCACCAATGTCCATGGGTTTCCAAAGGCTAAGAGGAATGAGATAAAATTAGTTCAAATCCAGTCTCAGACCCTTACTAACTGTGTGACCTTGGGCAGTCACTTAACTGCTGTTTGCCTCAATTTCCTTAACTAAAAAATGGGGATAGTAATGGCACTTTCTTCCCAGGGTTGAATAAGATAATATTTGTAAAGTGCTTAAGACAGTGTCTGGAACATAGTATGTTCCACAAAAGTGCTAGCTATTATTATTAGTAGTAATATTATTATTAATTGTTTATTATTACCAAATAAAGGCAGCAACTAGGTAGCTTAGTGGATAGAAAACTGGGCCTGGATTCAGGAAGATCCAAGTTTAAATCCAGCTTTAGGCACTTATTAGCTGTATGACCCTGGGCAAGTCACTTAACCTCTGTTTTCCTTTATCCACTGGAAAAGAAAATGGCAACCACTTCAGTATCTTTGCCAAGAAAATCCCATGGACAATTTTCACATGCTGTGATCCATGGGGTCACAAAGAGTGAAATACAACTGAACAACTATATCAGATAAGCCTCAGACTACAGTCATTACTTTCTCTCAAATAACCTTTTCCTCTCTTGAAAGTTCTTCATCTTGTACACTTCATTGGCTTAGCATTGAACTGTAAATACTATTACAGATGCATTTAACTGTGTACTAACATTTTAAAGCTTTAATCATTTATGTTTAGAGAATGACTTGTTTTATTTTCTCTTTCATCTTCATCTCTTCCTTTAGGAAATTGCCAATTCCTTTACTTCATGGGAGGAGTCTTTTTTTCCAATGTGATCCAATACAATTCAACAAACATTTATTATATGCCTATTATTTGTGATGTATTGTGCTAGATCCTAAATTGCAAAGGCAAAAGGAAAAATATTTCTTGCCTTCAATAAGCTTACATTCTACTGAGTGTCATTTATAACTCTGAATACATTAGTAGGTTCCAGATATAATGTATACTGTGAATAGTTGAGACATGTTATCAATTGACTGATTTCTTAGGTAGGAAGATAACCTAGGAATCATTTATTCATAGTGTGTCTCTTTGGCAGGGTCTACAGCTGGGAACCCGTGAACTGGAAGAGATGGGAGCCACATTCTGCTTGGGTCTTCTCCTTCTGCAGCTCAAATCATTAACCTGTAGCTCTCACTTCATGGCACAAGCCTCTGCCCTACTAGATGCCAGGAAGGATATTCTTGGACACCATCTTCACAGGTAAGGGTTCAAGATTAATGGGAACATTGAATCAATTGGATTCCTGTGACAGATTATCTTTATGAATGAGAAAGGAATACTTTGCAGTTAAAAGGATTGAGTGATCTTTGGAAATTATGAAAATCCTGACTTTGTCTTTCCAATGACAATGGATATAGTGACCACATAAGGGGGTCCCCCACTTTGGAGCACTTTAGGGATGACTGGGGATACAATTTTAGGAAACATTCTATTTAAACTATATCTTAGTACCTGGAGAATTGGGAAAAGATTAGTTTATTCTTTTATTCACATACATTTTATTTTTATTTGTAGTTATTTCCATAGATATTTTACTATTTATATTCACAAAATCCATGGGGACAATATCTTTTTTAACCATTCTGTCTTCATCAGTGCTTAGCACATAGTTGGAGTTTAATCAGTTTGACTAATGATGGTTGGAAACAAAAGATGGAAGAGAAAAGGTTGGCTTTTAACTCTCTTGTTCATGATTTTGTGTTTTATTTTGTATTCTATTTATTTGTGTACATATTTTATCTCCAGCCATTCTCTAAGCTCTGTGGGGACAGAGACTGTGTTAGCTAATTTTTTGTCTTCTTTAGCTCCTGATACAATGAGGAAGGGAGGGAAGCATCTAAAGAGAGAGGGAGAGATCTTTAAACAGAAAGAAGCCAAAAGAGCCTGATGTAGGTGTCTATGTGTTGAGTACAGGGGGGTTGTGGGGACAGGGTCATTTGGGGTGGTGGAATATAGTGAAAGATAACAATCCTACTAGAAAATTTACAAAGAATATAATTGTGCTTTATACTGTGTATAGTTTGCCTGAATATAATTGTTCACAGCAATGTAAATTGTAAGTGCCTTGAGAGCAGGGACTGTCTTTTGCCTTTCTTTGTATCCTCAGCATTTAGCACAATGCCTGGCACATACTAGATGCATATCCTACAGTGAAGACAAAATTAAGCAGTAATTTCTTGTATGAATACTAGGGAGAGGGGGGTGTGGGTGGGAGAGGTTAATCTCAGCCTCCTTTTGACATAATTTGAGTTGCCCAGCTGAGGTTTCCTCTCCAAGGAGATTTGTCAGCAAATGACTTGTCAAACTTTCAGATATTGAATAGTGTAAATTCAACCTGCTTCAGATGTGGCTGGTTTCTTCTGGACCTAGTTACTTTAATGCACTAATTAGCTTACTCAACACATCTTGATTTAGATCACAGGCTATGGAGAAAACCAAAAGGCAGGTCCTTCTACTCCTTAGGGACCTGTCTGTCCATTTCTTTCTTTCTAATATTGAGCCTGACTCTCTCTTCTCATGTTTTCTTCACCCTCTTCTATGGCTTGGCATGTTTGGCATCACTGTGGAGTGTCAGCCTCTCCCTCTGACAGTAAACATTTCCACTTGTCAGAACTTATATCTCAACTTGTCTCTTCCTCTCCTTCTTTCCCAAGTTGTCTCAGCTCCATGCATTCCCTAGTTATTTTCTTCCTTGTTGCTCAGTGAGGAAAGATTGAACAGGCTTGGCACTGCTGCCTCTAGTAGAATTGATTGTGCCCAATGCAGTGAGGATCAGTTGCCTGTAAAGTGGAACAAGAGAAATCTATCAAGGAAACCCAGTTTCTAACAGGAATCTGAAAAATAAAATGTCAAGGACCAAGTAAGATGGCTAGAATACAGACTAGCATAAGATGATAGGCTTCAACAGTCCACAATAGCTTATTCCTCTCATATCTGGGAGCTACTTATGATGCCCACTCATTCTAATCAGTGCTTAATATATAGTATATACTTAATGAGTGGTTGTTCAACTTGTTGAATTGAATCAGTCTCAAAGTCTCACAGCTAGAGGCTAAAGAAGGAGGAAAAATTTCCTGAATTAGAAATGAGCACATAAGGGAGGGGAAATCTTCTGTCTGATTTTTCTAAATGTTTGCATCATAAAATATTTTCACCATGAGCTTCAAGGCAACTGACAAGAAGCAGAATCAGAGCTTCAGCACAAGGTGCCCTCGGGACCTGGAGGCCACCTGGCTGTAGAGAAAACTGCATGCAAATGTCCCCGACCCAAACATGTTTTGGTGAGTGACCTCCTTACATCTACTATGAGGGGGAGTCATCTCTCAGTCATCGGACTGAAACTAAGAGTGAGCTGTTTGGGGCTCTCTCTTGTTTCTAAGCAACACACTATTTCTCCTTTTAAGTCAGATGAAAGAGTAACTGAAGAACTAGCCCCAGGATATTTAATTACCATTAGGGTCCTTACTCAAATGGCCAATAACTGAGCTGGAAAGATTCTGTGATGTTGTGCAGCACATTTCTCAATGGACTTGCAGGAAAAGACCCCTGATACATAACCACCTGCATGTCTCCCAGTTGAAGTTTAGCTTCTCTCTATTTATAGAGTTCCCACCATCACTTGGGAAAAATCGCTTGTTCTATAAAACAGAACATGCTGTCCAAATAGACCTTCCTTCATATTTAGCCTGAAAGAGGGCCTCGGGTACAATTGTTGAAGTATCCCAGGCCCCTTAGCTGGCTCAGACCTCTGAGGAATCTGCTGGGAGGATAAAGTGCTGCTCTACACTTTGGACATCATGTTTTTGACAATAGGTTTCATGCCTCATTTGCCATAAAAGCGATTAGAGTTTAGCCAATGCTTACAGAGTAACTTCCCATTTGTCATGCCCAGACAAGGGACAGCAATCATGGTTATTTACTCACAGACTGTAGCTTAAAATGAAACATACACAAGGTTTTCCCCTCCCTTCTAACCCTTTCCTCTCTATTTGAATAGGATTGTTTCCCCAAACATAAGAAGATTTTTGCTCTCTTCCATTTCTATTCCTCATTTCATCCCCAGAAATAACCGTGCATGCATTGTAGGAAAGTTAAACTACTACTCCGTTTATCTATTGTGACAAGCCTTTTTCAAAATCATTTAGTATTTTTTGCTGAGTTAGCCACAGTTCATCTTGATATTTGTTCTTCCATTGATTTTTTCTGATCTTCAGTAGAGCTCCTTTACTTGCCTTTGATCCTCTGAACAAGCCCACTTTCTTTAAAAATAAGATTTCTTAAATAAATTATTTTTATCTTTATTTATTTTAGCAGAGATTTACAGCTGTACCTCAATAATCTCAGACTTTCTAGGATTTTCTCCCAATTTTAAATTATCATCCCTTCATTTGCCCTATGATTCTCTTAGCATCTAAGTTCAGCCATCACTTTTCTAGTCTTTAATTTGATGGGACACCAAGAAGGACAAAAAAAAATCACCTTCAGATACAGTGTTAACTTTTAGGAGATGCTCAAACTCCATTTAAATCAGGAGAGAAGGATATCCAAGTACTGTTACAGCTTATGTTCTTGGACTGTAAAAGTTATTACTAGGATATTGAACATATACAGTTAATTCTCATATTTAAGTGGATGTAAGCACAGTTTTTCCTCAGTTTTCAAGGGAGGAAAGTTTCCCTCCAATTCGATATTGAATCCTCCCCAGATCCAGAGTGGAACTCTCCAATGAACTTTCCAAAATGGGCAGCTTCAAAGGCATAGTTGTATTTGCACTCTTTGCTTCTGGTCCTTAGAGCTCAATTTATTTGCTTCTCCAAACATAGGATGCTGGAGTTCTTTGTCGCACTGATTAAGAGCCCTTGCCTTTTGTTAAGGTTATGGAATCATTTTACAACCTCTCCTCATGCAGCATGTGAGAATTCTTATAGGAAGCCTGTCTTATTTGACTGTACTTAGGCTTGAGGAAAGCGGGGCATTTTCATCAGGGAACTTTTAGTTTTTTTGGTTTTTCCCTAAGCAGTTACCCTCCCCCCTTCACTACCCAGTGACTGATGGAATAAACAAGAAAGATCTTGTAAAGCAGGATTGTGTATCTAGAGACTTCTCTGATGGATACATTGGTCATGCTTAATATTAATTAGTAACTCTTCCACAAAAGTTTATAATGAACTTTGAGTATCAGGAATTGAAGGTATTTATGTAAATGTAAGGGATTGGGGCTCAAGATTTTAAGTTCTAAGCACATACTTTTCCAAATCACTGCCATCTGGCATTGGCAATGAGATTTCCTATTCTCCTCTTCCTCAACTTTGCCTTGATTCAAATTCTGAACTTCTATATTATTCTGTGCTATAGAGCGTGGTACTGACTAGTATCTCTATCTCTTATTAGGATAAATTAAACTGAAACCTACTTCAATCCTCCATGGAGTATTTAATTTTAAAAGTTTTCTGGGTTCTTCTTAGGCAAGGTGTCTCTGGTAATTCTTTTGTTAACATTAAAGATAAATTGATGATCTAGATATAGCCACACCTCTACAATTAATTCCTATTCAGGAAGATGACAGTCCAAACAAGAGAACATACAAGATACAAATTGGAAGGAAAAGAAAACAATATTTTCATTATCTGGCATCTGCATCATCATTTGGTATTTACAAAGTGCTTTCTACAAATGAAAACCCATGAGTAACTTAATATGACTCCCATCCTACAAATAGTCCAAGCAAGTATCAGGAAGTTTCTATGACATGCTCAGTGAGGTTAGCTGGCTTGTCTAGTGTTACATATCATTTTAGGGCGTAGGGTTAAGATTAGAACTTATGACCCACTAGGGCCATGATTTCCTTTCCTAGGCTCAGGCTTACTGAACCACTTGTTCTCTTGTAGTTAATTTTATCTATTTAGAAAGCCAGAGCTACAGAAAGATATCTGGCTCCTTTCAGTTGAAAAATGCTTTTAAATATGAATTATGTTCTTTCTTCCCTCTCTACAAATAGCAACTTCTTGACTTAATATTCCAAAAATTTAAGGCCACTGAAAACCTTTGAGATTTGCCCAAACAGGAGAGAAGAACTTAATGAATGTATTTAATATTTAGGCAAGCTTCAAATAGCTTTCCTCAGGCAGTCTAGGGAAATTCAGCAGCTTTTCATTAATTTTCAGAGTGCCATCTTTTTCTCTCTGTTTTTGTTTGATTCCATTGGCTTTCATATTATTATGAAGCCTGTGAGCTCGCTGATCCCAGTGGCCATTATCAAACTCTAGAGCCAGACCTCCTGCAGGAGGGTTCAAAGCCTAAGTACCTTCCAGAGAGGTAATTAATTTATCAAACATGTTTAAAAATAAAAGCAGAAAGAGAGAGAGAAAGCAAAAGTTAAACTCAAAGCAGGGAAATTCAAACCAAGAAGAACCATCACTGGCTGATGGAGCTTCATAAGTTTATACAAATATTCTTTGTAACTAGTTACAGAATGGCCAGTGGGCTAGGGCATAAAATGGAAACTTTAATGGAGTAATTTGATTCACTACTTTTTATTAAAGGATTTAGAGATGGAGAGGCTCTTTGAGTTGGTATAGTCTAATTCCCTCACTTTATAGGTTAGGAAAATGAGGCCTAGTAAGGTGCCAAGGTCACAAACATATTGAGAACCACCCATAAAATTCAAATATGTGCCAAATGAGCTTAGATTTCCTTATTTTTTTTTTTTTTGCTAGACAGGCTTAGCCAAGTAATTCAAACTCAGTCAACTCTTCCAGGTTCTTTCTCTAATTGGGGAACAAGACATATTTGGTGAATAGTAGACTCTTGACCAAATAGTTTCAGTATGCTTGGAAGGTTTGTCTTATCTGACCTGATTGCAAAAAGTAATTACTGATTCTTCATGGTGCTCACACTGGTCTCACACATTACGGTAATATGAATCCAGGACCCGGTAGACCATTCAGAAGCAAGAATGTAGAAACAGAGTATACATGTCTATAAATGCTAGTGATATCATTAGCTGTCATAGTATCTAATAACAAAGACAGAACCAAGAATCAGCAAAACCACAATGGGACAAGACAAAGGAAGGCTTCACAGCTAAGAAATGAACTTGCTGAAATCTATTATATTCTGCATACCAGCAAGCCTTTAAGCTGGGGTGCCCTCCTGCCCTACTCCACCCCCATATTCCTGATAGCTCTGATGGGCTACCAGTGTTGGAACCTCTGGTTTAATTAAGTTCCTTCTGAACAGGAAGACAAATGTATTGCACAGTCCCTATCCTTGAGAATTCTCAGAGATCAAGGTGGCCAGGAGTAGCATGCAAGGTAACATTTCCTTCTACTTTTCATCATAGAGATCATCAATGTCTTGGTGATGAGAAGCAAAAGAAATTGGCTACTTTTCAAAAGATAAATGTTGCTTTGAGCACTTGATAAAAAAGTCTATGCAATGACTAGAGATTCAAAATTAGTATTAAAAGAGAAGTTTGTCATGTACGGGGCTCATCCCTTTGTTATTTGGTTGTGAGTCACGGACTGTGTCCAGTCTTCATTTTCATGCACTCTGCCCGTACTGTGAAATGGAAAAATACAATGCAAATGCTTCAGAAATATAATATGAGTAGAAGAGAGGCTATTATAAATGAAGTCAGCATAATTTTATTAGATAAGTCACCATGGCACACTCTGGACTAGCAAAATATACAATCTAAACATCCCACTAAATGATACACAGATTTTAGAGACAAATGGAAAGGACATCTCTCATTTGTCTGCAGATGCAGATGCTCAGAGGAACAAAATCACTTGTAATAATTCACTTGGGCACAAATGACTTTGTCAGAAGAAATCTACAAGTAAGGATTAATAATAATAATGATGATGATGATGATGATGATGATGATAACTGATATATGTGTCTCTAAAGGTTATAAGACATTTTGGATATGCTTTCATATTTAAATTTCAAAAATTGATAGGTATAATAGATATAATTATTCCCATTTTTCAGTTAAAGAA
Organism: Vombatus ursinus; assembly: GCF_900497805.2. NCBI lineage: Eukaryota > Metazoa > Chordata > Mammalia > Diprotodontia > Vombatidae > Vombatus > Vombatus ursinus. Next base: position 32,752,829 of record NW_020948983.1, on the reverse strand, counting down.
ACTAAGGTTCAAAGGAAGTATCTTTTTAATGGTAACACCACTAGTAAGTGTTAGAGTCAGGATTTAAACTCATTTTGTCCTGACTCCAAGTATAGAACTCTGTTATGATAATGAATTTTCTTTTTTCAAGAAACTGAAGACTTTAATGGCATTGGGTTTGTTTTTGTTTTTGTTTTTGTATTATTTTGTTTTACCACTGATGTCAGTAGAGGGAAAAAGCTTTAGAGGAAAAAGACAAAATTGGAAATTAAATGACTAGTTGTGTCAGAATAAAATTTGAATTTTTAGACTATGTTATAAAATGCAGGCGTGACAGACTCTTGGCTAAGGTAGCCTTAATAGTTAAGAAGAGGTAGTTGAAGGTTAGGGAGAGTGATTGCTGGAGTCTTGTAAATCTAATCAAAAGTATTTTAATTTGAAAAGAAGAATGTAGAGGGAAATTTGACTTTGTATATTCAGTAAGGTAGATACCATAGTAACGATAGTATTAAAAGAAGATAAGCAATAGAGAATACTAAAAAAAAAATTCATCAATGAAAACAATGACTTCATATAGCTGTACATAAATGCAATTCAGTACAACATACACACACACACATTAGGCATTCACAATATGTTAATGAATGGAGTATGGTTAACAGGGAAGATCTTGAAATTGTAATACAAGCATGCAAATTTGACTTAATGGACTTCAATGAGAAATCATTGTATAGAACCTTCCTTAGAATATGCTTCAGAAAGTATTGACCTTGTTCCAAAGAAATCAAATAGGTTAAAAAGTGGAATCAAGTTTTCTTTGTATTTTAAGCAGATATGTTCACCTGAGAAAATAGAGCAAACTAGAATAGAGAAGCATAATGGAATACATTTGGGTTAAGATCAATGGATACAGAAACAGAAGCCATATTGTAAGCATATTATACTATAGACCACCTGGGCAGAAAGAGGAAACAATTGTGGTTTAGGAAGTAGATCACAAGCTTGGCATGTGTCGCAATAGCAACAGGAGATATGAGCTATCCGAACATCTGTCTAAGGTATCTCTTTGTCAAAAACAGAGTAGTTTGTTGTCATGGCTTGAGGAAAAGTTCATCCTTTAGAAGGTAGAAAAGACAATGAGGGAACTATGTTTAGACCTGGTTTTCACCAACATGGAAATACTGGGTACTGAATGAAAATGGAGGGAAACCCCATATTTGAGTTTGTTATACAAGAGGGAAAAATAAATAATATCAAGCATGCACCATGAATTTGAGGGAAATAGATTTCTAATGGTTCAGAGATAGGAAAGAAAGGACCTCATGAATTAAAATTCTTCAAGGAAAGTTAGTAATATTAAAGAATTGAATGAGAGGGGCAGAGAAAGAGAGAGAGAGAGAGAGAAAGAGAGAGAGAAGAAGAAGGAGAAGGAGAAGGAGAAGAAGAAGGAGAAGGAGAAGAAGGAGGAAGAGGAGAAGGAGGAGAAGGAGAAAAAGAAGAAAAAGAAGAAGAAGGAGGAGGAGGAGAGGAGGAGAGGAGGGAAGGGAAGGGAAGAGAAGAGAAGGAAAGAGAATTCTTGTGTGGAGATAAAGGGAACTCATTGATCACCTTAGATTTTAGAAAGGCATATATGAAGTTGGAAATAAGGGTGGGCAACAGAAGATGAATACAAAAGGATGGACAATCCTATAGAAATCATTTGACCTAAAGCATAGATGGCATACTTATCAAATTTGCCAATAACCTAAAGCTAGTTAGGTTACCTAATGCTTTGGATGGCAGAATCAGAATTCAAAATTATGCTGTTAGACCAGAAAATCTGGCCAAATTTAATAAGATGAAATTTAATAGAGATAAATATTTTATTATATTTGGATTGCAAAAATAAATATACTAGTACAAGACATATGAGGTGTGACTCAATTAAGTCGACATTGTGATATGATTGCCAAAACAGCTAATGAAATCTTTAGCTGCTTCAAGAAAGATAGCATATCAAGGAATAGCAAAATAATAGGTCCATAATACTCTTTCCTAGTCAGATCACATCAAAATTAAGGTTCTTGATTCAAGATGTCACATTCTATCAAAGATATTGATAAACTGGAGAATTTCAAAAGAAGCTCAACCATCATGGTCACATGCCTCAGGATAATACCATCTGATAATCAGTTAGAAGAACTTGGGATACTTAGCTTGGTAAAGAGATGACTTAGGGGGAACATAATGTAAAAGGAAGAAAAAACATCTTCCTAACAAATGGTTATGGTAATATAGGAATGATAATAATACCTATATAATACTTATCATACAATATTTTGTAGGTTAAATGAGAAAATGTTGGTAAAGTTCTTTGCAAACCTTAAAATGTTAGATGAATATCAGCTGCTATCATTGTTATCATCGCCATCAAAATAATAATAATGAGAAGAATTGTATCAATGAGTGGTATGGGCTTCCTTATGAGTCCTTTAATCAAAAGCTGTCCAATCTGGGAATGTTGTAGATGAGATTATTGTGACAGGTTAGACTAAGTTTCCTTTCAATTCTGATTCCATAATTCTGAATCCTATCTATCCTTACAGGCCATCCCTCAATAGCAAGGGTCATCTCAGATAGGAGTTAATAGACATAATAGACATGCAGCTTCTAGAGGACCTGAATGTAGGGTTATCACAGACTACTCTGACTCAAGATCACACTGCCATAATCCCTTAATGCATTCTCATTTGCAACCTAACTGTAGGTCTACAATATTGTGCAATGAATAAATACTAGACTTATAGCTGAGATACATGGATTAGAGTCATGTGTATACAACTTATTAGTTTTATAATTTTGAACAAATCAAATCACTCTTCTGGATTTTAGTTTACTCTTCCACACAATGAGGTTAAACCTGGAAATCTTGAAATCTTCCTTTAGCTCTGATATCAAGTGGTTCTTTAAGCTTCAATGGAAAACCAGGTACAATTCATTATCTTGGGCATCTTGTTTATAGGTATGACTGACAACGTAAGGAAACAGATAAAGGAGACAGCCAAGTACACCAGCTTATTGCACCCATGCTCTCTGTTACCCACCAGATTCCTGAGTCTATCACTCCATTTCTGTAACTGTACATTCAGTGGCAATGCCATAAATGGGTAGTTTCACAAATACCAGCAAATCTCACATTACTTCTCCCAGTTAAATATAGTAGCTACAGATAGAAGGCAAGTGTTACAATGGATATAGTGTAGGACTTGGAATCCAGAAGACCTGAGTTCAAAACCTGTTTCAAACACTAGATATGTGACCTTGGGCAAGTCACTTATCTGTTCCAAATTCTTCATCTATAAAATAGAGTTAATAATAGCATCTATTTCCCAGGGCTGTTGTGAGAATTAAATGAGTTAATATTTGTAAAGCTATTTGCAAATCTTAAGCACTATATAAATGCTAGTTAAAACAACAAAAACAACAACAATTATATACTCTACCCAAAACAGGATATGCCTTCATATCTGCCTATTTTAAGAGCATCATATGCACCCAGCAGAGACAGAGTGAATAGTGTAAAGGAAGTCCTGTAAAAATGGCAGAGTTTCAAAATAACATATTTGGACTACTTCTATGACTTCCTGATTGAACCATTCTCTTACCCAAAGAGCCTTTGATGAGGTCTATCAATCATTCACTCACTCTACATGTTTATAGGCCAGAGGATGATAAAATAGACCCAAATGCCTGACCAACACAATCAGGACAAAACTCTCTGGCCCTGGCCTCATTGGCCTGTTTCATTCTTGTACCAAAGTATTTTGAATGAGTGACACATTTCGTAAATCAGCAGAACGAGATGGTGTGGCTATTGTGGATTCAAATTAGAGTGGTGGTACTCATAGTAATGCTGGAATAGACTGACATTTCTGTAGCATTTTAAAACTTTTGAACTGTTTTTACACACATTATACAATTTAATTTTTATAGCAACTTCAAATTATTTCAATTTTCTATAGACACTCATTAAACACCTACTATGTTTATTGGTAATACAAAAGACAAAAAAAAAATCCCTACCTCAAGACAGCTTATATTTTGTTGGGGAGGCCAAATAAGTAAATATACACACACACACACACACACACACACACACACACACATGTATGTATGTATACATATATATATATATGTACAATGTAAGGACAAAGTAATTAATTGCAGTTGGAGGGAGTCCACTAAGAGTGATGGGGGTAGAGGCAGAAAAGACAGCTAGTAAGAAGTGATGCTTCAGGTGGGTCTTGAAAGAAATTAAGGATTCCAAGATGTGGAGGTGAAATGGGAGAGTATTTCAGACATGGAAAGAAGGTAGTGATATGAGATAGTAGAGGCTAATATGAGACTCAAATGAAGTTTGTTTTTTGAGGGGAGAGCAGTGTTTTTTTAAGGATAACAGTGATGTGGACAAGTTTATGGGTAACAGGTAAGGAGCCATTGACTAAAGAGAGAAGCATTTAGAAACAGAAGGGAACAAATAAAGGAATAAAATGCAAAAGGAGTAAGAATGACGTGGACTCAAGGGTATTGGTAGAAATATTGGCCTCGTCAAGATCCAGGCTATTTCCCTCTTAGCATTCAGGTAACCAGGAGGGAATGGGGAATGATGCTGAAGGATTTGTGGTATAGAATTGGGGAATCTAGGGAAGTCATTATTGATAGTCTCAATTTCCTTGATAAAGTATGAGGTGAGGTCTACTGCTGAAAGTGAGTGGGCAATGATAGTGCTGGAGAGAAGGCTGGAAGAGACAAAGAGTGTGGAACTGACAGTGTGATAGTGAGTCAGTCAAGAAAGAGTGAAAAGTGTGTTGTTTAATGAAGAAGATCTAGTTGACACTGGATATTTTATTTTAGACTCTGTTAGCTGAGTTCTGTGGGAGAAGAGAGGGCAGATGTAGGGGCAGTCCATGGCAGGCATTCAAGAATAGACAACAACATAAAGATGTTGGCTACAGTGAAAGTGAGTGTTAAGTAAAGGAGGCATTATTATTCCTATTTTACAGAAAGGGTGAAATTGTGACTCTGGAACCACATTCAAATGGCCATTGACCACAAGAGCATCACATTTATTGTATGATTTTTATAGATACAGTATACACATACGTTATTGGATGTTTACTTTAGGCCACTGCACCAAATACATGTAGTAAATATATGTATTACAATATGTAATAAAGAAAATTAATAAAATGTTAATTCTATGTGAGCTAAATTTGCTTAACTTATTTAACCTATTTGATTACCTCAGTGAACCCAGTAAAAAAAAAAAAACAGGGATAATTATCTTCATCTTTTTAAGCAAGGGAGGAGTGACTTATAGAAGAAAAAATTTTAATGAAAAAAATGGGGTTAATTTCAGGAGTTGAATTTTCTCTATCTTCCTTGAGGTTTTCCACAATGGATATGGAGGACATGGTAATTTGTAATGGCAGTCAATGTCACAGATGCAAAAAGATCAGGAGATAGGGCACCTACTTTGTGGTTCAGAATGTATGTTGCAGAAATTAAAAAAAATCAGGTTTGTTGATAACAGCTACCATTTATAGAGTACTTTCAAGTTTGTTAAATAAGTTGATCCTCATGACCCTGTTATTGCTATTATCTCTCTTTTTTTTTTTTAACAGATGAGGAACTTAGGGTGAGAATGATTAAATGACTTTCTCTAGGTCAAGCAGTTAGTGTCTGTGGCAGCAGAATTCAAATCTTCTTGCTAAAGAAACCTAAGAATATTCCACCTGGTTGCTTTTGCCTCTTCTTATTAGAAAAACAAATCATAAACCTGCCAAATGCTTACAGACTTTGTATTGGATAGAGAGCTGGCTTGGAACCTTGGAATAAAGAAACTAGGTTGAATATTTGATAAGAGTGCTGAATCTGGAGTCAGGAAGACCAGAGTTCAAATTCATCCTCAGATACTTAGTAGCTGTATGACCCTGGGCAAGTCACTTAACCAGTGTTTGCCTTAGTTTTATCATCTGTAAAATGGGGATAATAATAGTACCTATCCTCAAAGGATTGTTGGGAGGATCAAATGAAATAATGAAATAATAATCACAAAGTGCTTAGCATAGTGCCTGGCACAAAATAAGTGCTATATAATTGTTAGCTATTATTATTATTTCTGTATAGGTATAAAATAGAAATATGATATAATAGGTACAGAAAATGGATGGAACATATGCTCCTTGTGGTCAAGGATTATTTCACTTTTGTCTTTGTATCCCCAGTACTTAGCACAGTGCCTGGGACCAAGTAGGAGCTTAATTAATGCTTAAACTGGTTAGATACAATATATCATTTTCTAGATTTCATCCAACTTTTTAGCTTTCTTCTTTAGTTTATGATTTTAAACTGCTTCTGTTCCTGTAATTTCCAGTATCATTTTCCCTGAAAATTGTTCTTTTTCCCTTAGATACTTTAGGGTAGAGGAGAAATGAGAAACCTTCCTCCCTTTCTTCAGGAAGATTTGAGTAAGAGCACCCAGGTGAAAGAAATAAATTTGGTGGTGATAGCAAAGAACAGGCAAGCAAATAGGCAGGCAGGCTTTGCAGGAGCAAACTACGTCCCTGGGACTTCAGATCAGGAAGAGCCTTCATGTGGCACCACAAGATCCTAATGTGAACTTTTCTGACTGTTCTGTAGACTCCTGCTCACTTCCTAGTAAGAGGAGTACAAGAGATTGTTTAAAGACTTCTCAGTAGTGTTTATCTGGGTTCTCTTAAATCTACTTATATTTAATGCTAAGCATAATAAATAATTATGATTAAATTAATTCAAATCACTAAGCATTTATTAAGTGTAGGCTATGAACAAGACACTAGGGATATTAAGGGGAAAAAAATCAAAATAATGCTACCTCCAAGGAATTTACATTCTATCGAGTCAAAACAACATATACCTACTTAAATATACATGCAATACATACCCACAAGACATATATGTCTTGTATGTGTCTGTATACACATATGCAAATATATGTATTCATATATGTGTGTGCACATACATACATACACACTAGGTAAGGACAAAAAAAATAATGTGGTGTCAGAAGGAAGCAAAAGCAAGCAGAAGAAAAAGTCTCATGTTGAAAGTGATATTTGAGTTGAATTTTGAATAGAGCTAGATACCATTATGAAGAGCTAAGGAGTGGGGATTTTCCAGGCAGGGTTGAGAGCTGGTATAAAAGCATGGAGCCAGGAGACAGAATGTCCAGCAGGGAAAACAATGCATAGTCTAATTTCGCTGGAACTTAAATGAATGGTGAGGAGAGATAGAATTTGGTCCTGAATAATAAGTTGAAGCCAGACTTAAAAGGTGTTGAAATATCAAACACAGACATTGTTATTTTATCCTAGAAGCAACAAAAAGCTTCTGAATCTTCTGCAGTAGGCCATGAATAACATGATTAGACAGTTATTTATCAATATTAACAATATTAACATTTTGGATATAATAAAAACCCAACATATATGTATACATAAATGTTACATATGTGAGAAGACTCTAGTACTTTATATTTCAACTTTTTATTATGAACTTAAGCATCCACAAACAGAAGAATTTCAATATATAAAGAGAAAACAAAAAAGGAGATATGTACTTAATTGTGAACTGTATTGTTAAGTACAATTGGAATGTACATGCATATTAAATTTCACAAAGTAGTAACAACATCCTCTTAGTTGTGTTCCTTTCTGAACTTAACTTTTGTTTTCATCTGTTCATTTTTAACAGTTATACTTCTGCTCTTTTTCTTCTTTTTTCTTTGGGCATTTTTATCACTATCTGCTAACTCACCAACCTAAGTGAAGAGGAAAATTTCCTACGTTACAAATACAACTAATTGTGCCAAATAAGTCAATGTATTTGCCATGTCTGAAAATGAGTATCTCATTCTGCATTTCTAGTTCATCACCTCTCTACCAAGATCTGAGAGGCCACCTTTGTCATCCTTCTTTTGAGATCATGCTTAGTTACTTTGTAGCTTAGAGTTCTCTATTCTTTCACAATTTGTTTTCTTTATACCATCGTGGCCATTGTATAACTTTGTTTTCCTAGTTCTTTACCCTTTAGGCTACATCAGTTCATACAAGCCTTGCAACATTTCTCTTTCTATGTTATATTTATCATTTATTATAGTACAGTAATATTTCATTATATTCCCATACTACGATTTATTTATCCACTCCAAATTGATGGACCCCACCTTTCCCTAGTTAGCTACAACAAAAATTATGGCTATAAATAATTTTGTACATATGCATTTTCCTTCATCTTTGTTCTTTTTTGACTGTTAAAGATAATAGTGGTATCATTGGATCAGAAAGTATTAGTAGATTAGTGAGCTTCAGAGAATATTTCTATATTGTCTTCTACAATAGATGGACCACTTCATAACTACACCAACAGTGTAGTGGTGAACTGTCCTACAATAATACCGTCATAAATTGGCATTTTATCTTTTTTTAAATCTTTGTGATATTGAACTTAAAGTTGTTATTATTTGAATCTTTGTCATTATTTGTGATTTGGAACATTTTTTGTTCATATGATTACTGACAGTTAATATTTCTTCCTTTGTGATCTGCCTGTTAACAGCCTCTGACAACTATTTGAGAATGGCCCTTATATTACATATTTGTATGAATTTTCCATAACTCTTTCATGTCAAGCTTTTGTCAGAGAAATGTTGTACAAATATTATTTCTAGCGAACTTTTCCTCTTTAAATCATGACTTTTTTTTTGCTTATGCCATACCTCTTCAGGTTTATGTATTCAAAAGTATCCAATTTATCTTCTATAATCTCTGTCCCTTGTTTGGTTAAAGACTACTTCCTACCACAGTTGTGATAGTTGTTTCCTTCCATTTGATTCTGTTTTATGATATAACCTTTTATATATAGATTACTTATCTATTTGGAGCATATTGTGGTGTATGGTATAGGATACTTCTTTAAAGACAGTTTCTTCCAGACCAACTAGCAGTTTTTTCTCAAATTGGAGTTCTAACCAAAGTAATCATTGTACTTGGGTTTGAACACTATGCTATTTGCTTCATTGTTTCTGAGTCCTAGGTACCTAATTTGTTCCATTGGCCAACTTTTCTATTTTTAACTCAATATCAATTTTTTTACTATTGCTCTTTTATAATATAGTTTTTTAAATGCACTAAACCACCTTATTAAAAAAGTGATGATATCCAAGTTAACCTATTCTTTTAGAGCCAAACTAATCAAAATACCAGATAATAATACGGATAGTATTAGGCAGAATTAGAAAAAAAAGATAACGAAGTTCTTTAGGAGAAACAAAAAAGGTTAAAAGTCTCTAGAGAATTAGTGATTAAAGTATCAGGAATGAGTATAGGTATGTCCCAATAATATTGGTATATTATGTATTTTTTCATTTTCTTTGACAAAAATTTTCTCTATGTTTTGTTTATTAACTCATTCTTTTTCTGGTATTACATACACACATATATTCCATAAAAGTCTGAATAATATTTTCACCAAAATTCAGTCTTTTTTAACTTATTTTTGTTTTAATTTAATGTTTAATTTATTAAATAAAACAAGCTTTTCCTAATATAGAAGAATAAAAAATAATTGCACATGAAACTGCAAATATTTTATGTACAATCTGCTATTCTTTTTAAATATATAATAACGTTATCTTGTACCTTTCTTTTTTTCCCTTTTTTCTTCCCTCCCTTCCACCTCCCACTGCCATTAAACACAAATGTGTGTGTATGTATGTGTGTGTATATGCATAGAATTCTATGTGTACTTCTACTTATCAGTTCTTTCTCCTGATGCAGATAGCACCTTTATTCGTAGGTCTTTTGTAGTTAGTTTGGCTATTTATAATAGTCAAAATGACTTAGTTGCTCAAAGATGTTCTTAAAACAATATTGCTGTTACTGTATATAACATTCTCTTCTTTCTGCTTGTTTCACTCTTCATTATCTCATGCAAGTCTAGCCATGTTTTTCTAAAATCAGTGAGTTAATAATTTTCTATAGTATTCCATCATAATTATATACCAAAGCTTAGTTAGCCATTCCCCAACTGGGGGGCATCCCCACAATTGTGAGTTCTTTGCCACCATCAAGAGAGCTGCTATACATATTTTAGAACGGATAGGTTTTTTTTTCCTTTTTCTCTAATCATCTTTGGAAATAGACCTACTAGTGGCATTGCTGGATCAAAGGGTATAGGCAACTTAATGACTCTTTGGGCATAATTACTTATTGCTCTCCAGAATGGATGGATCAGTTTACAGTTCCCCTCAATTTCCAATTTTTTTGCCACCACAAAAAAGGGCTGTTATAAATATTTTTGTACAAATAAGTCCTTTTCCCTTTTTTAAAAAAAAGTCTCTTTGGGATACCAACATAGTAGTGGTATTGCTGGATCATATGCAATGTTTGATTGTCTTTTGGGTATGGTTCCAAACTGCTCTTCAGAATAGTTGGATCTGTTCACAGCTTCACCAACAGTGCATTAGTGTCCCAATTTTCCCATGTTCTCTCCAACATTTATCGTTTTCCTTTTGCTGTCATATTGGCCAATCTGATAGGTGTGAGGTGGCATCTTTGCCAAGAAAACCCCAAATGGGGTCACAAAAATCCTAAAATGGAATCACAAAGAATTGGACTGAACAAAAACAAAAGAATCAGAGTTTTGCTCTGTTTTTTGCATTCCCCTTATATATTGTGTATCTTGCTCTGCTAGGGTTTCCTTTTCTTAAAAGCTTAGAAGGTAGTTTAGATAAAAGAGAAGATATAATGGGAGAATGAGACAAAGACTGGAGAGATTAGATATTTAGATAACAAGACAGACAAATGGGAAATGAATGGAGCAGTGCACTATTCCTTATATTATTTGCTTCAAATATCAATGATCTTTTTAGCCCTGGTATTAAACCTCTTGCTTAAATGATCAGATCCTCATATTAAACATTGAAGGTTCTTAAAAAAAAAAGAGTTCATTTGGGAATCCATCTGCCACTGGGGATTTTTTCTTAGGGAGTTCATTGATGATGTGGTTAATATCTTTTTTTTTTAAGGTGGGGTTATTTAAGTATTGTATATCTTCTGCAAATCTGGGCAACTTATATTTGATTAAATATTCATTTCACTTAGATTGTCAGATTTATTGGCTTAGAATTGGACAATATAATTCCTAATTATTGCTTTAATTTCTTCTTTATTGGTGTTGAACTCACCTTTTTCATTTTTTATACTGGTAATTTGGTTTTCTTCTTTTTTAAAATCAAATTAATCACTGGTGTGTATATTTTATTAATTTTTTTCATAAAACCAACTCCTAGTTTTATTTATTATTTCAATGAGCTTTTTTTAACTTTAAATTTTATTAATCTCACCTTTGATTTTCAGGATTTCCAATCTCATAGTTAATTGGGAATTTTTAATTTGTTCCTTTTCTAGTTTTTTAGTTGTATGCCTAATTCATTGATCTGTTCGTTTTCTCTCCTTTATTGATGTAATAAGCATTTAGAGACATATTTTTTCTTAAGTGTTGCTTTGGCTACATCTCATAAATTTTGGTATGTTGTCTCATTATTTTCAGCTAATGAAATTATTGATCATTTCAATGATTTGTTCTTTGACCTCCTCATTCTTTATGTTTAGATTATTTAGTTTCCAATTAATTTTAATCTAGTTTTTCATGGTCACATTATTGAATGTGATTTTTATTGCATCATGATATGAAAAGGATGCATCGAATATTTCAGCCTTTCTGCATTTGATTGTGAAATTTTTATGCCCTTATACATAGTCAATTTTGTGTAAGTTCTGTGCACCTCTTTAAAAAAATCTTATTTCTTCCTATCCCCATTCAATTTTCTCCAGAGGTCTATCATATCTAACTTTTATAAAATTCAATTCATCTCTTTAGCTTCTTTCTTATTTATTTTGTGGTTAGATTTATCTAGTTTTGAGAGGGAAAAGTTGAGGTCCTCTCCTAGTATAATTTTACTGTCTATTCCCTCCAGTAACAGTTATCTTTTCCTTTAAAAAATTTGAATGCTATACATTTGGTGCATATATGTTTAGTATTGATATTACTTCATTGTCTATGGTACCTTTTAGCAAGATGCATCTTTTATTTTATCTCTTTTAATTAGATCTATTTTTATTCCTGCTTTGTCTGAGATCATTATTGCTACCCCTGTTATTATATTTTTTAACTTCAGCCAAAGCCTGATAGATTCTGCTCCATCCTTTTACCTTTACTCTGTGTATGTCTCTCTGTTTCAAATGTGTTTCTTGTAAACAACATATTGTAGGATTCTGGTTGTTAATCCATTCTGCTATCCACTTACATTTTATGGGCAAGTTCATTCCATTCACATTCATAGTAATGATTACTGCATATTTCCCTCCAACCTTTTAACCTTTTCCCTGTTTATACTTTATACTTATCTCCCCCCTCTCTCTCTTTCTCTCTCTCTTTCTCTCTCTGTTTCATCTTTTATCCTATCCATATTCACCACTATTTTGCTTCTGACCACCACCTTCCTCAATCTGTCCTAAATTCTATTAGCCCCACCCACACACTTTTTGTCCCCCTGCCCTCCTACTTCCCTATAGGGTAAGATAGATTTCTCCAACTTTGTGTATGTTATTCCCTCTTTGAGCCAAATTTGATGAGAGTATGATTCAAGTGATGCTCACCCCTGCTTTTTTCCCTCTACTATAATAGGTCTTTTATGCCTTTTCATTTGAGATAATTTACCCTCTTCTACCTCTCCCTTCCCCTTTCTCCCAATGTAATCTTCTTAACCCTCATTTTTTTTATATCATAACATCACAGTCAATTTTTACCCACACCCTTTTTCTATGTATACTCCTTCTAACTGGCCTAATAGTGATAGAGTTGTTAAGAGCTACAAATATCATCTTCCCATGTAGGGATATAAACAGTTTAACCTTATTGAATTCCTTACATTTTCTCTTTCCTTTTTGCCTTTTCATGCTTCTCTTCAGTCTTGCATTTGAAAGTCTATTTTTTTTTTTTGGTTTAGCTCTGGTCTTTTCATTAAGAATACTTGGAAGTCCTCTATTTCATTGAATTTCCATTTTTTTTCCTGGAAGATTCTGCTCAGTTTGGCTGGGTAGGTGATTCTTGGTTGCAATTTAAGTTTCTTTGCCTTCTGGAATACCATATTCCAAACCTAATCCTTTAATGTAGAAGCTGTGTAGTCATCACACAACATGGTTGTTACTGTGTACAACATTCTTCTGGTTCTGCTCACTTAACTCAACATCAGTACATACAAGTCTTTCCAGGTTTTTCTGAAGAATGCCTGCTCTTCATTTCTTATAGCATAACAGTATTCCATGACATTCATATACCACAACTTGTTCAACAATTCCCCAATTGATGGACATTCCCTCAATTTCCAATTCTTTGCCACCACAGAGAGAGCTGCTATAAATATTTTTGTACATATGGGTCCTTTTCCCATTTGTATGATATCTTTGGATTACAGCCCTAGAAGTGTTATTGTTGGGTCAAAGGGTATGCACATTTTATAGCCCTTTGGGCATAGTTCCAAAATGCTCTCCAAAATGGTTGGATCATTTTACAAGTCCACCAACAATGCGTGAGTGTTGCAATTTTCCCACGTCTTCTCCAACATTTATCATTTTCCTGTTTTGTCATGTTGACCAATCTGATAGGAGTGATGTGGTACCTCAGAGTTATCTTGATTTGCATTTCTCTAATCAATAGTGATTTAGAACATTTTTTCATATAACTATAGATGTCTTTAATTTCTTCATCCGAGAGCTGCCTGTTCCTATTGTTTGACCATTTATCAATTGGGGAATGACTTGTATTCTTATAAATTTGACCTAATTCTCTCTATATTTTAAATATGAGGCCCTTATCAGAGACACTGGTTGTAAAAATTCTTTCCCAATTTTCTACTTTCCTTCTAATCTTGGTTGCATTAGCTTTGTGCAAAAACTTTTCAGTTTAATGAAATCAAAATTTTCCATTTTGCATTTCATAATGTGCTCTAACTCCTGTTTTATCATGAATTCTTCTGTTCTCCATAAATCTGATAGATAAACTATTCCTTGCTTTCCCTGTTTGCCTATAGTATCAGCCTTTATATCTAAATCATGAACCCATCTTGACTATTTTGGTATATGGTGTGAGATTTTCATCTATGCCTAGTTTCTGCCCTACTCTTTTCCAGTTTTCTTAACTGATTTTTAAAGTCCTTTTTGAGCCCTTCCAGGAGTTCTTTTTGCACCAGATACGAGTTAATATTTCTCTTTGAAGCTTTATATGTAGGTGTTTTGACATAGCTATCCTCTTGAGAATTTGTGTTTTGACCTTCCCTTTCTCCATAATAGCCTTCTATGGTTAGGACTTTTTGTTTTTGCCCATTTTCTAGTCTATTTTTATGACTTTTAAAGTTGAACTCTGGTCCTGGGGACAGGGGACATTGTCTCAAGCTTTTTTTGCTGGGGTCCAAGGCCCTGGCCCCTGTCCTGCTGTCATTTACTGACTGTGATCAGGCTTCTAGGCCTGCTGAGTCTGGCTGTTCACCTATGCTAGGGGGCTGGAGGCCTTATAGCTGGCCCACTATGCTTCTGGTCTGCTATGCAGAGACTGTGGTGACTTGGGGTTATGGTCCTCCCACTGACTTGCTTGAACACCATTTGCACTGGGATGTGCTTCCCTTTTCCATGTGTGAGACAGACCTTTCTAAATTTGTTTGGGCTCGAAAATTGTTTCACCCTATCCTTTTGTGTGTTCTGTCCTTCTGAATTCATTTTGAGGAAATATTTAACGTTGTTTGGAGGGTAATTTGGGAAAGCTCAGGTAAGATGCTGCTTTTTCTTTGCCAATCTTGTCTCAGCTTCTACCCATATCTAACTTTTAAAAAAAAATCTGTTTTGATCATTAATATGTCTTGTTTATATTTTTGTTACTTATATATAGTTATACTGAAGTCTCTAATGATTTTTTCTAACCATTTCTTTCTATAGTTTTATTAGCTCTTTTTTTGAGTACTTACGTGTTTTGGCATTTGGTAAATTTAAATTTAGTATTTATAATATATTATTATCTATGGTGACTTCAAGAGTAGTGTAGTTATCTTGCTTATCTCTTTTAATGATGAATATTTTTTATTGTTTCCTTATCTAAAATCATAATTGATATACTTTGAAAATTTATCTGATGTAATACTATAAACCCTTATTTTCATTCTATGTGATTTAAAAAAAAAGTATTTCAAGTGTCTCAATAAG
>NW_020948983.1:32717520-32737505 GCF_900497805.2 Vombatus ursinus | reverse complement strand
TCATTTACAGTATTAAAAAAAATACAGAAATAAGGGCAATGGGATCAAGCTTAGAAAACTACTGTTGAAATGACTGGATCCTACACTTCTGCAACTTCTTTTTTTAAATTTTATTTTATTTTAAACATGTGTTTTTAAAACTTTGGGTTACAAATTCTCTCCCTTCCTCCCTCCCCACCCACCCTCATTGAAAAGGCAAGCATCTTGATACAGGTTATAGATATGTAGTCATGCAAAACACTTCCATAGTAGTCTTGTTGTGAAAAACTAAGTATATTTCCCTTCATCCTATCCTGCCCACCCATTTATTCTATTCTCTCTTTTGACCCTGTCCCTCCTCAGAAGTGTTGCTTCCCCCCTTATTTTCCTGTTGGGTGAGATAGATTTCCATAACCCATTGTGTATGTTATTTCCTCATTAAGCCAAATCCTATGAGAATAAGATTCACTCATTCTCTCTCACCTTCCCCTGTTTCCCCTCCACCGTAAAAGCCATTTTTTGTCTGTTTCATGTGAGATGTTTTTCCTCATTCTACTTCTCCCTTTCTCCTTCTTCCAGTATAATCCTCTCTCACCCCTTAATTTTATTTTCCAGATATCACCCCTTCATCTTCAACTCACCCAATGCCCTCTATCTATACATACATATAATTTTTTTCCCTCGAACTACCCTAATACTGACAAAGGACTCATGAGTTAAAAATATCATCTTTCCCTGCAGGAATGTAAACAGTTCAACTTTAGTAAGTCTCTTATGATTTCTCTTTCCTGTTTACCTCTTCCATGTTTCACTTGAGTCTTGTATTTGAAGGTCAAATTTTCTATTCGGCTCTGGTCTTTTGCACAGGAATGCTTGAAAGTCCCCTATTTCATTGAATGACCATTTTTTACCCTGAAGGATTATACTCAGTTTTGCTGGGTAGGTGATTCTAGGTTGTAGTCCTATCTCCTCTGCCTTCCAGAATATCATAGTCCATGCCCTCCAGACCCTTAATGTAGAAGCTTCTAAATCTTATGTTATCCTGATTGTGTTTCCACAATACTTGAATTGTTTCCTTCTGGCTGCTTGCAATGCCTTCTCCTTGACCTGGGAACTCTGGAATTTGGCTACAACATTCCTAGGAGTTTTCCTTTGGGGATCTCTTTCAGGAGGAGATTGGTTGATGCTTTCAATTTCTATTTTGCCCTCTGGTTCTAAAATATCAGGGCAGTTTTACTTGATCATTTCTTGAAAGATCATGTCTAAGCTCTTTTTTGATCATGGCTTTCAGATAGTCCAATAATTTTTAAGTTCTCTCTTCTGGATCTATTTTCCAGGTCAGTTGTTTTTCCAATGAGATATTTCACATTCTCTTCTATTTTTTCATTCCTTTGGATTAGTTTTACAGTGCCTTGATTTCTCAAATTGTCACCAGCTTCCAATTTCTCCATTCTAATTTTTAAGGAAGTATTTTCTTCAGTAAGCTTTGGGACTTCCTTTTCCATTTGGCCAATTTTGCTTTTAAGGGCATTCTTCTCCTCATTGGCTTTTTGGACCTCTTTTGCCATTTGGGTTAGGGTATTTTTTTAAGGTGTTATTTTCTTTAGTATTTTTTGGGTCTCCTTTAGCATCACTGCCAGTTTTTCCTCTACTTCTCTTACTTTCTTCTCAAAATCCTTTTTGTGCTCTTCCATGGCCTGGGACCAATTCATATTTTTCTTGGAGACTTTGGATGTGGGAACTTTGGCTTTGTTGTCTTCCTCGGGTTGTATGTTTTGATCTTCTTTGTCACCAAAGTAAGATAATATAGTCTGACTCTTTTTGCACTGCATGCTCATCATCCTGGCCAATTACTTGAGTTATAAACTCTTTGTTAAGGTAGGAGTCTGTTTCCAGCGTGGAGAATGTACTGTCCCAAGCTTCAAGGGTTTTGTGCAGCTGTTTTCAGAGATACTTCTAGGGACCTGTAAATCTTCAGTTCTTCCAAGGTGCTATGATCAAGGGTGAGGTGTTACTCCTTTCCTGGTCTGTGCTCTGGTCTATGAGCACTCTTTTCTGTCTTGGAACTGTGAGGAGGGTTTCCTCTCCATAGCCACTACAAGCTCCACCACACCAGCACTCCTTCTTGCCCCAGGACCGCCACCCAGAACTGTGACCCAGATCCAAGCATGGGCAAAGCAAGAGAATCTTGCACCAGCAGAGAAATCCCTGCAATCCCCCTCTGATCAGCCACTGGTTACCCCCTCAGTCTGTGGGCCTGAAGCTCAGGAAGCAAACACCACCCTAGGTTGTGCTAGGGAATTAGGGCTGAGACTACTGCTGTTTCTCACCCACCACAGACACAGACTTTTCCCACTGACCTTTTAAGTAGTCTTTGGCATTCATGGAGAAGTCTGGAAACCACCACAGCTGCATGAGATTCAGTCCTCTGAGGCCTGTTTCAGGTTTGCTGTGGCCTGCGCACCCATGCTGAACTGAGTTCGTCTCCCAGCCTGGTGCAATATACCTTTCCCAATCAACCATCCAGGCTATCTTTGGCTGGAAATTTGTTTCACTTTGTCTTTTTGTGGGTTCTGCTGCTTTAAAATTTGTTTGGAGACATATTTAAAGGTATTGGGAGGGGTTTGGAGGAGGGCATAAGCAAGTCATTGCTTTTACTCTACCATCTTGGCTCCCCCCCCACTTCTTTATTCACCCTGATTGTGGGTGTTTATAATTTCTTTCTCTCCTTTTAATCCCCTCATTCTAAGTCCATCATAGTTGATTTTTTTGTTTGTAGCTATTTCTTCTCCACCTATCCTCCCAAATCTTCCACTGCTCCTCTCCCTACCTGTTGTCTTAATTTATTTTTATAATGAAATATGGTGTCTGTGTGTATGTTCAGTCCTCCTTTGTTCAGGTTATAGAAGAGTATTGTTTAAGGGAAATCTAGCCCTTCCCCTTATCCCCATTTTGCTTATTTTTTTTCCTTTTGTGCTCTATATATGAAAAATAATAAGTTCTGTCTCCTCCTTCATTTTTTCCAAAGCGTGTTTCTTCCTCTATCCCTTTTCTTTATTATGTTAAATTAAAGCAAAATAAACCTACATCTGAACTCTGAATTTATATTTATTTTCTCTCTTTTTGACTCTTGAAATAATTGATTTTTTTTTAAGGGACAATGATCTCTTTTCCCTGTATTAGGATAGAAAACTCTATATATCTATGACTACAATTTCCTGAATTTTTTTGAGTAGTTTTTTTTTTTAATTTTTCTGGTCCATGGTGGGGGGGGGTGAGGGAATCAATCTAAACACTGTTACACTAGGGTATTCTTTTCTTTTCCCCTGTATTTTCACTTAAAAAATTAATCAAAATATGTTTTTTCTCAACAAGATTGCTTGAAAATCTAAGCCTATACACCAAAGAGATCAAAGAAAGAGAAAAAAAGCTTATGTCTACAAAAATATTTACAGTGGAAAACAACAGAAAATTAAAGAGGATTTCATCATTTGTGGGATAACTGATCAAATTATGATATATGATTATAAAGAAATAATATTGTATTATAAGACACGATGCAATTAGTAGTTTCAGAGAAATTTCAGAATCATGTATGCACTAGTACAGAGTAAAGTAAGCAAAACCAAAAAAAACCAATTTATACTACAACATTAATAATCTAAAAATCGACACTTCTGAAAGACTTGACTCTTATCAACCATTATTACAAAGGCTTTATGAAAATACTGTCCACCTTGTGACAAAAAGGTGACATACTAGATGATGTACTAATTTGAAGAAAGAGAAACACATTTTTGGATATAGCCAATGTACAAATAAGTTTTGCTTGAATGCTTATGTGATAAAGAGCTTTATATTTTCTTCTTTAAAAAAAGACACCAAAGAAAGTCACTCTATTGAAAGTTCATTTAGCCTCCTGTAGGGTTTGTACTCTGTTTTTCAAGATAAGTTATTGTTTATTTAAAAAGAAAATCTTTTGCCTTTTGATCATAGT
Organism: Vombatus ursinus; assembly: GCF_900497805.2. Classification (NCBI taxonomy): domain Eukaryota; kingdom Metazoa; phylum Chordata; class Mammalia; order Diprotodontia; family Vombatidae; genus Vombatus; species Vombatus ursinus. Next base: position 32,733,529 of record NW_020948983.1, on the reverse strand, counting down.
AAAAACTTTTCTTTTATTACAGTTGCTACAAAATCTATGCAATTTGATGTTATTCCTTAGTACTTGTACTCTTTCTTCCAGTCAACAAGTAAACAAGTGTCTATTAAGTGCTTAAAATGTCATAAGCACTGAATATAAATACAAACAACAGTAAAGATAGTTCATACCTTCGAGGAATTAATGTTCTAATGGAGAAAGAAAACACATAAAAAGAAATTGAAAACCAGGGAAGGGAGAGAAGTTACTTGTATAAAGGCACATGATGTGCATAAAGAAATCCAGATTTTCTGGAGTGGATATCAGAGAGCAAAAGACTGAACATGGCTGGGTGGAGCAATGTCCTCCTAATCGGTTTCACTTCTTCAATTATCTTCCTGCTCTACATCTTCCTTCAAACAGCTGCTAGAACAATTTTCTTTAAGTATAGATATACCTGCATCATTCCCCATATTATGTAACCTTCAGTAGCTTCCCATTACCTGCAGAATACAATATGACATCATCTTTTTTTTGTATTGAAACTGAGATAATATTTGTAAAGCAGTTAGCACAGTGCCTAGCACATAGCTTACTTAATAAATACTTATTATATTCATCCAATTCTTCATAACCTGTCACCTTCCACCTTTCTAGATGTCCCTCCATGTACTCTATGTACAGTGACACTGGCCTCCTTGCTGTTCCTTGCACAAGACAATCCATCTTCCTATTCTTTTTCCCCATTATATTTTTTATTTCATTAAATATTTCTCAAATATATTTAGAATTGATATTCATTTTTTAAAAAATTTTGAATTCCAAATTTTCTCCCACCATCCCTCCATTACCCCTATTTGAGAAGGCAAGCATTTTTGATATAGGTTATACATATAAAGTCATGGAAAACATAGTTTCTTGTTAATGAAGTTGCAAAAGAAACACAGAACAAAAAAAAAAAGACACAAGAAAAGTAAAGTGAAAAAAGAATACTTTGATTTGCATTCTGACACCATCAATTCTTTCTCTGGAGGTAGATTGCACTATTTATCATGAGTCCTTTGGAATTGTCTTGAATCAGTTTATTGATTAAAATAGCTAATTCATTCCCAGTTGAACATCCTTACAATATTGCTGTTGCTGTGTACATTGTTCTCTTGGTTCTGCTCACTTCACTTTGCATTAGTTCATATAAGTCTTCCTAGGTTTTTTTGAATGTATCCTGCTTATCATTTCTTATAACACGATAGTCTCAATCATATATCACATCTTGTTCAGCCACTCCTCAATTGATGGGCATCTACTCATTTTCCAAATTTTGCCACTACACAAAAAGCTGCTATAAATATTTTTTTTGTTTGTATATGGGACCTTTTCCTTTTTATTTGACCTCTTTGGGTTACAGATCTAGTAGTCGTATTTCAGAGTAAATGGTTCTGCATATTTTTATACTCCTCTATGCCTTTTGGGGCTTAGTTCCAACTTGCTCTCCAGAATGGTTAAATCAGTTCACAATTCCACCAATAGTGCATTAGTGTCTCAATTTCCTCACACCCTCTCCAAAACTTCTTCTTTTCTTTTCTTTTCTTTTTTTTGTCATTTTAGCCTACCTGATAGGTGTGAGGTGGTACCTCAATGTTATTTTGACTTGCATTTCTCTAATCAATAGTGATTAAGAGCATTTTATATGACTATCAGTAGTTTTGATGTCTTTGTCTGCAAACTGCCTTTTATATCCGTTTACCATTCATCAATTATAGAATGTTTCATATTCTTACAAATTTTACTCAGCTTTCTATATATTTGAGGAATAAGGCCTTTTTCAGAGAAACTTGCTACAAAAATTTCCCCCTAGTTTCTTGCTTTCCTTCTAACCTTGGCTGCACTGGTTTTGTTTGTGAAAACCCCTTTTAATTTAATGTAATCAAAACTGCCCATTTTACATCTTGTAATGTTCTCTATCTCTTCTTTGATTATACATTCTTCTTTTATCCATAGATCAGACAAAGTAAAATTGTCCATGTTTCCATAATTTGCTTGTATTATTCTTTATGTCTAAGTCATATACCCATTTTGATCTTATGGTAGTAAACAATATGAGATATTGGTCTATACGTATTTTCTGCCAAATTGCTTTCCAGGTTTCCCAGCAATTTTTGTCAGATACTGAGTTCCTGTCCCCAAAATTTGGATCTTTGGGTTTATCAAACAATAGATTAAAATGGTTATTTACTACTATGTATGTGTACCTAATCTATTCCACTGATCCACCCCTCTATTTCTTAACCATTATCAGATTCTTTGATGATGATACTTTGTAATACAGTATGAGGTCTGATACTTCTAGACCACTTGGCTTCACATTTTTTTTAATTGATTCTCTTAATATCCTTGACTTTTATTTTTCTTCCAGATGGATTTTGTTTCTATTTTTTCTAGCTCTATAAAATAATATTTTGATAGTTTTATTGGTATGAAACTGAATAAGTAAATTAATTTAGGTAGAATTATAATTTTTATTATATTGACTTAGCCTGTTTATGAGCAACTAATATTTTTCCAAATTTTTAGATCAGTCTTTATTTGCATAAAAAGTGTTTTATAATTATGTTCATATGCTTCCTGGGTTTGTCTTGTCAGGTAGACTCCCAAGTATTTTATAGGTTCTGCAGTAATTTTAAATGGACTTTCTCTTTCTATCTCTTCCTGCTGGATCATATTTGTAATATGTAGAAATACTGATGATTTACATGTTTTTTTTTTACATCTTGCAAATTTTCTGAAGTTGTTAATTATTTTAACTAGTTTCTTAGTTGATTCTCTAGGGTTCTCTAAGTATGCCATGATATCATATGCAAAGAATCATACTTTTATTTCCTTATTGCCTATTCTAATTCCTTCAATTTCTTTTTCTACTCTTATTCTATAGTTACCATTTCTAGGACAATATTGAAGATAATGAGCATTCTTACTTTACCTTTGATCTCAATGGAAAGGATTCTAGCTTATCCTCATTACAGTTAATGCTTGCTGATGTTGTTAGATAGATACTACTTATCGTATTTTAAGGAAAACTCCATTTGTTCCTATGCTTTCTATTGTTTTTAAAATAGGAATGAGTATTGTACTTTGTAATAACCTTTTTATGCATCTATTGAGATAATTATATATGTTTTGTTTTTATTATTGATATGTTTAATACTGATTTAAAGGACAAAGACACCAATAGAACACACACACACACACATATATACGTATGTATATGCTTTAAAGTATTCTAGTAATTCTTAAATTATCTCTCCATGTTCTGTTTTCAAGGTCAATTGTTTTTCCAATGAGATATTTCATATTTTCTTCTATTTTTTTCATTTTTTGACTTTGTTTCTTGATATCTCATGGAGGCAATAGCTTTCACTTGCCCAATTCTAATTTTTAAGGAATGATTTTCTTCAGTGGGCTTTTGTCCCCCTTTTTTTCTTTATTAAATTTGAGTAATTCTCCTTGTGAGGAAGTTAATTATTTAATGAATTTTTTTGAGCCACTTTTACCCTTTGGCCAATTATGTTTTTTTTTTAAGGTATTATTTTCTTCAGTATTTTTTGTGCCTATTTTATCAATCTGTTGACTCTCTTTGCATAATTTCCTTGCATCATTCTCGTATATTTTCTTATTTTTTTTCCTTTACCTCTCTTATTTGATTTTTAAAATCCCTTTTAACCTCTCCTAGGAATTTTTGTTAAACTTGTGTCTAATTCATATTTTTCTTTGAAGCTTTTCTTGTAGCTGTTTTGATATCATTGTCTACTTATGAGTTTGTGTTTTGATCTTCCCCTTCACCATAAAATCAAGAGTGTTGTTTGTTTTCTCATTTTTGCCATTCTTTCTTGACTTTTAACTTTATGTTAAAGTTGGATACTGTGGAAGGACACTATCCAAAGCTCCAGGTTTTTCATTCTGCTGTTTTCAGAGTTAGTTCTGGAGGTCTGTAGGTTTTCAGTGCTCCCAAGATGGTATGATGTAACAAGAGTTGTGGTCACTGTTCTATTAGCCTCTGTTCTGATCTTTAGCCAGTAAGAAACCTTGTTCCTCTCCAGCATCAAGTGTTGGTGCTCCTCTCAGCCCTAGGCCTATGACCAGATCTCCTGTTCTCCAGCATCTGCAACTACTAATGTCCCTTTCTCTTTTGTAACTGAGACCAGAGTTCTCACTTCCTTGTGAGTGATTACAAGCAGTCTTCTCTCCCTGGAACTGTGATCAGGCCACCTATTCACCTGCAGCCACAAGTGTTATCACTCTTTTTGGTCCCGGAGCTGTTACTCATGTCCCTGATCTCCTGCTACTGCAAGCACTAGTGCTGCTTTCTGCTCTAGAACTGTGACCCAGAACTGTCTCTGGGAAATCTAACAGGGTCATGAACCCAGTTCCAGCAAAGAGTCCCCTGTAATCTTTTTCTAACCAATTGTCCAACCCCCTTACCATCTGTGGGCTGAGAGCTCCCAAAGATTCTTCTGCTACTATTACAGACACCTCTAACACCTGCTGCTGACATTGCTGTGGTGCAACCACCATTGTGTTCTGGACCCAATCACCACTCCAGCGTGACAGATCTTTTCTGCTAACCTTATAATTTGTCCTGCACTAGAAAAGGTTTCACCCCAATCTTTTGTTGGCTCTGCCATTCTAGAATTTTGTTTGTGCTGTCATTTTATTGTTGCTGGGAGGGGAATGTTGGGAGAGTTTAGATAAATTTCTGCCTCTACTCCATCATCTTAGGTTGAACCCTTCCATCTCTCTGTCCTTGAATTTTCATTGGCTGTCCTCCATGCCTGGATTTCTTATCTTCCTTATGTCTATGTCCTGGCTTCCTTGAAGTCTCATCTAAAATATTACCTTCTCCAGGAAATTTTTCCTGTTCTCCACCAATGCTAGTTCCTTCCCTTTGAATTTACCATCAATTTATATTATTTGTATATAGTTGTTTTTTATGTTGTCTCCTCTCCTAGATTGTAGACTTCTTGAGGTCAGGAACTGTTTTTCCCTTTATTTATATCCTAAGCCCTTAATACAATGTTTGGCATATATACTAGGCACATAAGTGCTTGTTGACTTGAATTGAGTTATATTTTAGGCCAACTGGTCTTTTCTTGATCCTTTCACATGCTTACCAGAACACTCTGCTTTATTACAGTCAGAAGCATTTTCCCTTATCTCATTTGAATATTATTACAATCATTTGATATAATTACTACCACTATCATTGTCCACTTCTCACATATTATGAAAACGAGGTGGACAGAGAGTAATTAATTTGCCCATGGTCAAATAGCTATTAAGTATTAGAACTGAGGTTTGAATATATAGGCATTTCTGACTCCAAGTCCAGTATGGACTTCTCTATCATTCAATTTCTATGAGTACTCCCTCCACTCAAGCAGATCACAAAATGTCAGCTCCTTTGGAGATAGTCTTGCTTAGGTTTCAGTGTCCAAAAATTTACTGTCTCTGCTTATGAACATTCTGTTAAGAAATTGTTTCAGTAATGTCTGACTTTTTGTGACCCTATCTGGGTTTTGTTTTTTTTTTTGGCAAAGATACTGGAGTAGTTTGCCATTTCCTTCTCCAGCTTATTTTACAGATGAGAAACTGAAGTAAATGGGGTTAAATGACTTGCCCAGGGTCATATAGCTAGTATCTGAGGCTATATTTGACCTCAAGAAGATGAGTCTTCCTGACTCCAGGCCCAGCACTCTAGTTACTCTACCACCTAGCTGCCCCAAAGAAGTACCTCCCAATTTATTCAAATTGGTCCTTGGATGATAGATACACAGACTATTTCCAAAAGATCTTTCTTGCTAAGTTGAATCTGGTAGTTTTTATCTATACAAATAAGCAATAGTCACCTCCATACTGTGAGGCATGAAAGGGATTACTAGTTTGAATAGACTGATATTTATTGATCAGAGGCATTTGCTTTTATTTAGTATTGCCTTTATTACAAATTATGTTTATTGGTAATTTGTTGAATAAATATTTGTTAAATATTATTTCAATCGTTATTCAATATGATATAGTAGAAATAAAATTTTCTCGATGTGGTTGGCACTAGGGGTACAAAGACAAATTTGAGACAATATCTTCACTCAAAGAAATGAAGATTCTATTGGAGGGCACATATACATGCATATATACCTACATATAAACTCATTAACTGTTACATCAGTAACAGCCTCATGCAAGAGGTAGTGTTTGAGTTGAAAAGAAACTAAGGATTCTAAAAAGCTAAAGTAAGAAGGGAATTGCATAAGACACTCTGTAATATTTGGTGGGTGGTTACAGCATTATATAGGTTTATTTTGTGACATTAAAATTTTCTTATAAATATAAATTTTTTGGAGCAATACTCTGCCTGTTATGCCCCTATAGATCATTGAAGTGAGGTTCCTTCCCTGGATTTTGGCTTAAAAATTAATGACTGTACCATCCGATGCATGGAGGTGATGGGGTCATCAATATTTGGCCAGGAGAGCATGTGCTTATTATCTCCTTGTGTTTATTGGTGGTAAAGGAGCAAGGAGAAAGGTCGAGTCATTTATCTGGGGTTGTGAAACACAGTCTTAATGACCACAGGCCTCCACCCTAAGTGACTTACTTTTCATTTAAATAAGTATTTTCCTATGAGAATCTTTTTTGCACGGTGCTGTCCTATGCCAAGGTGCTGAATATATAGTTCCCTACTAATGAAACCAGCATGAGCAGGCTTTGTAGAAGAGTGGTGAGTCAGGGGACAAAACAATGCTAATCTCATATTGATGTTTAGGAATGGCATACCTCTAGTGCTTACTATTTTGCAGGTAAAATGTGTGCTGTTGGCAGTATGTCTTTTTTTTTATAGAGACATTTATTTCAAGTTGTAGATCTATAAAGCAAAATAATAATCAATATTTAGTAGAAGTTTGTACTTTCTGGGTAATTTTTCTATTAGCAAGATGCAGAGACAAAACAACAGCAGAGAAATATTTGTTACGTGATATGGAAGAAAATTGTTTCTAAATAATATTGTCATATTGCATGTTCTTGGAGCTGCTGTCAGTTCTTTATAAGGCAAATGAACATTTTAGCTTCAGTTTGCAACAAAATGCAATGTTAATTGCAAAATATTGCTTCATCCCTTACCAAACTGCAGGGGGCAAGAAAGAGCTTAAGTAGGCTCTGAGATCCTCTTTTTCCCTGGGTACTGCCTTTTCAAATGTGTTTTTAAATCCAACTTGTGATTATTATTTTTCAGCACTGAATTAGTGAATCATTTTATATCATGCCATTACATAAAATAAACTGATACTTTGTTTCTCTGCATTGCCCAATTACTAGGTGGAGAAAATTGGGCTCCTTGAAAGGCACATGTGTGTATGTCTTGGCAGAGTACAGGAAGGGATTGTAAAATGCTCCCAGCTGTTGAAAGCAGAAATGGAAAAATGCTAGAGAACAAAAAAGGAACAAAACCAGGTGGGCTCTAGATTTGTTTTTTTTTTGTCATTGTTTTTGTTTTTTAATAACTTTCCTAAGTATAAACAGTATGAGAACAACTATGACAACATATGTCAAATCATTTTGGGTTTAGCTATGACATAAATACTGTTGTTAAAATGAGCTCTATTCAACTTTAACTCATGCCCTTCCTTCTGTAGCTATTGCAAAATAATTCCTAATCCTTGGCAAGACAATGCAACGTAGTGGAAATAACACTGGCCTGACAGCTTAGAGATATTTGGCCTGGACTCGAGCCTTGGATGTCTTACAAATTTATGATGTAACCTTGGGCAAGTCACCTCCTCTATCTTGGCCTCAGTTTCCTTACATATAAAAAGGAAGAGATTTCACTTCATGGTTCCCAGTGTCTCTTCCAGGTCTAACATCCCATGGTTATGTTTGGTATTCCTTAATGAGTCTCTGCACTAAGGGAGAACAGCTCCCTCTACTACACATGAACATTATGTTTTCATGTGTGGCCACAGTTGGCCATTCTTTTCAGGATGTTCAGTCCTAAGCAGAGCAGATGGTGCTAATTATGGAACATATTTAAGGATAGGTTAGAAGTAACATATGCATATATGTATATATGCATGTGGGGGGAAAGTAGAAAGAAAGATAGACATTTTGTTTCCCATCTCCATGCCTTTGCATGGGCTATCTCCCATGCCAGTCACATGCTTCCTCCTTACCTTAACCTTTTAGAACCTCTAGCTTCCTTCAGGTTTCAAGTTTTATTTGAAGTCTTTCCTGATCCACTGCTTCTTAGTAGTCTGTCTCTCCACTATTTAAATTACTCTTGGGGGCAGCTAGGTAGCATAGTGGATAGAGCACTGGCCCTGAAGTCAGGAGGATCTGAGTTCAAATCCGGCCTCAGACCAAACACTTGACACTTACTAGCTGTGTGGCCCTAGGCAAGTCACTTAATCCCAATTGCCTTAAAAAAAATAAAAAAAATAAATTACTCTATGTGCCCTGGATATCTTAGAGACATCTCAAACTCAATATATCTTCAGCTTAGCTCAGCTCAGCAGAACTCGAATTTCCCCTTAAATCCAACACTCTTCAGAAATTCCCTATTTTTGTCAAAGGTACGCCATTCTTCCAGGCTCCCATCCTTATAACATTGGAATTATCTTTCATTCTTTGTCCTTTCTTCCCTCTCATACGTATAATCAGCTTGCAAATCTTGGCATTTCTATATCCCCCAATGGTTCTTGTATCTAACCTCTTTCTATTCACATAGCTACCACCTTATCTCAGACTTTCATCATTTTTCAGCTAGACTATCATAATGCCTTCCTAATTTGTCTCACTGCTTCAGGTATCTTCCTGCTCAAATCCATCCTCCACACAGCTGCCAGACTAGTATTCTTAAAGTGTAGATATGACCAGGTCACCTCCCCCCACTGCCCTGACCCAATAAATACCAGTGACTCCCTATTGCTCCTAGGATCAAAAATAAACATTTCTCTCTGGATTTCAAAATCCTTTACAGCCTGGTCCCAATCTATCCTGGTATTGTTACATATTCCTCCTTTTCCTATACTCAAAAGTAAAGACAAACTGGTCTTCTTTTTATTCCTTATACACAGAACTTCATTTATTTCTCCATGCTTTTGAACTTGTCACAAATCCTGGAATGCACTTCCTCTTCTCCTCCACTGCAGGTTTTATCTCCTTCAAGAGATGATTTAAATACTATCTTCTACACAAAGACTTTCCTGATGCTTCTCACTCCTTCTGACCTGCTTTCCTAACTCTTATATTTTACTATCTTGCTTTTATTTTTGATCTCTCTCTCTCTCCTTCTCCCTCTCTTTCTGTTCTTCTCCCTCTCCTTTTCTTTCTTCCTAGAATTATATATGTGTATGTTGTCTCTTCTGGTAGAGGACAAGCTCCTGGAGAGAAAAGATTGTTTCTTTCTTTTCTTTTTCTTTCTTTTTTGTATTTGTATACTCAGCAATTAGCATAGTGCCTGACACATAGTCACCATGCCTATTGATTGGCTGTGTACTTCTAATTCTCCCATGGATTGCAAACTCCTTGATGACAGGAAATGTTTCATTTTTGTCTGTTCTCCCAGACATCAACATGACCCTTAAAAATAGTAGGTAGTTAAGGTTTGTTCAATTAAATTGAACAAATTTGAAAATTGAACGGAATTTGAATTAAATTTATCTCTTGTGAAATTATTACTGGTACATTTGCTAAAAACCCCACCAGTAATGAAGCAGTGTGATATAATCATTCCCTAATCATTCCCTAGTATTAGTGTAGTAAGGAGAATTGGATCTAAGATTATATAATCATAGGAGTAAAGATATAGGTCAAGAAGGAACTTTTGCATCCATCTAGGTCTTATTTTATAGACAAGAAAACTGAGACCCTGAGAGGGGATATGACTTGTTCAATGTCACCCAGGTAGTGATAGATTTCAAATTCAAGTTCAATGAATCCAAGTTCAGTTCCATTGTGGCATACTGCCTGGTATATATCCTGTGTTCAATGGCAAATAGTTATTGGAGTCCATTCTGAATACAGAACTGGGAGAGAGAAGGCAAAATAAGAAAGTCTCTGACTACTGTTATCATGAAAATATTGCCAACTGGCAGTAAGAGAGAGAATCAACTCCTTACTAGTCCTCACAGATGATACTGGTGAGTGTTGCTGTAAGTCACTCTTTTCAAAGAGAGAATCATAAGACATAGAAACTTGACTACCCTGCACAGAAACCAAGTCTTCCTATTCCCAACATATTGCTTTGCATCCATTTCCATAGGAAAACTGGATTTGTGGGATAGTTTTTTGAAACAGGGATTCAGACTGTATTCTTCAGGGGTTCTGTGGACCCTTTTCATACTGAAATAGCTTTAGTCTGAAGGATAGGGAGAACTAAACCATTTTCCAATTGCAAGGTGACATAATCCAATGGCTTTTTTAAATGTGTAGTTTGGTCTTTGGGTGTCACTATCTAAGACCAGGCAGAGCCTCAGTTTTTAAGATTTCTCTCAAAGACTTCTACTGTCTTTGGGCTGAAATCTCATTACCTTGTGGAGATGAAAGGTTGAAGAGTTCAGACAAAGATTTGAACTTCTGATTGCAGGGATTCTTAGATAACCAAGCATTCCATATAGTTTTAATATAACAATTGCACAGAATTTTCTTTCCTCTAGGAATGGTTTAATGGAGTAAGTTTCCAATACTCAGATCAAAGTGTTTTACACTAGTGCCCAATTTAGTCTTTGAGATAAAGAGGTAACACCTCTATTTTATAGTTGGGGAAACTAGGGCAGGTAAAGGTCAAATTATGTAACCATAACTGTATTCATGTTCTTATTCAGATTTCTAGCCATGAAACCCCATGGATTTCCATCTACTCCCCAAGTTCCCTGACTCTAAGGTCATTATAATACACTTTCCACTATACCACTCTGCTTCTGAAAATAGAGTTGAGTGAGATTATAGAGGGTCTTGAAATCAAGATGTAGATGTTTATCTTTGATGCAATATATACTAGGAAATTGGATTGTTAAGTAGGGACCATACCTCATGAAAGCAATACTATAGGTCTAGGTCTAGAATAAATTATTACTCTCCCCATTACATTATGAATTTTGTGATAAAATTGCCATTGAAGAAGACTATTGATCTTGCCCTATAGGTGAGTTCCTGTTAGAAACAGTGGTCCTCACATTCTATTAATGACTAGTGATCTAGGTTGAAAATTCCAGCTTCCAGTAGTGAGTTGTTAGTAATTCAGCTCCAGAGTTATAAAACCCTGAATATTCATTTCCCAAATGAATTCAAGGTGCATATTAACAGTTTAGCTTTGTTAAGAAGGTGACAGCCTTGCTTCATTTGCATTCCATTACCCACAATGCTTTTACATTTCCCTTGCTTTGAAAAGCAAATGATGACATTCTGCTAGGAGGATTCCATCCAGCATGCTCTTTACAAGTAAAGAAGTAGAGTAATCATCACTAAGAAGAAGAAAAATAGAGTCTGAATATTTCACATTTGTTAATTAGGGGGAGGGGTGGGGCAGGTGGGTGGAGAATAAAATAGGGAGTCAGGTTACTATTTGCTGAGTGCTATTGAATAAAGCAAATGTTTCACTAATTCTGGGAACACAGAAAGGGCAAAGATGATTCAGTACAGGTGAAAACATCTAAGTAGGGTTGTAAAAGATGAAATGGCAAACAAGGATTTCTCCATACTTTAGTCTCTTGCAGGGCTGCATGTTAAAGGAGGACAATTTTCAAATTTGTGAACAAATCTGAATGAACTGAGGTTGATTTTGTAATGAACCAAACCTGAAGCCTCAATTTCAAGTGTGAAGTGTGAATTAGTTGCTATTTTATTTAAGTGGTGTTAAGAAGGGACTGAAAAGGGAGAGAATTAAGGGGAACCAGGAATGAGTCAGACAGCTTTGCAATCAACTTTGTTTTTTCCCTCTCTTTCATTCCATAACATCTCTAGCTTCTGAATCCTTCTCTATTCACAGAGCTACCACCTTAGTTCAGACCCTCATCAACTCTTGCCTAGAAAATGGCAAGGACTTCTAATTGACCTTCCTGCTGTAAGTCTCTCACCACTTTAGTCCACCCTCCACACAGCTGCTCAAGTGAATTTCCTTAACTGAAGACCTCACCATGTCACTCTCTTACTCAGTAAATTTCAATGGCTACTTACTGACAACATTTTTCTGGCTGCCTTTTATGGCCCTCCAAAATCTAGCTCCAACCTACCTAAACAACTTTATTAAAAAAAGTAAATTCCTACTTTCTTGAAATGATGATAATTATTTAATTGTTTTCTTGTATGCACTCACATCATTGATCATGTTGTTTTCTTTCCTGAATATTCTACTTTTTTCCTTCTGCCTTTTAAAATATACTCCATCCATAAAGGCTCACCTCAATTTTCAGGTCTTCTGTCACTATTCCAGCCACATTTATATTTCTCTGACTTCTTATAGATTCTGTCAGTGCTATATTTGAGCACTTAATTGAATGCTAATTATGACTTATAAATTTATTTTACACCCACAATTATGTAATAAACTGCTTAAGGGCAAATATATCATTTAATAATAGTGATTATTTATAAAGGTCTTAACAGTTTATAAAATGTTTTCCTTACAACAACCTTTTTAGGTAGCAAGTATAAGAATTTATATTCTCCATTTTACAGATCAGAAAACCGAATTGCATAGAAGATTCTTGTTCATAATCATCCAGTCAGTAAATGCCAGTACCAGATTTTTAATACAGGTTTTTTTTTTATTCCCACACCATTGTAATTCCTGATATACCACACTGCCTTTCATAAAACTTGGCAACTTCACAATGACTAGGAAAGTGCTAAAAATGTAATCATTGTTAGAAAAAATACTTACTGATTGAATACAATCTTGACAGAAGATCAATAATTTACAGATGAGACTTGGAGTCCAAGATCTGTGTTGCTTTTTTCATAAGGAAAGATAGAGCCTAATTCTTGAAGTTTGAACATATCCCTTAATTGTGCTGATCTGTCATAGACTTTCTTTCCAATTTAGTTCCTGATGTTTATCACTTTGTGGAGAGCCCTAATCTGTCTCAGTCTTGCTTGCTACAGCATGTTTTCAATAAATGTGGCATAATGGAAATAGTGCTGGACTTGGAGTCAGGAGACTTGGCTTCAGTTCCCAGCACTGACTCACTATTATTATAACCCTGGGCAAGTCCCTTAACCTCTCTCAGTCTCATTTATTTTGTTGTTCAATCACATCCAACACTTTGTGACCCCATTTGAGGTTTTCTTGGCAAAGATACTGGAGTGGTTTGCCATTTCCTTCTCTAAGTCAGGTTACCAATGAGGAAACCGAGGCAAAGAAACTTAAGTGACTTGCACAGGGTTACACAGCTACTAAATGTCTGAGTCCAGACTTGAACTCAGGAAGATGAGTCTTCCTGACTCCAGACCCAGCACTATATCTACTGAATCACCTAGGATTCCTAGTAGTAAAACACCTTGTAAACCTTAAAGAACTATATAAATATGAGTTATAATTATATATGAGCTATTATACTTCTCTATTATCCACACATATATTCTAAAATCACAAAAATAGCTAGAGTTCTAAGAGGCATGCACAACAAGTGGTCATTCAGACTCTTCTTGAATATTTCTAGTAGGGGGGAACTTACTTTAATGACATAGGCTATTTTACCTTTGGAAGTTCTAATTGCCAGGAGATTGTCCCTTGCATCCAGAATAATTTTCATTCCTTCCACGTAGTGTCATGCAAAAGAAATCTAATTCCTCTTACAGATGATAACCCTTTAAAAACACTTTTGGTGCTTAGTGTCCTCACAAAGTCTTGAGCGGGATAAGTAGTCAGTATCTCCTAACTTGTCCATCCCTCAATTATGGTTTGTTTCCAGTGACCTTTAACCTTTTAGTATCTTAAAGTACTTTATAAACAAGATATACAGGGTGGAGGGAAAGCAGTGACTTGCTAGAGCTCTCCCCCAAAGCCCTCCAAATACCTACAAAAAAATGGCTCTAAACAAATTCTAAAGCAGCAGAACCCACAAAAAACCAGAATAAAACAAATTTCCAGCCCAAGACAACCTGGATGGCTGATCATAAAGGTATATTGCGCTGGGCTGGGAGAGGAGCGCAGTTCGGTGTGGGCGCACAGGCCGCAGCGACCCTGGAGCAGGCCTCAGAGGACTGAATTGCGGGCAGCTGTGGCGGTTTCCAGACTTCTCAACCCATGAACACCAAAGGTACCTCAGAAGGCCAGTGGGAAAAGTTTGTTACTGGGGTGAGAGAAGAAGCTAGATCTCAGCCACCCCAAGGGAAGCAGCTGCCTTCTGAGCTTCTGGCCCACAGACTGAGGGGGAAATGAGTGGCTGATCAGAGGGACATTGCAGGGTTCTCTTTGCCAGTGCTAAGGCAGGAATCTTTTGCTTTGCCCATGTTTGGATCTGGGTCACAGTTCTGAGGGGTGGTCCTGGGGCGAGGAGGAGCGCTGGCATGGTAGAGCTTGTTGTGGCAGTGGAGAGGAAACACCTCGCCCCTTCTCATAGCACCTTGGAAGAACTGACACTTTTCAGGTCCCTAAAGTATCTCTGAAAACAGCTGTACAACCCCCTGAAGCTTGGGACAGTACATTCTCCACATTGGAAGCAGACTCTTACCTTAACAAAGAGTTTAAAACTCAAGTAATTGGTTGGGATCATGGGCAAGCAGTGCAAAAAGAGTCAGACTATATTATATTACTTTGGTGACAAAAAAGATCAAAACATACAACCAGAAGAAGAAAACAAAGTCAAAGCTCCTACATCCAAAAGCTCCAAGAAAAATAGGAATCAGTCCCAGGCCTTGGAAGAGCTCAAAAGGGATTTTGAGAAGCAAGTAAGACAAGTAGAGAAAAAACTGGGAAGACAAATGAGAGTGATGCAAGAAAATCATGAAAAGCAAGTCAGCAGCTTGCTAAAGGAGACCCAAAAAATACAAAAGAAAATAACACCTTAAAAAATAGCCTAACCCAAATGGGAAAAGAGGTCCAAAAAGCCAATGAAGAAAAGAATGCCCTAAAGAGCAAAATTGGACAAATGGAAAAGGAAGTCCAAAAGATTACTGAAGAAAATACTTCCTTAAAAATTAGAATAGAATAATTGGAAGCTAGTGACTTTATGAGAAATCAAGACACTGTAAAACAAATCCAAAAGAATGAAAAATTAGAAAACAATGTGAAATATCTCATTGGAAAAACACCTGACCTGGAAAATAGATCCAGGAGAGAGAATTTAAAAATTATTGGACTATCTAAAAGCCATGATCAAAAAGAGAGTCTAGACATCATCTTTCAAGAAATGATCAAGGAAAACTGCCCTGATATTTTAGAACCAGAGGGCAAAATAGAAATTGAAAGAATCCACTGATCTCTTCCTGAAAGAGATCCCCAAGGGAAAACTCCTAGGAATATTGTAGCCAAATTTCAGAGTTTACAGGTCAAGGAGAAAATATTACAAGCAGCCAGAAAGAAACAATTCAAGTATTGTGGAAACACAATCAGTATAACACAATATTTAGCTGCTTCTACATTAAGGAACCACAGGTCATGGAATATAATATTCCGGAGGGCAAAGGAGATAGTATTACAGCCAAGAATCACCTACCCAGCAAAACTGAGTATAATTCTTCAGGGGGAAAAATGGTCATTCAGTGAAATAGAGGACTTTCAAGCATTCTTGATGAAAAGACCAGAGGTGAATAGAAAATTTGACTTTCCAATATAAGACTCAAGTGGAACATGAAGAGGTAAACAGGAAAGAGAAATCATAAGAGACTTATTAAGGTTGAACTGTTTACATTCCTGCATGGAAAGATGACATTTGTAACTCATGAGACTTCTGTCAGCATTAGGGTAGTTGTAGGGAAAAAATTATATGTATGTATATATAGATAGATAGATAGATAGATAGATAGATAGATAGATAGATAGATA
>NW_020948983.1:32710548-32717510 GCF_900497805.2 Vombatus ursinus | reverse complement strand
ATAGATAGATAGATAGATAGATAGATAGATAGATAGATAGATAGATAGATAGATAGAGGGCACAGGGTGAGTTGAAGATGAAGGGGTCACATCTGGAGAATAAAATTAAGGGGTGAGAGAGGATTATACTAAGAGAAGGAGAAAGGGAAAGGTAGAAAGGGGTAAATTATCTCACAAAAAAACAGAAAAGAAAAGGCTCTTACAGTGGAGGGGAACTGGGGGAAGGTGAGAGGAAATGAGTGAATCTTATTCTCATAGGATTTGACTTAAGGAGGATATAACATACACACTCAATTGGGTATGGAACTCTGTCTTAACCTACAGGAAAATAGGAAGGGAAGGGGGCAAGAGAGTAGGGGGATGATAGAGAGGAGGGCGGATTGGGAAAGCGGGTAATCAGAAGCAAATACTTCTGAGGAGGCACAGGGTCAAAAGAAAGAATAGAATAAATGGGGGGTGGGATAGGATTAAGGGAAATAGAGTTAGTTTTTCACAGCATGTCTACTATGGAAGTGTTTTGTGTAACTGCACATGTATAGCCTATATTAAGTTGCTTGCCTTTTCAATGAGGGTGTGTGGGGAAGGAGGAAGGGAGAAAATTTGGAACCCAAAGTTTTAAGAACACATGTTTAAAAAAATGTTTTCACATGCAACTGGGAAATAAGAAATACAGGAAATGGGGTACAGAAATCTATCCTGCCCTATAGGAAAATAGAAGGGGAAGAGAGAGAGAGATAGCAGGGAAAGAAGACCAGGGGAAGGGGTATTCAGAATGCATGCCATCTTGAGGTGGGGGGAGGGGTGAGATGGGGTGAAAATTTGGAACTCAAAATCTTGTGAAAGTAAATGTTGAAAACTAAAAATAAAAAAGAAAAGAATTAAAAAAAAAACAAGGTATACAAACATACAGCGGAGCCGTCTTTTCCTTATTACAGGACAACATAGTTATAAAATGAAGATCACTTCATCATTTCCAAGAACAAATAAATGGAAAAATAAATGGACCCACATTGTTTTGTATTTGAAGAGTAAGCACGGACTCCACTTTTGCTTCTTTCAGGAGTGTCCTATTTAGGGTTTTCTGACTTTTTCCAAATGGCATAATCTTGAATCATGTCAAAATCAAAGAGAGAGGAAAGAATGAGGTTCTTTTTTATCAGTCCCTTTATTTCTACTCCCTTTCTACTTTCTCTATTCCCTTACTCTTTATGCAGAGAATATTTTCCTAGTTTCCATTCAGAAGGCAGTACATAAACTTATCTAATCAGTTCTTTAAAGAATATGTTAGGATAAGAAGACATAGTATCACTTTTCTGTTACATGGGTAGATCTGGAATTTGAGGAAAGGATATAAAGTAGAGTCACTGGAAGTAAATATGAGCATTTTTAGGGCTTCAGGACTTTTCCCAAGGTACATCTGTTTCAAAATCTTTTAATAAAAAAATACAATGTAATTTAGCATATAAGTACAAATTATTTTTTAATAAAAATGATATTTAAAATATCTTTGTTACCATTTGATCCTTGAAAAACACTCCTTAGAGGAAATGATAATGTCAAAATAATATATTTTCAGTGGAGTTAAGAAGAGAAGAATCTTTATATTGAACATTCTGGACATGATGGAGTATGTGCCAAAGCTGAGACCTTTGCCCCTTACCCCAAAAAGAATTTGGGTCCCATTTGTCTAAGGGATTCTCCTTGAATTCTCCTACTTGATCAAGGAGGTCTCTGGCATTCCCCTGAGGCCATAATTCCATCACTTGTCCTTTCATTGTGGCCATGCCCAATCCCCCAATTCTCTGTTACCCTTGGCTTAGCTTAGCCCTCCATTGTCTTACCTCCCTATGGCCCCAGGCCACTTCCCATCCTTAATCCTACCTAGACTCCATTCTCCCTTGACTGTGTGGTCCAGGTCCTGGGAGTTCTATTACCTCATAGACCATTTGGCCACTCCTAGATCCCTCCCATAGTCTTTCTGTATATAAGGCCCATCTTGTCTCCATTAAGGTGCTCAGATTCTTATCTAGCCACTGTTCAGATTTTTACAATCTAGCCAACAGCTCACAGGTGCTCAGATTCCTTAAGAGTCTGGCCAATACAGCTGAACTTTAACTAACCTCATCTTTGATTAAAAGAAGGGTTGGGTCAAATGCTTTCAGGCAGGATCCACGTGTCATGATCTTGGGGTACCAGTACCCCTAAGCCTCTAGACCTCATCAGACACACTCCAAAAACGTCTTATTGTAAGGAGTTGAAACTATGGGTAAGTCAAGAAGATAAGGCAATGTTTGTTTCTCTTTTTTTTTAGTGATATAAATACTATCAATTGAACTCTAAAACTTGGAGTCATTTTCATTTTATCTCTCATTCTTTCCATTTTGGATTCCTTACAATTCAGTTCAGTGTATGTTTATTGATTACCTACTCCATGCAAGGCACTGTACTTGATACTGGAGATTTAAAGACAAAAAGTAAACAGTCCCTGCTCTCAAGGAGCTTATATTCTATTATGTTAGGGGTACAGTATATACACTTAAAAGTGAGTACAAAATATATAGTAAGTAGTAGAAAGTAATTTCCTATCTATCTCAAAGTAATCATCTTAGTCCAACTCCCATTAAACTAATTCTGGTTTACTGAAATAACACCTCAGGTCTCATCAATTCTCCAGTTTCTCTACCATTCCTTGTCTACCCAGCCACCAGATGAGTCATCCCAATACTTTATTTTAATCATGTCATTCCTCTACTCAAGAACCTATAGTGATTCTCAATTGCCTTCTTTCTCAAGTTAAAATATTTTTGCCTGATGTTCAAAACCATCCAAAACATGGTTCACTCAACCAATGCAACTTCATACTCTGTGACTCTCCTATTCACATATTCCACTTACATCTATCATGTTTCTGAACTATACTCCAAATGTGTCATACTCTTTCCTGATACCATAAATTTCTTCTTTTTGTTATCTTAACCCAAAATGCACCCTCTTTTTGCATTACCTTTCTAAGTCCTCCTATAATTCAAGGCTCAGAAGTCCTTACCTGACTATTTGGGTCAGCATTGATCAATCTTTTTTCTGGAAATTAAAGGACTTATATTTGCAATTATATAATTTACTCTTGAATTACATACTGTCTTGTGTCATTCTCCAATTGTTCCCTATGCATTAATAGTCTTGTCTTCCCAACTAAACTGTGGATTTCTTGTGGTCAGAAGCTATAGTTCCTATTTATCTTGTATCATTCATAACACTAAGCCCTGGACTAAGAATATGGTAGGTGCTCAACAAATACTCATTAATTGGATGTATCCATGGTGGTCACACTCCCTCATTCCACAGGGAAATGACACAGACGTATTAATCTTCAGAGTTAGTCATGGCTTGGTAATAGGGTCATTAATAGGATAAGCACCCGACAAATATCTTTTGATGTGAGCTCTGAGAGAAGGAGGATTGCTATGGGGTTGTTGATTCTGTACCTTAATTTCAGGAACATTTTGGCAGTTGAAAAATGATAGAATAAGTAACATTATCTTATCATTCTCCACTATCTACCTAACTATCTCCTGATATCCTGCCTTTTCATGTCCAGTGTTCTTCCCTACTTTCCTCCCTGTCAGCCATAATAAATACCTCTGGGTAATTCTTAGAATTTTGGGGTGACATAATTTAGAGTTGGGAGTGGGGAAAGTGAGGGAAGCAAAGGGGAATTGTTAGGAAACAAAGATGTCAGAGGAGTAGAGATTGGTGAACAAGGACACAAAGTTTATGGTAAGTGATGAAACCTCCCTACTCATTTTTTCTTCTGGTAATGGGTATATTTGGTCAGACTACAGAGGGAAAAATACATCTAAGCATCCACAGTGCATTAGAAATGGTAAAATTAGACAAAAAACCAGGTATCAATGGCTTACATCTGTGGGTGATGTATGTGATTAGATATCCCATTGTTAATCTATTAACAATTATTTTTAGCAAATTGTTTAATGCTGGAGATATAATAAATGATTATAGAACTGAAAATACCACCCTAGCTTTTGTTTTTTTGGATACTAATGCCTTGTAGAACATGTAAATTATAAGTAGATTTATTATTTGAAGCAGGAAAAAAAAACTGAACCACTGCTTTAGAACACTTAGAAATACATTTCAAAAAGTGCTATTTAATGGGTGTGACCCAGGCTGGATTGGGGAAAGAGGTAAATCATGTCAGATATATTTGATTGCTTTTTAAATTAAATAGCTATTGGCCTAGATAGCAGAGGGAACCAGTGAATTCAATATATCCAGATTTTCTGAAAGGGTTCTGTGAAAATTCTTTATAGTAGTTCAGCTTGTGAAATGTTGATTAGCAGGGTATCATACAATTAGGTAGACAAAAATACTGGAGTAAAAGAAGTGAGAAAATAGGGCAGTTCAATGCATTGGATAACTGGCAATTTCCTTGCACTGAAGATAGAATTAGAAACTTTCAAATGGTAGAAAGAAAGGAACCTTATTCATTATCTGGTCCAATTCAAATCCCTCATTTAACTGATGAGCTAAGTAAGGCTCAGGAAAATGAAGGAACTTGATCAGGGTCATATTGCTAGTGCCCTCTTTCTTTGTACTCACTGTAAATATTTAAAGGAATATCCAGGAAGCTTGACTTGTTCCAATATTGCAATTTCAATTTGAAAGTCATTCTATCTCCACAAAGTGTGACCAAATTTGTTACAGTTAATTAAGAGAAAACTGGAAGGCCCCAAACCCCTCCAAATACATGTAAAAATGGATCTAAACAAATAGAAAGCAGTAGAACCCACAAAAAGACAGAGTGAAACAACTTTCCAGCCCAAGACAACCTGGATGGTTGATCAGAAAGGTATATCTCGCTGGTCGGGGAGAGGAACGCAGTTCGGCATGGGCGTGTAGGCAAAACAGGCCACAGCAAACCTGGAGCAGCCCTCAGAGGACTGAATCATGGGCAGTTATGATGGTTTCCAGACTTCTCAATCCATGAATGCCAAAGACAGCTTAGAAGGTCAGTAGGAAAAGTCTGTGTCTATGTTGAGAGAGAAGCTTGGTCCCAGCCCCAGTCCCTATGTGTGGCTCCGGGGTGATGGCTGCTTCCCAAGCTTCTGGCCCACAGACTAAGGGGGAATGGAGTGGCTGATCAGAGGGGGATTGCAGGGATATTTTTTGCATGGATTCTCTTGTTTTGCCTGTGCTTGGATCTGGGTCACAGTTGTGGGTGGCAGTCCTGGGGCAAGAAGGAGTGCTGGCATGGTGGAGCTTGTAGTGGTGGTAGAGAGGAAATCCTCCTCACAGTTCCAAGGCAGAAAAGAGTGCTTGTGGTCACTCATAGACCAGAACACAGGCCAAGAAAGGAGTAAACACCTTGCCCCTTATCATACCACGTTGAAGAACTGAAAATTTACAGATTTCTAGAAGTATCTCTGAAAACAGCTGCAAAACCCCCCCAAAGCTTGGGACAGTACATTCTCCACACTGGAAGCAGACCCCTTCCCTTACAAAGAGTTTATAACTCAAGAAATTGGCCAAGATCATGAGCAAGCTGCGCAAAAAAAAGTCAGACCATAGAATCTTTCATTGGTGACAAAGAAGATTAAAACATACAACTAGAAGAAGACAACAAAGTCAAAGCTCCTACATCCAAAGCCTCCAAGAAAAATATGAATCAGTCCCAGGCCATGGAAGAGCTTAGAAAGGATTTTGAGAAGCAAATAAGAGAAGTAGAGGAAAAACTGGGAAGAGAAATGAGAGTGATGCAAGAAAATCATGATAAACACGTCAACAGTTTGCTAAAGGAGACCACAAAAATACTGAAGAAAATAACACCTTAAGAAATAGCCTAGGACAAGAAAGCAGAGTAAAAGCAATGACTTGCTTGAGCTCTTCCTCAAACCCCTCCAAATACCTGTAAAAAACAGTGGCTCTAAACAAATTCTAAAGCAGCAGAATCCACAAAAAGACAAAGTGAAACAAATTTCCAGCCCAAGACAACCTGGATTGCCCACAGGCCATGGAAGAGCTCAAAAAGTATTTTGAGAAGCAAGTAAGAGAAGTATAGGAAAAACTGAAAGTGATGCAAGTAAATAATGAAAAACAAGTCAACAGCTTGATAAAGGAGACCCAAAAAATACTGAAGAAAATAACACCTTAAAAAATAGCCTAACCCAAATGGCAAAAGAGGTCCAAAAAGCCAATGAGGCAAAAAATTCCTTAAAAAGCAAAATTGGCCAAATGGAAAAGGAAGTCCAAAAGATTACTGAAGAAAATACTTCCTTAAAAATTAGGATAGGGCAATGGGAAGCCAGTGACTTTATGAGAAATCAAGACACTGTAAAACAAAACCAAAACAATGAAAAAATAGAAAACAATGTGAAATAGCTCATTGGAAAAACAACTGACCTGGAAAATAGATTCAGGAGAGATTATGTTAAAATTATTGGACTATCTGAAAGCCATGATCAAAAAAAGAGCCTAGACATAATCTTTCAAGAAATTGTCTAGGAAAACTGCCCTGATATCTTAGAACCAGAGGGCAAAATAGAAATTGAAAGAATCCACTGATCTCCTCCTGAAAGAGATGCCTAAAGGAAAACTCCTAGGAATATTGTAGTCAAATTCCAGAGTTCTCAGGTCAAGGAAAAAATATTGCAAGCAGCCAGAAAGAAACAATTCAAGTATTGTGGAAACACAATCAGGATAACACAAGATTTAGCAGCTTCTACATTAAGGGATTGGAGGTCATGGAATACAATATTCTGGAGGGCCAAGGAGATAGGATTATAACCAAGAATCACCTACCCAGCAAAACTGAATATAATCCTTCAGGTGGAAAAATGGTCATTGAGTGAAACAGGGGACTTTCAAGCATTCTTGATGAAAAGACCAGAGTTGAATAGAAAATTTGATTTTCAAATACAAGACTCATGTATTTGGATAGATAG
>NW_020948983.1:32707504-32710538 GCF_900497805.2 Vombatus ursinus | reverse complement strand
AGATAGATAGATAGATAGATAGATAGATAGATAGATAGATAGATAGAGGGCACAGGGTGAGGTGAAGATGAAGGGGTGATATCTGGAGAGTAAAATTAAGAGGTGAGAGAGGATTATGCTGGGAGAAGGAGAAAGGGAGAGTTAGAATGGGATAAATTATCTCACATAAAACAGACAAGAAAAGGCTTTTACAGTGGAAGGGAAAGGAGAAAGGTGAGAGAGAATGAGTGAATCTTATTCTCATAGGATTTGACTTAAGGAGGAAATAACATACACACTCAATTGGGTATGGAAATCTATCTTACCCTACAGGAAAATAAGGGGGAAAGGGGACAAGAGAGCAGGGGGATGATAGAGGAGGCTGATTGGGGGAGGGGGTAATCAGAAGCAAACACTTCTAAGGAGGGACAGGGTCAAAAGAGAGAATAGAATAAAGGGGGGACAGGATAGGATGAAGGGAAATATCCTTAGTTTTTAACAGCATGACTACTATGGAAGTGTTTTGCATGACCACATGTGTAAAACCTGTATGGAGTTGCTTGCTTTCTCAATGAAGGTGGGTGAGGAGGGAGGAAGGGAGAAAATTTGGAACCCAAACTTTTAAAAACAGATGTTAAAAAAATTGTTTTCACATGCAACTGGGAAATAAGAAATATAGGAAATGGAGTATAGAAATCTATCCTGCCCTACAGGAAAATTGAAGGAGAAGGGAATAAGAGAAGGTGGAGAGAAATAAAAGGGAGGGTAGATTAGGGGAAGGGGTATTCAGAATGCATGCTGCCTTGGGGAGGGGGGAGTGATGAGATGGGGAGAAAATTTGAAACTCAAAATCTTGTGAAAGTGAATGTTGAAAACTAAAAATAAATAAATTAATAAAAAATTTAAAAAAAGAGAAAACTGGAAGATAAAGCTAGTCATCAAACATATGCCTGAAAAAAGTTGAATACAGTAAATTTAGGGCTTCTTGTCCACCACTGGTGTCAAACTCAAATAGAAATGGGGGCCACTAAACCATGCATAAGCATCTCTGTGGGTCCATATTAACTTAGAAAACTACACAGTAACATTATTTATGTATTGTTATATTTTTATTTATTTTGTTAAATATTTCCCAATTATATTTTAATGTGATCAGGAGTGTCATGGGCCACTGCCATGTGCTTGACGCCTTTGTTCTAATGAACTTAGAATGATATGTTATCTTTTATTCAGTTCTCCAGTCTGCCCTGCCACAAACTCTCTGTTTTAATCTAATACTTGCTCTGATTTTGATATGAGCTCTGTTTTCTGCCAGTGGACCCTTAGCTTAGTGTCTGGTACTCCTAGTTGCTGCCTTTGGCCAATTGTATACTCTTCTGACACCTCCCTATGTTTGAGTCCAGGAGCCTCCCAAAGAAGGTCACTCCTTGGTCACTCCTTGGTTGTTCAGCTAGAGTCTCCAACTGGTACAGTAGTGCACATTCAAGTTCATTCTGTGCCCAGTGCCATGGAGGCACTTATGAGGTTAAACATTCATTCTTGGGAGGTAAATTGATACCTTTCATTTTTTTAAATTAATGTCACTATAGATATCACACACATTTCTCAGGTTTTCTAGAGACATTAAAACAGAGAGAATGCTGAAGACACAGAGGGACAAGCATTTTACAGAATAAACTTGGAATGATTACGCAAAAGGGCTCAGAAGTGGAATATGAAATTTAATGTGGCTAAGTGATGCACTTGGGTAGAAATAATGCCCAAGCTAAGTACAATTTAAGTGGTGCTTAATTAGTTAATATGGCAGAGAGGAGAAAAAAAAGATTGGGGTGTTCTCAGAGATTGAACATTTACATTTTTGGTTCAATGTGCAGCAATATTGAAGACAGCTAATCAGCTGTTAACTTGTGTTAAGACAGGGATAGACTATTAGTCTTGGGATATTTGAACATTTATAAAACACTTATTAGACCACACCTAGGGGATCAGGCTCCATTTTTAACTCCTTATTGGAAAAGAAGAGAGGAACTTGAGGAAACAGCTAAGACTGAAGAAGGAATTTAGAAGCAGGAATGATTATAGTGATGATGGCCAAGGAGTTATGTAAAGGAAGACAATTGAATTGAGTCATCAGTAGGAAGAAATGGGGTAAACTACAACAAGGGGAAGTATAACTGCTGTAACTGAATACAGAGGAAGACTTTCAGGGCTCTAGCATAGACTCTCCAGAAGTATGGAAGCACTACTTTTTGAACTTACTTAAAGGTGACTGACTAAAGATAAGGATAAATCAACCAAAGGAAAAGAGATTATGTTCATGCTTAGGAAAAGGGCACTGAGGACACTACCCCTACTCTGGTATTCATTTTAAAAATGTATTTCCTTCTTTCAGAATTTTGATTGAATACCCATTATGTGGCTAGCACTGTGCTAAGGACAGTAGGGGTTGCACAGAATATTTTCCTACCTTTGCGGTCCTTTAGCTGGAGAAGATGAAGAAAATAACCAAAAATAGCACAAATTTCATAACACTGCTGGGTTTATGAAATGCACAACTTCAGATCCTAATTAGCTATAGACATACTGGCCTCAATTGTCTTACCGCTTCCCAGACACAGCAATCAGAAATTGGAATCTTCCAATAATATTTTCCACTCAACAAAGCAGATCTTCTCATTTCTCATCTGGCTGCACAAATTTGGGATTCTTCTGGCTTCTCCTCCATGGCCCAGGAAGCTATTGGGAAAACCTCATCATTGTGCAATGTTCCATGAGCCTTAGTATTCTACCACCTTATCGTATTCTGCCCCTTGATTGGAGGGTGAAGCTCAGCTCAGATCACTTTCTCACTTGGCCACACTACTTTAGGACTTGTCTTACTTCTACATCATGCCCCTGCATTGGGTATCTTTGCCACTCCCCCAACCTCAGTTTTTCAGTTTCCTTTTGTGTTGTCTTCTTTCATTAACTTTTAAGCTCCTTGAGGGCAGGGATTATCTTTCTTTTTTCTTCCTTCCTTCCTTCCTTCCTTCCTTCCTTCCTTCCTTCCTTCCTT
>NW_020948983.1:32692631-32707494 GCF_900497805.2 Vombatus ursinus | reverse complement strand
CTTCCTTCCTTCCTTCCTTCCTTCCTTCCTTCCTTCCTTCCTTCCTTTCTTCCTTCCTTCCTTCCTTCCTTCCTCTCTCTGTCTCTCTGTCTCTCTCTGTCTCTCTGTCTGTCTGTCTGTCTGTCTGTCTGTCTCTCTCTCTCTCTCTCTCTCTCTCTCTCTCTCTCTTTCATATCCCCAGAACAACTCCTAATCATTATAGCAGGTATTTAAAAAATGGTTACTAACTGACTGACTGAACTTTTGGGTGTAGTAGAAATGATGATTTCAGAAAGAAGAGAGTTAGCCAGGTTGATTCAACTAACTGTAGAGAGAGCATAGAACCAATGTTTCTGTAGTACTCCAATTAGTGCTTCATCAAGTTAATTCAAAGTATATGTAAAAAATCTTATATTTAAAGATTTGTGACCTGAGAAGTATTAACTTAATTTCAGAACACCTCAGGTCAGCATAATCCTGACATCAGTGAACATTGGGACCCAAGGCATGCTTGTTAAAAAGATATCATTCACTATGGCTTTGATACAGCTTTGGAAAACAGGCATATGCATGACTTCCTACATTTAGTCCAGCACTAAGACAGTCCAAAATTAGAATACATGGGATAAGGATCTTTCTTTTTCTCCCCCCCCCACACTAAGAGAAATTCACTAGAATTGAGTTAATGATGAAATAAATACAAAGAAGAGACATAGATTAGCAGGGAATTAACTCATTAATGAGGCATCTGAACAAGTTCAGAAGCCCTGGTGAGAGAGGGAGGGAGTTGGGGAAGAGGGAATAAAGCAGGGAATCACTAATATTGGTTGATAGTGAAGTCTGCATGCCATTTTCCTTCTAAATTGGGTTCTGGTCCAGCTCAGGCTTCATAAATAGTTGTCAATTAATAGATAAAACTGACATTTAACAGCAGTTGTAATTCAAACACCTGGTGGAAATAAAGAATTTCATAACAACCCACAAAGATTTGGGGGCAACAGACATCTTATGTGCTGTAGAGCAGTCACCCAGAGTATGTCATTGATTCCATCAACAAGTTTAGGTACTATCCTCTCTGGTACAACTATCACAGTCTACTCTTTTACTGGGGAAGAGGATCACCTTACTTGTAAACTACTTATTGACTTACTGTAGCAACTAACAAAGAAGATGTGGGAGGGAGCACATTGAGGGGAGGGTGGTTCAGAATTTTATTGCCTCCTGACTTTATGCAGAGGCAAAAGAACCACTCAGAGGAAATAAGAATGAACCTTTGAGAAAGGGACCCCTGCTCTGAACTCTTCCCATTTGGTAGCTTCACTTTCCAATACCTCCCAGCAGGAATGCAATCAGCCTGCACTCCAAATGTTTTAAGCTGTATGTTCACTACTTTAAACTTTGGGAGTATTGAAATTTGGGGGCTGCTCAAATAAAGTTAAGTGCTTTGATTATCTTCCCTAGGGCCTCTCCTCCCTACTCCACTCCTTTTTTGTATTCTTTCAATACATCTGCCCTTATGAACTTTCAGAACTTTATGGAGTATAGCATAGGAAAGAAAACAAAAATCTAGATGCTTTAATTGCTTAAAACTGCAAAGCTCCAGATGGAATGAGATTTCCCAAAACAATAATTGAAGAATGGAAAAAAAAATCTCAAACTTCCATAATAAACCAGATAAGAGGGATTAACATACCTTATATTTTAGTGGTCAATATGCTTTCAATGCCTGTTATCCTTATCACCTACAGAACAGAGGAAGTGTGAGAAAAAATGTTGGAAAAACTGCTTCTCTGCAGCTCAGGTTCTTACCATCTCACAACTCCTATATGCTTTCTTCTAGGATAAGAAAAGTGTAATCCTAGGTGTTCCTTTTGGGGAAAGGACAGATTAGTTAATTTCTTCTGTAAATCTAGCATGTAGAACACCTACTTATAAATGTGTAGTTACCAGAAAAGCTACTGCAGATTCAGGGTATTCTGAGAATTCTTATCTACTCCCTATGATGTGTTTAACTTTACTAGCCAATTACAGGAATTAATTACCTCAAAGCAAGGGATTTAATGAAATAGCATTGTAAAGAAAGTAATGATGGAATGTTTTGCCCTATATACCTGGTTCATCCCACCACAAACATGGGACATATTGTCATTTTCAATGGTAAGGATTTATACATCTAAAAGACAGACACAATTGTGTCCATATGTAGGTAACATGTCTAGGGTGTACACATAGAAAGGCCCATATGGAGGGAAGTTATGTGGTCATGCCAACATATGAATTATGCTTCCAACATTGAAAAATTGTCAATTTCTTCTAGCAATGTCATCTTCCCGTTCCTACTACTTACCAGTCTCTTCAATAATATAGTCTCTGTTGGAAGGTCTACTACTAGTTTCATGGTCACTACTAAGTGATTTTCCGCTAGTGTCTTAGTCAGTATTGATATGGATTCGTTAGAAGTGCAGTTGTAGGAAGTCCCTTAATTTCTTACTAGGTGGCTAGGTGATACAATTGATAGAGTGTTAGAAATGGAATAGAGAAGAATTGAGTTCAAATCCTACCTTAGATACTTACTAGCCATGTAACTTTGCACAAATCACTTCCAACAGTTATTACCTCAGCCTCAGTTTTTTCCCTCATAAAATGGAGATAAAAATAGTACCTACATCTCTGGAGAAAGAAATAGCAAGCCATTCCAGTGTCTTTGCCGACAAAACCTCAAATGGGGTCAAAAAGAGTCAGACATGACTGAAATGGCTGAACAACAATATCACAGAGGTATTGTGAAGATTAAATAAGATAATATAAAGTACTTTGAAAAAAACTTAAGATACTATATAAATGCTAGCTTTTACCATCATCATTACTATTCTAGATTCTAACTTCAATTATAATTCTTCACTCTTATTACATCTTTCATATAATAATAGGAAGGGTGGTTTCTTCCATCTCTCATTTAGCTTGGCCCCTAAAAGCTTAAACTTAAGGTATTTTAAATATGTAGATTATATATCCAATATTAAGTTGAAAACATGAACTCTTGGCTTCTTTTCTTCCCATAGAGAAGCAAATCTATTGGTCCTCAGAGCTTTGTGGTGTCTTGTTTTGTTTTTTCTTTCTCCAATAGGCAAGTCTTCATATCCAAAGATCAAGATATTTAGAAACACAAACTGGTCAGCCAGTTCAGCAGTTACCACAGTCATTTAGCTTGTCTATAAAGTTTATTTACTCCTCATACCATGATCAATGTCTGTCCCAAGGTCAAACTAAGTACCTTATCAAGCTTAGGGCATAAATTCCAAGTAACTTATACTTAATTTCTTTGTGCCAAATTACATATCTTCAGAATTATTTCAAGGACCATCCTTAATACAAATGGCCCATGTCTGTGCCTTAATATCTTTTCCATCCTCATCTGGCAAGTTTGTGTATATGTTTCTGTGTATATGTGTATGCGCATGCATGTATGTGTGTAGACACTAAAATTCTTTTAGGTCCCCATGCAAATGAAAGGGAGGAAAAAAATTATAGAATAAAGCCCTGAGACAGACCTGAGTATAAGCATCTTCCTATAACGTGTGTGATAGGATCATAGATTTGGAGCAGGAAAGAATCTTAGTGATCCAAACCAAGCTTTGCATTTTTTTTACAGTTGAGAAAACTGGAATGTAGATATGTTAAGACATTTTCCCAAAGTCATACAAGTAATAAGCATCACAGTTAGGATTAAACCCACATCCTCTGATACTGCATCCTGCAATTTATCTGTTCTACAATGAAGTCTTCAATCCTTTGTTTCAAATTCCCACTTTTTAAAAAAAATCTATATATGAGTACAAAAAAATCTCTAAGGCCTTCAGTAACCCTACATAGGGATGCATTATTGAGTATAGAATATCAATAAATATGTTGTATAATGCAAAGAGGAACACTGGACTTTGAATTAAGAAACCTGGATTCAGGGCTATACTTTGTCAGTAACTCCTACTGTGTCATAAAGCAGATAACTTAAGCTCTGAAACTAAATTTACTTATTTATAAAATTATTAGATTTATCAAGATGATTTCTAAGTTCTCTTCTGACTTGAAAAATTTTGTGACAATTGAAAATAAGAGTCCTAGAAGGACAAGGTGACAAAATAAAGGGAATATAAAGAATAATCTAAGAGTTTAGGTTTTTTTTAAAATACAAATCAAATCAGTTATTTGGTGCACCTCTATTTTCTTTAAAAAAAAGTACTCCTAGTCTTAGTCTTCTTTTATTTTCTCATTCTTTTCCAATAGGTCAATAGAGGAACATGTTTATCCAATAGGCTTTCTCACCAATATTCTGTTGGAATATCAATATTCTGTTCTGTTGGTAATACTTATATACATATTATTATTAAGACTTGCCCACTATGCCATGGTGGGATAAAGGTAGTTGTATCTTATAGAAATGAACCATCAACTCATAATAATACACATAATGAAACTTCCTAGAAAGCGATATGCAGAGTGGGTTTCCCTTGATCCATGGTATTTCTATTATTTTTTAACCTGATGTGTCTGACATCTCTTTCCAAACATGACCTATCAGGGATGGACATTTTTTAAGAGATCTGTAATGAAGCTCCTCTAAAAATTCTTTAAATATCCTCCCTAATCTATGTTCCCTTTTTCATTGCTGTGCAGGAGAAAAACTTTAAGAGTCACTACAGTATAGTAGTATTCCATTTAAAGTCTTGGTTTATTAAGTGAAGATTGCAATTTCTCCCTTAAGGTTCATGTCACCTTCCTTTCATAAGACTTCCAGTCCATTCTGATTTATAACTGAGCAGACCATAGCACTAGAAGTCTCTCTATGCTATTTTATATAAAGTAAAGAAACATTCTTCTGGACTTGGGAAAAGTACAAAGTGATAAGGACGGGAACAGGGAAAGAAACTAAAAGACCTCTCCAGCAGGAAATCAGTTTTAGAAAATAGAGTAAGAGAGGCATCCTAAAGACTTAGAAGATTAGGCACTCTGAGTCTCAGTCATACAGGCTCTATTTCAATCACATAAGAGCCCCTTGTACTACCATGAAAATACAGATGCTGCTTTTATGGGAACCCCCACTTATTTTCATCCAACACTTTGCAACAATTTCCACAAAAAGACTCATGGCATCATACAGAGCAAGGGAACCAGATGCTGAAATGGATAGGGTTACTCCTAAAGCAAGATGACAAGTCTAGAGGTAGCAGAATGGTCCATAAGAAGAACATGTGTGAGTATATAGTAAAGAGATATGGGGGTTTGAGGGAAAAAGGAAGTTAAGGGACAAACTTACGGAGAACCAGCAAGCAATAGCACTTTGTGATGAGTGGTGACTACTGTTAGATGTTGTAGTGCCCAATTCAGTAAATGAAAGTGTTGACCTTTTGAACTGAAGACTGACATTGATTTGGGGAATCAGGCTACCTATCCCTAAATAACCCAGGCAAACATACACTATTAAAAGGATTCTTAGGCTAAGTGTAAGGTCTAGTTATTATTCAGAAGGCAGAAAATTCAGGAAGAATAGAAACTATGGTTTTTATCAGATATCGTAAGCATATCACACAGAATGACTGATGAAGTCATTGTAATATTCTTTATCTAACCAATTCTTTGAGGGTCTCAAAGTGTTTTGTAGACTGGGCTCCTGCTAAATATATTCTTGGAGTGGCAAGCATGACCATTCCCTCTCACAGATCACAGAGAGGTGGATGCAGTCTGTCAGGGTGCCCAGCCAATGAGAAGCACCCTTGGGACTAATAACTGAATCTCTCAATTTGCAGTTCAGTCTCCTATCTGCTCTGCTGAAATGACACCTCATGAGAAATGGTATTATAGTATTACACTGAGCTTCTAGACAGCAGATTTGAGAGCATTAAAGAACCTAGTCCACGGAGTGACTTGAGAAGAAATATTAAATTGTCTGCATGTGAATGAGACAGCTAGAGACACCATAATTAAAGCAGAGCTGATTACAATTTAGCTGAAAAGGAAATCCAGTAATAATACTGAAGCCAATGATGTGGCTCCACAAAGGGCAGTTGAGGGAAGGAAAATCTGTGCTGACAATAAAGGAGGGAAAAGAGAATCAAAGAAGAAAATACTTCATTAGTTAAAGTTTTGCAGGAAAAACACCAGATGATAGAAATGACCCAGGATAAATTTATGTTAGGAAAAGGGATGTAGAGCCATAGGAACTGAGGAATACAAGAAATGAAGGTTCCTTCTTGAATAACTGAGGCATTAAGCTGATTTAAAAATCTGTATTTCAAGTAAGAGAGAAATGAAGGGGAAATATGAGGAAAAAATGAGGCATAATGGAAGGCACTCAACAAAGTGACTGAAAATCCCCTAAAGTAAGCATACCAGAATGGGAAGATTGGGAATCCATTCATCTGAACTAGGCTACTGATTTTACTCACTTGCCTAACAAATGTGGTAGCACTAGACCAATACCAGTTCTCTCTTGTATGCCCTTCTCTCTCACAATAAGGAAGGAGGGGTTGTGAAGTGATCCTGAAAATTTTTCTCTGGGAAGCTCAATGTCAATATTTAGCAAGTTTTGGAACTAATGTAACTAAAGCAAATCTTTAAGCATTTGGGAGTAGAGAAATAATGATCAGTAAGCAAAACTGAGAGTTTATAGGGAAGAAATCGTGCCTGACTTTCTCAATGCACTTTTTTCCTCCCAATCAAATCACAAAATCAGTGGACAAAAGAAATCTAACAGTGGTTAGAAAGGAAAGCAGTTTATTTTTAGACTTTATAGCACCATTTCTTTTTTGAGTTCAAGGTGTTTTACATACATTACACTTTAATTCTTCAAGCTTTCATGATTTCATTGATGTGGGAACTCCCTCCACTGACACAAATCACAATCCGTCCCCACCTCAAAAGACAGCCTTCATGAATTTCTAGGTCTGAAAAAAAATCACTGCTTGGTGGCCAACCTTCAGATGATTAGCCTTTTTGAACTTACAAATGAATGTGTCAATTATACCCAGTGGATCTGTACTTTTCCACCATTTTGAAAGACTTCAGAGTGTCTTTATTTTTCCACCTTGGCAAGACCTACCAGAACTTATGATCAGTGAGAGCTCAGAGCTACCCTTGCACCATGATGGAATATTGCAGTAGGATTTTAGCATTTACACTTTAAGTTATTATTTCAATCATATGCATGTGTGTTTTAGGAGTAGTATGGACAAAACCTGTAATTATTTAAGACTTGGCACTTCTACAATGATCAGTGAAACTGAAACCCCTGTTCAATTCTTTTGGGGCTATGTGGTTTAGAACCAAGCTTTGAGTATTTTCTATAGGCTGAGCCAATCTCTGGGAGTCTGAGGCTTCTTGTGTTATAATCCAACTCAAGGACCTAAGGCCCACAGGACTGATGGTTTTCTAGGAGTCCATGGGTTTCAGAGGCCTGAAGGTAGATAGAGGATAGCAGCAGACAGGAAAGCAAGGAATGAGGTAGGCTGGATACAGAATCAATAAAATCAGGTAAGGCCCAAATTACTTCACATGAAGGAAAGCAGTACAGATTCAGACACTCAGTAAAGACAATAAGAGCAGAAGAGTAGCCAAAGATAATTAGCGAAGCAGAAGCAAATACAGATAGGACCCTGTGGCAATGGGTATGTTTTGTTAGGCCTGAGGGTTACAAAGTAGTTTTTCAAGCTCCCAGTGACCCAATGGACCTGGAACTTGTTGTGACATCATTGCCTGAATGTCTCCTGTGTTCTTCTAAAGCTTTCTCCTGATAGAGACACATTTTTTTTTTTTTTACATAGTCAGTGACTCAGAAGACTTTTTTGGTAACATATTTTAGTTTCTTTGGTGAGTGATATAGCACTGTATGTAATGTGGCTTTAGAATCAAATACAGGAGGACATGAAAGATGGAATAATATCCATTTGTGTGGGTGCATTTTAGGTGTGATCTTTGAAATCTTTTGTCATAACTGGAAGTGGGCATACATTTTCTAAATACCAGTTAATATGAATAAATTATTCTAGGGATCCTAAAGAGGAAAGGCATGGGTGAAAATAATCCACTCATAATAAAACTATAAATACATTTAGTACCAAAGTAAGGTATGAAAAACAGATTGTGGTTTGGAAGATAAAAAGGTTAGTGAAAACACCTGACTTCCCTCTTTCCATCAATTCCTGCCAATAGCTGGTTGACTATTCTATTAGCAATTTTCTGATTGGTTTTTACTCCATCACTGACTAGACTGTCAATGACTGATACTTAAGTCAGCCAATGAGGATAGTTACAGATTTGCTGATAGATACAGTATATACCCTATTCTCTTTCCTCCTCTCTGTTGACTCAATACAAAGAAGAGATCCTAGGCAGTAGTCAGTGGATATGAAGTGGCTGCAGATTCCAGAGATACCAAAATATCAATGAATCATACTAGATCTGTTAGAGGCCTTTACAATGCTTCCCAAGACATCTTGAAGGTAGCTAGAGAGAGGACTCCTCCAGGAGAGACCCAAGTGTTCCTACTTGAGGCAATGTTCCCCAATGCACCATTGCAGTTATAGATCTGACTGAATGTGAAATCAGTTCTATTATTCACTGTCTGACTAACCTTGGATGGCTCACTTAACCTCTCTGTGACTTGGAGTGTTAGTCAAGCACTATGAGAGACAGGCTATAAAAAAACTCAAAGCATTATTGTAATGCTGCGTTTAGATCAT
Source organism: Vombatus ursinus (assembly GCF_900497805.2). Lineage (NCBI taxonomy): Eukaryota > Metazoa > Chordata > Mammalia > Diprotodontia > Vombatidae > Vombatus > Vombatus ursinus. Next base: position 32,698,780 of record NW_020948983.1, on the reverse strand, counting down.
TTCCATTCCAGCAGACATGGAGATAAATTGGAAGGATGAGAGTGGCAAACAAGATGAAAGATAATGGGGTATTTACTTCAGAAGAGTGAAATCTGTAATGCTATTGAACTAATGCAGAGAATGAGGTAAGAGCTTTCAAATATTTCTCAATTGAAAACACTGGGTATTCTTGGTACATACCTTCATTCCAAAGGACCTTTACCACCAAAGCGGTGTCACTGGAATGAAGATGCGGCAAGAACTTTGTGGCCCCAACACAGGTCTGCACAAGCATTTAGAGAAGAACCTTTTCAGAGATGTCAGTTACTAACATACTTGGGAGAAAAAAATTAAAACACTCTTGAGAAAGGTTCTTGATGGTGGATGGGATGGCAGGTGGGAGGTAGGGGGTTTCACACAATATATTCTGACTCTTCAAACTAATTGTGCTTCATATCTTGGTGAGGGTCTGAAAGCATTAACTGGAGTCTTGAGACTAGTAATTAATTCTCAGAGATCAGAGTCTTTACAGGAAAAGTGAAGGGGGAGGAGGCAGCATTTCTTCAGGACTTTATTCTTTGGCTCTCCAGTGATGTAGAAAGTAATTTTGTTCCAAGTTTATTATCTCAGTGAAGTTAAAAGTAGAGAGAGTCAATTGGAACATAGTGCAGGCAAAGTAGGAAAAGTGAGAATGAACTGCCCTTATGAAAAACCACAAATGAAGGAGAGAGAGGGACCTGCCAGACAAAGCACAATAAATCAAGGAAGGTAAAGCATCTGGGAAGCTGGAAGAGAATTTAAAATAATCAAGTGTCAACACTCTCATTTTACTAATGAGTAAACTGAGCCCTAGACATGCCAAGGGTCACACATCTAGTTAACACAGCACAGCCGTACAATTGCAAATGAAATGGGTTCATACTTTGAGTTGCAGCCCCTCTGGCTTACAAGTTAGCAAACTAGGATTCCAGTCTTTGCTCTTCCATTATTTTCATATTACTTTCTATTAGTCATTTTACATTTCTGGTCCCCATTTTTTTCTTTTTTTAAAAAATGAGGAGATTGGATTGGAAAATCTAGAAAATTCCTTTCAGCTCTACTAGTCTATGATTCCTACACAGACTTAGTGTGTAGGAATAAATAAATACAGTGATAGCTACGTGATTTTGTTTTGCTTTACTTAAAATAACTGTAATTATAGTGCCTCTTGACCTCCACAGGTGCAAGGTGAGGACTGAGGACAATAAGAGCATTCATAGATTCCAAAGAAATTCACAAACTCAGCTATTCACCTTCCTGTGAAACTTTAAACAGGGTAATCACTGACCGTATAAAAATTTGACCTGAAAAAGACCTCAAAACACTTAGTCCTGCCTTTAGGCAGGTGATATTTACAATTCACATTTTACAATTTAGGGGGAAAAAGCTCAGGTTAGATGATTTCTCTGAAACCACACTGCATGTAAGTAGTAGAAAAAGACTAGTATTTGATTCCAAGTTCAATGTTCTCTCCCTGACAGCATTCTTAATTCATCTTGTTGCATCAATATTTAATCAATATTGCATCCATCAAAAATGGAATTGACAAAATGAATCTTAATTAATCAATCAATGTTTATTAAGTGCTTGTTATGTGTTAGACACTATGCTGGGTACTGGGGATACAAAAAGAGGCAAAAGAGTATCTGCTGGGGTAGCAGGTGGCACAGTGGATAGAGCACCAATAGTGGATTCAGAAGTACCTGAGTTCAAATACAGACTCAGACACTTGACACTAGCTGTGTGACCTTGGGCAAGTCACTTAACTCCATTGCCTAGCCAAAAACAAAACAAAACAAAACAGAAAAAAAACCAAACCAACAACAACCAAAAAGAGTGTCTGCCTTCAAGAATCTCACCATCTGATGGAGGAACATCTCTTAGCATTGTTTCTTTGAGTATAATATACTGATATTCCTTTGTTGGACCTCAGGAGTGTACAAAAATAGACAAAAAGAATAATATCAATTTAAAAATAATTTCCCAGTGCTCAATTTCTATTGAAACAGTTCAAATATTTGTGTTACTATTGTGTGTTTTGAAATGTTGCTGTCTTAATTCTATCTTAGATTTACTACCTTTCTATCCTTCAGTCTATTCCTTTACGTCATGACAACAGACCTTTCAGATACTAGCATGAAGCTCTCTATAAGATGCTTTCTTTTTTCTTTCTCTCCACATTCCCCTTTTTGCAATGTAGAACACAACATCCTTCATCTCTGTCCTCAACTGAAGAACACAAACAGTGAGAGGATCTAGATGAGAATGCATGTCCTTATAAGACCTGAATTGCCCAGGAAACCCCAAATCTATCCTGAGTAATACTGTTATTAATGAAATCCATCTCATTATACTCACTCTGAACTGATATTCACCTTAACATAAGGAGAAGGGTCATATTCAGAAGAGCCAGGGGGTCACAAATAAGGTCATAGATGTCATAGGTTTATTTTCCCACTTTGCCATCCAAATTCAGTGTTTTCAGTTTCCAAAAAGAGATTAATTTTCTTCTTTCTGTGAGAACAGCAAGTACCACCAGGAATTCACAAATCATTTTGTGATCTTTCTGCCTCTTCCACTATCACCAACATCAAATATTCTGCAGTAGAATTTTAGTTGATGATTCTAGTGATGATTTTCTGGAGAGAATTGAATCCAGCTGGAGTCTTCTGGGCTTCTGTGTGCTTCTGCAGGGTTAAAGAAGTAAAAATAATAGAATATTTCTTTATTTGCTTGTTTTTTTCATCCGTGTTTTTATCTATCATCTATCTCTATCTATCTATCTATCTGTCTATCTATCATCTATTTTGTCTATGTAGCTGGCAATGGAACTTGAATATAAATAGGGCAGAGATATAGGAATATATATATTGGTTTTATATATTCTTTTTTTCCCAGTCAAACCTACAATTCTAGTTTTAGGTAGTGTCCTTTGCTCAAAGTATTCCTATGTAATAGTTACAATAACTAGCATTTATATGGCACTTTAAGCTTTGTAAAGCACTTTACATATGCTACCTCATTTGATCCTCACAACTTCTCTGTGAGGTAGGTACTATCCCTGTTTTATAGATGAGAAAACCTTAGCTAAGATAGATTAAGTGAATTTCCCAGGGTCACATAGCTAGTAAGTGATTGAGGCAGGATTTGAACTCAAATCTTACTAACTACAAGTCTAACACTCTATTCAATGTGCCAAATAGTCTGTAATCTATAGTTTCTCCATTTTAATCCATCTACCACAATATCACCAAATTTATTTTTATCAAAACACAGGCCTAACCATATCACCTCTAACCCCTCCCTTTTTCAATACACTCCAGTGGCTCTCTATCACTTCATGAATCAAATATAAATTCCTCTGGCATGTGTAGCTCCTAACAACCTGGCTCTATCTTCCTTTATAACAAAATGATCTCCTTCAAACACCTGTCCCCCCACATACATCTCCATGCTCTTTCACTGGCTGATTCCTGGCATAGTCTCCCTTCTCCCCCACTTTTCCATCATGTTATTTACATCTGCTTCTAGTGTTTTATGCATTCTTATATATGTGCATGGTGTCTTAATGAAATGTAAGATCTTTGAGGGCAGAGGATGATGGGCTTTTGTTCTTGTATCCCCAGTGCCTGGCATAAAATAGGCATTTAATAAAAGCTTGTTGATTGATTGATTGTAGCTTTCTTATGGTCTCCAAAATATATATGTATATATGTACATGTGTGTGTGTGCATGTATATATGACATTGCAAACTTTATGGCCTTAGGATCCTAGAGGTCATAAATCCCTCTTTTTTTTTATTCCAATGAAGTTACAAGCTAAAAAAATAATAATTTGAACACATTATCATAGCAGCTCACACACAGATAGTACTTTAAGGTTTTATAGCATGTCTTTCTCACAACAATCTTAGGATTGTTGTGGTGCAAGAAATACTACCCCAATTTTACATATGAGGAAACTGAGTCTCACAGGTAAAATAACTCATCCACAGATACTGATCTTGTAAATAACAGAGCCTGAAGTTGAACACAGTTCTTCCAGCTCCATCATCAACATTCTTTCCTCTGAGTATGTGCATCTATTATCTGCCTGGTAGCCATGATCTCTGCCTCTGTCCATCCATTTTTGTATCATGATAGCTTTATATATATACAAGATATGGAAAGGGTAAATTGAAGAAATTTTATCCCCTCTGCATTCCCATGCAGTTCCCTGGAATCTGAGAGATACCTGGGAAATTTCATCACCTATCAGTTGCCTAAATACCCTCTCAATTCCCTAGACCAATATGCTATATATGCCTGGATTTCAGGGCAGCCTTCCAATATAGCTATAGACACCTAAAGTAGCCTTAGGTGAACATTCACAGAACTTGCCTTCCTGACCGATAAGAATCAATATCAATAGGACACACTGAAATATAGTGAAAGAACAACACCTGGGTACCCCAAACCACTGTAACTACACTGTTCTACCTCAACTTACTACAATGTAAATTCGATGAGGACAGAGAATGTATGACTTAAGCTTTGTGTCTCCCTTGGGGACAATCATACTGTGTAGGCAACAAAAAAGTTATTAAATTAGTTTAATTGAATTGTATCAATGTCTGCCTTACTTGTTCTGCTGGTTACTTTTCTATGGGGCCACTTTAGCAAAATCCTAGTAGCTCCTATTGGTTAATTTGATTGATTAAGATCTGAGGACCATGGGAGTTAGATTTGGAAGGGATCTGAGAGATGAACTCACACCTTTATTTTTTTAAATAGATAGCTTTAATTTTGATATCGTCTTTGTTTCCCAATATATCCTGCCCCTCCACAATAAAACCACTGTGCTTTCCAATGTATCAAATATTATGAAATGAAAGAAAGATAATTTTTAAAAAGAAATTCAGCAAAATTAATCAAAACATTAATTATGCCTGGCAATATGTGCATTCTTTCATAACCATAGTTTCTCACCTTTTCAAAGAGCGAGGCAGGTATATTTTCTCTTCTCTTCTCCAGGGCAAAGGGTGTTTTCTGCAGTTCCACAGTATTCAATTGTTGTTGGGACATTTTTTTTCTGTTTATATTTTTCTGATCATTTGTGTATATTGCTTCTGCTCACTTTATCCTTCATCAGTTCATATAAACAATCCTGTTTCTCTGAAATAATTATTTTTATCACTTCTTTCAGTGTAGTAATATTGCATTAATTCATGTATCATCATTCCTCTTGGCCTCTAACATTCCATTATTCCCTTGGTCTTATATTCTATTTTTTTTAGTCTTATTAATTTATTTATTTTTAGTTTTCAACATTCACTCCACAAGATTTTGAGTTCCAAATTTTCTCCCCATCTTGTCCCACCCCGACCCCAAGATGGTGTGCATTGTGAAACCCCTTCCCCTAATCTGCCCTCCCTTCTATCTCCCCCCCCCACCTTGTGTTCCCTTCCCCTTCTATTTTCCTGTAGGGCAGGATAGATTTCTATACCCCATTGCCTGTATATCTTATTTCTCAGTTGCATGTGAAAACAATATTTAACATTTGTTTTTAAAGCTTTGGGTTCCAGATTTCTCCCTTCCTCCTTCCCCACCCACCCTCACTGAGAAGGCAAGCAACTCAATACTGGTTATACATGTGTAGTGATGCAAAACACTTCCATAGTAGTCATGTTGGGAAAAACTAACTACATTTTCCTCCATCCTATTCTGCCCCCTGTTTATTCTCTCTTTTGACCATGTCCCTCCTTAGAAGTGTTTGCTTCTCATTACCCCCTCATCCAACCTGCCCTCTCCTCTATTATCCTCCGGCTCTCTTTCCCCTTCTCCCCTATTTTCCTGATTTCCTTACTTAATTGAGTGTGTATGTTAATCCCTCCTTAAGCCAAATCCAATGAAAATAAGATTCACTCATTTTCTCTCACCTTGCCCCACTTCCCCTCCACTATAAAAGCATTTTCTTGTCTATTTTATGTGAGAAAATTTACCCCATTCTACCTTTCCCTTTCTCCTTCTTTTAGTATAATCCTCTCTCACTCCTTAATTTTATTCTCCAGATATTACTCCTTCATCTTCAACTTACTCTGTCTGTCTATCTATCTATCTATCTATCTATCTATCTATCTATCTATCTATCT
>NW_020948983.1:32616459-32692621 GCF_900497805.2 Vombatus ursinus | reverse complement strand
TCTATCTATCTATCTATCTATCTATCTATCTATCTATCTATCTATCTATCTATCTATCTATCTATATATCTATCTATCTATCTATCTATCTACCTACCTACCTACCTATCTATCTATCTATCTACCTAATTTTTCCCTCCAACTACCCTAATACTAACAAAGGTCTCATTAGTTACAAATATCATCTTTCCATGCTGGAATGTAAACAGTTCAACCTTAATAAATCCCTTATGATTTCTCTTTCCTGTTTACCTCTTCATGCTTCTCTTGACACTTGTATTTGAAAGTCAAATTTTCTATCCAGCTCTGGTCTTCCATCAAGAATGCTTGAAAGTCCTCTATTTCACTGAATGTCCATTTTTCCCCCTGAAAGATTATGCTCAATTTTGCTGGGTAGGTGATTCTTGGTAGTAATCCTTAATCCTTTGCCCTCAAGAATATCATATTCCAAGCCCTCTGGTCCCTTAATATAGAAGCTGCTAAATCTTGTGTTATCCTGATCATGTTTCCACAATACTTGAATTGTTTCTTTCTGGCTGCTTATAATATTTTCTTCTTGACCTGGGAACTCTGGAATTTGGCTACAGTATTCCTAGGAGTTTTCCTTTGGGGATCTCTTTCAGGAGGTGATAGGTGGATGCTTTCAATTTCTATTTTGCCCTCTGGTTCTAAAATATCAGGGCAGTTTTCCTAGATAATTTCTTGAAAGATGATATCCAGGCTCTCTTTTTGATCATGGCTTTGAGATAGTCCAGTAATTTTTAAATGATCTCTCCTAGATCTATTTTCCAGGTCAGTTGTTTTTCCAATGAGATATTTCACATTGTTTTCTATTTTTTTCATTCTTTTGGTTCTGTTTTACAGTGTCTTGATTTCTCATAAAGTCACTAGCTTCCCATTGCCCTATTCTAATTTTTAGGGAAGTATTTTCTTCTGTAAACTTTTGGACTTCCTTTTCCATTTGGCCAATTATGCTTTTTAAGGCATTCTTTGCCTCATTGGCTTTTTGGACCTCTTTTGCCATTTGGGTTAGGCCATTTTTTTAAGGTATTATTTTCTTCAGTATTTTTTGGAATCTCCTTTAGCAAGCTGTTGACTTCTTTTTCTTGATTTTCTTGCATCACTCTCATTTCTCTTCCCAGTTTCTCCTCTACTTCCCTTATTTGCTTCTCAAAATCCTTTTTGAGCTCTCCCATGACACGGTTCTGATTCATATTTTTCTTGGAGGCTTTGGATGTAGGAGCTTTGACTTTGTTGTCTTCTTCTGGTTGTATGTTTTGATCTTCTTTGTTACCAAAGAAAGATTCTATAGTCTGACTTTTTGTGAAGTTTGCTCATGATCCCAGTCAATTACTTGAGTTATAAACTCTTTGTTAAGGTAGGGATCTGTTTCCAGTGTGGAGAATGTATTGTCCCAAGCTTTGGTGGTTTTGTGCAGCTGTTTTCAAAGATACTTCTAGAAACCTGTAAATTTTCAGTTCTTCCAACTTGGTATGATAAGGGGCAAGGATTTTACTCCTTTCTTGGCCTGTGCTGTGGTCTATGAGTTACCACAAGCACTCTTTTCTGTCCTGCAACTGTGAGGAGGATTTCCTCTCCACCACCACAACAAGCTCCACCATGCCAGCACTCCTCCTTGCCCCAGGACCACCACACAGAACTGTGACCCACATCCAAGCATGGGCAAAGCAAGAGATTCCTGCCTTAGCACCCGCAAAGAGTTCCTGCAATGCCCCTCTTATCAGGCACTTGATTCCCCCTCTGTCTGCCAGCTGAGTCCAGGAAGCAGCTGACACTCTGGGGCTGCACCAAGACTGGGGCTGGGACTGAGCTTTTCTCTCATCTTCATCTCAGACTTTTCCTACTGACCTTCTAACTTGTCTTTGGCATTTGTGGGCTGAGAAGTCTGGAAACCACCACAGCTGCTTGTGATTCAGTACTCTGAGGCCTGCTCCAGGTTCACTGAGACCTGGTCTTTGCCTGAGAGCCCATTCTGAACTGCATTTCTCTCCCATCCTGGCACAATAGACCTTTCCAATCAACCATCAAGATTGTCTTGGGCTGGAAATTTGTTTCACTCTGTCTTTTTGTGGGTTCTGCTGCTCTATAATTTGTTTAAAGCCATTTTTACAGTTATTTGGAGGGGTTTGGGGAGAGCTCAAGCAAGTCACTGCTTTTACTCTGTCATCTTGGCTCTGCTCCCCCCTCCTTATATTCTATTAAAAAGTAATAAGAAGGAAAACAAAGAACAAGCTTCCCCCTCACTGCTGACATGAAGTCACGTATGAGGTGACAGGTCTGAGGAGAGGAACCTTTAGAAGGAATCATGATAAAACCTTGAAAACAGAAGGAAAAAGGCCACCTTTGCTAGTGGTCCTTATCATTCTTGGTCCCAAGTTCCTCAGTTTTCATTAAGTTCCATTTCAATGCTGTATTTTGCTCACAATCTTGATCCTACTGATGTTGTTTTCAGTGAAATAGGGCCATTGTGCCCCAGTTTCTAATTAGAATCAAACTGTATTACACAACTGAGTTCTTTAATATCATCTTGTGCTGAGTAGGCATGTTGAAAAGAAAACACAAATGTAAAAAGGGAAAACTCCACAAACTTACTGACATAGGAATACCCATTTCCCTTTTGTGCAGACCAAGAACCATAGGATCATAAATTTAGAGAGGGATAGGACCTCAGAGATCAACTCATTCACCCCTTTCATTTAATAGATAAGAAAATTTAAACCCAGATATTTTTGAAGTGACTGCCACAAGGTCACAAAGGTATTAAATTGTTGAGTGAGGATTCATAATGAAGATTTTGGGCTCCAAAATCCAGCATCCTGTTCACTGTATTATGATGCCTGTGTACTGCTCCTGAATCCTACTTGCAAATAAATTATGACTGGCTGTTTGAATTAATTCCAAGAGAGATAACTGTCCCAATTTTGAACATGGGAATGATTGTGTGATGTATTGTAGTAGGCAAGCCAGTATTAGTCTGGACAATTACCAATTATGAAGAATACCAAGTGAATGTTTATGATTTAGAGTTGGAAGAAACCATAGTGATTATCTAGTCCAATGTCTTCATTCTACTGATAAGGAAACTCAGGTCTAGGGAGCGGAGATTTCTTGCCCAACGTCATACAGTTAGTACATAACAGAACCAAGTTTCAAACTAAGGCTTTCTGATCCCAAGTACAGCGTTATTTTCTCAACCAGTTTGCTTTATTTATATCATTTATTTGGGAGCCTGACTTTTTACCTGTATTGCATGCACAACCTTAATAGAGGGTATAGAATTTCATTTGATACATGGGACACAGCTAATTCCCTTTTATCAAGTTGATGAAGAATTTGATTAGAGTTGCCCAAAAGTTCCAGCCTTGCTGATTCTAGCCCAACACCAGGTAAACTGCCAGAACTCTACAGCCTCCAACTGTCATCCAGAAGGAGATCCTGAAACCCAGGTGGTAGAGCAGGCAAACACCAAAATCTGGACTGTTGATTGCTTCTGGGAGGATGTGGAACCAGTGGAAATCAGCTCAGAAAACCACCACGTGCCTCCACAGTCTACAGTAAACAGGTCTCCCAGTGCCTCAGCAAACATAAGGGAAGCTGCACTACAAAGGGCCCCTGGCAGATAAACACCCTGCAACATCCATCTGAAAGGAGCTGAAGAAAACTAAAGGAAAGAAAAAGCAGGCAACCTAGACTTGCCTGCAAGTTTCAGCCTTGCTGATTCCAGCTCAAAACCAGGTAAGCTGACAGAACCCTACAGGCTCCAATTGCCAACATCAGAGGCCCCAGCACACAAAGCCAGTGACCAAGACCTAGGCTCCCAATACAAGAAGCTTGGGTCAGTGCCCTCTGCTCCCCAGCAGGAGAACTCAATCAATACAATTGGCCAACTAGAAAAAAAGTACACTGAAGAAAACAAATCCCTTAAAAATACAATTGGCCAATTGGCTAAGGAGGTACAAAATCTAATAGAAGAAAACAATTTGTTAAAAATTAGAATCAGGCAAATGGAAGCTAATGACTCTATGAGAGAGCAAGAATCAGTCAAACAGAAAGAAAAAAGTGAAAAAATAGATGAAAACATAAAATACCTCATTGGTAAAACAACTGACCTGCAAAATCGATCCAGGAGAGACAATTTAAAAATTATTGGTCCTAAAAATCACCTGAAAATCACAATGGAAAAAAGAGCCTGGACAGTATCTTTCAGGAAATCGTAAAAGAAAACTGCCCTGAAGTCCTAGAACCAGAAGATAAAATAGTCATAGAAAGAATCCACCACTCACCTCCTGAAAGAGATCCCAAATTGAAAACACCAAGGAATATAATAGCCAAATTCCAAAATTACCAGGTCAAAGAGAAAATACTGCAAGCAGCCAGAAAGAAACAATTTAAATACCAGCTTGGAAAACCACCAGGTGCCTGGGAATTTTACAGCAACCAGTTCTCCCACTGCCTCAGCAAAATTAAGGGAAGCAGCACTCCAAGGGGCCCCAGGCAGATAAACATCCTGCAACATTCATCTGAAAGGAGCTGAAGAAAGTGAAAGGAAGGAAAGGCTGGGTGAGCAGGAAATCTCCAGGCATCACACTACCCAATCCTACCCCTAGGGTTTCAGTGTTGTTGACTCCAGCCCCACACCAGGTAAGCTGTCAGAACCCTACAGTCTCTATCTGCCAGCACTGGAGGCCCCAGCACACAAAGCCAGTGACCAGGCCATAGGCTCCCAACACAAGAAGCTTGGGACAGTGCCCTCTGCTCCCCAGCAGGAGAGCTCAGTCTCTTTAAAGGCCAAGAAATAAGCAAACACCACGAGCAAAAAGAAATGTACAATAGATTCTTATTATGGGAAGAGTGAAGATTAAGGCAGAAATTCTGAAGAGGACAACACTGTCAACAAACCCACGTGTGAAACCTCAAAAGGGAATATGAACTGTTCTGAAGCCCAAAAAGCCTACTTAGAAGAGCTCAAGAAAGATTTTAAAAGTCAAATGATAGACGTAGATGAAAAAATGGGAAAAGAAATGAGAGGTGTGTCAGGGACAGTCAATAGCTTGGAAAAGGAAGGACAAAAATTAACTGTAGAGAAGAAGTCCTTAAAAAATACAATTGACCAACTGGAAAAAAAAGTACACTGAAGAAAACAAGTCCCTAAAAAATACAATTGGCCAAATGGGGAAGGAGGTAGAAAATCTAATAGAAGAAAACAATTTGTTAAAAATTAGAATTTGGTAAATGGAAATGAATGACTCTATGAGACAGCAAGAATCAGTCAAACAAAAACAAAAGAATGAAAAAAATAAATGAAAATGTAAAATACCTCATTGGTAAAACAACTGACCTGGAAAATCAATCCAGGAGAGACAATTTAAAAATTACTGGTCTACCTGAAAATCACAATAAAAAAAAGATCCTGGATTGTATCTTTCAGGAAATCATAAAGGAAAACTGCCCTGAGGTCCTAGAACCAAAGAGTAAAATAGCCATAGGAAGAATCCACCAATCACCTCCTGAAAGAGATCCCAAATTGAAAGCACCAAGGAATATAGTAGCCAAATTCCAAAATTACCAGGTCAAAGAGAAAATACTGCAAGCAGCCAGAAAGAAACAATTTAAATATCATGGAACCACAGTCAGGATTACACAGGACCTTGAAGCTTCTACATTAAAAGACCGTAGGGCATGGAACATGATATTCCATAAGGCAAAGGAGCTTGGCGTACAATCCAGGATCAACCACCCTGTGAAAATGAGCATGATCTTTCAGGGGAGGAGATGGATATTCAACAAAATAGGGGACTTCCAAACCTTCCTGATTAAAAAGACCAGAGCTCAACAGAAAGTTTGATCTCCAAGTGAAAGACTCAAGAGAGACATAAAAAGGAAATCATCCTGAGCAGGCTTTATCTCCTTGCTCTGAGAAAATCTCCTTCAAGATCCCACTCAAGATAACTATTAGTACCTGACCAAACTGACTTGGTTAGTACCTGACTACGTACCTACCCTGAGATAATAGCTTCCTCCCAAGGTCACTAAATATAAGCCATGTTTAGTCTAATTACCAAAAAAATGTTTCCAGGATACTCCTACTTCCCAGATAGTTGGGACCAGTATTTGAGATCACTGATACAGTTGAATGTGTTTCAAGGTCAAGTCACCTAAAAACTAATGATGAATTCAAATGAGTTCAGCCATATGTATACTGTGCAATCAATACTCCTAAAATTTTCAAGGCTCAGTCTTTAGATGAACCTTCATTGATTATTGATATCTTTATAAACTAAAATGTCCTAAAATGTAATGACTATCAGGAAGTCATCCTCTGATATTCTTGTAAAATCTTGGGCTTATATGGCATGTTGATGGCCAGAATATATCCAGCAATTCTACAGGTCCAGAGGAGCAAACTTTTTTTAGAAGCATCCGAAGGAGCCTTGGCAGCATTCACATCCATGCTGTCTATCCCATTCTATGATCCATCTATCTAGATGGTATAATTCAATAGTTCTCTCTGAATTATATATGAGTTTTACATTGGGGTTTACTTTCTCTTTTTAATGGTGCGGCAGTTATATTTGTAATAATTTATTTAGGGGCTATTTATTGATAAATATTGGGAAATGAGTGAGAAAGACCAATCATCTTTCCAACTCTTGGAAGTACTCTAAACATAAAACACACATATACATATACATACAACTTTTTAATGATAACATTAATAATATAATATAATAATAATAATAGCTAGAATTTCCATAGCACTTTAAATAACTTTAGAAATATTATCACGTGCAAATATCATCTCATCCTCACAGCAAATCTGAGAGACAGAAATTATAGTTAGACCATTTTACAGATGAGGAAACAGAAGCAGAAAAAGTTTAATTGGCTTGCTCAAGGCCATATAGCTTTTAAATGTCTGAGCCTGAATTTTAACCCATGTTTTCCTGACTTCAGATCTATAACTCTTGTCTGATCTATGTCTCTGTCACCTAATTAGCTCACTTGTGTATTCTCTATATTTACTACAATATCATTCACAGATTCTTACACAGAATAGGTTCTGGAGTTTTATTTGAATGAATGAATGAAAAAAACTTAGTGGACACATAGGTGCCACCTTCAAGCATTTAAAAAGCTATCCAGTGGAAGATTTATTAGATTTGTCCTGTTTAGCCCCAGGTTCGCCAATTCCAAGGTAGAGTATAATGGGATGGTTGCCTCCAAATTTCCAGAAACAATCCCTCTCAATGGAATCTAATGTAGTATTAGTTCTTTGACAGTCACATCATAACATTTACTGATATCAAGATTGTGGCCTATGTAACTACTTAGATCTTTTTCATATGAACTATTGTCTAATCATACCTCATTCTTCTATTATCTATATAACTGTCATGACTATCCTGAGTGAAAGACTTTACATTTATCACTAGTAAATTATATCCAATTAGAACACTTCATGGTTCTAGACTGGCAATATCCTTGGGAAGTCTGACTCTGTCATCATATGTGCTTTCTTTCCTTCTTAACTGGGTATCATCCATAAATCTGAAAATTTATGTTTTCATCTGATTCATTGGCAAAGACAACACTGAACTAAGGACATATGCCTGGGGCTACCCACCACATAGACCTCCCTCCAAGTTGATATCAACCTATTAATAGATACATTTTGGTTTGTGTTATTCAGCTATTATTCAAATTTACCTAAGTGTTCATTCATCCAGCCTACATCTCCATGTCTTATCCCACAAGGACAGTATGAAAGACATAGTCAAATTTGTTGTTTCAATCCATGTTCTTTGATCTAAAAGGCTAATAATTTTATCAAGAAAGGAAATGAAATTAATCTAAGATAACTTCATTTTTATGAAGCCATGCTAACCTGTAGTGATCACTATTTCTTCATGTTAATGCTTACAAATCATTCCTTAAATAGACTAGTAGGTCATCAAACATAGATCATAGGACATTAAAACATGAAGCAAATCAAGATATCATCTAGTCCAGGGGTGGGCAACCTGTGGCCTCAAGGCCATGTATGGCCTTGTACGTCCTCAAGTGTGGCTCTTTGACTAAATCCAAACTTCACAGAACAAATCCCCTTAATAAATGAATTTGTTCTGTAAAACTTGGACACAGACAAAAGGCCGCACCGAAGGACCTGAAAGGCCAGAGGTTCCCCACCCCTAGTCTGGTCCCTCCATGACATTTTAAAATTGAGGAGAATATGTCCCAAATAGCTCAACTGATTTGCTAAAATGCCACATCAGTTATTAGTGGTGGATCAAGGACTAGAATTTGTGTCTCCCAACTCCCAGGTTACTATTTCAGTAATCAACCAGTCAATGTGAGTTTATTGTGCACCTATTGAATGCTAGACAATATTCTATGTACTAGGGATAAGACAAGATTGAAAGCAGTCCTCATATTGAAGGAGCTTACAGTCTCTCTGAGAGAAATAACATGTCTATAAATAGGTATATACAAAATGATTTTTGAGGGGAGTCACTAATAACTGGCAGATCAGCAAGACTTCATCTAGAAGGTGGTCCTTGATCAAAATCTTGACGGAGACTTGAGATTCTAAGAGGTAGTATTATGGAGAGAGTCCATTCCAGGCATGGGGAAACCAGTGCAAAAGCCTGGAGGCTCTAAGTAGAGTGTGACATATGAGGAACAAAAAAGAAAGCCAGTTTCACTGCACCATACTATGTATTATACTAGGAAATGAAACTAGAAAGAAAGATTGGGTAAAATTATTAGAGGCTTTATGTACCAAATAGAGTAAATATGTATAGTAGGATATAAAGGTATTCAGGGCCCACTGAGGGTATTGAATAGAAATGTAACATAAACATTTCAGGAAAATAAGTTGGTATTTGTATGAGTTTAGATTGAATAGGGGAAAGACATCAAATACAGAGATTTATTTGTAGGCTATCACAATAGTATAAGCTAGAGGTGAT
The DNA here is from genome assembly GCF_900497805.2 of Vombatus ursinus. Lineage (NCBI taxonomy): Eukaryota > Metazoa > Chordata > Mammalia > Diprotodontia > Vombatidae > Vombatus > Vombatus ursinus. Next base: position 32,683,631 of record NW_020948983.1, on the reverse strand, counting down.
TAGGGCTTGAATGAAGATAGTGGCTATCCAAGTTGAGAGAAGAAATTAGTTATGAAAGATGTTTTGAAGATAGGAATCACAGCAATTGACAATTACAATATATATGTATATATACACATATACATACATATATATGCATTCAATTGTCAAATGCTGTGATCCCTACTTTCAAAATACATAAACATATACACATACATACATACATGCATTCACGCATGCATACACATGTGTATAATAATGCGCTGTTTGTATGTCTGTATACACATACATGCATATACACAAATGCACACTATGCACATGCATACATGCATACATATGCACACATGTATGTGTATATATATATAGAGAGAGAGAAAGAGATAGAGAAGAGGAGAGGAGAGGAGAGGAGAAAGAGATAGAAAGGAGTTGAAAATGATGGTCAGCTTCTGAACCTGGTAACTGGAAAGTGATGACCTCAAAAGAAAATGTTAAGTCTGGAAAAGAAGGGTGGGGTTTTTTTGGGGGGGAAAGTTCAATTTCGGGAATGTTGAGTTGGATAACATTTGGTAATATTAGATGAAAGAGAGTAGATTTGAAAATATAGATTTTGGAGTCATCAGCCTAGGAGTGTTAATTAAACCCATTTGAACCAGTAAAGTCACCAAGGTAGAGATTTGTGGAGGGAAATGAAGAGGATTCAAGACAGATCTTTAGGGTATACCTATAGTTAGAAATTATGTTGTGGCTCAACAAGAAAAGTTTACTGGAAGGGATAGGCCAAACAGTAGCAAGAGAAACATGAGAAAGGAATATAGTGCTTGTCAAAAAAAAAAAAAACAAAGCACAACACCAGCAAGAGAAGAAAGAGTATTTAGGAGGGAATATCGGCCAGCAGCATCAAATGCTATCGAGATGAATTAATGAGTAGAATTCCCTCTCGGCTACATCCCTGTTGAATTACTGTTACTCCAAGATTCTAGGGCAATTCGGTGAGATTACACTCCTTAACTATTACTCCCATGTCCCTCACTGGTGGGCATAATTAACCCAAATTAAAAGCATAGTAAATTGACATTGTAAGAATAGTGGCTTAAAAATATTCTCCTTACAAACCTCAGGTATGCTTTCCCACAAATACAAACAATGTCCATAAACTTAGAATAAAATGGTAGTGAGGCATATAGATCAAGTTATATAAAACATGAAGGGGGTATACATAGCCAAGACAACTCTAGGGATTCCTCTGATACTGCATGACCTCAATGTCCATTTCTCTCCTTGTAAAGTACTTATGTAGCAGCCTTGTAGGCTGCTTTCTTTCTCCCTTATGTCTTATTTTGTGTGTGTGTCTAACTGGAGAACGTGTGCCTCATCTTCCTACTGTATAAAACTCAAATATACCTTGAACTCTTCTCCTACCCTTTGCTGCCCTCTCATATATGTTCACACTTTACAAAACTGGTTCCAGCTCACAATGCCAACAGAGTTGGTGAGCATGGCCTCTTAAGGATCCATCAGGAGTGTGACCAATCATTTCCTGGTTAATAATGTTACCCCTTCCAATCTGATCAAGGAAAAACTCATTTATACTTTGAAAAGGAATAAATGGGGGTCTGCCTCTTATTTCCTATAAGCAAGGAAGTAAGCCTCTTCTTATGCCAATTGATGTGTATGTGTGTAAAATTCAATTCATAAGAGACCAAAGCCACTCCCTCAATAAATGAAACATAGGAAATATGGTAGGAAGGGGCCAGAGAAGGCAATTTATCACACTCACCCCACTACTTTTTCTTTTTTACAAATAAGGAAACTGAGGCTCATGGGGATTCAGTAATTGACCTAAGATCACATAGGCAGTGACAGAAATTGCAGAACTTAGCCCGAATATCTATCCGATGCTCTTCATTACCCATTATTCCTTCTGTACATTGTGTGAATTAACAGAATGTATATTTCTTGATGACATTTTTCTTTGTATTTCTAGTACCTAACTCATGTGCTTTGCATGTAGCAGGTGCAAAATACTTCTTAAATTGAATTGAATGAAGGTTTGGCAATACAAATTGGTTTACTTCCTTTGATTCTAAAATCAGCTTTATTTGATACATTTATAAACTAAGCATCTCTGCTTACTTTTCTACATATTCAGAACTTGATTCTGGATTTTAATTAAGGGCAAATGTGTCTTTACATTTAAGAATCAGGGCTTTCCTAACTAAATACGTGTTGCTTTTCCTTTTTACTCTCACAGAACTGGGAGGGTGGAAGATGAAAGTGGCCTTTTACCATTGAGTTATTCAAACCTGTCCTAGGATTGCACAATAGGACTAAAATCTCAAGTGTTTTGATGTACTAAGTTTGTAAGTCTCTCTCTAAATGAGTTTGAACTAGCACAGTTTAGGCCTTGCAGCGGAGGGGGAGCTTTATGGGTTTTTGAAATTGTGCAATTGCAGCTGGCTAGTCCAGATAAGACTTTTAAACAACCCCTTTCACCCTTAAGCCAAATGCATTTGACTCCTGTTTACTGTTCAGGGAGATCTGTGGTTCTAAAAATAAAACTAAGTTTAAAAAAGGTAATACTATTACTATTTACTTTTTTTAAAAAATGTAAATGAACCAAAGTAACCTGGTAGAAGCCCTAAGAATTCAGTAAATAGGAATTCAAATTCCTTTTCATTAAAAGGCTATCATCTAGACAGTGCCTCATCAGTGATGATTCTTAGCAGTCCCGAACCTTTCATGATAAAACCCCCAACTTAGAGTCCATTAATGTCATCCATATTGGGCTACTCTAACCTTACAAAATTGAAAAACAGACAAACAAACTCCTAATCGCAATTCCTAATCATTGTTCCAATGTTCCTCCTTAGAAATAATTATGGCCCAATAATTAATGCCAAACTAATAGAGACAGTTTGACAGAGTGGGAAGAGTACTAGATATGGGAATAGAAGACCTGTAGTCAAGGCCTGGCTATGCCACTTATTGCCCACGTAACAAAAATAGGAACAGTACCTTGCATTTACACTGGACCTTAAGGTTTACAACTTCCTGTCCTTACAGTAATCCTTTGAGGTAGGTGGTAAGAATCTGAGGCTGACAGAAGAGTAGTTACTATTCCATAGATAGGAAATGTTGGAGCCAAGAATTTGACCTACATCAAATATAGTACGTTTTCTACTTTGTCATGTTGCCTCTTAGCCTTAGACAGATTATTTTTACCACTCTGAGCATCAGTTTCAACATCTGTGACATGGGAATTGATAATACACATACTCCACCAGTACCTACTCCATTTACTCATAATCCCAGTGTGGAAGTAAGCTCAGCTTCTTGAAGTCCACATCCACAAAGACACAAGTTTTCGCACACAGATGGTACTAAGCTAGATAGACATCAACGACAGAGCCAAGAAAGGACTATATTTTGTCATCTATGACTAGCCTTTTCTTCATATAAAGAGGTTAATCACCAGATTTGCCTCAGAGTGATGAAATTTTACAAAAATTCACTTAGATCTAAGCATTAGAGATGTTGTGATAACCACAGTGATGAAATCACAGATCATGGAAATACAGAAGAATAAATACTTCTTTTACATATTGCATAACATCCTAATGGGGAAAGTGTCATATAAAGTACTAACAGCTATATAAATGCTAGGCATATATTAAAAGCTGTTAGTTTTCAGGAAATAGGCATATGGATTCATATTTAAAGAAGCTAAGGGACTCAGAAACCACTGGAGAAAGTCTAAGTGATTTGAGTCTTAATTTAAATCAGAGAGTTCTAGGGTTAGTTAAAGATTAATCTGGGCTGCTCGGAGTTTAAAAAAGAAGAATCTCTCCATAATATTGCAGAGATCTAATAGTCTTTGAAAGAAGTTTTCTAATATTTGAGAAAGTCTGACCACGTGGATGAAACATCAGGACCAAAGTTAGGATACCTGGATTCTAGTGCTAATTCTCTTAACTAGGATCACTGAATAATAATTATAGAGCAATTAGAGAACTTCAATATGCTTTAGCCAAAGCCTCTTATTTGATGGATAAAGAAATGGAGGCCCAGAGATTTGAAGTGACTTGTTTCTTCATACATAGCAAGTGGAAATATCTAGGGAGTTGATATGCATCATCCAGAGTTCCTTTGACTAAGATTGTCCCTTTTTGGACTGCCTTATCTGGTGCTGATTCAAAGTCCGTAGTGTAAGATAATTCTCTGATTCAAGGTTGAATAATTCCTTGTAACTTTTTTTTTTTAACTAATGAGGGAAAATCGTATCCTCAAAACCTATTTTTGGGGTCTTAAAAACCCATATGAGTTATGTAAAAACCAGAGTGACAAAACTCATTTTACTCACAAAATCTTCTATTGGTTCCCATTGAAGGAGAACAAGAACAAAATCTCAGAGAAAACAAAACCATTTTCCTCCAATCTCCTGACCAACATGTATGTGTGTATGATTGCATGTATTTGCCAGTAAAATTGTAACCTTGGCTTTTGTGCTCTGTGCTGACCAACACAAAACCTTACTTTCTCCTTATATTTCTTTATAACACAATAATATTACAATTTCACAAACTAAAAATTACAGACAAAACTAGTTACTTTTTATGACTTTTTCTATTTCCAACTCCAATACTTTCCTAATTGTGCCCTTTATCCCATCCTCTTCTATTACTGAAATATCCCCCTGTGCTGAGCGCCTCTGTCTAGACATCTTTAATCTCTCTGTTTCAAATGGCTCCTTCTCTGCTGGTATTTACATGGCAAAGGCTTCCCCCGTGATCAGGAACAAAAAATCTTTCCCTCAACTCTATCATCCCCTAATACTGGCATTCTATATCTCTCCTATTTTCATAGCTAAACTCATCATAGAAAGAAAAAAAAATGTCTGCACTCATTGCCTCCACTTTCACATTTCCCATTCACTTCTTAACCCCTTGCAAACTGACTTCCTACTCCACTATTTGACTGACAATACACTGTCAAAGGTTACCAGTGGTCTCAATTACCACAGTAAGTAGCTTTTCATTTAATTTCCATCCCCTTTGACCTCTATTCATTTTGTGACAACATTGACTACCTCTTTATCCTGTGTATTTTCTGTCTTCTCTGTGTTTTCATAACACTGTCTTATTCTAATTCTCTTCCTAGTTGACTGACTGACTATTCTTCTAGTATCCTTTGCTAAATCATTATCCGTGTCCTGCACCTCTTCATGGGCATAGTTCACGTATGTGTTTGTAGAATTATTTCTTGGGCCCTTTTCTTTACCCTCTCTATTCTTGATAAGCTCATCATCTTTCATGGTTACAAATATCTAAAATCTATATATCCAATCTTCATTTTCCCCCTGGGTTTCACTTCATCATTAGCTGCCTGCTAGACTTATCAATCTGAATATCCCATAGGCCAATCAAACTCAACATGACCAAGTTAGAAGTCATTGTTGTGTCCCACTACCACAAATTCACCACCATCTCCTTATTTTTGTCAAGGCCACCACTACCATTAAAGTAACCAAGTAGGCTCACAAGCTAGAAGTCATTCTTGACTCTTCTTTTTACTTCTTACTCCCCTCTAATTACTATCCAATTATTACTAGCTAAATTATGTTGATTCTACTTCGACAGTATATCTCAAATCCATCAATTTCTCTCCAAACACATAGCCACTACCCTTCTTCAAGCTTTTATCACCTCATAATTGGTCTACGACCATAGATTTCTAACTGGTCACACTGTTTCTCTAATTCGTCTTTCATACTATTGTAAGAGCGATAGCATTTTTTTCTTTTTTTCTTAATTTATTTTTTAGTTTTCAACAATCTCTTCCATATGATTTGAGTTTTAAATTTTCTTCCCCTTCCTCTCCCCCCTTCTTCCCCAAGATGGTATGCAATCTGACATAGCCTATACATATACATTCCTATTAAACCTTTTTTCACATTAGTCATGTTGTACGGAAGAAGTAGAACCAGTAGGAGGAACCACAAGAAAGAGGAAACAAAATAAGACAGAATAAAAAAAAAGAGCAAATACTATGCTTCAATCTGCATTCTAACTCCGTAGTTCTTCCTCTGGATGTGGATAACATTTTCCATCATGAGACTTTTGGAGATGTCTTAGATCCTTGCATTGTTGAGAAGAAAATTAGCCATCACACAATGTGGCTGTTACTGTGTACAATGTTCTCCTGGTTCTACTCACTTAACTCAGCATCAGTCCAAGTCTTTCCAGGTTATCCTGAAGTCTGCCTACTCATCATTTCTTATAACACAATAGTGTTCCATTACATTCATATACCACAACTTGTTCAGCCATTCCTCAATTGATCAGTGTTCTCTCAATTTCAAATTCTTTGCCACCGCAGAAAGAACTGCTGTAAATATTTTTGTACATGTGGGTCTTTTTACCATTTTTATGATCTCTTTGGGACAGAGCCCTAGAAGTGCTATTGCTGGGTCAAAGGGTATGCACGTTTTTATAGCCCTTTGGGCGTAGTTCCAAAGAGCAATAGTCTTAGAGCATGGGTCTGTTTACGTTACTCTCTTGGTCCAGAAACTTTGATAATTCCTTCCTGCCTTCAGGATAAAATATAATACAAACTCCGCTGACCTTTAAAACCCTTCATAATCTGACTCCAACAAACCTCTCTTTTTCTCCCTTACTCCTTCCTCTCTATGTCTTTCTTTTAATTTATTATTCAATAACACTGTTAAAGTAAAAATGGACTACTTTTTGTACCCTTTATATGCCATATCATTTCCCACCCCTGTGCCCCTGCTGTAGTTGTTTCTCATGCCTCGAATGCCCTACCTCTTTAAACCACTGAATTTCAGTGTAAATTAATGAAAACAATCGTGGTAAATATCTGTGCTCTGATTTGTCTCATGACAGCCTAAGAATGTTGTCTCTCATGCCCCTAGCCATCCCTCTTAATCATGATCCCAGTTCCAAAATTCATCAAAATGGATCCACGGTCTTATCTCATTATTCCTAGTTGGTATATTCAGACAGTTCAGTCTTGCTTTGAACACTAATTTGTCCCAAGTGAAAGTCAGTGTTATGAAGTGAATATAGACCCTCGAAACCAATAAAATTTCCATTCAAGTCCAATGCTGACTGGCTGTGTGATGCCAGACAAATCACTTAACCTCTCAGTGTTCTAAGCAACTCTCTAAGAGTTTAAGTGTAGAGAAGGTCCTGAAATGTATTGGAAAAGGACATTTCTTCACCCAGGAGTTTCCTATACAATGAAATCACAGTCTAGTTCCCATCAAGTCTCTTCCCCCCTTTTACTTTTTAAATATCATGAACTCTTTGATTTGTTCATATTTTACTTCCCCTCAATATAATGTAAGCTTCTTACGAACAGGGAATTTTTTATTTGCTTGTTTTTTGTTTTGTTTTGTTTTGTTTCTTTGTTTGTTTTTTCCCCAATCTCACGGAGATAGCCCCAGTCATGATCATCTTAGGATGTGAAAAGAAGGTTTCGATTAAGGGGACAGAATGATACACTTAGAATCAGGAAGAAAGACTTGCTTGGAATTCTTCCTTTGAAAGTTACTAGCTGAAACACCATGGAAATACTTTATCTTTCTAAGCTTCAGTTTCTTCATTTGAAAAACGATGATAATAATACCTACGTGATAAGGTGATTGCAAGGCTCAAATGAAATGATAAAGAGTCCCTTAGTAAAATTCAAAGTGCTATACAAAGAGGTAGTTAAGTGGTTCAGTGGTCCCAGAGTCCAGAAAACCAAATCCAGTCTCAGATAATTACTAGCTGTGAGATCCTTAACCACCTTATCTGCCTCAGTTTCCTCATTTATAAAAATGTGTTAATAATAACACCTACCTGCTGAAGTTGTGAGGATGAAATGAGATAACATTCGAAAAAGCATTTTACAAATCTTAAAGCTTTATATAAATTCTGGCTATTATCATCATATTAATGTCAGCTATTAATATCATCAACTCTAAAAACTGGAAGCAAAAAAACAACAACTTAGATTTTATGTAGTCCCAAACCTTCCTTTTAAAATTTATTTTATTTTGATTTATCAACCATCACTTCCATAAGCTTTTGAGTTTTAAATTTTCTTCCCCTCCCTCCCCAAGATGGCACACAATCTAATATAGGCTATACATATACACTCCTGTTAAAGATATTTTCACATTAATGATGTTGTAAGTAAGAATTACAACCAATAGGAGGAACCACCAGAAAGAGGAAACAAAACACAACAGAAGAAAAAAAAAGTAGCAAATAGTATGCTTCCATCTGCATTTAAACTCCATAGTTCTTTCTCTGGATGTGGAAAACATTTTCCATCATGGGACTTTTGGAGATGTCTTAGATCCTTTTATTACTGAGAAGGACTAAGTCTATCAATGTTAGTCATTGCACAACGTGGCTGTTACTATATACAATGTTCTCCTGGTTCTGCTCACTTCACCCAGCATCAGACCATACAAGTCTTTCTGGGTTTTCCTGAAGTCTGCCTGCTCATCATTTTTTATAGCACAATAGTGTTCCATTACATTCATATACCACAACTTGTTCAGCCATTCTCCAATTGATAGGCATCTTCTCAGTTTCCAATTCTTTGCCACCACAAAAAGAGCTGATATAAATAATTTTGTACATATGGGTCCTTTCACCATTTGTATGATTTCTCTGGGATATAGCCTTAGAGGTGCTATTGCATTTTTATACTCCTTTGGCCATAGTTTCAAATTGCTCTCCAAAATGGGTTGGATCATTTCACAAATCCACCAACAATGCATTAGTGTTCCAATTTTCCCACATCTCCAATATTTATAATTTTCCTGTTTTGTCATCTTGACCAATCTGATAAGTGTGATGTGGTACCTCAGAATTGTTTTGATTGGCATTTCTCTAATCAATAGTGATTTAGAGCATTTTTTCGTATGACTATAGATGACGTTAATTCATCTGAGAACTGTCTGTTCATATCCTTTGACCATTTATCAATTGGGGAATAACTTGTATTCTTATAAATTTGACTTAATTCTCTATATATTTTAGAGATGAGGCCCTTATCAGAGAGACTGGTTGTAAAAATACTTTCCCAATTTTCTACTTTCCTTCTAATCTTGGTTGCATTGGTTTTGTTTGTGCAAAAACTTTTCAATTTCATGTAATCAAAGTTATCCATTTTGTATTTTGTAATGTTCTCTATCTCCTGTTTGGTCATGAATAGTTCTGTTCTCCATGAATCTGATAGGTAAACTATTCCTTGCCCTCTCAGTTTGCTTGTAGTATCAGCCTTTATATCTCAGTCATCAACCCATTTTGTCTTTATTTTGGTATATGGTGTTGATTTTGATCCATGCCTAGTTTTTGCCATACTCTTTTCCAGTTTTCCCAGCAGTTTTTGTGAAAGAGTGAGTTCTTAGCCCAGAAGCTGGGGTCTTTGGGTTTATCAAATAATACATTACTGTATTCATTGATGACTGTGTCTTGTACACTTAAACTATTCCAGTGATCCACCACTCTATTTCTCATTTAGTACCAAGCAGTTTTGAAGATTGCTGCCAAACCCTGTTTTTATAAAGAAACAGAGGTCTGGAAAGATTAAGTGAAAGCAGAAGAATGATGCAGACAAGACACGTTTGGCCTGGTTTTTCTGACTCAGAGCCAACGTTCATTCACTTATGCCCCCTGTTTGTATTCTTTAATAAGAGTATTTGACTGCATTGCTTTTTGATGCTGCTGGCCGGGAACATTTCTCCCACAGACGTTCTTACCATCCATATACTTTGCAGATATCTGATATGTAGCTGTTATTTTCATGATACTTCCTTCATAAGAGTATTAGCTACTTGAAGCCAGGGCTGTTTCCACTTTTTCTTTGCATGCCTGGTTCTTAGTACAGTGCCTGCTATACAGTAAGTGTTTAATAAATGTTTGTTGATCAACAAATTGACTGACAGTAGACAACCTAGAGGGAATGACTTTTGCCTTCCTGGAGTCTCTTGAGGGGTTAAGAATAGTTGGGAGAACATGACTATCCTTGGCTTGCTGAATCAAAGTATTGACCTTTTGATAATCTGATCTCATCCTTTCACATTTATATTAGCTTGAAAGAGATAATTCCAGGCTGAGTCTTTAGTAGGGGATTTGTGATAGACCTGGGACTGAGAATGGGTCTCAGACTAGTATTAGAGTAGGGGCATAGCCTGGGGAACTGACTGGTCGTGCCTAGAGAAACTGTGATAGCCTCTCTAATGATATGTTGACTAGCATAAATTTAGAGTCCGTACTCTGTGAACTGCCAATTTCTTTAAGTTTGCCTTATTTTACTGTTTGCCTCTTTATTGCTAGAAAATCCACTCTATCTCTCATAAACTGAAAGAGGATCAATGCAGGAGCCAGGAGAATCAGAAGAAGGACAGGAAATTCTCAAAGTTCCATCAAGGACTTGTGGCAATAATAGGATATCAGTAGAGGCCCCTTTGAGCCTTTCTGGGGATAAGATCCAATAGTTACTAAGTAAAGGCAAAATTATTGTTGATCTCGTGTCTAGGGCTCAGATTTCAGATGTTTATTCCTTATGTAGTCCTTCTACTCACTTTTCTGGAAATGTTACTACCCATGTCAATTAGTATGAAATGTGCCCTAAATTCAATTGGGGACCCCAGAGACTAGTGCAAGAAAATGCACTGCCCAAGTTGTGGTGGAGTAGGAAGGCCAGAGAGTTCCTTACCTAGAGTGAAGCCATGGGAAGTCAGGAGGCAGCAGTCAACTTGGCACTTCTTAGTTTGTTGTTGTTTTTGTTTTATAACCAGCCATTACATTTAATGGCTGCAGAATGAGTGTATGTACTACCCACAACCCTAGGCAAAGTCTCAGTCATTCCAACACAGTGGAATTCAGCTGGAACTCAGGGAGTCACCAATTTAGACTGACCCATGATAAAAAAGTCAAGGGATAAGAGTTAGGAGTCACTCACTAACTTCTATTTTCTTTTTGTCAAGTAACTGATTTTCATTCAAAAATGTTTATTAAGTATCTGCTATGTGGGGAGAGTTCCTAACTTGCCCCAGTGACATTGGTTCCCCAAATACTTGTACCTGAAAATGATACTTAGTGACACAGAATAATAGAAATGGGGCCAAATCTGCCTCAGTGAGGTAGCCCAACTTTGCAGCAGACCCAAGCCTCATAAATTCAATGGCATGATGTAAAAGAACCATTTCCTGCAGTATTCTCTGAGCTACTCTGATACAATCACAGTAAATTCAAGTCTCCTTATGCTGATTAGATGGTCCTGGCTGTTTTTAGTGCTTTGGTCTGTTAGCCACCGAATTAAATTCTACATTTGAAAGAGAAAAGTGCCTTCAGGTTGCTTTGTTCAGCAAATATTGAGGAAACCAATCTAAAAATCAACATACCAAGATGCTTGTTATATGGATAAATTCCATGGGAAGTAATAGTAATAATATCCTTAATTTAAATAGGCTCACTATTCTGCAGTTCCCAGTATAGTTGGCACTCACTACATATTCTTGAATTAATGAATTCTGAAGAATTGTAGAAGGGTACCTTCTTTGGACCTTCTTTGAGTACAGGAGTGCAGAAATGTATACCCATTTTTTTCAGCAAATCATCTGACCACTGTTTATAATGAGAGAATACAAAGAATGATTCTGATTAAAGCTATGGGGAGACTTTAGTAGGTAAAAAATGTTAATCAAAACTGGAGCTTACCCAGAATCTCTAGAGAATATGGCAATTCTTGCAAAAAATGCTTTCAGGCCACTTAATGAACATAGTCATTGGGACTACCAGTTTCTCATGTCATCAAAAGCTTCTTCAGCCCCTACTTTGTTACTAACCTGCTGTTGGCCAATTTAGATCCTCTGTTCCTGAGTTTCTTCATCTGTAAAATAAGATGGTTGCATTGTAGTATTTCTAATGGCCTTTCCAAATCTGAAAGTCAATGATTTTATGAATTCCATTCTGACAGAAGAACCCTCCTTTTCTCCCCACTAACAAGTTGACAAACTACTTTTAATTCAGAAGATTCCATGTCATGTTACAGTATAGGGCATTGCAAAACCATAGAATCTCAGAATGGGAATGAACCTGAGACCACCTTTTCCAACCCACACCTGAAAAAAATAATCCCCTCTATATCCTACAAAACATGAAGTCATCTAACCTCTGCTTCTAATGAGCAGGACCCCACATCCTACCTCCTAAGATATTCCATTTCACTCCTAAATAGAGCTAATCATTAAGACATTTTTCCTTATAGAAAACTCCTTCTGGTCCTCAGGGACAAGCTAAAACAACTCTAATTCCTCTTCCATATGATAATCTTATAAATATTTTAAAATATTCATCATGTCTACCCAAATCTTCTTTTATTCAGGCTAACTATCCCAAGTTACTTAAGCTGATTCTCATATGACATAAACTTGAAGCCCTAGAACATCATAGTGAAGGTTCTAGTTAACCTTCTCTCTACCTTACCTAGTATATCAATGTCTTCCTCCCATCCCTATGTTCATCTTCGTGTAACAGATATGCATATAATGGGTAGGTAGGTAAGAAGGCAATTCTCTACCTGTATGAAGTGAACATAATACTTGACCTCTCTATATCTCCATTTCTTTGTCTATAAAAGTAAAATGTGGATTGGATCATGGCTAAGGTCCCTTTCATCTCTTGACACCATACTCTCTTTCCAATATTGATCCTAGAGCTAGCCATTGGAACCTAACAATATCCTTTACTTTCTCATGTCTAGACACTACCTTGACCTATAACCACTTATGTTTTGCCAAACTCAAACACTGAATTATCCCTTACTGTACATTTTTGACTCCTGCTCATATGTTGCTGAACTATGTGGGAGGAAGTCACTCTCTATGTTGACTAGTTCATCTACAAATTTAGGTTTATCTACTATTAACTGAACATTTACTGTCACAAGGCAGTCCTTTTACCATTTCTTAATGGGCTTTATAATTCTGTTCTTGTCAATGGCTATTTCAAACTCTCTCATCACTGCTTGAGCCTCCTATACTAACCTTTCCTTTGTCATTGAATAGCTTATCTCATGCTTTGCTGAGAAAGGGTCTGTCCGCCATTAGCTCTTTTCTCCCTTATTCCATGGCCCAATATCTATTGTCTTCATTCACCATTCTTTCTTCTTTTTCACCCAACTTTCTTGATTAAGTGGACCTCCTCTCCAAGATCAATCCCTATACTTGTACTCCTGATCCTTTTTACTCCCATTTCATTTGGAAGAATGCCCCCACAATCACCTGCTCCCCTTTAATCTTCAATCTCTCCCTATCTACTGGCTCCCTCTCTGCTGCCTACAAACATGTCAAAGCCTTCCACATCCTTTAAAAAAATAGCCTTTCATTTGACCTTGCTGTCTTCTATGGTTATAACTTTATCTCTCCCCTTTACTTCAAAGACAAACTCCTATCAAAAGCTATATATGCAAATAGCTTCTACTTCCTCTCCTCTCACTAACTTCTTAATTTTTTTATTCTTTTCATGACATTAACAATCATCACCAAACAATATAAAATGAACAAGGAAGAAATTTTTATTAAAAAAAACTTTTGAACTGTTACATACAACTAATTTGACATATATAGTGTATTTAACTGATAAGATATTTGACATATCTTAGTGAAGTTTTCAAATATTAGAACTTAAAACTGAACTGTCATTTTTTTCTTTTTTTATTAATTTATTTTGACTTATCAATAAGCACTTCCATATGCTTTTGAGTTTAAAATTTTTCTCCCCCTTCCTCCCCACCACCCTCCTCAAGACAGTGCACAATCTGATATATGCTATACATTTACATTCATATTAAGCATATTTTCACATTAGTGATGCTGTAAGTAAAAATTAAAACCAATAGGAGGAACCATCAGAAAAAGGAAACAAAACTCAACAGAAAAGAAAAAATTAGCAATTCAACTTCCATAGTTTTTTCTTTGATTGTGGATAGCATTTTCCAACACAAGGCCTCTGAAGATGTCTTAGATCCCTGTATTGTTGGGAAGGGTTAAGTTTATCAATGTTAGTCATCACACAGTGTGGTTGTTGTTGTGTACAACATTCTCTTGGTTCTGCTCACTTCACTCAGCATCAGACCATACAAGTCTTTCCAGGTTTTCCTGAAGTCAGCCTATTCATCATTTTTTATAGCACAGTAGTATTCCATCACATTCATATACCACAACTTGCTCAGCCATTCCCCAATTGATGGGCATCTTCTCAATTTCCAATTCTTTGCCACCACAAAAAGAGCTGCTATGAATATTTTTGTGCATGTGGGTCCTTTTCCCATTTGTATGATCTCTTTGGGATATAGCCCTATATGTGCTATTGCTGGGTCAAAGGGTATGCACATTTTTATAGCCTTTTGGGCATATGAACTGTCATTTTTTGAATAACCTGTTTGTAAGAGAATACTATTTTCTTTATATGTAATTCATTCATTCATACATGCATGCATACATGCATGCATACGTACATATGTATATACACATGCACACATATACATGTACATACACACATATAATATTTTATAAAGTAGTAACAAATCCTTCTATTTGTATCCTCTTTACTCTTTTCATTTTAATCTATGCATTTAAAATATATATGCTGACTTCCAGAAGCTAAGATGGCAGATTAAGCAGTAAATTACTGTAGCTCTCTCATATTCACCTCTAAACAATCATAAAATAGTGCTCCAGAACAAATCCTGGGAACAGCAGAACCAGCAGAAAGATGGAGAGGAACGGTCTTTTAGCCACAGAGATTTGGAGGATAAGCAAGAAAGGTCCATGTCACTCAAATTAAAGGGGAGAAAGTTCCAGGACAAGAAGAGTCCCAGCAAGCCAGCAGCAAGCCCAACATCAGCAAAGCAGTGGGAGGTTTTGAGCCCTGGAGTGATGGAGTAGGCAAAGGCAACACTAGGAGACCAGGGGAACTGGCAGACTCCAGCTTCAAGAACCACCACGTGCTTTAGTGTAGCCCTAGGCAGGCAGATGTGCTTTGATGAAGCCCAGGGCATCCTCCAGTGGCCAGACCTGCCATGGTTCAGTATATCCCTGGGGAAACACAGAAAAACCCCACCTGGCCTCAGCACACACTAGACACCACCACTAGGAACCTAGCTCAGCATCCGGTAAGCTGACAGACCCCTACAGCTTCCAGCAATACCAGCCACCCCCATGTCAACTCCTCAATATAGCACCAGTAATGATGGTCCCCCATGGTCCTCAGGGAAACATCACTGTAGCACCAGATAAACAGCCAGGGATTGCAGCCACTGACACAAGTAGTCTGAGTCAGAGCCCCTTCCACCCTAGGAGTGGAGATAAAATTTAAAAGAAAGGAAAAAGGCCCTAAAGGCAGTAGGAGAGAAAAGGGGAAAGAAAAGGGAGAGGGGGATAGAAAGGAGGAAAGAAATAGTAAGGTTAAAGGCAAAGAAAAGGAAGGGGGCTACTATAAGGAAGGTGGGACTGAGGGAGGCAATGATCAAAAGAAAAAAAATATAAGAAGGGAAAGGGAGAAAGGAGAAAGAAAGGCATGAACATGGGGGAAATAGGATGGAAAGAAAGACACACATAGTAATCATAACTGTGAATGTGAATGGGATGAACTCTCCCATAAAACAGAATCAGATAGCAGAATGGATTAAAAATCATAATCCTACAATATATTGTTTGCAGGAAATACATTTAAAACAGAGGGACACACACAGGGTAAAGGTGAAAGGATGAAATAGAATATATTATGCCTCAGCTGAAGTAAAAAAAGAGGGGTAGGAATCCTGATCTCAAACAAAGCAAAAACAAAAATAGATCTTATCAAAAGAGATAAGGAAGGAAACTACATCCTACTAAAAGACACCAAAGACAATTAAGTAATATCATTACTAAACATATATGCACCAAATGGTATAGCATCCAAATTTTTAGAGGAGAAGTTCAGGGAGTTACAGGAAGAAGGAGACAGCAAAACTATACTAGTGGGAGACCTCAACCTCACCCTCTCTGAACTAGATAAATCTAATCACAAAATAAATAAGAAGAAAGTTAAGGAGATGAATAGAATATTAGAAAAGTTAGGTATGGTAGACCTCTGGAGAAAATTGAATGGGGATAGAAAGGATTATACTTTTTTCTCTGTGGTACATGGCATATACACAAAAAATGACTAGGTACTAAGGCATAAAAACCTCACAGTCCAATGCAGAAAGGCAGAAATATAAATGCAACCTTTTCATATCATGATGCAATAAAAATTATATGTAATAAAGGACCATGGAAGGATAGACTAAAACATTATTGGTCTTTTCATCAAAAATGATTGAAAGTCCTCTATTTCACTGAATGTCCATTTCCCCCCCAAATGATTATACTCTGTTTTGCTGGGTAGGTGATTCTTGGCTATAATATTACCTCCTTTGCCCTCCGGAATATCATATTCCAAGCCTTCTGGTTCCTTAATGTAGAAGCTGCTAAATCCTGTGTTATCCTGATTGTGTTTCCACAATATTTGAATTATTTCTTTCTGGCTACCTGCAATATTTCCCAAAGCTTGGGACAGTATATTCTCCACACTGGAAGCAGACCCCTACCTTAACAAAGTGTTTAAAACTCAAGTAATTGGCTGGGATCATGAGCAAACTACACAAAAAATGTCAGACCATAGAATCTTTCTTTGGTAACAAAGAAGATCAAAACATACAACCAAAAGAAGACAACAAAGTCAAACAATCAAACCCTCAAAGAAAAGTATGAATCAGTCCCAGGCATGGAAGGGATCAAAAAGGATTTTGAGAAGCAAGTAAGAGAAGTAGTGGAAAAACTGGGAAGAGAAATGAGAGTGATGCAAGAAAATCATGAAAAACTAGTCAACAGCTTGCTAAAGGAGACCCAAAAAATACTGAAGAAAATAACACCTTAAAAAATAGCCTAATCCAAATGGCAAAAGAGGTCCAAAAAGCCAATGAGAAGAAGAATGCCTTAAAAAGCAGAATTGGCCAAATGGAAAAGGAAGTCCAAAAGTTTACTGAAGAAAATACTTCCTTAAAAATTAGAATAGAGTAATTGAAAGCTAGTGATTTTATGAGAAATCAAGAAATTATAAAACAAAACCAAAAGAATGAAAAAATAGAAGACAATGTGAAATATCCCATTGGAAAAACAACTAACCTGGAAAATAGATCCAGGAGAGATAATTTAAAAATTACTGGACTATCTGAAAACCGTGATGAAAAAAAAAGAGCCTGGAGATCATCTTTCAAGAAATTGTCTAAGAAAACTGTCCTGATATTCTAGAACCAGCAGGCAAGATAGAAATTGAAAGAGTCCTCCAATCACCTCCTGAAAGAGATCCCCAAAAGAAAACTCCTAGGAATATTGTAGCCAAATTGCAGAGTTCCCAGGTCAAGGAGAAAATAGGGCTCGTGGCCATTACCAGTGGCTACATGGCACTTCTTTTGTTCAGACACCACTGGCAAGTCCAACACCTTCATAACACCAGCCTCAACCCCATTACCTTCCCAGAGACCAGAGCTACCAAAGCAATTCTGTTGCTCATGATTATCTTTGTATGCTTTTATTCAATAGCTTCCATATTTGTTATTATAATGGAAAACTCTAAAGATACAAAGCAATGGGTGATAAAAAAAAGAAAAAAATATTGGAAACTAAATAATCTAATCCTAAAAAATGAATGGGTCAAATAATAAATCATAGAAACAATCAATAACATCATTCAAGAGAATGACAATAATTAGCCAACATAGCAAAACTTATGGGATTCAGTGAAAATAGTTCTTAGGGGAAGTTTTATATCTCTAAATCCTTACCTGAATAAAATAGAGAAAGAGGAGAGCAATGTATTGGGCATAAAACTAAAAAAACAAGCAAACTAGAAAAAGAACAAATTAAAAATCCTCAATTAAACACCAATACAAATACTGAAAACCAAAGGAGAAATTAATAAAATTGAAATTAAGAAAACTACTGAACTAATAAATAATACTAAGAGCTGGTTTATGAAAAAAACAATAAATGAGATAATTGGTTAATTTAATTTAAACAAATAAAGAAGAAAACCAAATTACCAGTATCAAAAATGAAAAGGGTGAATCCACCTCCAAGGAAGAGAAGATTAAAACAATAATTAGGAGCTGTTTTGCCCAAATGTATGCCAACAAATTTGACAATCTTAGTGAAATGAATGAATATTTATGAAAATATAAATTGCCCAGATTAACAGAAGAGGAAGTAAAATACTTAAATAACCCCATCTCAGGAAAAGAACTTTAGCAAGCCATTGATGAACACCCTAGGAAAAAAGTCTCCAGAGCCAGATGGATATACAAGCAAATTCTATTAAACATTTAAAGAACAATTAATTCCAGTACTGCATGGATTATTTGGGAAAATATGCAAAGAAGGAGTCTTAAAAATTCTTTTTATGCTACAAATATAGTGCTGATATCTAAACCAGGAAGAGTCAAAACAGAGAAAATTTTAGATCAATTTCCCTATGAATATAGATGCAAAAATTCTAAATAAAATATTAGCAAATAGATTACAGCAGCTTGTCAAAAGAATAACACATTATGACCAGGTAGGATTCATACCAGGATTGCAGGGCTAATTCAATATAAGAAAATTATCAGCATAATTGATCATATCAATAATAAAACTGACAGAAACCACATGATCATCTCAATAGATGCAGAAAAAGCTTTTGACAATATACAACACCCATTCCTATTAAAAAAAAAAAACACTGGAGAGCATAGGAATAAATGGAGTCTTCCTTAAAATAATAAGTAGCATCTACCTAAAACTATCAGCAAGCATCATATGTAGTGGGAACAAGCTGGAAACATTTCCAATAAGATATGGGGTGAAACAAGGATGTCCATTAACACTATTGTTGTTTATTATCATACTGGAAACATTAAGAAATTGAAGGTATTATAATAGGCAAAGAAGAAACAGAGATATAACTCTTTGCAGATGGTATGATGATATACTTAGAGAATCCTAGAGAATGAAGTTAGAAACTATTGAAACAATAAACAACTTTAGCAAAGTTGCAGGCTGTAAAATGAACCCACATAAATCACTGGCATTTCTATATATTACCAACAAAGCCCAATAGCAAGAAATAGAAAGAGAAATCCCATTTAAAGTTACTGTAGAAATTATAAGATATTTAGGAATGTACCTCCTGAAACAAACTCAGGAACTATATGAGCACAATTACAAAACACTTTTCACACAAATAAAGTCAGATCTAAATAATTGGAAAAACAACAGTTACTCATGAGTAGGTGGAGCTAATATAGTAAAAATGACAATTCTACCTAAGCTAATTTACTTATTGAGTGCCATACTAATCAAACTACCAACATTATTTTATAGAGCTAGGAAAAATAATAACAAGATTCATCAAGAATAACAAAAGGTCCAGAATATCAAGGGAACTAATGAAAAGAAATGAAGGGGAAGGTGGCCTAGCAGTTCCAGATCTTAAATTGTATTATAAAGCAAAAATCATCAAAACTGCTTGGTACTGGCTAAGAAATAGAGTGGTAGATCAGTGGAATAGATTAGGTATGCAAGACACAGTAGTCAATGACTATAGTATTCTACTATTTGATAAACCCAAAGACCCCAGCTTCTGTGATTAAAACTCACTCTTAGACAAAAACTGCTGGGAAAAATGAAAAAGAGTACAGCAGAAACTAAGCATAGATCAAAATCTCACACCATATACCAAAATAAAGTCAAAATGGGTCCATGATTTAGATATAAAGGCTGATACTATAAGCAAACTGGGAGAGCAAGGAATAGTTTACCTATCAGATTTATGGAGACCAGAAGAATTCATGACCAAATAGGAGATAGAGAACATTACAAAATGCAAAGTGGATAACTTTGATTACATGAAATTGAAAAGTTTTTGCACAAACAAAACCAATGCAACCAAGATTAGGAGGAAAGCAGAAAATTGGGAAAGAATGTTTACAACCAGTCTCTCTGATAAGGGCCTTATCTCTAAAATATATAGAGAATTAAGTCAAATGTATAAGAATACAAGTCATTCCCCAACTGATGAATGGTCAGAGGATATGAACAGGCAGTTCTCAGATGAAGAAATTAAAGCCATCTATAGTCATATGAAAAAATGCTCTAAATCACTATTGATTAGAGAAATGCCAATCAAAACAATTCTGAGGTATCACATCACACCTATCAGATTGGCTAAGATGACAAAACAAGAAAATTATAAATATTGGAGATGTGGGAAAATTGGAACACTAATGCATTGTTGGTGGAGTTGTGAAATGATCCAACCATTTGAGAGAGTAATTTGGAACTGTGCCCAAAGGACTATAAAAATGTGCATACTGTTTAGCCCAGCAATAGAATTTCTAGAGATGGGGCGGAGCCAAGATAGTGGAGTAAAAGCAGTGACTTGCCTGAGCTGTCCCTCCAAACCCCTTCAAATACCTATAAAATAGCTCTAAACAAATTCTAAAGCAGCAGGAGTCACAAAAAGTGTGAAACAAATTTACACCCCAAGACAGCCTGGATGGCTGATTGGGAAAGGTATATTGTGCCTGGCAGAGAGAGGAACACAGTTTGGCATGGGTGTGCAGGCAATGCAGGCCTCAGCAAACCTGGAGCAGGCCTCAGAGGACTGAGTTGCAGGCAGCTGTGGTGGTTTCCAGACATCTCAACCCATGAACGCCAAAGACAGCTTACAATGTCAGTGGGAAAAGTCTGTGAATGTGGTGAGAGAGAGAAGCCTGGTTCCAGCCCCAGTTCCTGAGCTCAGTCCTGGGGTAGCAACTGCTTCCAGAGCTTCCACAGACTAAAGAGGGAATCAAATGGCTGATCAGAGGGGGATTGCAGGGATCTCTCTGCTGGTGCAAGATTCTCTTGCTTTGCCTGTGCTTGGATCTGGGTCACAGTTCTGGGTGGCAATCCTAGGGTGAGGAGGAGTGCTGGTGTGGTGGAGCTTGTAGTGGCAGTGGAGAGGAAATCCTCCTCACAGTTCCAAGGCATAAAAGAGCGCTTGTGGTCACTCATAGACCAGAGTACCGGTCAGGAAAGGAGTAAACACCTGGCCCCTTATCATACCACCTAGGAAGAACTGAAAATTTACAGGTGCCTAGAAGTATCTCTGAAAACAGCTGCACAAAACCTCTGAAGTTTGGGACAGTACATTCTTCATACTGGAAGCAGACCCCTACCTTAACAAAGAGTTTAAAACTCAAGTAATTGGTATCATGAATAAACAAAGGTCCAAAAAAAGTCAGACTATATTATCTCACTTTGGTGACAAAGAAGATCAAAACATACAACCAGAAGAAGACAACAAAGCCAAAGCTCCTACATCCAAAGCCTCCAAGAAAAATATGGATTGGTCCCAGGCTATGGAAGATCTCAAAAAAGAGAAACAAGTAAGAGAAGTAGAGGAAAAACTGGAAAGAGAAATGAGAGTGATGCAAGAAAATCATGAAAAACAAGTCAACAGCTTGCTAAAGGAGACCCAAAAATTACTGAGGAAAAGAACATCTCAAAAAATAGCCTAACACAAATGGCAAAAGAGGCCCAAAAAGACAATGAGGAGAAGAATGCCCTAAAAAGCAAAATTGGTCAAAAGGAAAAGGAAGTCTAAAAACTTACTGAAGAAAATACTTCCTTAAAAATTAGATTGGAGCAATTGGAAGCTAGTGACTTTATGAGAAATCAAGACACTGCAAAACATATTCAAAAGAATGAAAAAATTGGGAAAAATGTGAAATATCTCCTTGGATAAACAACTGACCTGGAAAATAGATCCAGAGGAGAGAATTTTAAAATTATTGGACTATCTGAAAGACATGGTAAAAAAAAGAGCCTAGACATCATCTTTGAAGAAATTATCAAGGAAAGCTGCCCTGATATTTTAGAACCAGAGGGCAAAATAGAAATTGAAAGAACCCACTGATCAGCTCCTGAAAGAGATCCCCAAAGGAAAACTCCTAGAAATATTGTAGCCAAATTCCAGAATTCCCAGGTCAAGGAGAAAATCTTGCAAGCAGCCAGAAAGAAACAATTCTAGTGTTGTGGAAACATAATCAGGATAACACAAGATTTAGCAGCTTCTCCATTAAGGAACCAGAGGGCATGGAAAATAATATTCCGGAGGGCAAAGGAGATAGGATTACAACCAAGAATCACCTACCCAGCAAAACTGAGTATAATCTTTTAGGGGAAAAAATGGTCATTCAGTGAAATAGGGGACTTTCAAGCATTCTTTATGAAAGATCAGAGCTGAATAGAAAATATGACTCTTAAACACAACACTCAAGTGAAACATGAAGAAGTAAAGAGGAAAGAGAAATCATAAGAGACTTATTAAGGTTGAACTGTTTACATTACTGCATGGAAAGATGATATTTGTAACTCCTGAGACCTTTGTCTGTATTAGGGTTTTTGGAGGGAAAAATTTATACACACACACACACACACACACACACACACACACACACACATACACACACCCCCAAAGCAAGAACTATAGAGTTTGAATGCAGATTGAAGCTTACTATTTGCTCTTTTTTTCTTTTCTTTTGTTTCCTCTTTCTCGTGATTCCTCCTATTGGTTCTAATTCTTCCTTAAAACATGGCTAATGTGAAAATATGTTTAATAGGAATGTATGTGTATAAGCTATATCATATTGCACACCGTCTTGGGGAGGGCTGTGGGGAAGGAAGGGGAAAACATTTAAAATTCAAATGCTTATGGAAGTAAGTGTTGATAAATCAAAAGAAATTAATAAAAAGAAAGGAAAAAGGCAAAAAAAGATGAACAAAAAACAACCAAAGAAGAATTTGACCATGGAATGTTATTATGGTGACAGTGAAGACCAAGACACAAACTCAGAAGAGGACAATAATATCAAAATACCTATGAGCATAAACACAAAGAAAATGAGAATTGGTCTCAAGCCCAGAAAAACTCATGGAAGATCTCAAAAAGAAGCCTAAAATCATATAAGAGAGGTAGAAAAAAAATTGGGAAAATAAATGAGAGTGACGGAAGAGAATTATGAAAAAGAACTCAACAGCTTGGAAAATTGTTTAAAAAGTAAAATTGCCCAAATGGAAAAGAAAATGCAAAAGTTAATCGAGGAAAACAACAACTTAAATGATAAAATTGGGCAAGTGGAAGCTAATTAATCTATGAGACATCAAAAAATCAACTGAACAAATTCAGAAGTAGACAAAAATGGAAGGAAATGTATAATACTTCATGGGAGAAACAAGTGAACTAGAAAATAGATCCAGGAGAAACAATATCAGAATCATTGGACTATGTGAAAGCCATACTCAAAAGAAGGGCCTAGACAGCATCTTTCAAAAAATTATCAAGGAAAACTGCCTTAATGTCCTGGAATGAGAGGGCAAAATAGGCATTGAAAGAATCCACCAATCACCTCAGGAAACAGATCCCAAAATAAAAACTCCAAGGTGTAATATAGCCAAATTTCAGAAGTATCACATCAACGTAAAAATACTGCAAGTGGGCAGAAAGAAGCAGTTCAAATATCTGGGAGTCACACTCAGGATCACGCAGGACTTGGAAGCTGCAACACTAAAGGATCTGAAGTTATGGAACATGATATTCCAGAAGGCAAAGGAATTAGGACTACAACCATGAATCATTTACCCAGAGAAATTAAACATAATACACAAAGGGAAAAAATGATCATTCAATGAAATAGAAAGATTTCAAGCCTTCATAAGGAAAAAGACTAGAACTAAACCAAAAATCTGACCTACAATGTCAAGACCTGAGAGAAACGTGAAGATGGAAAAAGGCAAAAGAAAACATAAGAGATGCAATAGAGTTAAACTATTTATATCTCAACACAGGAAGATGATACTTGTAACTCTTGAAAGTTGTATCACAAACAGTATAGACAGAAGGAATATACATAGACTGAGGGTATGTGTATAAGGTGAATTTGAGGGAATGACATAATAAAATTAAAGTACAAGAAAATGGAGTACAAAGGGTTCGGAAGGAAGGGAGAGGTAGAATGGGGTAAATTATCTCGTATGAAGAGGTGAGAAAGACTTAATACAGTGGAGGGGAAGAGAGGAGGAGGGGTGACAGTCATTGCTTGAACTTTACTTTCACCAGTATTGGCTCAAAGAGGGTATAATATATACATATATTATATATATGATATATACAATATATAATGTATTATATATAGACATATAATATACACAATCAGTTGAATATAGAAATCTATCTTACCCAACAGAGAAGTAGGAGGGGGGGAGATTAAGTAAAAAGGGGGGATGGGTACTGACATAAGGGATGGAAGGTCAGGGAAGTGGTAGACAGAAGCAAAACACTGGTAAGGTGGGAAAGGCTGAAAGGAGAGAGAGGACAAAAGGGGAAAAATAGAATGGAAGGAAATTCACAGGTCATAATCATAACTCTGCATGTGAATGGGATGAACTCTCCAATAAAACAGAAGCAAGTAGAAGAGTGGATAAAAAAGCAGAATCCTACAATATGTTGTTTACAAGAAACACAGTTGAAGCAGAAAGACAAACACAGAGTAAAGGTAAGATGCTGGAGGCAAATCTATTATGCTTTAGTTGAAATAAAAAAAAAACAGGGATCTCAATCCTGACTTAGAAAAAAGTAAAAGTGGAGGGCGGAGCCAAGATAGCAGAGTAAAAGCAGTGACTTGCTTGAGCTCTTCCACAAATCCCTCCAAATACCTGTAAAAATGTCTTTAAACAAATTCTAGAGCATTAGAACTCACAAAAAGACAGAGTGAAACAAATTTCCAGCCCACGACAACCTGGAAGATCAACAGAAAAGGTCTTTTGTTCTGGGATGGGAGAGGAGTGCAATTTAGCAGTTCAGCAGGGGCCATGCAGGCAAAGACTGTGCCCAGCAAACCCCAAGCTTCAGAGACTAAATCATAGGCAGCTTTGATGATTTCCAGACTTCTCAACCTACAAATGCCAAAGATAACTTAGAAGGTGGGTGGGAAAGGTCTGTCAGACCTGGGTGAGAAAGAAGTGTGCTCTGGTACCAGCCCTGGTGCAGCCCCACATTAGTGGTGGCCATGGCTGCTTTTAGAGCTCTCAGCCCGCAGAAGGTGGGGAAATCTAGTGGCCAATCAGAGGGGGACTGCAAGTATCTCTTTGCTGGCATTGGGGTAGGATTCTCTTGCTTTGCGCATGCTTGGATCTGGGTCACAGTCCTAGGTAGCCAACCTAGGGTTAGGAGGAATGCTGGTGTGGTGGAACTGGTGGCAGTAGTGGGGAGGAAATCCTTCTAATAGTTCCAAGGCAGAAAAGAGAGCTTGTGGTCACTCATAGACCAGAGCACAGGCCAGGAAAGGAGTAAACGCCTTTCCTTTGATCATACCACCTTGGAAGAAGTGAAAATTTACAGATCCCAAGAAGTACCTCTGAAAACAGCTGCACAAAACCCCTGAAGCTTGGGACACTATACCCTTCACACTGGAAGCAGAGCCCTAATACCTTAACAAAGAGTTCAAAAGACAGGTAATTGACTGGGAACATGAGCAAGCAGTGTAAAAAATCTCAGATTACATACTATTACTTTGGTGACAAAGGAGATCAAAACATACAACCAGAAGAAGACAATAAAGTCAAAGCTCCTACATCCAAAGCCTCCAAGAAAAATATGGGTTGGTCCCAGGCCATGGAAGAAAGGATTTTGAAAAGCAAGTAAGAGACATAGAGGAAAAATTAGGAAGAGAAATGAGAGTGATGCAAGAAAATCATGAAAAACAAGTCGACAGCTTGCTAATGGAGACACAAAAAAAAATACTGAAGGAAATAACATGTTAGAAAATAGACTACCCCAAATGGTAGTCCAATGGTAGAGGTCCAAAAAGCCAATGAGGAAAAGAATGCCTTAAGAAGCGGAATTGGCCAAATGGAAAATGAAGTCCAAAAGCTCACTGAAGAAAATACTTCCTTAAAAATTAGAATGGAACAAATGGAAGCTAATGACTTTATGAGAAATCAATAAATTATAAAACAAAACCAAAAGAAAAAAAATAGAAGACAATGTGAAATATCTCACTGGAAAAACAAAAGTTCCTCATACTCTGACTCCAGTCTATTTACAGATTTATTACACATTACTTCCCTTCATGCCCTCTATATTGTAGTCAAAATAGCCTCCTTGCTCTTCCCTATACATGGTATTTCCTCTCCTGGCTCCAAGGCATTTTGTGGAATTGTCTCTATGACTTCACTATTTCAGGGAACTCCCTTTACTGATGTTAAGTTGACAACTTGTAGTTTTAGACAATTAGGGGCAGCCAGGTGGGACAGTGGATAGCGTACTGGACTGGGAATCAGGAAGATACATCTTCATGAGTTCAAATATGGCCTCAGAACTTAGAAGTTGTGTGAACCTGGGCAAGTCATTTAACCCTGTTGGCTTTGGTTGCTCATCTGTAAAATAAGCTGGAGAAGGAGATGACAAACCACTCCAGTTTCTCTGCCAAGAAAACCCCAAATGGAGTCACAATGAGTGGGACATGGCTCAAATGACAGAACAACAACAACAAATGAAAGAATTGCCTGAGCCCTTGATAGATTAAGGGACTTGTCTGTGTTCATACAGCTAGTGTGTTTCAGAGGCTGGCCCTCTCTCCACCACACCATTCTGCTTTTCCCTCTGTCCTTTTTTTTTTTCTATCTCCTAGGCTTGAAATTAACTTGCTCTTTACTACCACTTTCTAGAATCTCTAGATGCCTTTAAGTCTAACCTTTGGGCTACTTCTTCCATGAAACCTATCCTACCCAGTCTCCCTGCTCCTAGGTGCTAAACCCCTCTCTTGAGATTACTTTATATATACTTTCTGTAAATATTGTTCCCTTTAATCGAATGTGCACTTTCTTATGAGACCTGAATATTATAGGTCACACTATGAAAATGTAAAACCAGATCAGCTACCTTTCCATAGCCATGTCTGAGAGAGTATCTAAAAATCTTTAATCAAACAAAGGACTGAGGCATTAGAAAAGACAAAATAGATAATTTTGGTTACATGAAATGGAACTTCATTTGCATGAACATAATCAATGAAATTAGAATAAGAAATTAGTCAATAAGAATTATATATATGTATACATATACATATATGCATATGTATATATCACAACTCTCTGTGTCTGATAACCAGTATATAGAAAGAGTTATCACAACTTTGTGTGATTGAGGGCCATGCCCCAGTGGAAAGTGATCAAAGGCTATGAGCCAACATTGCTCAAAGAAAGAATCACATACTATTAATACTTTTTGAAAGATGGCTCTATACTTTTCTATCTGTTAAAACTGAATTGCAGAACTATACCCAAAGGGTTATAAAACCGTGCATACCCTTTGATCCAGCAACACTACTGCTAGGTTTATATTTTAAAAACATCAAAAAAAAGGAAAAGGATCAATTTGTACAAAAATATTTATAGCAGCTCTTTTTGTGGTGTCTAAGAATTGGAAATTGAAGGGATGACCATCAATTGGGGAATGGCTAAGCAAGATGTGGTATATGATTGTAATGGAATATCATTGTGCTATAAGAAATGACAAGCAGGATGACTTCAGAAAAACCTGGAAAGACTTACATGGACTGATGCAAAGTGAAGTGAACAGAACCAGGAGAACATTTACATAGTAACAGCAATATTGTTCAATGAAGAATTGTGAATGAATGACTTAGCTATTCTCAGGAATACAATGATCCGAGATAACCTCAAAGGACTAATGATAAAGCATGCTATCTGTCTCTAGAGAAAGAACTGATATTGATTGAATACAGACTGAAGCATGCTATTTTTCACTTTCTTTCTTTCATTCTTTTTCTTTTATTTGAGTTTTCTTATACAAAATGATTGATATGGAAATGTTTTACGTGATTGTGCACCTATAATCTAGATCTGATTGCTTACTGTCTCAAGAAGGGAATAGGAGAGGGAAGGATAGGATTTGGGACTCAAAACTTTTAAAAACAGACAAATATTAAAATTTTTTTAACGTGTAATTGGGGGAAAATAAAAAAGATATATATATATATATATATATATATATATGAAACTTCAATCGGAAAAAAAAGAAAGATGGCTCTAAATTACTAATAAAAAGAGAACTGTAAATCCAAACAACTCTGAAGTTTTATTTCACACCCAGCAAATTGGCAAAGATGGAAACAATGTTGGAGGGGTAATGGGAATGCGAATACAACAATCAGACTCTGAGTTCCTTGACGATAACAATTGTCCTTTGCCTTTTTTTTTATCTTCAGTACTTAGCACAGTGCCTGACACATTAAAAAGGAACTTAATAAATGTTTATTGATTAGGTGACTAATGAACTGTCTATAGAGCTATGAATTATTGGTCCAACCATTCTGGAAAGCAATTTGGAATTATCCTAAGAAAGCAACCATAATGTCTCTGTCCTTTGACCCCAGAACACCCATTGCCAGGAAACTAGTAATATACCCCAAGAAGATCAAAGACAGAAAAGAAAAAAAAAGCTATATATACATATATATATATATACACACCCAAATATTCATAGCAAGAAGGTATATATAACATAATTTAGTGAACAGGTAAACAAATTGAGGTACAAGACTGTAATATAATACTATTGTGGAATAAGAAATGATGACTGCAAATGCAGAAAAGTCCAAGAATATTTATATGGACTGATATGAAATAAAATAATCAATACAAGTAAAAAAAGTACATACTTACTTCAACAATTTAAATTGAAAGAATATCAATTATTAAAAGAAACTAAATGTCATGTAATTATAATGACCAAATTTGGCCCTCAATAAGATGTGTGTGTGTGTGTGTATATATATCTAAAACTATATCTTTATCTATTTGTGTTTGTGTGTATATGTTGCTAGATGTTCTGGTTAGTGTTACCAATTTTTTTCTTTTTCTGTTTTATTATTTATTATAAAGGATAGCTCCGTTACTCAATGGTATGTTGGGAAATGAAGGTGATTTTAAAACAAAAGATATCAATAATTTTTTTCAAAAAAATTTATGTGTCTTGTAGGCAGGGGTTATTTAATTTTGGTCTATGTTTCAATAGCACCTCACACAGTACTTGGCACAGAACAGATTCTTTATAAATATTGCTTTATGTATTCTAAACTTTTTATCCTTCTAGTCGTTGTCTAGGTATGAATGTCATTGCTGAATGAATGTCATTCATTTATTTGCATAGGCAGTGTGGTTTGTAGCAGAAAAAAAACTATTTAAAGTGAAGATATTAGATGTGAAATCCTGTTTCTGGCACTAATTTTCTTTCTAGTTTGTTACATGGCAGGGCATTTAAACATTTGTGATCCTCAGTTTCCTCATCTATAAAATGAGGATAAAAGGGCAAGGAACTTGTGAAGAAAGCTCTTTGTAAGACCTAAATGGGCAGCTAGGTGGCTCAGTCGATAGAATGATGGACTTACAATCAGGAACATCTGAGTTTAAATCTGCTCTCAGACACTTACTGGCTGTGTGATCTTGGCAAAGTCACTTAACCCTGTTTGTCACAGTTACTCATCTTTAAAATGAGCTGGGGAAGAAAGTTGCAAACTTTTCCAGTATCTTGCCAAGAAAACTGTAAATGAGGTCATGAAGAGTCAGACACAACTGAAATGACCAAGCAACAAAGCCTTAAATACCACATACATTTGAGTGATACTTTTCATGATGGAGATATAAGAAACATAATCATAAATTGGAGAATGCTTGTATTTATATATGCATTCAAACTGGAGGTGCTCCCTTATTTACCTCTCTACTCTCAGTAATAAATTTACATTCTCTCATTGTTTGTCCCTGACTAA
Source organism: Vombatus ursinus (assembly GCF_900497805.2). NCBI lineage: Eukaryota > Metazoa > Chordata > Mammalia > Diprotodontia > Vombatidae > Vombatus > Vombatus ursinus. Next base: position 32,653,670 of record NW_020948983.1, on the reverse strand, counting down.
CCACCACCCTATTCCCCGCCTCAGTATACTTTAAATGCCAAGAGAGATATGAAAAAAAGCCAAGCAATCTCCTGTTGAAGCTAGAAGAAATATCTCTCTTCCAGTGACCTTCCCAGATAATGAGCAGATATGGTTTTCTAATATAAAGGGAATAAATCAAGAGACCTTTCAGGAAAGCTGGGCAATAACATTGGTGCCCAGTGCCATCAATCCTTAATGCAAAGGGCAGAGGTATCTCTCCCTATAGATCAACATTAAACTAAAGACAAACAACAGCAGGTAGAGATAAAGGCCAATCCAGAAGGTAGAAAAAGAAGAAAAGACAACTCTGCCAGTGTCATGAGCCTGTGATTGGCTGGAGTGAAGTTAGGAATGCTTTGACAGAATTTCTCTGAGTCTATAACTTTCTGTCACGTAAGTTAATAAATGAGTTTAGAGGATGAGCTGTTTGTTGTTTCTCTCCACCTTCTTTCAGTTTCTTGGTGTGAATTTAATGTTGACAAAAGGCGTCAATTTGATGTCATTTAGTAAAACTTCCATTGAAGCATTGAAACCAGCTTTGCACTCCATTATCTCTCCCAGTCTTTGACAGAGACCATATTCCTTCTGATATTAAAATTACTTATTAGGAGAAGAGTAATGGAGAGATATTAAAAAAGGTACATCTCTTTATATTACTCCAAACCCTCCTTCTCAGGATAAAGGAAGGCACTTCACTTTGTTGGACTTTAGCAATGGGCTAAAGTGAATCATCCTGATTATATCCAAGGCAGAAATTCTTAACCTGGGGATTGTGTACTTTATTAAAATATTTTGAAAACTGTTTTGATATAATTGGTTTTGTTTATAACCCTGCAAACTTTATTTTATGCATTTAAAATTGTTATTCTGATTCACAAATTTCACTAGACTATGAGAGGAGTCGCTGAGGGATACTTAGCATGAAAAAATGACAAAAGTGGGACCCAGAAAGAACTCAACTGAATAAAATCAGTAAATGAGTCAATAAACATTTATTAAGTACTTCCTATTTGCCAGGTACTGTGTTAATGCCAGAGAGATGGGACAAACACAATAAAATGAAAAATTATTAGAAGTATGAAATCTAATACTTGAGTTCAAAATGACCTACACAAATACAAGATGGGGGGAAGTCATGGTTAGAGAACAATTCATGTGAAAAATTGAGATATTAGTGGGCTCTATGCTAAGTATCAATCAACAGTGTGACATGAAATCTAAAAATTAATATTAGGTTAAAAATTGCAACACTGAATTTTATGCTAAAATCACTACAAATTATAGGTACATAAACGATTTTTTCTATTTATTTCTCCTTTTATGTCATGTTATAAGCATACAAAAATCTTATCAGTAACTTTGGACAGAGAATCAGATTCCTTTTGCATATATATGTATGTATGTATGTATATACATATATATTCTAATATATATATTAGAATATGAAGATAATGAGTAACATTTAAGATTTTTTATGAATCAATTAATTTGTTCTTAGTGTTCAGCAATCACTTCCATAACTTGTTGAGTTCTAAATTTTCTGCCTCTCCCTCCCCATTCCTCTCCCCAATATGGTGTGTAATCTGATATAGGCTCTACATATACATTCTTAATAAACATATTTTTACATTACTCATGTTATAAAGAAGAATTAGAATGAATGGGAAGAACCACAAGAAAGAAGAAACAAAACAAACAAAAGAAAGAGAGAGAGAGCAGATAGTATGCTTTGATCTGCATTCAGATTCCATAGTTCTTTCTCTGGATGTGGATAGCATTTTCCATCATGAATCTTTTGGAGTTGTCTTAGATTCTTGTATTGCTGGGAAGAGCTAAGTCTATCAAAGTCAGTCATCACACAATGTGGCTGTTACTATGTACAATGTTCTCCTGTTTCTGCTCACTTCACTCAGTATCAGTTCATATAAGCCTTTCCAGGTTTTTCTGAAGTCTACCTATTCATTATTTCTTACAGCAAAATAGTATTCCATTATATTCATATACCACAACTTGTTCAGTCATTTCCCAATTGATGGGCATCCTTTCAATTTCCAGTTCTTTGCCACCACAAAAAGAATGGCTATAAATATTTTTGTACATGTGGGTCTTTTTTTCCCCATTTTTATGATCTCTTTGGAATACAGCCCTAGAAATGATATTGCTGGGTCAAAGGGTATGCACATTTTTTAACCCTTTGGGCATAGCTCCAAATTGTTCTTCAGAATGATTGGATTAGTTCACAACTCCACCAACAATGCATTAGTTTTCCAATTTTCCCACATCTTCTCCAACATTTATCATTTTCCTATTTTGTTGTGTTAGCCTATTTGATAGGTGTGGTATGGTACAAAATATTTTTTTTATTAACATGAAAAGCATCTATTAAAAACCAAAAGTGAGCATCATATGCAAAGGGGTTACACTAGAAACTTTCCCGATAAATATGATAGAACCTTTTCCTGATAAACATGGGAGTGAAGGAAGGATGCACAATCTATGTACTGTTATTAGATATGGTTCTTAAAATGCTAGGGACTCTAATAAAATAAGAGAAAGAAATCAAAGGCATAAAAATTGGTAACAAGGAAATAAAACTTTCACTATTTGCTAATGATATGATAATCTACTTGAAAAATCCTAGGGAATCAGCAAAGATACTGAAACAATTATTGCTTCAGCAAAGTTATTGTTTTTCAGTTGTTCCATCATGTCTGATTCCACATCACCACATGGATTTTGTTCATGAGGTTTTCTTGGCAAAGATACTGAAGTGGTTTGCCTTTTTTTTTTTTTACAAATGAGGAACTAAGGAAAGTAGGAGTTAAGTGACTTGTGCAGGGTCACACAACTAGTAAGTATCTGAGGCCAGATTTGAACTCAAGACTTCCTGACTCCAGCCCAATCTTCTATCTTCTGTGCCACCTAGCTACCTAACAAAATTACAGACTAGAAAATAAATTCTCAAAACTCAACAATATTTCTATATAATAATAACAAGATACAAGAAACAACAATAAAAGGGGAAAGCTAATTCCAAACACCTATAAATAACAAAATATCTAGGGATTGATCTATCAAAGCACAAATATCATATAGATTTAATTACAAAATGTTTCTTAAAAAATAAAGAACATTTTACAACCAGTCTCTCTGACGAGGACCTCATTTCTAAAATATTTAGAGAATTAATTCAAATTTATAAGAATGCTAGTCATTCCCCAATTGATAAATGGTGAAACGATATGAACAGGCAGATGAAGAAATTAAAGCCATCTATAGTCATATGGAAAAGTGCTCTAAATCACTATTGATTAGAGAAATGTAAATCAAAACAACTTTGAAGTACCACATCACACCTATCAAATTGGCCAACATGACAAAACAGAAAAATGATAAATGTTGGAGAAGATGTGGGAAAATTGGAATACTAATGCATTGTTGGTGGAGTTGTGAAATGATCCAACCATTTTGGAGAGCAATTTGGAACTATGGCCAAAGGACTATAAAAATGTACATACCCTTTGACCCAGCAATAGCACTTCTAGGACTATATCCCAAAAAGATCATACCAATGGGAAAAGGACCTACATTTGCAAAAATATTCATAGCAGCTCTTTTTGTGGTGGCAAAGAATTGGAAATTGAGAAGATGCCCATCAGTTGGGGAATGGCTGAGTAAGTTGTGGTATATGAATGTAATGGAATACTATTGTGCTATAAGAAATGATGAACAGGCTGACTTCAGAAAAACCTGGAAAGACTTATATGGTCTGATGCTGAGTGAAGTGAACAGAACCAAGAGAACATTGTACACAATAATAGCCACACTGTGCAATGACTAATGTTGATAAGCTTAACCCTTCCCATCAATACAAGGATCTAAGATATCTCCAAAGGCCTCGTGATGGAAAATGCTATCCACATCTAAAGAAAGAACTATGGAATTTGAATGCAGATCAAAGCATACTATTTGCTATTTTCTTAGAATGCAGATCGAAGCATACTATTTGCTGTTTTCTCTTCTGTTGAGTTGTTTTCCTCTTTCTGGTGGTTCCTCCTATTGGTTCTAATTTTTACTTACATCATCACTATTCTGAAAATATGTTTAATAAGAATGTATATATATATATATATATATATATATATATCCTATATCAGATTGTGTGCCATCTTGGGGAGGGTGGTGGGGAGGAAGGGGGAGAAAAATTTTAAACTCAAAAGCATATGGAAGTGATTGTTGATAAACCAAAATAAATTAATAAAAAAAAGGAAAAGAAAAAATAAAGAACAACTTAAATAGCTGGAGGAATATTCATTCCTTAAGGGTAGACTATGCCAATATAATAAAAAATGACAATGCTACCAAAATTAATTTATGCTTTTAATGCTATGCCAATCAAATTAACAAGGGGATACTTTATAGAATCTGATAAAACAATAACAAAATGCATTTAAAAAATAAATGATCTGCGGGCAGCTAGGTGGCACAATGGATAGAGCTCTGGCCTTGAAGTCAGTAGGACCTGAGTTCGAACCCAGCCTTAGACACTTGATACTTACTAGCTGTGTGACCCTGGGCAAGTCACTTAACCCCGATTGCCTTGGCAAAAAATGAAAAAAAATCTAAAACATCAAAGGAAATAATGAAAAGACATAGGGACAAAGGCAAAATAGTATTTCTAGATATCAAGCTGTATTATAAAGCAGTCATCATCAAAACCATCTGGTATTTGTTAAATAATAGAGATACAAATTAATGGAATAAACCAGATAAAGGAGAGTCAGAAGCAATAGAACTCAATAGCCAAGTGTTCAATAAAATGTGAAATATAAATCACCCAGGAAAAACCTCCTTATTTGATTAAAAACAACTACTGGGAAAACTGTCTGGCAGTTTGGCAGAAATTGGCCTTAGACCAATATCTTACACCATATTTCTCAACACATTCTAAATGGATATGCAACCTTAATATTAAAGATTACATTATAAATATATTATATTTACATACACTATATTTAATATTTAACAATATATATGATATTGTATTTAAATATAAGAGTATATTATAAATATATATTATTATAAAAATTAGAAGAGTAACAGATCAAATACTTCTCACAGCTATGGGCAGGAGATGCATTCTTATAATAAGACAAGCAATTAAAAAAGAGAAAGTGGATAATTTTGATTACTTGAAAATAAAAAGTATTTGCACAGACAAATTCAATGCATCTATAAAGTTTCAACCCATATATTTGTATATATAAATGTGTGTATACACACACACACACACACACACACACACATTTATTTATTTATTTATTTTTAGGAAGAATTTTGTTGAGTCAGTTCAATGGAGGTGAGAAACAAGAAAATCTCCATTAAGTCTCACATTACACAGAGTTCAAACAAGGGCATAAACTGAGGGTACAATAGTAGGCAATTTCTAAAATGGATGGTTTCCAGATGTTGCTTGAGATGTACATCAGCAGATATGTATAAACATTCACTAAAACTTGAACTCGGCCATATCATAAGTTGTTGGACAAACCTAAAATAGAAGCATTTTGGGTGGACCCAAGATCCAGGTGAACCCAAAACAAGACCGAGGCAGGGTTCAAGCATTCCATGAGGTGATCTCCAGCTCTGTCGGAGGGTTTCTAGCATCTGAATGACCTCCACCTCACATTCTGTATTTAAATAATATCTAGCCACATATAAGCTAGGCTTAAGCAATATTGATGATGATGATGATGATGATGATGCTAATGATATTTTCCCCACAAAGGAAAGTAGTCAAATGGGAAACAAATATATCCAATTTCTCTGACAAAAGTTTGGATTCCAAGATATATAATCAGTTAGTAAATATTTATCAGACTAATAGCCATTCCCCCATAGAATGTTGGTCAAAAGATATGAGGAAATCATTCTCAAAAGAAGAATTGCAAAGTGCTCACAATCACATGAAAAAAATGCTATGATTCACTAAAAATGTGCACATTTCTCTGAGACCCTGAGGTTTCACTTTACACTGCAAAATTATCAAACATAGCAAAATAAAATGTGTCAGAGGATTATGGAATGTTAGGCAACTAATGCATTGTCGGTGGATTTGTGAAGTAGAATGACCATTTTGGAAAACAATTTGGAATTATGCAAATAAAATGACTAAAATTTCAATACCCTTGAACCAGAGAGGGCTTGCACCCTAAGAAAATCATTGATAGGAAAAATGACTGCATAAACTTGCAAATATTTATGGTAGCATTTTTGTGATGATTAAGAATTTGAGACAAAGTGATTCTATCAATTGGTGAATGGCTAACCAAATTGTGTTATTTGAATATGATGGAATATTATTGTATTGAAAAAAATGATGCCAGTGATGAATACAAACATTGAAAAACTCATGTCATCAGATACAAGAAAACAGCATACCCCCAACTCCAACAAAACAACACAAGCAGTAACTGCAACAATATAAATGGGAAAAAAATAACTACACACCAAAAATAATCAAAATCAAATGTAATAAAATTATAAAGATCTACTAGTATCCAAATGCAGCCCATACCTATCCCTTTATGGAAGTAGAAGGTCCACACAAGTTACATATTGCATGTGTTTTCTGACTTTTTCTATGAATGGTTTGGTTATGCTCACTTTTTAATTCCTTTCTAAAAAATACTATTTATTATATAGAGTAGCTCTCTGGGAGGGGTAAGGGGATGGATATTTGAGATAACTATAATCATACAATAAACAAAAAAAATAATAAAAAATTATTTAAAAATAATCTTAGGCTGTATGAGAGATATGCCAGATTCAGAAATTTGGGGGAAATAATTCCACTATGTTCTGCATGGTCACACCATATCAGTAATATAATGCTCAGGCCTGGCCACCACGTTTCATGGAAGACATTGACAAGTTGGCTTCAACTGAAGCTCTACTTCAATGGCTCATGATAACATGGAGGTCTTAAGAATTTCTGAAGTCTAACAGAAAGGTCTGGCAGGTTCTGTGAACCTAGAAAAATTTCCAGTTTAGTCAGAGTGACAGACAGAATATCTCAAGTGTGAAGACCAAAATAATTTATTCTGGAGAAGTTCATCACCAGGTTGGCCATAGAATGATAAAATTTTCAGCCATAGGAATTCTCAAAGACCCCCTGTCAGGTTATAGTAAAGTTGTAATATATATTAGTTAAGAGAATACTCACACCTATGATTACTCAATCAAGAACCATTTGTTAAATACTTGCTATATTTCAGGCCCTATGCTTAATACTAACGCAAAAAGGCAAAAGTACTGTCCCTGAACTCAAGAAACATGTTCTAGGCAGAGAGACAATGTTGCATGCCACTGACACATTGTAAACTCTTTAAATATGATGATATTTGTAAAACATTTTATAAAATTTAAGGTTCTATGTTTATCATTATTGACATCATTTTCCTCATTGCTGAAATGATAGGATCGGCATACATGATGTCTAAAGACCTTTCCAGATATAAAATTCTGATTCACAAAGAATACTACAAAGCATAATATGGCATTTTAGAGCTGGAAGGAACTTTCTAGAAGATGTGGTCTAACCTCATTTTTCATGGGATGAAACTGAGGTTGTAGACAGCTGGCACAACATTATACTGCTCCTTGAAATTTCTCTAGCTGCCAGACATCTCCAATCACTTTCTTCCTATCAATCACCAAACATGTGTTGTATAACCCATACGTACCTTGTACTGTTGGGCATTTGTGAGATGTAAAATAATTATTTGATAGAGTCCTTGCCATGAAGATGTTCTTTCAAATGTTAATTGGCCTAGAATTTTCAGATACTCAAAGACTCAAAGATGTATATATAAATAAATATATATATATATATACATATATATATATGCATGCATATATACATATGTGTGTGTATAGTCCTTTCTTTCATGTGTCTTCAAGACACATAAATTTGGGGGATCCATTCTCATCAACTTACCCATGAGGACAAAATTCTAGAGAGCTTCAAGTGACTTGTCAATCTTGTAGTGGTATATCAGAACAAATTCTGGGATGAGAGTTTAAGACTGTTTCCTGACAGAGACGGATACCAGGGCCCAGGCTTCCAGACATTCAGCTGTCTAGTTTTACATTCTCTCATCTATCACGTCACAGTCCATATTCAATAAATGCCAGTGGTTACTCACTTGGTGCTAGATGACCCAGGCCAGTGTTGGATAGTGCTGTGACATAATCCTCCTGTGCCATTTGTGAAAGAGCCTTCAGGCTTCAACTGCCACAGGGTCTGCTGTTAAGGATATGGACCCCAATGCCAAAAATGTTGGCTCACTCCATCTTTGCCAGACAAACTTCCCAGCATCAGCTTACATTCTGAGGCTCTGCTATGTAGTGACTGGTGCAACATAATAGCACTTACAAATAAATAATAGTCTCTTCATACCTCATATATTGAGCCAACCTGCATGCCCCAGCAGAATATTTCAAAATATTTCCTTTCTGTGTTATACTGGGGAGTAAATCTGGCATCTTGTGTATAAGTGTCTCATCATTACTAGGAGGGTGAACTAGGAGGGTTCCTAGAAAACAAACCTAACAAATTCTGTCACAATAGGCACTAAAGAGCAGTAGTAGATAGCTGCAATGGAAATTGGAGCTGGGAAGGAATGCAAAATACCAAAAAACTTCAATCCATTTTTCCTCCCAGGAGTCATAGAGGGGTGGGGTAATGATTAGCTACAGCATCATGTACAGCCCTGGGCTTGCTATGCAGCCCTTTCTTTCACAATAGGGGAGAATAGTACTTCAAGTTTAATATAGTAACACATCATTAATTCAGACCCTATTAATTCAGAATTCAAGATAACTAAAGACAGGGACTGGGCTGAACTCTATCTTTGAACCATCTGAAAAAGACTTGCTAAGGAAATTAAAATTGTAAAGGAGACAGCAGGCAAAATGATTAAACTACTTAAAAGAAGAACCCAAACCTCAGTTGCTTTCAGAAGCATCCAGTTAACCTGTAAACAATGAATATGCTAATTTAAAATGATTGTTATCTTTTTCTTTAAGCAGATTTCTCAAGGGCCACTACCAGGTAACACTTTCTTAACTTAGTTCAAGCTACAATATGTATGTAGGAAAGTAATAAAAATTCATTTTCAGACATAATATAGAATTCATACATTTAACTAATTGAAACCAACCTTTCCTCTTACTTCCCTATAAGTTCAAATCATCAAGGTACTAATGTAAGGTGTGTTGTTTTTTTTTGACCTATCTCACATTGACATGAAAGACAACCATGTTAGGGCCTGAGAGGCTGAATGTAGCCCACAGATTATACAACAGTTATCCTGTTAGCTCATAGCTCTGACCACACTAGGTCATCTCTTTCATTTTTCCAAGTCTTTGGCTTCTACAACATCACAATCTGGTTTGAACCAGCACTTTTAGGCAGATGGTAGTGGGGGGAGGGTAAAGTGGTGATGGGCTCCTGAAACAAAACAGATGTGTCTCTGAAAAGACTTTAATCCTCGATGGTTTTTAAAGATAAGGTGCTCATTCATCTTTGTCCTAATGTATAAAGGATTCTCAGGCACTCTCCCATGTAATGAGCAAGATTCACATGACTTGGCAATACAGGAAGCAGATGGAACAATTCTCTTGCTGTCAACACCTAGCATGATCCCAGATCCCATTCCAGTTCAGGTTTGTAGGTTATCAGCTCCAAATAACTCCTTTCACTTTTGGAGGCTAAGAAGATGGTTTGCTGTCAATAGTCAATTTTAGATTTAATTTTAGAATGACTGACATTAGGGACAGTACTCAGGTAGCCTAAGGACATAGAGAATTGTCTTCATTTTGGGAGAAAGATGATATAGAAAGTTGCTCATGGGGGAACCTATTTTTAATTCAACCCATATTATCTTTGGGGGCTGCTAGATGGTACAGTGCATAAAGCTCTGGGCCTCAGTCAGGAAAACTCATCTTCCTGAGTTCAAATATGGGCTCAGACATTTACTAGCTGTGTGACCCTGAGCAAGTCACTTAGCCCTGTTTGTCTCAGTTTCCTCATCTGTAAAATGAGCTGGAGAAAGAAGTGGCCAACCACTCCAGTGGTTTTCCAAGAAAACCCCAAATGGGATTGTGAAGACTTGGATGCAACTGGAACAACTCAACAATAACAACAAGGTATGAGGTACTATACTAAGTGCTGGTTGATACAAAGAAAGGCAAAAGATACCTGCTCTCAAGCATATGACATGATATTTTTCATATTCCTTAAATGTTATTGTCCATCTAAGACTTTTTGATAATAAGTATCTTGCATCCTGTGAACTACTTGCCTCAATATTTGAACACTACTGGATTTAGAAGGCAATGTAGGAGATTGTATAGCTTGTATGAAGGTTACGACCTTTGAAACAATAATTTGCAGCTCTTTCACTGATGTTTCCATTTCAGGATGCTTAAAGATTATAGATGATGTTACCAAATTTTGTCTGTACTTGTACCACTCAAAGCATTTTATCCTCTAAGTTTTTGCTTGCAATTAAGGCAAAAAATTATTAAAATCAGTCATGGAGCATTAATCTAGGCCTTGCGGTAAATAAGCAGACCATATCTACCTATAGGCATGATTATCTAAGACATTCATTAGTGTGCTTTTCTATTCATTTAAAAAATAAAAATGGAATCTTTTATTAAAGCGTATTAACAGATAGATGGCATAATAGAGTGCTTGGCCTAGAGTCAGGAAACCATCTTCCTGAGTTCAAATCTGGCCTCAGACACTAGCTGTTTGACCCTGAGCAAGTTACTTAATCCTGTTTGTCTGTTTCTTCATCTATAAAATGAGCTGAAGAAGGAAACAGCCAACCATTCCAGTGATTTGCCAAGAAAACCCCAAAAGAGGTCATGAAGAGTCAGACACAACTGAAAAATGACTAACCAACATCATAAGTATAACTAAAAACTATGAAAAATACACAATGTCTCTGTAGAGTTTTAAGGAACTAAATGTCTAGATATTTTTCAACAATTTAGTGATTTTCAAATGTCTAGTATATGCAAAACAGTGTGCTAAGCATTGTGAACTATTATAATGATGAATAAATTGCAAAATGCTTGCTAATTCACATTGGTAGAAAGAGTTTACTTACTGGCAAATCCCTTTACCAGTGAAATCATGGTTAAAAAAGAGAGCATATAAATATGACATAATTATTTTCTGGTTTCTAATTAGAAAATTTTCAGTAACTATTTATTGGTTGACTTTATTTTAGCTCATTGCTATGCCCTTGAGTAGCTTTAAGATCCAGTTCAAACACTACCTCCTCCATGAAGTCTTGGCAGACAATTCCAACACATACTGGACTTAAGCTTTCCCTGAGATTGTAATCCTTTCTCTCTGTGCCCTTAATTTAACAACTAGTTTTGTCTTGGCACGTGAAAAACTTCTCTACTGTTGCTCTGGAATTTTATTTAAATTCTTTCATTCGGGTTTTTATCACTTCTTGATAGAGTATTATAATAGGATCTTTGTTGGTAACCTGACTTTTAATTTTTATCTTCCTTAATCCATCTCCCACACAGTTGCCAAAATGATATGCCTAAAGCACACTATGTCACTCTCTGCATGAAAAAACCTTCATTGGCTCTCTGTTGCCTTAAGGATATTTATATCTATGATATCTATATCTCTCTATCCATCTATTTCTATATTTATATGCCTTTGTATCATCTTTCTTCCATTCCTAGGACATAATCCCTTATCCTTCAATCTCTTAGAATGCTCTATTTCTGTCAAGATTTGGGTTTTATGCCATCTCTTAAGGAAAATCTTCCCTGATCCCCACCCCACTAGATATTTGTGCTCTTTTCCTTCTAAAACTGCCATGTATATAATTATCTGTTTATAGGTAGTAGTAGTATCCACAATAAAATGTAAATTCCTTGAGGGCTGAGGACCTAGTACATTTTAGTATGAGTTTAAAAATTCCTTTTTTGATTGGATGACATTTTCCTTCACTGGCCATCTGTCTAAAAGGTGTGGTTGTTGAAGGAGGTAGGCTTTATCAGGTGCAAACTAGACTGGATTAACTCTGAGATTACTGTCAACTTTTTTGCATGTGTATGTTTTATATTCTTAACTTGGTTGTAAGCTTTTCAAGGGTTTATGGGATATCTTTGTATCATCATAGTTCTTTAGGTGGAAGAGGTAATGCAATGGAAAGAAATCTAAGGAATCAAAACATTGCAATTTAAGATCTGACTCATGTAATAGGTGTATGGCATTATGCAAGTTATATTATCTCTCTGACTATATTTCCTCTTCTGTAAAATGGGTACCTGCAATGCCAACACTTCCAGCCTCCCATGGGGTGAGTAGGATCACAAGAAGAGTGCATGGAAATCTCTTCAAAACCAAATAGCACTATGAAAATTAAAGGCATTTTTTCCTTAAGAAATATTGATTAATTATATGATGTCACTAATTGTATTGACATATCCCAATACTTTCTGTCTCAGGGAAAATTTATGGAATAGAGATCATCTCTTTAGTATTCTTGTCTGACTTCTGTCACAAGGTGACTTTTTGACCCTGGACATGTTACTTAACCCCTTAGTGTGGCAGATACTTCTCTAAAACTGGAAGTACAGAAAAAGCCTTAATTTGCTTTGATAAAAGGAGTTCTCTTATTAGATATTCACGTATCTGGAGTGCCCTTCACCAAGGTACACAGATAAATAATCAAAGAAAAGAAAGGAAAAATAATAATTGGGGGAGGGAGATCTCATACTACTCTCTTATATTAGTCACAGAGCTCTTGATTCCAAAGTCTTCCTTTGTTGTGTGCTTTTATCTAGGCTTTGATTTATACCCACCTCTCTATTTGTTGAGTGCTCTACACTTTCTAAAAACATCAGTCAGTCCTGGGCACAGTGACATCTTCCATTTCAATGTGTAGTTGAGGCTACTTAGTATCTCAGATGCTGTTGGCACTAATATCTCCGTATTAAGTGGTTTCTTTGTTCCCATCCTTTCAAACCTTTGCATCTCACTGACCTTTTGCCTGGCCTGGATTGCTTAGCTCTGGAGACATCTGGCTCTGCCCTTTTCCTTTCTATAGATTCACTCTCACTCACTCCCCCACCCCATCACTCTTCTCTCCTCCCTTTATCATTCTTCCCTTTGATTTCCCTTTGCTGCCACATATTTGAAGTAAGAGAGTATGAGGGGATGTATGACTTGCAATTTGAGATTTATCAAAAGCCTTTCATTTCAAAATGATGGCATGGGAAATTGCATCATCAGTATATCTGTCTAAGGAAGGGAAACCAGACAGAGAAAATATTTCTGCAGAAATGATGGACCCTATATTGGTGTCTGCTTCATGGGAAAGAAAAAAAAGGTTAAAGGTGCTAGATGGAAATGGGGAAAAAAAGAAACTATGGGAGTGGCTGCTGTTCTAGGAGAGATATTGAACCTACATTTAATCCTGACCCTTTGCCACATTAAAATGGAAGCTTTCGATGTACTTTAGAAAGAAATTTGGGGAAATAGAGCTCTGATTTTCAATGCAATTCCTGTTGTCATCCAAGCTGAGTATATAAAAAAGCCAGTAGAACTAAAATAGCCATGTGATAGATGGCAAGTTGTGACTGCTCTCATGTCTCTTTGATAGTCACTGTGATTTCTAAGTGAATCCCTCAAAGTGTAAATCTCACTTCAAATGAAGGAGAAATACCAAAGTCATGGAAATCATAGAATCATGGATTTTTAAAGAGTTTATAGATTATATAGAATTACTGCTTTAGGAAACAGTCATATGAAGTTGGAGTTAAATGACTTGCCCAAGAGGGCTAATTTTAAAAAAAAGGCACGTATAAGTCCATAAACCTCAGGTAAATTGCTAGCCTTTTCCACAGGATTTAGAGAATGGCATTTCCTAAATTTCCTTTAGAATTTCTCAGTAGTTATTCTTAGGCATAGCATAATTAAAACCTTTTTACCTCTCTCAATTTCAGTTTCTTTATCTATAAAACAAATGAGTTTAACATGATGATCTCTAATGCCCCTTCCAGCTCTAAGTTTTTGACCTCATGACCCTGTTCCTATTAATGACATAAAGGACCACCCTAATCCTTTTCTGACTTAACCAACTCGTGTTTTACAGGAAGCCTTTCTTGATTGACTTTGGATTCCTCCACTTAGAACAGTCAACATACAGAGCCTACATTATGTTCTATTGATCTTTAGATTTTGATGTTTCTAAGTGTTTTTCATATTATCACCCTAAACATTACTAGGTATGTGAAGGCAGACATTGTGTCCTCTGATTTTTTTAGTCTCTTCCAAAAATGCCTATTTCATTATTCTGTTCTTGGGAGTCACTAAACATTTTTGATTTGTTGATTTATTAAGCATCAGCAACAATGCAAATATGCACAATGCACACCTATTATCATGTCTTGAAACACATAGAAACAAAGTTGATTTTTTCTCATGCATGCTAAAGACAGTTTTTATCTATATACCAGCACATGTAAATTTTTTTTACCAGAAACTATAATAAAACTTGGAGTTTGGCAACAATACATCTTATGACATCTATAGATATGTAATCTGATAAATGTAGGCATTCCATCTGACAGTATAAATTACAATTTACATTGTTTGAAGAAAATGGAGCTCTTTCCCAAAAATATTCATATTTGTCTTAAAGTAGGCTTTGTAACAGCCAAGGCTGTTGTTGATACCTAAATGTTGAGGACAGAAATTTGAGAGAGAAAATGAAGAACCAACTCAGTTCAATTAAAAAAAAAAACGTATTAGACACAGACTTTCTGCAAGGCACTGAAAGTACAAAGAAAAAATGTAAACAGCCCCTTCCCACAAAGAACTTACATTCTCCTTAGGGAAAATGAGAGTATACAAATCTGTAAACATAACATTTATAGAATAAAAATAGTGATTTTTTTTCCTACCACTAGGAAATCAATGCTGAAAGATGACTTGGCCATGTAAATCTCTAAGCAATACCTCCTAATAAGTATGAAAATTCTCTAGCTTATCAAAACTTCTCGAAGACTTTTTAGGGTCATCAAATTATAGACTTTGTCAATGGGAAAAGACCTTAGATGACACCTTTTCCAATTCCCTCATTTTATTGATGAGGCAACTGACATCAAAATAGTTAAAAGAAAGGTTCTAGGTTACCAAGTTAGTCATTAGCAAACTAACCATTTCTACCTGCCCTACACAGAAGACAGAATTATTCTGAAGAAATACTTTGTTTCCACTAGGTACACAACTCTCTCCTAAGCTTAATATTTGAAAGTGCCTGTGTGATCTTTGGTTTCCCCAGCTACTTAGTAAGGACAGGTTGCATAGCAAAGTAGAATACTGTAATGGGAAGTATTTAAAGCAGTGCAGTAGGGCTTGGAACAGAAAGTAAAATATGGCTCGGAATAAGAAGATATAGGTTTGAACCTTGGCTCCCAGGCTGGTGTGTTGAATGGTGGAGCAACTCATTTAATGTTGAATAGCCTCAGATTCTTCAACTTCTAACTTGAAAAAATAATAATTCCACTACTTACCTCAGAGGGTTGTTGTCAAGAAAATCTTTTGTAATGCAAACCATGCTATATAGTTAGGTTATTTTTTAATTCTTCTAGGCTAACAATATAATTATTTGAATTTTATTGAAGAAGTATGTATAAAGTCATTAATTAATCACTAGTAGAGATAAGATGATGATGGCCAAGCCATCTTTCAGCATTGATTTACCAATGATAGTAGAGGAGCACTGTATTAGTTCCTGAGTATAATCTTATGCGAAGATCCTAGAGAATCTCTATTATCTCTACCTTCTGCCTTCCCTGATTTCTATCAAGACTTAGCTCAAATTCAACCTTTTCTAGGAATCTTTTATATAATATCATCCTTTCCCTCTGAAATTACTTCCCATCTACTATCTATCCATCCATCTATCCATCCATCTATCCATCTATCTCTCTATCTATCTATCTGTCTATCTATCTATCTATCTATCTATCTATCTATCTATCTATCATCTATCTATCTATCTATCTATCTATCTATCTATCTATCTATCTATCTATCTATATCTTATAATCTTGTATGCACATTACTGCTAGCATGCAATCTTTCCAATTAGAATGTGAGCAACTAGAGGGTAGAGACTGTGTTTTTGCCATCTTTGTATGCCCAGGGCCTAGAACATAGTAGGCATTTAACAAACAATTGGTGACATACTGCTGGATCCTGGTACATGAATGTGCTATATGCTAATTTTTATTGGAACTAGGCCTCTCCTAAAAGATAGAAGTTACTGTGGCAGAGGCTTCTCTGAACTGCTGAGTTTGAAGAATATGCTTTGTCTACTGAAGGCCTCACACATTAGGAGTTCCATATTTACTTCAAAATATTCTGATATTTGTTCTGTGTATAACCTATTACTGATTTTAAAAAAAAATAGTTGTCCAGGAAGTGATGGGCATTAAGATAAAACAAGGGAATTGTGAACTGATCCATCTAATCTGGAGAGTAATTTGGATCTATGCCAAAAGGCTATAAAACTGTGCATACCCTTTGATCTAGCAATACCACTACTAGGTCTGTATCCCAAAGAGTTAATAAAAAAGGAAAAGGACCCAAATACACAAAAAATATTTATAGCAGCTCTTTTTGTGGTGGCAAAGAATTGGAAATTGAGGGGATATCCATCATTTGGGGAATGACTGTACAAGTTGTGGTATATGGATGTAATGGAATAGTATTGTTCTATAAGAAATAATAGGCAGGCAAATTTCAGAAAAACCTGTAAAAAACTACACGAACTAATGCTGAGTGAAGTGAGCAGAATCAGGAAAACACTGTACACAGTAACAACAACATTGTGCGAGGATCAACTTTGATAGACTTAGCTTTTCTCAGCAATACATGATCCAAGGCAATTCCAAAAGACTCATGATGGAAAATGCAATCTACATCCAGAGAAAGAACTATGGAGTCTGAATGCAAATCAAAGCATACTATCTTCACCTTTTTTTCTTGTGGTTTTTTACCCTTTATTCTGATACTTTTTTCACAACATGACTAATGTAGAAACATGTTTAATATGATTATACAAGTATAGCCTATATCAGATTGCATGCCATCTTGAGAAGAAGGGTGAAGAATGAGAAAAATTTGGAACTCAAAGTCTTACAAAAGTTAATGGTAAAAACTAGAAATAAATTTACAAAAAGAAAAAAAAAGATAAAACCAGATGATATAATATCAGAGATATCTTCTTTTTAATTTATTAAAATTAAATTCTTTTATTAAGGGGATTTGTTCTGTGGGGATTCAGTAAAAGGCTCATATTTGAGAACCTATAGGGCCACATGTGGCCTCAAGGCTGCAGGTTCCCCACCTTTAAGATGATGACCCAGGCCTGGTTTCTGCCATATTATTTTCTAGTTTTCCCAGCAGTTTTTGTCATATAGTGAGTTCTTATCTCAGAAGCTAGAGTCTTTAGGTTTATCAAATAGTAAATTACTATAGTCATTGACTACTGTGTCTTGTGTACCTAACCTATTCCACTAATCCACCACTCTATTTCTTAGCCAGGACCAAGTAGTTTTGATGATTGCTGATTTATACTACAGTTTTAGATCTGGTACAGCTAGGCTTGCATTTCTTTTCATTAATTGACCTGATGAGAATGAGTATTTTTAAGTGCCTAGTGTGCGCCAGGCATTATACTAAGCACTTTTACAATTACTCTCTCATTTGATCCTCACAACAACCCTTTAAGAATATTATTATCTTCATTTTACAGTTGAAGAACTTGAGGCAAATAGATAGTAAGCAACTGAGGCCAAATTTGAGCTCAGATTTCCGTGACTCTAAGCCTACCACTCTGTTCACTGTGACACCAGTCATCTCTCATAAAACATTCCAGTGCATAAATATGAGTGCAAGTATAATTCCTTTTTGTATTTGTGTCTCTGGTGCCTGGTAAACTGGATGTCACATAGTTGGTGCATAATAAACAATTGTTGATTGATTGATCTAGATATCTATTGAGTGAATTAATCTAGTCTAGAAGACATTAAAGATTATCAATGGAATTTAAACAAGTACATGCAAAATTTAACTCTTTGTTACAGAGAGGAGAGCAATAAAGTGACTACATTTATTCCAAAATATTTATTTCCAGATAGTTCCAATATTCATCTTGTAGGTATCTGTATCTATAAATACAGACAAATGTGTGTGTGTGTGTGTGTGTATATAATAGATATCTATAGAAATACAAACTTCCCCACTATCTTTTTTTGGGAAGAATGGGGCAGGGAACAAGGCATCACAATTGGTAACTTCACAACCTTTTCTGGATCAGAGTGAAACCAGACACTCCTGCCATGTTGGGAAATATGAGGTGTATGGTTATTTTTAGATTGTCTGAAAAAGCAGCAGCAGGTTTCCATTTATAGGAACTGTGTAGGCCTTATCCTGTGCTGGAACAAGATAATGACTTCTATGAAGTAATGACTCCACTATCATAAACTTTATCCCCACTGATGATTACTGGCCTCTTTAGTGTTCTTTGTTTTATGCTATTTTGTCTTTTTAGTATTGAAGGAATGGGGCCCAGACTTTCTTTACATTTTATCATCTCTCTCTTTTGGTGTATGAAGAAAATGAGACATAGGGAGAGACTACCTTGAGTAGCTAAATTGTTCCAGGCTAATAAAACTGCAGGAACTGTATGTTAGGGTGTCCTCCATAAATCAGCAGTTGGGAGAATTAGGTGCTGAGAGATAGAGGAATGATGTTTAATCATCACTTGTAGGAAATCATTAGCTGCACACCCTCATTCTGTTCCTTGCCCATTCGTCATCCCCAATTGCTAGTTTTCTACCAGACCATTAACATTTTCAATGACTCTCTAAATGCAGAGAAAAACCACAGAAGGGGTGAAGTATTGGGGGACATTATGGAAACACATAACTGAGAGATGTCTCTGCTGCTCCCCTTCTTGTTTTTTTGAATATAAATGGACCAGTGTAAGACCCAAATGATCGCTAACTTGGCAAGCCAGCTGTTGCCATTAAAATTTAAGGAGATTTTTGCTTGTCACCTATACTCCTCTATATGGGAAAAGAAAATAAATAGAATAATTACCACAAAAATATTTTTCTTTTGAACTTGCAGAATAGTTATGACTGTCCTCTGTCACCATAATCTCCTGACAGGCAGGGGACCTACAAGGTTCCTTTTGGCTTTCAATTTATGATCTCATGAGCAAAATGGGAGATAGGTGTACAGTTTCCATCTATTTCAAATTAAACAGCTTTCCCACAATCTTTCCTTAACAACTATCCATATCTAATGGGAGATCCAAACTTGGAATAAATGAAGGTTATGTCCACACAGGACCCAAAGAGCCAAATTCAGTAAAAACAAGGTTGACTATACCCTTTGGTTCAGCTGATTTCTTTTTTCTTTTCCTGGATCATAAACACTTATGTTCCAGTTTTCAGGATGAAGTAATTTTCTAGAATTTCTTTCTGCTTTTGTGCTATACTACTGTGTGACTGTCCAAGGTCTAGAGTTATGGTCAAGTCCACACCATGAATATGAGTGCTCTAGCCCTAATTTGGTGACTCTTCCCAGTCTTACATTTTGTTAAGGTTAATAAGCTCCTGCTTCTTGCTTTCCCAAAATTGTCAACAGTAAATTGATGAGTCCTAGGCTAAACTACACTCAAGCAAAACAAAAGAGAGAAAGTAAGAAAAAAGACTATTTGCTTTTTGACAACTCTTTTAGTTAAGTGTTCACTGAAAATATTTTTATTTTTCATATTCTGTCAAAACAATCCATTAAGTAGAAAAACAATAGACCAATTATTTTACTGGCCTTTTAGTCCACCCAGGTTTCTAAGCTTGGTGTCATTCTGGTTGCTTCCCTTTCACTGAAATGCCATATCCATTTATTTCCCAAGTCTTGTGGATTTTTCCTATTCCATGTCTCTTGTGTTTTCCACCTTCTTTCCACTAAGAGGATCATAGGATCATAGATTTAGAGTTGGAAGACATGAGACCATCTAGTCCAACCTTTTTACTTAATAAGTAGAGAAGGAAACAAAGGCCTAGGAAGGTAAAGTTACTTGACTCAGGTCACATAGGTAGCAAGAATTAGAAGAAGGGATTTCACCTCTGATCCTCTGACTCTAAAATCAGTTCATTTCCCACTATTTAATGCAAGTTTCCTATACTTATGGGCAGCTAGGTGGCACAGTGGATAGAGTACCAGGCCTGGAGTCAGAAAGACTCATCTATATGAGTTCAAATAAGTGACCTCAGACACTTATTACCTGTGTGACACTGGATAAGTCATGTAACAATGTTTGCCTCAGTTTCCTCATCTGTGAAATTAGCTGGAGAAGAAAATGGTAAACCACTCTAGTATCTTTGCCAAGAAAAACTCAAATGAGGTCACAAAGAACCAGATAAGACTGAAACAACTCAACAACAACTACAAATTCAATACTTACAAAGCATTTTTCCTAATCCAGGCTATCATCAATACTTCCTGGGACTATGACAACAGCTTCCTAATTAACCTTCTTTTCTTCCATCCTTCCCTCTCCAATCTATAGTCTACGTAGCTGCCAAATTAATTTTCCTATAACACATATATGACTATATCAGCCCTCTCATTATGCAAACAAATTTAATGATTCCTTATTCCTGATGTAATACAATAAAAATCTTCAGAGAAGCCTTTAAAATCGTTTAAGCTATGCTTTTTATATGACTTTCTAGTCATATTCCAAATAACTTGAGATTACTTGCATTTCTTTGTATATGTCAATATAACATTCCTGTCTCATGACAGGAGGCAGTTAATTGAGGGACATCCCTGTGATGCTGTCTGTTCTATATGTAAAAGCAGACATTACCTCTGATTGGTTGACTTCTCTGAATGTTCCAAATGACTTAAGGGGAGAAAGACATAAGAAAGGGAGAGAAAGAATCAGAGATCAAGAGGGATAAACAAGGGAAAAGGAATATAATTTTGAATGGATAATGGAAGCCCCTGATATTTGGGGAATGCCAGTGCTCACCAACATCATCCTTGATTTCCAACACCTGTAGCCACAGGGATTAGTAGCAGACATTCCTAGTGCAATTTTTTCTTCTTTGTTGAACTGATATTTCATCTTCTTCTAGAGTAAAAGAGTCAGCTAGATGGTTCAATGGATAGAGTACTGGGCCTAAAGTGAGGAAGATCTGAGTCCAATTCCAGACTCAGACACTTACTAGCTGTGTGACCCTGGGCAAGTCACTTGACTTCTGTTTGCCTTAATCCATTCTAGAAGGAAATGGCAAACTACTCCTGTTTTTTGCTAAAAATGAAAAAAAAAATAAAAGCAAAAACAAACCCCCATGGATGATATGGTCCCTGGGGTCATGAAGAATCAGACATGACTGAACTACAAAGTGAAAGAGGTAATTTTCTCTTGTGTATCCTGTCATCTAGGCTAAAATTCTTAATTTTCCATATTTCTGTTTTACTATTTGCTTTGATAAATATCTCATTTGCTTTTGGTTATTGTCTTTTGTGTTATCAGCATTGGTGGGAGAGAGCTAAACTGATTGAGAATAAGCTAACTTTTACCCTTCTGGTCTGGTTTGGGATTAATCCCCTATAGAATAATCAGAGAATATGGCTTCTGGAATGAACCTCTAAAATACATCATTGTATCCCTAGACTATTAAATGGTAGATAGATGTGATTCTTTTCCAATATCCTTCTTAGAGTTACAAGAGTGGAGAAGCCAGTGCAGTCACAGCATTTCCCTCATGCTCCAGACAACATAAGAAATCCCTGTATCCTCATGCATGCTATGTACCTGGTCTTTATTAGATAGTGTATATTATGATACACACTCACACACACACATACACACACATATACTATATGCATACATATATAATATATACATAAACACATATGTATATATAATACAGAGAGAAATATAAGTTTACATATATGCATCCATCCATACACTGCATGTATCTACATATTCAATATATAAATGTACACATACATGCATGTGTCCATCTATCCAGGTAGATAGATAATAGGTAGGTAGACAGATACATACATGTATTTCTATTTACTTGTGTGCATATTGTATCTCCTCAGTACAATGTAAGCTTCTTGAGGGTGAGTGATTTTCTTTTTCCTTTTTTTTTCATATTTTTTACCATTGGCAACTAGAACAACGCCTCGCACTTAATAGGCACTTAATAAATGCTTTATTGACTTGAAAAGGAAAAGAATCAAAACCAATCATTTGGCATAATGGAGATAGAATAATCAGTATTTAAATGACTTAAATATTTTTCCCAACAAGTTTTTGTGTTAGCTTATAAAAGGAGCTTGATTTATCCTCTTGAAAAATCTGTTAAAATGACAGTAAATTCCAATTAAATTAGAGATAGCTTTTAAAAATTATACATAAGGATAACACTTATGGAAAAGCAGGTTTGAGTAGAGGAGGATGAAGAGTTAAATGGCAACTTCTGTATGAATTTTGAAGGATACTTTGAAAATCTTCAAGGACTCTTGGAATTAATACAGTAGAACTCATTCTTCATTATACCTAATTTAACTTCAAAACCTACAATTTTTCCTCTTTTTACAGGAGTATATATCATTAATACTATTCATACTTGATTTTTGTGTTTGTTCTAAAATAAAATGAGTAGAGGGAGAAGTATTTTCTGCAGATAAATGGGTAAGGGTATGAAGAAAGAATTCAATGGAGAATTGTGTTAAAGAAGAATTCCATGTACCTGTGAGAAAGAGTCTGTCTATAGCAGAATCAAGGGAACCATGACTGCTGAGAGTCAGAAGAAAAAGGAAGAGAGACAGGAGAAAAAGGAAGAATGAAAATTAGATAATTCTCCTAAAGAGAAATGAAGGGATGTTGGGTCAGACATTTCCCTATTCCAGCAACCAAGTTGATTATTGTCCTAGGACAGCTTAGTTCCAGTCCAGAATTAATAGGTAGTAGCTTGGGCTTCTAATGACTTTGGATTTGGGGAAGGAATGGTTTCAAGGTACAAAAAAAAAAAACTTTTCTTATGGCTGAATCTTCAAAAGTTATTTGTTCATTTCTCAAGAAATAACAGAAGTTCAATTAACAATTCTAACAAAAATCTTACTTTGTTACATCACATTGGACACATTTCTCTGACTTCTTCCACCCACATAACAAGATATGGTTGAAAGAACAGTGGATTGAGTATTAGTAGATCTCATTTCTAGTTCTAGCCCTATTGTTAATTGACTGTGTATTGATCAAAAAGTTTTTTTCCCACTCTTTTGAGACTCAGTATATTCATCTACAAATTGAAATGGTTGGCCTAGATGATTTGGAATATTTTTAACAATGAATTCCATAAAACAATGTTTGATGTTCATAAACTGTTTTGAGCTAGGGAACATTAATTAGAACGTTCTCCCAAATTCAAAGGAGACTACTTTTGAACTGGTTAAGTGAAAATCACTGTTAACTTAGTTTTAATATCTTAGGTCAAATGACCCTATTTGTAGACACTGATAAAGACACATTGATCTCCTCTAATCAGTATTTGCAGGGTTTAATTGATCCTCCAAGGAAGTTAATTTACTTGTGAAATAGTGGTTGTGTGTTTAGGGTTGCCTAAGCAGATATGGAGCTGGCCAGCACTCCCCTGGGTATGATTTATGGAAGGCATTTTTTTTAATCTTCTCCTAATTTCTCACCTGGGAGTTGTTGCCTAACTAACAGCAAATGTTACTCTTCACTTTTGGTGTTGCCGCTAACAAACTGTCAAGACGGCATGTGGTTAGAGTTGTTTATCCAAATTAGGAAGACATACCATCTTGACTCTTCTTCACCATCACCCACTCCCTATTGAGAACCATGGTGCACATTTGTGACTGAAGTTAGGATGTAAACCCTGACCCTGAAGCCAAGATAAATAATTTTAGGTGATATGACCAGAAATCTAAGCTTCCTTAACACTTTGCTCCAACCAACTCAGCCAATCAGTGATTTTCAGTAGTTTCAGTGGAATGCAAAGTTGAACTTATCTTATTAACAATCATCTGACTTGCTATATATTTTACTCTTCTTTTTTCATGGGTTACACTGGCCTCTTGTAAAATTCATAGGGGATTTGGTTAATCAGAGAGTCAGAAATGCAAAGTCACAGAACCTTAGAATCATAAGAGCCTTTAGATTCTATCTAGTCCAACACACACATGAATTAGAATTTTGTTGCACATCTGACAAGACCTATTACCCATCTCCAACCACTAAAGCAGACTTAACATTTTTAAAAGCTCTAATTCTTATAGATTTTCTTACACCAAGGCTAAATTTGTCTCCCTGAAACATCTACCCATTTCTGCTTGTTCCACTTTCTGGGCCAAGAAGAGCAAGTCAATTCCCTCTTCCACATATCAATTCTTCAAAAAAATTCTTGAGGACTTCCCTGCTAAGATTTCATGTGAGAAAACCAAGATATGTCCATGGTTGAAAACCTGGCAGAGTGCTTTGAACATAGTAGGCATTCATTCCACAAGCGTTACGTAAGTATTCACTATGTACTAGGATGCAAAAGAAGCAATACCTTCCCTCAGGGACCTTACAATCTAAAAGGGAAGAAAACATACATTGATAGGTATGTAAAAGATACCTACAGAGCAGCTAAGTAGATAACTTTAGAGGGAATGGCTCTAGAATTTGGGGAAAGTAGTGGTTGGGAAGGACTTCCTGTGGAAGTAAACATTTGATGTGAGTTGTAAAGGAAATCAAGGATTCTGGACCTGTAGGTAATCGGGGCTAACATTTCAGACATAGGGGATAATCAATTAGAAGGCACAGAGGGTAAGGATACTTATATTCAAGGAACAACAAGTAGGCCTGTATGTCTAGATTATAGAGCACATGGAGGAGAGCATGTTAAATGTAAAAATGTAAGGGTATGTAAGAAAATTGAAAAGTTAGGCATCAGTTTGTGAAGAGATTTCAATTACAAACTGAGGATTTTATATTTATTTGATCTGAGAGTCACTGGAGTTTACTGAGTAGAGGGGTAGTGTAGTAAGTCTTATACTTTAGGAAAATCATTTTATTAGATGAATAGAGGATGAATTGGAATGGGGAGAGACTCAAGGTGGAGATCAGTTAGAAGACAAGGTGTAGTGAGGCCTGAACTAGAGTGGTGGCTATGTTAGTGGAGGAGGAGATGTGGTAGGGAGATGTTATAAAAGTAGAAATGATAAAATTTGCATATGTGGAGTGAGCAAAGGTGAGGAGTCGAAGATCACACTAAGGTTGGGAACACTGGTGACAAAAAGGATGGTGATGCCCTCTATCATAATAGGGAAGCTATAACTTGCATTGTAATTTCTTCAGTGGATTTTTTTTCCATTTCACCAATTCTTTTTTTAAGTTGTTTTCTTCAGTCAATTTTTGTGCTTCCTTTTCCAAGCTGTTGGCTCTTTTTTCATAATTCTCCTCCATAACTCTCATTTCTTTTCCCAATTTTTCTTCTACCTCTTACTTAATTTTTAAAATCCTTTTTAAGCACTTCCAAGAGAACTTTTTGGGCTTGAGAATAATTCATATTCCCCTTTGAGGCTTTACATATAGTTATTTTGACATTGTTGTCCTCTTCTGTGTTTGTATTTTCTTCCCTGTCACATATTAGCTTTCTATGGTCAGGGATGTTTTTAGTTTTTTGCTCATTAAAAAAAAAAAAAAGTTGAACTCTGCTCCTGGGACACAAGGAGCACTGTCCCAAGCTTCTTGTGCTGGGAACTAAGGGCTTGGTCACAGGCTTTCCACACTGGGCCTCAGGTGCTTGCAGCTTGCCTGTTGTGCTGATGTGATCTGGCCTAGTCACACCTATTGTGCCAGGGTTCTGGAACTAGCAATTTATCTTCTGCACTGGACACTGGCGCTGGAGGTCTTACAGTTGGGCTTGCTGGGCCACTAGCCTGTTAAGCCAAGACCAAGGGGCCTCAGTTGCTGCTCTGTGCTGTGGTTAAGAGACTCCTGTTGGCTTGCTTAGGCACTGTCTGTGCTGGGCTGCACTCCCCTTTTACCCAAGTAAGACAGACCTTTCCTGAAGTCCTTCTAAGTTATCTGAAGCTGGGAAATTGCTTCACTCTCTCTTTTTGTGGGTTCTCTCACTCCAGAATCCATTTAGAGGGTTACTTTAATGTTATTTCTGAAGGAAACTGGGGAGAGCTCAGGCAACATCCTTCACCAGCTTGACTCTGCCTCCAATTTTGTAAACTCTCTCTCTTTCTCTCTCTCTCTCTCACTCTTTAGGCAATTGGGGTTAAGTGACTTGCCCAGAGTCACACAGCTAGTGAGTGTTATGTGTCTGAGGCCAGATTTGAACTCATGTCCTCCTGACTCTAGGGCAGGTGCTCTAGGCTTCACTGTGCCCCCTAACTGCCCCAAATCTTATAAACTCTTAAAGCACACCCACAACCCCAGATTTAGCAGGGCTTTTGGAGATTTTGAAACATCAATTTCCATTAGTTAAGGAGGGTAATGAAGAGAGAGGATAGAAAGATATGCACTGATAATTCCGAGAGGCTTAGGGACACCACAAGAATACTGCTATGGAGTTTTCCCACCTTCTAAATAACACTCTTCATTTCCAAATTAATAGCAAAGGTGGTGGGCCATTTGAAAGATTCCTGTTTTAGCTCATTATATTTCATTGGTTCAAAGTTCCAGACCTTCACTTGACTATAAGATCCCATGTGACACATAATAGCAAAATGGATTCTAATGTAATGCTTTCTTCATACTTGGTATGCTAAAAAAACAAACATAAAAAATCCCTGGTTATTGGAAGTGTAGGGTCAGAGTTGTCACTTTTACAGGGAATAGAAAGATGCCTTTGATGGCTGGGCTAAAAGAGGGCAGCCTCGAAGTTAAGTTAGAATTAGAAGGGATTTAGGGATTACTTTCTCAACTACATCATCTAACAGAATAGGAAACTGAGGTCTACGTGATGGGAAGTGACTTATGGAAGGTTGCAGAGGAACAAAGTACAATTCTCATAGACTTGCAGATTATTCATGCTAAAAGGGACAGTAGACCTTTTTTAAAGCCTCTCATTTTACAGAAGAAGTTCAGCAATGGTGTCAGAGCAGGTACTAGAAATTCTGTCTCTGATTCTTAATTTTGTACTCTATTAATCAGGTTTGCCTCCTTCCATGATGCTTTATCCAGAATATTGGCCCCTGATCTCATGTTCAGGATCAGAAGCTAAACAGGGAGGGAAATCCCTCCCTACTACTAGACTAGAACTCAGGTACCAGCAGCCATTGCCTTTCTCTACTCTCACATGTTTGTTAAGAAACCCCATGAAATCTTCAAGGTGCCCCATTACCCATTCCTCCTCTCCCATCCTATGCCCAATGCCAAGTAGACTGTCATCATCCTATCACCTATTTTACTTGGCCATGACAATACCTTGCTCAAAATAAGGCTCTACTCCCACTTTTTTTTTCTCAAAGGAGTACAAACACTGTCAGAGGTCCTGCTATTGTCCTACCCTGGGGTCATTTTGACACTTGTGAAAAAAAAATCCTTGCCCTAATGCAAAGTGCCATTTGCCCTGCTCTAATTATAATTCTGGTAGGTTGTCTTGGTAAGTTGCTGTGGCTGAAAAAAATTGTCAGCTAGTGGTCAATCTTTTGGTGATAATTTTCTTCATATTTCACTAAAATATTTTTGGGTAATATACTCATATTCAATGTCTTCACTTGAATCCTAACAATAATGATTTTGATGTATTAAGTAGCTTGTGTTATTGGTTATGACATTTTTTTTAAACCATGACAGTCTATGAATGTTATTCTATAGAATTCTATAGAAGAATTCTATAGAATTCTTATAGAATGTTATTCTATAAGAGCTCCTAGCATTGGATCCAGAGACATTATATACAGTACGAAGTTTTAAAATTATTTAGACACATCTATAGTTTTAGAAGACAACACATGTTTTAAAGTTGTCTAGTGGTTTTGCTGGAGGTAAAATGCAAAAGTCATATTTTGAGTTAAAATGATAGTTACACATGGATCTGAAAGGTAGCAACAATTTCTTTACCATCACTTCTTGGCAAGCAGGCATTAGAACCGTTTCTAGCTATGAGGTCAGACCTAGTGAGTTTGGACCCCTCCTAAAATTCTTATCTGGTGATTTTGCATCACTAAGGACCACTCTAGGCTTCATTATCTTTGTTATTTATTACATGTAGAAGAAAATTAAACCTTCCAGATTTTTTGGGGGGGAGGGGGAGGTTGATGAGAATCAGTAGGATGATCTGGAGCTATTATTTCATCCATGGGGAGCTCTTGGGCCCCATTGCTGCAAATTGGAAGCTGGTTTGTATATATGATCTCAAATGGTTGCCTATTGCCTTGAAGGGGTAAATGACTTGCCAATGGAAATTTAGCTACTATGTGTCAGAATAAGGACTTGAATCCAGTTCTATCTGACTACATGGCCATTCCTCTACTACCCTTCTATCTCAAAACACTAGTCCAGAATAACAATAGAGTATAAGATAGAAGGTACAATTTTGTTAGTGTGCCCAGCACCTCACCCAGTACCTGGTATATTATAGACATTCAATGAAATGCTTGCAGGATTGATTTAAATGAAATTGAACAATAAACTTATTTGTAATGAACTGGGAATAAAAAAGAATAAAATTAATTGGAATTGATGACTGTTATCTTCCTAGTGTGTTTGTGTGAAAGCAAACATAACATAATTGTGATGTGTTAAAATTCAAGGATGTTTCCTCAGTAACACCTTATCATTACTGTGAGGAACTGTTTTTGCCTTTGTATTCTTAGTGCTTAATATATTTACTTTCAGAGAGTAACTTAAAAGGTTTTTTTTTTTATTGAATTGAATGTCACATCTCTAGTTTGTGTAGGGCCAGGCCATCAGTGTTTTTAAAATGTAGATTTTCAAGAAAAAAATGAGTCTTCTCACCTTTCTCTCTTTCCCTGTCACTATTGGTCTTGAATGATAGGTTTTTATTGTTGCTGCTTTTGTTTTCTTGTTGTTGCTGTTTTTAATATAATCCTTTGACTTTATTGGTGGAGGGATCATAGATTTAGAACCAGAAGGTACTTCAGAAGCTATCTAGTCTAAGCTTTTCCTTTTATAGATAAGGAAAGTAAGGCCCAAGGAGGGTAAGGGAATTGCCTAAGATTACATAGGCAGGCAGTAGCAGAGGGAATATTTTCACTTAGGTCTTCTGACCCCAGAGACAGGGAATTCCCTCAACTAGTTGAAAATCAGCAACTGTTCTGTATAATCCTAGAGTCACTACTGAAAGGTTAAGCTATTTGCCCATAGGGACACAGCAAATGTTTTTCATTGGTGGGATATGAACCTAGTTCCTCCTGATTTTGGGGCTGACACTATCTATTACACAAGTAATATTAAAGATAATGATGATAACAAGATAACAATTGTATTATTCTCATCTCTATAATGCTTTAAATCAGATAAATTAAATTGTTTTTTCTCAGAGCATCCCTGTGAAAGAGGTAGTGGTCTGAACCAGGGCTACCAAGGGAATTTGGCAAGAAGTCAAAGTACAGATTTAGAGGTGGGTGAGTTAGCTGTTAACTAACAAACTCAGAAGTGATAGTGCTAGGGGCAGAGGTGTGCTAGTAAATGTTTAAAAACCTTCTCTTCCCCCTCAAAAAAATAGATGTTCACATAACATAATTTTAAATTTAATCGGCATTATTAACATTTCCTCTATCACTTTGAGTTTAAAAAATCCACAAAAGTAAACCAAAAATGATTTGTTGAGTTTGCCAATTTCTGAAGTATAAATAGACACATTGAAAATTTAATAATTGACTTTTTGTATTTTATTTTTTCCAAGTATGCTACAATTTTTACATTTTTTCAAATTTGAATTCCAAATTCTTTTCCTCCATCCTTTCCCTAGTCCCTCTCTGAAATCATATGTGATTTAATATAGGTAATACATGTGTAGTTCTGCAAATCATATTTCCATATTAGTCATATTATAAAAGAAAACACAGACCAAAAATTAAAAATCTAAGAGAAATAAGGAAAAAAATCAAAAGTATACTTGAATCTGCATTTAGACTCCATTAGTTCTTTCTCTGGAGGTGGATAACAATTTTCACTGTAAGTCCTTTAGAATTTTCTTGGATCATTGTATTGCTGAGAATAGCAAAGTCATTTACAATTAATCACTGTATGATATTGCTGTTACTATGTATAATATTCTCCTGGTTCTGCTCATTTTACTTTCTATCAATTCATGCAAAATTTTCCAGGCTTTTCTGAAAGCTGCCTGCTCATCATGTTTTAAATAACACAATAGTATTCCATCACAATCATACACTACAACTTGTTCAGATGTTCCCCAATTGATGGACATCCCATCAATTTACAATTTCTTGCCAACACAAAAAGAGCTGCCATAAAGATTTTTGAACACATAGGTCCTTTTCCTACTTTTAAAAATATTTTTGAGATACAGACCTAGTAGTGGCATTGCTGGGTAAAAGGATATGCACAGTTTTATAGCCTTTTGGGCGTAGTTGCAAATTAATCACCAAAATGTTTGAATCAGTTCACAACTCCAATAGTGGATTAGTGTCCCAATTTTTTCACACCTCCTCCAACATTTTTCATTTTCCTTTTCTGTCCTTCTAGACAATCTGATAGGTATGAGGTAGTACCTCTGAGGTTTTAATTTTCATTTCTTTAATCAATAGTAATTTAGAGCATTTTTCATGTGACTGTAGACAGCTTTGATTTCTTCATCTGAAAACTGCCTGTTAATATCCTTTGACCATTTATCAAATAGGGAATGACATGCACTTTTATGAATTTAATTCAGTTCTCTATATATTTGAGAAATGAAGTCTTTATAGGAGAAACTTGCTGTAAAATCTCACTTCCTGCAGTTTTTTGCTTTCTTTCTAATCTTACCTACATTGGTTTTGTTTGTGTGAACTCTTTTAAATTTAATGTAATCAAAATTATTCATTTTATATCCCATAGTGCTTTATATTACTTGGTTGGTCATAAAATTTTCCCTAATCTATAGATCTGACAGGTAACTATTCAATTTTCTTATGGTATAACCCTTTTTGGTCAAGTAAAATTTATGACCAAAGAAATTTCTCCCTCTCTCATTTGATTTTTTTAAAATAATTTTTGAGCTCTTCCAGAAATTCATTTTTTTTGCCTTAAATCAATTCATTTTTTTTTCTTAGAAGTTTTGCATGTAGCTGTTTTGACATTAATTTCTTCTGAGTTTGTGTTTTAATTTCCCCTTTCACCATAGTAACTTTCTATGGTCACATTCTTTTGTTGCTGTTGTTATTTGCTTATTTTTCTATTTCTTGACATTACTTTCTGTTAAAGTTGGGCTCTGCTCCCAGGGTAGAGAGGCCACTGTCATAAGCTTCAGATTTTTCATGCTGCTGTTTTCAGAGATGATTCTGAGATCTCAGGTGGTATGATTTAGGGAGAGATGTGGTCACTGCTCGCCTGGCCTGTGCTCTGGTCTGGGAGCAACCATAAGTAGTTTTCTATTTTTCCCCTTAAATTGTGTCCAGCATTCCCACTCCTACTAGTGCCCTTCCTCACCCTGGGACTGCAGCCTGGCACCACATATGGACAATGCAACACAGTCCTGCTCCCAGAGCGCCCTGTCATCTCCTTCAGACCATTCTGTGAGCTGAGAGCTCCAAAAGCCACCTCTGCTGATTCATTCATGCCCAAGGCTTGCTTCTGGCTTGTCCCAACATGAGCTTCATTGGACTGAGCTCCACTCTTGTCCCAGTGGGACAGACCTTTTCCTGCCAACCAAACTTCATTTGTTATTGAGACATTCAGGCTGTGGTGCATAGTGGCAGAGTGTGTTTAAATAGGTTAAGGGAGAGAATTCCTGACTATGTTGGGGCATCCAGATAACTTTGAAAATAGGGAGAAGACACTGAAAGAAGGAAGGGATAGAGATCTTCAAAGAATCAACAGCACTGAGTCTTCTGCTAGCTTTCATTTCATAATCAGGTGAGGCCTATAGAATCCTCAAAATAGTGTTTGTAAAATTTGAAGGAAATTCTAAATTTCAATTAGATGTTAGTGAAAATAAAGATGTATTTTTTCCATCCAAGTTCATGGATCCTGTTAACTCTATCTATGGAGTCCAGGAAAAAACCCTTTTCTAGCTAAGTAATAATAGCTCCATCTACTGCAGAGCAGAGAGAGCAACTATAGGTTTTGATACAACATCATATATTGTATACTGGATAGGTTCTTGAGAGTGAAAGGAAAATGAGTTAAAATCCCACCATAGACACTAGCTAGGTGACTATGGTTAAGTCCCTTTATATTTCTGTGTCTAAGTTTCCCTGTTTATGAGAAGTTGAATGAGCTCAGTGTCCTCTAAGGTCACTTTTGAATCTAAATCTAGGATCCTATGAGTTAAGGATGGGCAAAAACATAAATAGAAGCCAAAACAAACTATTCTGTGGCATATGTCATTTATTTTTTCACATGTACTGACTTTTCTGAGGCAGAAGTATTTTCCTTACTTACTTATAGAATATTTACAGATGTATTTTACCTACTTAAGAACCTCTTCCTCCAGTTATGGGGATGAACTGTGTTAAGCAATGCTCAGCCACACCACCAACTCCTTTTCTGTGACCAATGGAACCATGTACATGATAGATGGCCAATGTTGGAGGCACCCGAGGTGCCAAAGGAAAATAGTACTTTACTGTGAAAAAGTAAATTTCCCCAAACTAAACTTGTGGATAAAATAATTGCTGTGGTTATAATTTACCTAGATTTCATTCAAAATAATTGACAGAGTCTCTCATATTATATCTATAGACAAGGTGGAGAGATGTGGGCTGGTGAACAATAAAGTTAAAGGGAAGCAGAATTTAATGAATAACAGGTACTCAAAGAGGAGTTATGAAGGACTTGAGACCAACCATAAGAAGTGCTTCAGTCACTTGCCCTTGGAATTGAAGTGTTAGGCATTTTAATAATGGTTTGAATTGATAAATGGCATGATTATCAAGTTTTCAGGTGACACTAAGCTACTTTAATTATAACTAACATTGTATGTGACAAAATAGGTGTCTAAAAAGATTGATAAACTAGAATGGTGAGCCAAATGCAATAAGATATTTATTATGGGTTTAATTTATCACATTCAATTTTGAAAAAAAATTTGCTGCCCCAACCACACCACCAAAAAAGCTATGCCTTTTACATATATGTGTGTGTGTGTGTATATATATATATATGTATATGTATATATGTATATATATGTGTGTGTGTATATACATATATATATAATATATATACATACACATATTTTTAAATGATAAAATCAGTTAACACAACCTTCTAACAAATTGGACACATCTGATAGTATACAAGCTAAACTATATATTTGTGTATATATATGTATACATGTATACATATAGCTTAGCTTTTATACTCTCTCTATACACACACACACAAAGAGAGAGAGAGAGAGAGAGAGAGAGAGAGAGAGAGAGAGAGAGAGATGAGGCAAGTGTATTTTCTTCAATTTTTTCTAGGGTCAAACTTTGTCATTGTTAGTATAAAACATTCAGTTCTTCCTTCATTTCCTTTCTTTTTTTTTATTAAACACAAACTAGTTAATATATTGAAAAAAGGTCCATTCATATCTGTGTTTTCTAGTGTTTTCTTTTTTAACAGAAAGAAGTGTTAGATTGTCAAAATATCATTTCAGCATTTAATGATATAATAATGTAGTTTTTGTTTTTATAGTCTTAACATGATTTTTCATATTTTGATTCTTCCTTATTGAAGCAAGCCTGGCACACATCCAGTGTGTTCATATTGTGAAATCTTTCTAATTAGTTATTGTAGACTATTTGCTAATATTTTTTAAATGTTTTATGTCAATGTTTATTAGGATTGTTGGTCTACGCTTTCATTTCTCTTCATTACCTCATCCTGATTTGAATATTGAAACCATATTTGTATTATAAAAATAAATCAGATAGAGCCCTTCTTTTTCCATTATTGCAGATAATTTGTATAATGTAAAAATATACATATATATTTTAAATTTTTGACAGAATTCACTTAGGATCCATATGGTTTTGGAGTTTTGTTTATTTTTGTTTTTCCTTTCCAAGCTCATTTATGGTGTACTTGATTTCCTTTTTTGCTATCAGTTTATTTAAATATTTTATTTTGTCTTGTTAATCTGTTTGCTCTGTTATCCTTTTTCTTTGCATATAATTTGGGAAAATAGTTCCTAAGAATTTCTTAATTTCTTTTCCAATTTTTGAATTATTTTCTTTTAATTTTGGAAAGAACAATTTAAAAAAAATAAATTAGCTAAGCATTCATCTATTTTCTTATTGATTTAAAAACATCTCATTTTATTTATCAATTAGATATATTTTGCTTTCAATTTTATTAATCTTTTTTTTAATTTTAGAATTTCCACTTTGCTGTTTGGTTGGAATTTTTTTTTTATTTGTTCTCGTTCAAGTGTTATTTTTTTTCTGCATGAAGAATTCATTGATTTGGGTTTTTTAAATTTTTGTTTGGGAAATCTCTTAAAGATATGTATTTTCTACTAAGAACTAGTTTACTTCCATTCTGTAAGTTTTGTTATATTTTCTTTTTGGGGGACTTTTTTCTCTCTTTATTCTTATTCCTCTGTTTACAAATGAAAAGTTGGTACGAGAGGGAATTTCTGACACTTATGATCTATAAGTGAAAAGACTTCTTTCTACCCTGTTGAACCTTTCTCAGGTTTTTGTATTTTCATCCTTTCCTTTTAATCCTCTCTAGATCTTTTCTCTTTGAAACTGAAATTTGTTTTGCTTATGACTATTCCCTTTCCTATCTTACCCTTCTTTACAAACCCATTTTTATTTTTCTTTTGTCCTTATCACTTTCTTTTTCTCATTTGAGTTTAATGCCTATACACAAACATACATTTTGGTGTATGTGTATGTGAGTGTCTAATCTCTTTTATTCAGTTCAGATGAAAGTGAAATTCATGGGATGCCCACCTCCCACTTGTTCCTTCATATTTAAATACATTTTTTCTTATGTATCTTGATTATGTGATCCTAATTTTCTTTTTTTCTTTCCCAGTGTATGTATATACATATATATATATACACACACACATATATACATATACATACACACACACACACACACACACACACACATATATTTATATATATACAATCGGAAAGAAAGTTGCTTTGCCCATACTTAGATCTGGGTTACAGTCCAGGTTGAAGAAGAGTACTAGCATAGCAGAGCTTGCAGGCACAGTTGGGGGGGGTGGGGGGCTCCTCACAGCTCCAGGGCAGAAAAGAATGCTTGTGCTTTCTCACTGACCAGAGCACAGACCAGCAAAGTAGTAAACACCTTTCCTTAGATCTTACCACCTTGGAAGAACTGAAAACTTACAGGTCCCTAGAAATATCTCTGAAAATAGCTGCACAAAACCCCTAAAGTTTGGCACAGTACACCGTGTACCCTGGAAGCAGAGCCCTACTTTAAAAAATTAAAAGTCAGGTAATAGTCTAGGATAATGTGCAAACAATGGAAAAAATCTCTCTGAATATAGAAAGTTACTATGGTGACAAGGAAGATCAAAACACACACTCAGAAGAAGAAAACAGTCAAAATTCCTACATCCAAAGCCTCCAAGAAAAATGTGAATTAGTCTTAGGTCATGGAAGAGGTCAAAAAGGATTTTGAAAATCAAGTGAAAGAGGTAGAGGAAAAATTAGGAAGAGAACTGAGAGTAATTTAAGAAAATCAGGAAAAATAAGTCAACAGCTTGGTAAAGGAGACAAACACAGGCACGCACACATGCGTGCGCACACACACACACACACACACACACACACACACACACACACAGACTGAAGGAAATAACACCTTAAAAATAGACTAAGCCAAATGGTAAAAGAGATCCAAAAAGCAAATGAGGAGAAGAATGCATTAAAAAACAGAATTGCCCAAATGGAAAAGGGGGTCCAAAAGCTCAATGAAGAAAATAATTCTTTTTTTAAATTTATTTATTTTTAGTTTTCAACATTCATTTCCACAAGATTTTGAGTTCCAAATATTCTCCCCATCTCATCCCTCCCCCACCCAAAGATAGCATGCATTCTGTGTACCCTTCCACTAATCTGTCCTCCTTCTATCTCTCCCCCCTTCTTTTATCCCCTTCCCTTTCTATTTTCCTGTAGGGCAGTATAGCTTTCTGTACCCTATTTCCCATATTTTTCATTTCCCAGTTGCATGTGAAAACAATTTTTTAACATATGTTTTTAAAACTTTGGGTTCCAAATTTTCTCCCTTCCTCCCTCCCCACCCACCCTCATTGAAAAGGCAAGCAACTCAATATAGGTTATACATGTGTAGTCATTCAAAGCACTTCCACAGTAGTCATGTTGTGAAAAACTAACTATATTTCCCTTCATACTATCCCACTCCCCCATATATTCTATTCTCTGTTTTGACCCCATGTCTCCTCAGAAGTGTTTGCTTCTGATTACCCCTCCCTGAATCTGCTTTCCCCTCTATTATCCCCCTGCTGTCTTGTCTCTTCCCCCCCATTTTCCTGTAGAGTAAGATAGATTTCCATACCCAATTGAGTGTCTACGTCATTCCCTCCTTAAGCCAAATACTATGAGAATATGATTCACTCATTCCCTCTCACCTTCCCCCATTTCCCCTCCACTGTAAAAGCCTTTTCTTGTCTGTTTCATGTGAGATAATTTACCCCATTCTACTTCTCCCTTTCTCCTTCTCCCGGTATAATCCTCTCTCACACCTTAATTTTCTCCAGATATCACCCCTTCATCTTCAACTCACTCTGTGCCCTCTATCTATCTTTCTATCTATCTGTCTGTCTATCCATCTATCTATCCATCTATCTATCTATCTATCTATCTATCTATCTATCTATCTATCTATCTATCT
>NW_020948983.1:32591778-32616449 GCF_900497805.2 Vombatus ursinus | reverse complement strand
TCTATCTATCTATCTATCTATCTATCTATCTATCTATCTATCTATCTGTCTATCTATCTATCTATATACATACACATAATTTTTTCCCCTCCAACTACCCTAATACTGACAAAGGTCTCATGAGTTACAAATATCATCTTTCCATGCAGGGATATAAACAGTTCAACCTTAATAAGTATTTTATGATTTCTCTTTCCTGTTTACCTCTTCATGTTTCACTTGAGTCTTGCATCTGAAAGTCAAATTTTCTATTTAGCTTCGGTCTTTTCATCAAGAATGCTTGAAAGTCCTCTGTTTCACTGAATTTTTATTTTTCCCCTGAAGGATTATGATCAGTTTTGCTGGGTAGGTCATTCTTGGTTGTAATCCTATCTCCTTTGGCCTCCAGAATATTATATTCCAAGCCCTATGGTCTCTTCATGTAGAAGCTGATAAATCTTGTATTATCCTGATTGTGTTTCCACAATACTTGAATTATTTCTTTCTGGCTGCTTGCAATATTTTCTTCTTGACTTGGAAACTCTGGAATTTGGCTACAATATTCCTAGGAGTTTTCCTTTGGGGATCTCTTTCAGGAGGTGGTAGGTGGATGGTTTCAATTTCTATTTTGGCCTCTGGTTCTAAAATATCAGGGCAGTTTTCCTTGATAATTTCTTGAAAGGTGATGTCTAGGCTCTTTTTTGATCATGGTTTTCAGATAGTCTAATAATTTTTAAATGATCTCTCCTAGATCTATTTTCTAGGTCAGTTGTTTTTCCAATGAGATATTTCACATTGTTTTCTATTTTTTTCATTCTTTTGGATTTGTTTTATAGTGTGTTGATTTCTCATAAAGTCACTAGCTTCCAATTTCTCCATTCTAATTTTTAAGGAAGTATTTTCTTCAGGAAGCTTTTGGACTTCCTTTTCTATTTGTCCTATTTTGCTTTAGAAGGCATTCTTCTCCTCACTGGCCTTTTTGGATCTCTTTTGCCATTTGGGTTAGGCTATTTTTTAAGGTGTTATTTTCTTCAGTATTTTTGGGGTCTCCTTTAGCAAGCTGTTGACTTGTTTTTCATGGTTTTCTTGCATCACTCTCATTTCTCTTCTCAGATTTTCCCTCTACTCCTCTTACTTGTTTCTCAAACTCCTTTTTGAGCTCTTCCATGGCCTGGGACTGATTCATATTTTTCTTGGAGGCTTTGGATGTAGGATCTTTGACTTTGTTGTCTTCTTCTGGTTGTATGTTTTGATCTTCTTTGTTACCAAAGAAAGATTCTATGGTCTGATTTTTTTTTGGACCCTTGTTTATTCATAATCCCAGCCAATTGCTTGCATTTTAAACTGTTCAGGTAGAGGTCTGCTTCCAGTGTGGAGAATGTACTGTCCCAAGCTTCAGGGTTTTTGAGCAGCTGTTTTCAGAGGCACTTCTAGTGACCTGTACATTTTCAGTTCTTCCAAGGTGGTATGATAAGGTATGATAAGGGGCAAGGATTTTACTCCTTTTCTGGCCTGTGCTCTGTTCTATGAGTGACCACAAGCACCCTTTTCTGCCTTGGAACTGTGAGGGGGATTTCCTCTCCACTACCACTACAAGCTCCACTATGCCATTACTTCTCCTCTCCCTGGGACCACCAACCAGAACTGTGACCCGGATCTAAGCATGGGCAAAGCAAGACAATCCTGCACCAGCAGAGAAATCCCTGCAATCCCCTTCTGATTAGTCATTTTATTACCTCTCAGTCTGTGGGCTGGAAGCTCCAGAAGCAGCTACCACCCCAAGGCCGAGCTCAGGGACTGGGACTGGGGCTGGGATCGTACTTCTCTTTCACTCACTATAGTCAAAGACTTTCCCCACTGACTTTCTAAGTTGTCTTTGATGTTTGTGGGTTGAGAAGTCTGGAAACCATCACAACTGACCAAAATTCAGTTCTCTGAGTCCTGCTCCAGGTTCACTGAGGCCTGCCTTGCCTGTGCGCCCATGCCAAACTGCGTTCCTCTCCCTGCCCATTGTGATATACCTTTCCAATCAACCATCCAGGCTGTCTTGGGTGGTAAATTTGTTTCACTCTTTCTTTTTGTGGGTTCTGCTGCTTTATAATTTTTTAGAGCCATTTTTATAGGTATTTGGAGGGGTTTAGGGGAGAGCTCAAGCCAGTCACTGCTTTTACTCTGCCATCTTGGCTCCACCCCAAGAAAATATTTCTCTAAAAATTAGAATGGAACAAATGGAAGCCAATGACTTTAAGAGAAATCAGGAAACAATCAATCAACTAAAACCAAAAGAACAAGAAAAAAATAGAAGATAATGTGAAGTATCTCATTGGAAAAACATTGGAAAAATAAAAGACCTTGAAAGTAGATCCAGGAGGAATAATTTAAAAATTATTGGACTCCCTGAAAACCATGATCAAAAAAATAGCCTAGACACCATCTTTCAAGAAATAATCAAGGAAAAATGTCCTCATATTTTAGAACCAGAGGGTAAAATAGAAATTGAAAGAATTCACCAATCACCTCATCAATGAGATCCAAATGTGAAAATTGCCAGGAATATTGTAGCCAAATTCTAGAGCTCCTAGGTCAGAGAGAAAATTTTGGAAGCAGCCAGAAAGAAACAATTCAAGTATGATGGAAACACAATCATCATAACACAAGATTTAGTAGCTTCTACATTAAAAGATCAGAGGGCTTAGAATATGATATTCTGGAAGGCCAAGGAGCTAGGATTATAATCAAGAATCACCTACCTAGCTAAACTGAGTACATTCTTTCAAGAGAAAAATATGGACATTCAATGAGATAAAGGCTTTTTGAGCATTTTTTATTTTTACTTTTTTATTAATTTATTTTAATTTATCAACAATCACTTCTATAAGCTTTTGAGTTTTAAATTTTTCTCCCGCTCCTCTCTGCTTCCATCTCCAAGATGGTGCAAAATCTGATATAGGGTATACATATACATTCCTATTAAACATATTTTCACCTTAGTGATGTTGTAAGAAAGAATTAGAACCAATAGGAGGAACCATAAGAAAGAGAAAACAAAACAGAAGAGAAAAATAGCAAATCATATGCTTTGATCTGCATTCAAACTCCATAGTTCTTTCTTTGGATGTGAATGGCATTTTCCAACTTTTGATCATTCTTGATGAAAAAACCAGAGCTGAATAGAAAATTTGACTTTAAAATACAAGACTCAAGAGAAGTGTGATAAGGTATTCAGGAAAGAGAAATCATAAGGGATTTAATAAGGTTAAACTGCTTACATTTCTACAAGGGAAAATCATATTTGTAACTCATAAGACCTTTCTCATTATTAGGGTAGTTAGAAGGAGTATATATAGACAGATGGCAGAAGTATGAATTGAATATGAAGGTATTATATGTAAAATAAAATTTAGGGGTAAGAGAGGAATGTACTGGGAGAAAGAGAAAGGGATGGGTAGAGTGGGGTAAATTATGTCACATCAAAGAGACCAGAAAAAGCTTTTAGTGGAGGGGAAAAGGGGAGAAGTGAGGGGGAGTGAGTGAACCTTGCTCTCATCAAAACTTGTTCAAACAGAGAATAACATACACACTCAATTGGGTTTAGAAATCTATCTTACCCTACAGGAAAGTAGGAGGGGAAGGGGATAACAGAAGGGGGTGATAGAAGGGAAGGCAGATTGGGGCAGGTGGGAATCAGAAGCAAAACATTTTTGAGGAGGGACATAATGAAAGGAGCGAGAGAATAAAATAAACTGGGAGTGGAATCAGATGAAAGGAATTACAGTTAGCAACAGTAACAAGAAAAATTAAAGCAAATTTCTCTGATAAAGGCCCCATTTCTCAAACATATAGAGCATTGAGGCAAATTCATAAAAATAAGATCCATTCCCCAATTGATAAATGATCAAAAGATGTGATTAATTTTTAGATGAAGTAATCAAAGTTATCCATAGCCCAAATGAAAAAAAAAAAAACACTCTAACTCACATAGATTGGAGTGATGCTAATTGGAGTAATTATGAGGTACTACCACATACCTATTAGATTGGTTAATAAGACAGAAAAGGCAAATGACAAATGTTGGAGGGGATGTGGAGAAAATGAGACATTAATGCATTGTTAGTGGAATAGTGAACTTATTCAACCATTCTGTAGAACAAGTTGGAACTATGACCAAAGGGCTATAAAACCATGCATTACCCTTTGACCTGGCAATACAACTACTGGGTCTATATCCCAAAAGAAATAAAAAGGAAAAAGGAAAAGGACATGTGTGTGCAAAAATATTTATAGCTACTCTTTTCTGAGGGAAAATAATTGGAAATTGAGGGGATACTCATCAGTTAGAGAATGGCTGAACAAGTTGTGGTATGGAATTGTGATGAAATATCTTTTACTATAAGAAAGGATGAGGGACAGCTAGGGGGCACAATGGATAGAACACCAGCCCTGAAGTCAAGAGGACCTGAGTTCAAATCCAGCCTCAGACCAAACACTTGACATGTACTAGCTGTGTGACCTTGGGCAAGTCACTTAACCCCAATTGCCTCACCAAAAAAAAAATAAAAGAAAGAAAAAAGAAATGATGAGCAGGATGCTTTCAGAAAAACCTGAAAGACTTGCATGGGCTGATGCAAAGTGATATGTAATGTGTACAAAGTAAAAGCAATATTGTAAGATGATTGGCCATGAATGATTTTGCTATTCTCAGCAATACAACAATCCAAGAGAACTCTGAAGCACTTATGATGAAAAATGCTATCCACCCCCAGAGAAAGAATTGATGGTGTCTGAATAAAGATTGAAGCATACTTTTTTAACTTTATTTTTCTTAAGGTTTTTTTGGTCTACTTTTACTTTCACAATGTGACTATCTCAGATATGTTTTGCATGGCTATGCATGTATAACCTATATTGAATTGCTTGCCTTCTCAATGAGGGGAAATAGGGAGGGTAAGGGGGCAAGAATTTGGAATTCAAAATTTGAAAAACAAATGTTAAAAATGGTTTTTACATGTAACTGGGGAAAAGTAAAATGCCAAATAATAAAAAAGTAAAAAAAAAATAAAATCTAATCCGAAAAAAAAGAATCAAGTTGAAATTTCAACCAATCCAGTACAGAAGCATCAAACAGATGATGTTTTATTTGATTAGCCCTTGAAATTTTTTAGAATGTCTGAGTAGGTCAGTAAACTTAACTTGAAACTAATTTAGAAGACATAGATTTTGGCTGCACTCAATGACCAATATTCAAAAAATAAAAGCTTATTTCATTCCAGAGGCCTAAGGTAAAGAATTATAACCAATAGGATTTCAAACTTGAGTACCAAAAGAAGTTCTAACCATGTGAAATCACAGCATTGTGATCAATATTGAGGAAAGGAAGACTTGACAACCCCAAACCTCCCCAAGACCTTTTCATTTGGTTCTACAAATCATGAAAGTGGATACATGAGTAGAATTCAAATTCAAATTTGTATGGGAAACTCCCTGCTATGTGTAAGCCTGGAAATGCAGCTGATTAGTGATTTCATCCAAGAAATTACCTTTAATAATTAATTTAATAGATATGAGGGAAGATTTGGAGGACTGATTAGGAAGAAATGTTATCTCTTCACCAATACCTCACTAGCTTGTTTGTGACTTGCATATTATTTTGGTTTGAAGTGTAAGCTCCTTTTAAAAATGTTATTCTGTTCTTCAATTTCTTCTTATTTTAGAGTGGTGGTACCATGGGGGTATGCTTTGTTTGTTTATCTTCTGACAACTGCTTCTTGCCCTTTATAAAATGTCA
Organism: Vombatus ursinus; assembly: GCF_900497805.2. Classification (NCBI taxonomy): domain Eukaryota; kingdom Metazoa; phylum Chordata; class Mammalia; order Diprotodontia; family Vombatidae; genus Vombatus; species Vombatus ursinus. Next base: position 32,610,685 of record NW_020948983.1, on the reverse strand, counting down.
TTTAGTTTTGTCTGGATAACAATGGAGGAGTGTCCTACCCAAACTTGATGAATTTGTTTAGTGCAACAGTTCATAAATGATGAAAATGAGTCCAGGGAATGGAAAGAAAAGAACCACTGTTGGTTAAAGGGGAGGAAAGTCAGTTTTCAAACAAAAACAACAAGAACAACAAAAGACAAGTTATTAATAATCCTGTGTAAAAAATGTTTAAATTAGAAATGAAAATGAAGAGAGCTCTGAGGTATCCTCTTATTTCCATTGGATTGGCAAAGAGTTAAAAAAAACAACAAAAATAGGTTCTAGCAAGGCTGTGGAAATAGACTGCTGCATAGCTGTGCATTACTTGTTTTTTTTTTTTAATGTTACACTATAGGAGTAACAAAAATAGGCATAACTTTTGATGCTATAATCACACTGCTAGGACTGTAACCTAAAGCTTCTATAAAAAACAGAGAAATGACCTACCTATAGAAGAATATTCTTAATAACTCTATTTGTAAAATAAAAAGAAAAACAAAAAAGCCTAACAATCAAATTATGTAGTTATCAATTGAGGAATGGCTAAATAAATTGTGTGGTATATGAATGTGACAGAATATTGATAAACTATAAGAAATGATAAATATGAAGAATTCAAAAGACTATAAAAACATCAGTGAATCAAGGTCAAGTAAACATAGTCAAAGAAACAATATATAAAATAATTACAGATATATAAAGAAAACAGCAGAAGTAAAACTCACTTCATAAAGAAGTTCAATACGCCTCTTTATTTTTTTTGTTGTTGTTTTTTTGCTAGGCAGTGGGGTTAAGTGACTTGCCCAGAGTCACACAGCTAGTGAATGTTATGTGTCTGAGGCCAGATTTGAACTCAGGTCTTCCTGACTCCAGGGCTCTATCCACTGAACCACCTAGTTGCCCCAATATGCCTCTTTAAAACATGAGAAAAGAAACAAAAAAAGATTATAGAAGCATGTTTTATAATTGTATATTATATAATTATTTTCATAAAATCATATAAATGCAATATTATATTATAGTCTTTATGCTATTATATATCATTCATTACTTTAACAGTTTGTAAATTCCAATAGTTTATAATTAAATTAAACAGCAATATCCAAGAACTGAATACCCAAAATTATACTTACAAATGGGAGAGATGCAAAATTCAGGATTGTACCTAAATTTCCAGGCACCTAATCCTACTGAGACTGAGTGTGAAAAGATCCTCTACTAAAACAAACCAAAAAAAGGGGGTGGGGAGAGTTTCTTGAAAGTTTCTGCTTAAGTTCCTGCTCAGACCAGAGCTCTTATAGTGGCAGATATTTTCCCTGTGCCCTGAGATTTCCATTCCTGGTTCAGGAGGGAAATTGTGAACCTAATGATAAAAATAATTTCCCCTTTTAACAAAGAAAAAAATTCTAATTTATAGAGTCCTTTCTAAAAGGCTTTATTGACATGGTAGCTTCCTTTCCATGAACTAGTTCCATTGTATTTAAAGTGATAATTTCCAGGTGTATGCAGGAGCCTTTTTGCCTCTAATGGCCTTTCTCCATTTCACATTTTCAATTTAATTCTGCAAGTATTTATTAAACACCCATTCTATGCAAGAGGCTGTGCCAAGTGATGGGGTTACAGAAAGAAAATAAAAGTCAGGAATCTTACATTCTTCTTTCTCTTTCCTTCTCTTACCTATCTTCCCCCCTCCTCTTTCCTCCTGCCATGTGTATTCTTCTGCTCATTGTTCTTTCTCTCCATTCCTTCCTTCCCCCTCTCTATTTCCTCAATAATTTTCTTTTTCATCCCTTTACTCTACTATCCCTTCTTCCTTTCCCACATTCATTGTCTTTTCTCTTCCTTTCACCCTCTTTCCTTTTACCTGTACTATTCCCTATACATCCTATTAATGGTTGTTTGTTCAGTTAAATCATTTTTGTGCCTCCTAAGACACTTTTCAAACTATAGAGTGTCAATGCATCTGAATCTGACATAAGGATACCTAAAATTAATTTGTAAGGTTTAGACGATAAAATGCAATAAAAAATGACTTTTTAAAGGATTAAAAGTATATATGTAACTAGTAAAAGCAGTTAAAGTTCCTGACAGTTTCTGCACTCTTCAGGGCAACAAATTCTCTGCTCTTTGAGAGCAATGGGAAATTCTAAACACCAACTACATTTAGGTTTTTTTTTTAATAACAAATTTTCCTCCTATATGAACCAAATCCTGAATTTAGATCCTGATTGACTTTTTAAGGGGAATGGGGAATTAATTTCCCAGCTTATGTGAAATTAATAGTATTCCTACAACTGAAATACTCAAAAGTTGTTATAAAGGCTATAGTTCTATCCTTATGATGTAGATCCATCACCACACGTACTTTCATATTCTCTCTGGCCAATATATTTGGCAGCTTGCATTAAACCCAGCACATAATACTCCCCAAAGGAAGTGCTATGTCAACACAAGGGAATAAATCAATGGATGGATGGATAGATGAAACACAGTGGCTTGATTAAATACTGATTATGTGTCAAACACTGTGTTAGCAAGTGGAAACAATCTCTGTCCTCAGGTAGCTTATAAACCATTTTTGGGATACTACATGGGTATATATAAGTATCTATAATATAACATAACATATGTAGATATTATATACTATATGATAATGTGTGATACATATGTACCATATATAAAGTAAATGAAACATGATTCAGGGACACTGAATTCTAGAAGGGATCATAAAATTCTTAAAGTAAAAGGTAGGACCATTTTTTTGGAATTGTTTTTGATGTGTGATATTCAGGGTTTCTTTTACATAATACATTTTCCTGGTAGACCTACACTCATTAGCCTATCTTTTCATATATAATCTTCAAGATTATATTTATTTTGAAACTTTACCTTTTCTTTAAATCTTATTTTTTTCAAATAAATTATTCTCTTGTTACTTTTATTTTTTTTACATTTGAATTCTGTTATTTCATTTCTTTTTTCAGAGAATCTCCTGATGTGGAGAATGTCTTTTGGTCTAAATTCTCTAGTCCCTGGTTGGGCTTGTTGATTTTTTTCTTTAAGATCTCTGTTTTCTGGCTTTATCACTTTGATATTTATTTACTCACACTTCATTTTACTGGCTGCCTTATTAAATAACACTGAGGCACTTTGATATCTCAAATGTTACAGTATGAGAATAAAATAGAAAAGGAAGAATAATATGTTGTTTAAAGTACTGTTAGCCTATAATCTCATAGAGATTACATTTAGATAACAAATTTTTAATTTTATGCCTTTGGTTTTAGAAACAGAAACATAATTCTTCCATTTCTACCTAGAGTGAATGTTTAATTTTTGAGACAGCACTGCTTTCTCTTTTGGAATAAAACACATTCAGTCAGAAATGAGGGGACAGTATGTAACATCATGGGGAATATTCCTTATGGAAGAGTAAGCAGAAACAGTGTAAACAAGGCAATCAGAAGAGAAACATCAAGGAACCTGTGGATGTAGGCACTGATGTTTTCTTCATTTCCGTTGTTGCTACCGTTCATTGAAATCCAATTATCAGTAAAGGAATTTTTAAAAAAATGAAAGGGCAACTCTCCAATGATAATGATTTTATCTAAGCTTCTAGCTTGTGTTTGTCAGAGTGAATCATACCAATATGAGGGTTATGCATTAGATAAATGATATATTCATTAAGAGACCATAGTCTGTGGAAATCCATTACTTTCACAAGAATTTCTCTTGAACTATATGCCCATGTGAGTCTGTGCATCTTCTTGGGTTCCAAGGTGTTTAGAATAGTCACTGAAAAGACTACAGTTTGTATCAGTACTAAGGCAAGAAGGTTACTCTGCATGAGTAGTATCTTTTGTTGTAAACCAACCCCTCCACTCTTCCCCCCATGCTTAGCATAGAGCCTTGAACAAAGCAAATGCTTAATAAATGCTTCTTGATTAATTATGCATATATGGGGAAGGAGGAGGGAGTCAGGAACTGAATGGAACTGGAAGAGATTTCTGCATGTCTGAGAGGTGCTTCAAGATCTCCCCTGGTCTGTGCTATAGAGATTCAATATCTAATATTTGGGAAGGAAGAAGTAATCACCTCACTGACAATTGTTAACAGTTGAAAAAATGATAGATCATCTGACTTAAACACTTTTATCTCTGCCAGCATTAATTGCTAGCATAAATACATGTTTTTTTAACTTCTCTACTTTTTTAGGCACTGATTTATTCATGTTTCAACTCAGCATTTTTTTCTGACTGCCATGAGCCTAAAATATGAATATGGTACTTGAACTTTAGGCCAAAACCACCATAATTCTGAATCAACACAATAATCGCCTTCTCATAATTCAGCTTATTTGAATATTGGACCAAATATATTTCTTTTTAATTACAGTAATTAAAGGACATCACCACAATTTATGGCCAACATAATTATTATTTCATAATAAAAATCTTAAGAATGAGACAATTAAGGAGTGAGGGCATATTCTTGCTGTGAGATCTCAGGACTCAGTTATTACTATTTAATATTTATTGGTTTCTGACTGGATATCAGATACATTGATATACAAGAATTGTAGATAGGGTCCCCAGGCAGCAGATAAAATAATTCATGTACTATTCTAGAAGGAGGATAGAAGGATTTCATGGGGGTTTTGCTGAGAGAATTTAAAATGCAGGATGCTATCTATTCTCATCTCATTTTGAGAATAAAAATACAAAGAAATCAGGAAATGCCCTACTTTCATCTCTGCCTATTCAATCAAATGGGTATATGGACAGTCAGCAGAAGTACATGAATGTATCCTATCTATGGGTCTTTCCAAGAGAAAAAAAAACAGTAGTAACAGCAACAAACACTAATCCCACCCACGAAGACCCCCGGTGAGAATTAAGCAACACAACTTCACTATGCTTCATAAACATAAATATTATAAATACCCATATTCTAAGTTCATTAAAACAAAACAAAACAAAACAAAACTGAGAATTCCACAAATAAACTACTAGGGCCAAAATATGGTCCCAAACAAAATTGATGCACACAGTCACCCAAACTGAAATTTCATTCTTAAAAATATGAGAGTATTGTGTTTAATAGATATAGTTGTAGGTTACATATTCACACTGAATACTGATAATCTCTAGGGCAAAGGGAGTAAAATCTCTCAAAATGTAGAGATGGTTGAAGAAATTAAAACCAGATGGGTGATGAAAACCTTCTAGGAGCAAATATAGCAGAGTAAGTCATCATCATAACTCTTCCATATTCACCTCCAAAACACCATGCAATACTGTCCCCAAGTTCTGGAATAGCAGAACCATCAAAAAGAAGAGGTGAAACAACCTTTGAGCCTAAGAAACTTGGAAGATTGGAAGGAAAGGTCTATGTCACTCAGGTAAAAGGGGAATGCAGTCCAGGACAGAAAGTGTCCCTGCAAACCCTACCTCAGCAAACCAAAGGTAGATCCTGAGACCAGAGTGGTGCAACAGGCAAACATCAACAGGCAAATGTTAAGACCAAGACCCCCCCCCCCACATACATACATGCCTCAGTGTGGCCAGGGAAATGGGCAATAATCATTAATAAGTCTCTTATGATTTCTCTTTCCTGTTTACCTCTACATGTTTCACTTGAGTCTTGTATTTGAAAGTCAAATTTTCTATTCAACTCTGGTCTTTTCATCAAGAATGCTTGAAAGTCCTCTATTTCACTGAATGACCATTTTTTCCTTGTAGGATTATCCTCAGTTTTGCTGGGTAGGTGATTCATGGTTGTAATCCTATCTCCTTTGCCCTCTGGAATATTATATTCCATGCCCTGCAGTCCCTTAATGTAGAAGCTGCTAAATCTTCTGCTATCCTGATTGTGTTTCCACAATATTTGAATCGTTTCTTTCTGGCTGCTTGTAATATTTTCTCCTTGACGTGGGAACTCTGGAATTTAGCTACAATATTCCTAGGAGTTTTCCTTTGGGGATCTCTTTCAGGAGGTGGTAGATGGATGCTTTCAATTTCTATTTTGCCCTCTGGTTCTAAAATATCAGGGCAGTTTTCCTTGATAATTTCTTGAAAGATGATGTCTAGGCCCTTTTTTGGATCATGGCTTTCAGATACTCCAATAATTTTTAAATTCTCTCTCCTGGATCTATTTTCCAGGTCAGTTGTTTTTCCAATGAGATATTTCACATTGTTTTCTATTTTTTTCCATTCTTTTGGATTTATTTTACAGTGTCTTAATTTCTCATAAAGCTACTAGCTTCCAATTTCTCCATTCTAATTTTTAAGGAAGTATTTTCTTCAGGAAGCTTTTGGACTTCCTTTTCTATTTGTCCTATTTTGCTTTTGAAGGCATTCTTCTCCTCATTGTCTTTTTGTACCTCTTTTGCCATTTGGGTTAGGCTATTTTTAGGTGTTATTTTCTTCAGTATTTTTGGGGTCTCCTTTAGCAAGCTGTTGATTAGTTTTTCATGATTTTCTTGCATCACTCTCTTTTCTCTTCCCAGTTTTTCCTCTACTTCTCTTACTTGCTTCTCAAACCTTTTTTGAGCTCTTCCATGGCCTGGGACTGATTCATGTTTTTCTTGGAGGCTTTGGATGTAGGAGCTTTGACTTTGTTGTCTTATGGTTGTATGTTTTGATCTTTGTTAGCAAAGAAAGATTTTGTGGTCTGACTTTTTTTGTGCTTTTGTTTATGCATGATCCCAGCCAATTACTTCAGTTAGAAACTCTTTGTTAAAGTAGGGGTCTGCTTCCAGTGTGGAGAATGTACTGTCCCAAGCTTCAGGGATTTGTACTGCTATTTTCAGAGATACTTCTAGGGACCTGTAAATTTTCAATTCTTCCCAGTTGGTATGATAAGGGGTGAGGTGTTTACTACTTTCCTGGCCTGTGCTCTGGTCTATGAGTGACCACAAGCACTCTTTTATGCCTTGGAGCTGTGAGGAGAATTTCCTCTCCACTACCACTACAAGCTCCACCACATCAGCATTCCTCCTCTCCCCAGGACCACCACCTAGAACTGTGACCCAGATCCAAGCATGGGCAAAGCAAGAGAATCTTGCACCAGCAGAGAGCTCCCTGCAATCCCCTTCTGATCCACCACTCAATTCCTCCCTCAATCTGTGGAAGCTCTGGAAGCAGCCACTGCCCTGATGCCAAGCTCAGGAACTGGGTCTGGAATTGTGCTTCTCTCTGTCATCACATTCACAGACTTTTCCCACAGACTTCTAAGTTGTCTTTGGCATTCGTGGGTTGAGAAGTCTGGAAACCACTACTGCTGCTCGTGATTCAGTCCTTTGAGGCCTGCTCCAGGTTCCCTGAGTCCTGCCTCGCCTATGTGCCCATGCCGAATTGCATTCCTCTCCCTGCACGGCCAACATACCTTTCCCGATTAACCATCTAGGCTGTCTTGGACTGTAAATTTGTTTCACTCTGTCTTTTGTGGGTTCTGCTAGTTTAGAATTTGTTTAGAGTCATTTTTACAGGTATTTGGATGGGTTTGGGGGAGCGCTCGAGCAAGTCACTGCTTTTACTCCGCCATCTTGGCTCCATCCCCCAAGAAACTATATCTTGCTAAAAGGTACAATAGACAAAGAAGCAATATCAATATTAAACATATATGCAACAAGTGGTATAGCATCCATATTTTTAAAGGAAAAGTCAAATGAGTTACAGGAAGAAATAGAAAGCACAACTATACTAGTAGAGGACCTCAGTTGTCCCTTCTCAGAACTTGACAAATTCAATAAAAAAAAAAGAAGAAAAAAATAAGGAAGGTAAATAGAATATTAGAAAAGTTAGCTATGATAGACCTTTGGAGAAAACTGAATGGGAATAAAAAGGAATATACCTTTTTTTCTCAGTGGTTTCTAACACCTACACAAAAATTGACCATGTTTGGAGGGCAATACAGCCTCAAAATCAAATGTAGAAAATCAGAAATATTAAATGTATTCTCTTTGGATCATAATGCAATAAAAATTACATTCAACAAAGAGCAGTGGAAAGATAGACTAAAATTAATTAAAAACTAAATAATTTCATCCTAAAGGATAAGTGGGTCAAAGAAAAAATCATAGAAACAATCAATAATTTCATTAAAAAGAATGACAGCAATGAGACAATATACCAAAATATATGGGATGCAATAAAGGTAGTACTTAGGGGACAATGTACTTCTCTAAACTCTTGCATTAATAAAATAGAAAAGGAACAGAAAGATGAATTGAGCTTGCAACTAAAAATACTAGAAAAAAACAAATTAAAAATCACCAATTGAACACTAAATTGGAAATCCTGAAAGTCAAAGGTGATATGAATAAGACTAAAAGTAAAAAAATAAATATTATCTAATAACTGAATCTAGGAGCTGGTTTTATGAAAAAACAATAAGATAGATAATCCATTGGTTAATTTGGTTAAAAAAGAAAGAAGAAAATCAAATATCCAATATCAAAAATGAAAAGGGTAAAATGACCACCAATGAAGAATAAATTAAAACAATCATTAGGAAATAGTTTGCCTTGTTATATGTCAATATATCTGACAATCTGAGTAAAACCGATGAATACTTAAAAAAATATAAATTACGCAGATTAACACATCAGGAAGTAAAATACCTAAATAACCCCATCTTAGAAAAAGAAATAGATCAAACCATTAACAAACTCCCTAAGAAAAACACCCCCAGAGTCAGAAGGCTTCACAAGTGAATTCTACCAAACATTTAAAGAACAATTAATTCCAATTCTGTATAAAGTATTTGGAAAAAATAGAGAAAGAAATAGTCCTCCCAAATTCCTTTTATGACATAAATATCCTGCTAATATCTAAACTGAGAAAACCTAAAACAGAGAAAGAAAATTATAGAACAATGTATCTATGGATATTGTTGCAAAAGTTATAAAGAAAATACTAGCAAGGCAATTACAGCTATATAGCACAAGGATTATTCTCTATTACCAGGTAAGATTTATACCAAGAATGCAAGGTTGGTTAAATATTAGGAAAACCATCAATATAATTGACCATATCAACAAGAAAACCAACAGAAATCATATGATTATTTCAATAGATGCTGAAAAAGCTTTTGACAAAATAAAGCACCCCTTCTTATTAAAAATACTAGGAAGCATAGGAATAATGGGAGCATTCCTTAAAATGATAAGCAGTATCTATCTAAAACCATCAGCAAACTTTATATGTAATGAGGATAAACTAGAAGTCTTCCCAATAAGATCAGGGGTGAAGCAATGATGCCCATTATCACCAATTCTACTCAATACAGTACTAGAAATATTTGCTATAGCAATAAGAAAATTAAAAAAATAGGAGGAATTTGAATATGAGGAATGAGGAAACAAAACTATCAATATTTGCAGATGACATGATGGTATACTTAGAGAACCCTAGAAAATCAACTAAAACATTACTTGAAACAATTATCAACTTTAGCAAAGTTGCAGGATATAAGATATACCCACACAAATCATTAGCATTTCTTTATAAGACCAACAAAACCCAACAGCAAGAAATAGAAAAAGAAATTCTACTTAAAACAATTATAAATAATATAAAATACTTGGGCATTGATATGTCAAAAAAAAAACCCTAGGAACTATATGAACATAATTACAAAAACACTTTTCACACAAATAAAGTCAGTTGTAAACAATTGGGAAAAATAATTTCCTCATGGGTAGGGGGAGCTCTGCCTAAATTAATTTATTCAATGCCATACCAATCAAACTACCAAAAATTATATGGTAGAGTTAGAAAAAATAACAATAAAATTCATTTGGAAGGACAAAAGAACAAGAATATCAGGGGAATTAATGGAAAAGAAAAATACAAAGGAAGGTGGCTTAGCAATGCCAGATCTCAAGCTATATTATAAACAGCAATTGTCAAAACCGTCTGGTACTGGCTAAGAAATAGAGTAGTGGATTAGGGGAATAGATTAGGTACACAAGACACAGTAGTCAATGACCATAGTAACCTAGTGTTTGATAAAGACCCCAGCCTTTGGGATAACTTACTATTTGACAAAAAAACAAAAACAAAAACAAAAACACAAACAAAACTACTGAGAAAACTGGAAAACAATAGGACATAGAACACAAACTAGGTATAGACCAACATCTCACACAGTGTACCAAGATAAGGTACAAATGGGTAGATAATTTAGTCATAAAGGATTACAACACAAGCAAATTCGAGCAGCATGGAATAATCTACCTGCCAGATCTATGGTGAAGGGAAGTATTCAGGACCAAACAAAAGACAGAGAGTATTACAAATTGTAAAATAGATAATTTTTATAATTTTATTATTTTATAAATTAAAAAAAAAATGTCACACACAAAACCAGTACAACCAGATTAGAAGGAAAGCAGAAAGGAAGAGTTAGGTGGTGCAGTGGCTAGAGCACCAGCCCTGAAATCAGGAGGACCTGAGTTCAAATCCACCCTCTGACCAAACATTTGACATTTACTAGCTCTGTAACCCTGGGCAAGTCATTTAACCCCAATTGCCTAAAACTAAAAAAAAAAAAAAGGAAAGCAGAAAGTTGGGAAACAATCTTTATAAGTGTCTCTGATAAAGGTATCATTTCTCAAATATATAGAGAACTGAGTTAAATTTATCAGAACACAACAGATTCCCAAGTTGATAAATGGTCAAAAGATATAAACACACAGTTTTCAGATAAAGAAATCAAAGCTATTTAAAGGTATGTGATGTGTTCTAAATCACTTTTGATTAGAAAAATGCAAATTAAAATAACTCTGAGGTACCATCTCAGACCTATCAGATTGACTAATATGACAAAAAAGGAAAACTATGAATGTTGGAGAGGAAGTGGGAAAATTGTGACTCTGATGCACTGTTGGTGGAGCTGTGAACGGATCCAATTATTCTGGAGGGCAATATGGAACTATGCTCAATGGATAACCAAACTTTGCTAACCTTTTTATCCAACAATAACACTACTAGGTCTATATCCCAAAGAGATCCTAAAAAAAGGAAAAAAGACCTACTGTGCAAAAATAGTTATAGTAGCCCTTTTCATGGTTACAAAATATTGGAAATTGAGGGGATGTCCATTAATTGGGAAATGGCAGAACAAACTGTAGTATGTGAATGTAATGGAATACTATTGTGCAATAAGAAATGATGAACAGGCAGATTTCAGAAAAAAAAGAAAGACTAGTGTGAACTGTTGCAAAGTGAAATGAACAGAACCAGACAAACATTGTACACAGTATCAGCAACATTGTGTGGTGATGAACTATGAATGGTTCAACTCTTCTCAGCAACACTATGATGTAAGACAAGTATAAAGGGCTCACGAAGGAAAAATACTATCCACTTCCAGCCATAGAACTGATAGGCTCTGGTACAGATTGAAGTATATTTTTTCACTTTATTATTTTTCATGTTTTTTTTCTATTTTGATCTGTTTCTTCTTTCACAATTGTGACTAATATGGAAATATGTTTAACATGATAACACATGTATAACCTATATCAAATTTCCTACTATTTTCAGAGGAGGGAAGGGGAATCAGGGAGAAAAATTTGGGATTCAAAATCTTGTGAAAATGAATGCAAAAATTGTCTTGACATGAATTGGGAAAAATAGATTACTATTAAAAAAAACAGATGGGGGCAGGATGAAGAACATATTATCCTTATCATCCTGTCTACTATTTGAGTTGGACCAAAAATTCTTTCAGAATAGCTATACACCAGTTTTTATCCCTAAAGTTTTAATTAAATACAAAACGGTTACTTCATCCTCCTTTGCAATAAGAAATAAGGTCCACAGAATGTTAAACATAAGTGAAAAATAAATGAATATTGACAAGTTTGAGTAATATTCTCATCAATGCCCTAGAATTATGAAGAAAAGAAATTATGATGATGATGATTATGATGATGATGATGTTATCCAACTGGAGCAATGTAAGGAGAACTGGCTCTGAAGTCAGAGATTCTGGGTTCAAGTCCTGCCATGTATGATTGCTATCTGTGTGGATTTGGGTAAGACACTTAATACCTGTGATCCTCAGTCTTTTCAACTGTAAATCAAAGGAGTGGACTTTATGGCTTCTGGGATTCCTTCAAGATAAAAAACTATGATCTTATAAACATATGCATACACATATATTCCATATATACATATATCTTATTTTAAGGTTTTCAAATCTTTATATAAATGATTTTATTTGATCTTGTAAAGTACTTACCACAGGTATATTCATAATTTAAGGATTCAATTCAGCTGATATTGCTAAATGTTTACTATATGGTTAGTGCTATCCTATGCCCTGGAGATACAAAAGAAAAAAAATCTGCCCTTCTTTCAAGGAGCTTGCTTACATTCTAATGAATAAATGCAGTAAGTATATAGTTAAGTAAATACAAAAGACACACAAAGTAACAACAACAATAACAACAACACCAATAGTGATAATAATATTTGGTCCTTACTATGTGCCAGGCACTGTGCTAAGTGTTTTACAATTATTTTATGTCATTTAATATCACAACAACCCTGGGAGTTAGATTCGATTATTATCTCTATTTTACAGAAGAGGAAACAGGTAAACTGAATTTAAAGACTTGCCCAGAGTCACACAGCTAATGTCTGAGGCTTCATTTGAACTAAGGTCATCTAGGATCCAGGCCTAGTGCTCCATCTACTGTGATTCCTAGATGCCTGAATAAGTATAATATTAAGTTAATACAAGGTATTTTAGATCAAGGCTGGGCACCAACAACCAGGAAGATATGAGTAGACAGAGATTCAGAGAGTTTAAGTCCATACTTCTGTCCATGCTTGCATCTTCTATGGACATATGCTATGGCATAGACAAACAGAAAAGTATTGAGAGAGAGAGAGAGACAGAGAGAGAGAGAGACAGAGAGACAGAGAGACAGAGAGACAGAGAGAGAGAGAGAGACAGATCCTTGACTTCTCTATTGCTTTTCTATGCTTTAATTGAAGCAAAATAGCCAGAGAACCTCAAATGGGCTTTAATAAATAAATCCTGTAGTTCACCAAAACTTCCTTTTGTAATTGTAAAGAAAATATTTTATCCTCATGAAGGTTAGCAATGAAATGTTTTAAGGTTAAAGACAGTGGAGACATTCTTTCTAAAGGTAACAATCCATAGAGCTGGCTACATTCCATATCAGCTTTTGATTAAAGTAAAATTAACTCTAACTTAGATTAACCAAACTAAATTTATTTTTGTCTTTTTCTTTCTCTCTCCTTTTTTTGAAGCTGCCTTACTTCTCTTCAATGGCATGTATAATTAATCTGCAGGTTGAGGAAAATAGTCATATCCCTATGGAATGACTGAAATGGTCTCATTCTCTCCAAGGTTCCTATCCTTTCCAATAAAAAAAAATCTTTCCTTGAATAAGATTATATTCACGTAATTTTCTACCTCTTCTTCCATTTAAATAGTCTTTTGAGATGTATGTATTGTTCCCCCAGAGTGGCACATCTCAAGCCTAGTTTGGGGCATGTGTAGGTATGTGGGCAAGGTAGGGTAGTTTTTTTAAATTTTTTTACTCTTTTCTCCCCCAAAGATATCTTGCTGCCCAGTTCACTGTATTAATGTTGGTCAGTTGCTACAAAATATACAAAGGATCAAAACTCTCTGGAAAGAAAAATCCATCAATTTAAGAAAATATTTCCTCCCATTTTTGTTGTTGTTGTTGGAAGGAAAATGTGTTCTTTGTTTTATTTCCACTGTGAGACTCTAAAGAATATGTACTCACATGTAGAGACAGCTACCATCAGTATCCTTCTGTCCTCATCCTGCCACATACAAATATGCCATCTTTCTAATATTCTTTGCCCAAAATGTGACCTGTCATTTGGCTAGCTTGTGCGATGTGCCATTTAATTAGGTGATAAGTTGCATTTGGATGTTTTTGGAACAAAATTGTAGGTATCCCAGGAGAAGAATACTTTAATCTAAATGGTGATAATTCTTCATTTTTTATAGATATACATATTTTAAATTCAAACAATCAAAATTCATTCATTAGTACTGAGTTTTGCTTCTTTTTTGAGAGGCTAAACTACAAAACAATGGTAAGAAGGCAAAAAGTGACATTGAGATGTGGACAAAACAATATCTTGGTATATCAATGAACAATGACATCCAAGATGGACCCTTTTATTTTCTAGAAATGAAGGTTATCAACTTATAATATCCAGAAACTTTTCACTGTTATCTATAGAATGTGATGGAGATTAATTGAATTCTGAGATGGAATCCTGTGATTTTTTTTTATCATTATTGGGAAAGGGATTCTCTTGATGTAACTGATAAGGAGAAATAAACAAAGTTTGGCCAGGATATAGGGTTCAGGAGTCATAAATTCTCCAAGTAAGGACCAGGGGAGGAAAAGGTCAGAGAATGACATTCTTGTGGAATTCAATATTGAAAGAACCTAAGATCCTTGGTTACTTGGCTAGAAGTTGAGGTCAGGACCGTGGACAGTTCTGAGTGGAACAAGCTGAAGCAGATTTGAAAACTTCTACACCTCTAGCAGGTATTTAAGCTGATGCTAAATCCCACTCTGCCCATTCTTGCTATTGTAGCGTCTCTTATTTAGAAGACCGAAGTCTTCCAAATTAGGTGATGTCTGGAGTTGAGCTGTGAAAATTTATCTGGTCATTCAGAAACAAAATTCTTATAATCAAAGTAAAGTATTGATACATTTCCAGCTTATGGAGATTCTTAAAAGTGCCTACCTTTCTTAATATTTGGGAGTCTCTGCAATTTCTTAGGGTTGCTTATAGGCTTGTCATTAGATTTTTTTTTTGGAATAAGACCTACCATAAAACCTACCACGTATCAACAATACTGGATGGTAGGGAAAATGAGGCCTAGATTGCAGAGTGAAATAATCTGTTGTTATAATTGTAATCTGGTATATCCTAAATTATTCCAAATGATGGCTAATTTTCTATAATTTGGATATGTCCATCAATCAGTAAATATCTATTAAGACTCTACTATGTGACAGGCACTGTACTACGGGGATACAAAATAATGTATTCTTTAAAAAGCAGTCCTTGTTCTCAAGGAACTCATTTTGATGGGGGAGACAACATACAAATAAGATTAATACAACATAAACTGGAAATAATTGACATAGGTAATTAATCAGAAATAAAGAAGATCAAGAAAGGTTTGCTGTAGAAGGTGGGATATTGGCTAGGATTTGAAGTAAGCCAGTAAAGCCAGTAGGGAGAGCATTCTAGGCAGAGAGGATAGCTAGTGAAATAAATGCAGTCAAGAGATAGAGTGTCTTTTTCAAGAAACAATAAGGAGGCTAGTGTCATTGTATCTTACAGTACATAGGGGGAGGAGGTATAAAGTAAAAAAAAAAAAGATTGAAAAGGTAATACAATCTTTTATGAGAGCTTTGAAAGTCAAACAGAGAATTTTATATTTGATCCTAGAGGTGATAGAGAGCCACTGGAGCCTATTAAGTAGAGGAGTGACATGGTCAGACCTGTACTTTAGAAAGGTCACTTTGACAAGGTTGGTAGGAGTGTTAGGGGAGAGGAGGGGGTTATATACTTTTGTATCTAGTATTTCCTGATCAAGGGAATTCAGCAGTTTCACCTTATCTTCCAAATATAATGTCCTTAACCTTCCTTTCTATATAATTTTGGTCACAAATGATTTTGTTTTTCACTTGTAATATTCTAGATACCCCCAAAAATATTTCACCTGCTAAGTTCCTAACTTTACGTAATCTATATATGATCAAAACTAAACCTTTTTTTTCTTTTGAACAAAATCCATGCAGATATAAGGTTTTCCTTATATCTGTAGGTGTATTTTTTTTTTCTTTCAAAGGTGGGACAAGGTTGCCAAATTTGAATTTAATGAAATATCCTGAGAGATTTACAAAGTGTATCCAGGTTTATATCTCAACCTTTGAAATGAACAGTTTTAAGCCAACTTACAGATTTTTAAAGTAGATTGACACCAGCTCACAGGTTCTCAGACATTTTACCCATGTCCTCAGTAAATAAAGACTATTTCTTCACTAGACATCACACATATTTTTGATAAGCTTTCTGTCTATAAGACCATAATTATCATGAGGGCAAGAGCCATATATTTTTTTCTAAATCTTAATTACTTTGCAAATTGCTTCATATGTATGTTACTTAATATATATGTATTTAATTTGAATACTACAGAAGGTTGGAAGACTAAAAATTTCCAAAGATCTAAAAAAAGAAGTCTAGATGAGAGCAAGACAATCAGCAATTGGGATTAGGGAACCAGAAAGTCATCAAGGTAGGGAGAACTAATTAGGTGACAGATGGCAAGGTAGTCATGAGACTGAGAAACAGATCATGTAGTTTTAGGCTGTGGTAGGAAGTAGTAAAGACCCTCAAGTGATCATAATCATAAGGTAGAGATTGTTTTCTGCATAGATACCATTCTGTCTACAGGTGTTGTCAAGAGGCATTTATAGCTAGAGGTAGAAAGAGAAGTTCATTGATATGGTCTGAAGCTGACTGGAGTGGGGACAGAGAAGAGAGAAATAAAAACCTTCTTTTAAGTCAAATAGCCATCCCTCCAATTAAAAAAAAGTGTAGTTACCCTTTCATCTGTTTAGATTAAAGAAAAAAGGAAAAATTTGAAAAGAGAGCTAATGTTTATTTATCTGTGACTTCCTGGAAAAGTTCCAAAACACAATTTGTCCAACTGTATCATATGGTGATGTCATACGAAGTTGAAAGACCTCTGATTGTACTTTCAGTGGAAAGCCTCCATTGAAATCTAATTAAAAAAACATGGTATGCACCTAGTACATGACAGGTATTGTGATATGTGCTGAAGGAAATAAGGCAAAAAAATTCAAAAGTCCTCTCCCTCATGGTATGTGTGGACAAATTTCAAATCCAAAAGTACTTTGACCATAGCTTAGTTTAATATTCTATTGTATATATCATGTTTTCATTGTTGTATAGTTACTTTTTTTGATAGGACAGCTAGGTAGAGCAGTGGTTAGGCTGCCATGTGGAGTCAAGGAGACTCATCTTACTGAGTTTAAATCCAGTATCAGACATTTACTAGGTGTATGATCCTTGACAAGTCACTTAACCATATTTGCCTCAGTTTCCTCATCTGAAAATGAGCTGGAGAAGGAAAGGACAAACTACTCTAATGATTTTGCCAAGAAATCCCCAAAAGAGGTCACAGAAAATCAGATATGACTATAACAAGTGAAAAACAATTTTATTTTGAAATTTTTGTTTTTTTATTAACTTAACATGAACATTTCAAAATACAATGAATTGAAAAAGAGAATTGTACACAAAACTATGAATCCTTACTATATACAACTCTGTAAAGTATATGTTAAATTTGACCTGATAGTAACAAAGCTCTCGTGTATCTGTGTGTTCTTATAAACTTGCTTTTTCTCTCTTTTTTGGGCATCTTTTAATGTCTCACTGACATTTTTTATGTTCATTTTTGCACTAAAATAATTATCAACCCACTCTACCCACAACAATTCCCCATTCCCAATGGAAGCATTTCCTGTAACAACTAATTATAAACAAGCTAGACAGAGTCTTACAATGACAATGTTTGAGAAGGTTTCATTCTATATTCTAGCCCTCTTGAGTCATTATTGGTCATTGCATTGATGAGAGTTCTTGTGCTTTCAAAGTTGTTCACTTTCACATTATTATATTCATTATATACATTACCCTCTGGGTTTTGCTCATTTGATGTCACATCAGTGCATACAAGTCTTCCCAGGTTTCTAGGAATCTGTCCTAATGATCCATCTCTTATGGAGCATTAATATTCCATTGCATCCATATGCCAGAGTTTGTTCAGCAATTCTCTAGTTAATAGGCACTGACAACAAAAAGTACTCCTTTAAGTTTTACCTCTTTGGGTATGTCTAGTAGTGAAATCACAGGTGAAAGAATATGCCCTTTTGTAACTTTTGGTGATATATTTCCCAATTGATTTCTAAAATATTGGAATAATTCACATTGCTAGGTCACATTAAACCATTTTCATTACATTTTATTTCATTACATAGTTTGGCAAGTTTTACAGGTGATTTCTCAGTGGGAAACAAAGATGTGATTACAAATGGACTCAACTCTAGCCTCTCCCAATACCAGCAAGAAAACAAACAATGAGCATTTCAATTAGCCCTCTTCACAGGCACTCCTAGTCTATGCAAAACTGCAATCAAGCTTCAGTTATTCTTAATAGACCCCAAGATATATGCCAGCAATTCCCCCACAATCTTCACCCAAAAACCAGGATTAGAAAATGTGTAATTTCGGATGGTCTTCGTGTAACTTTAATGTATTGGTCCTATTGGATCTGTTTGCTGGACTGAGTAATAGCAGCTTGGTGATCAGGAGATGCAATATGCCTCAGCTTATCCTAGTGGCAGCTCCAGTGAGCTTGTGGTCCTTTCATTAAAACTTTTAGTGCTGTCATAGTAATTTGAATACAGAGAAGGCAAATGACAGAAACTAAAGTCACAGTATTTCTATTCTGCTTTTAATATCCTTGCCTTTCCATTCCTAAAACAGTAAAATTAAGCATAGCAAAAATACATTTTTGATGCTTTGATATTCTCAACGCATTCTCACAATTAGCTCTAGTCCTGGGCATATAGTGTCTTCTGAAGAAAGTACACATAAGTGGATTTTACTTTTGAAAACCATATTATAATCAAAATGTTTACAAGCTCTTACAGAGGTAGATAGACAGACAGATGGACAGATAGATAAATAGATAGATAGATGGATAGATAGATAGATAGATAGATAGATAGATAGATAGATAGATAGAT